>NC_051046.1:13189196-13833571 GCF_904848185.1 Acanthopagrus latus
AAGGGGCTCTAGTAAAGAGAGTAGGAGGATGTTAAAAAAAAAAAAAGCTCTACAGCCGTCAAGTAGATTTTCTCCTTTTTCATTTTATGGCCTACTGAAAACTAAAATTGTGTTATTTTTTACTTTATTTTGTGTCCAGCTGTCTTTTTGTCAGGCTTTCCGTGTTGTGTGTCATCATACAGTATATTCATGTATTTGTGAATTCAGCCTGCATTACATACATTTTTAAAAGAAAAGGAATGTCACACAGTACATTACAACATTTATATAACCGTACTAAAGTCTCACACAGCTCCACAGCAGGAGTGTTTACTTGTTTCCGTCCATATGTTGCCTACAGGCCTGTAAGTTCTACAACTCCAACGCTGCTCCTCTGGGGATCTCATTCATCTGCTCCGACCCTCTGGCTAAGAACATCAGTGTCATCTGCAAGGTTGGTAGTATGTTTTTTTATTGATCTCCTCTGGGCCTTGAAAATGTTAATATCGGCCCACTGCCTTTTTTTCTTGTCTCCCTCAAAAGGGAAGTTAAAGCTCACAGTCTGAAAGAGAATACCTGTGAAATGGCACCTGTCGAGTCAAAAAGAAACCTTTTCATCAAATGCTGTCAAAACTCGGTTAAATATTTCTTTTCAGACAGGAGATAACCTGCGTCAGGACATGCTGGTGCTTCAGATAGTGCGTGTGATGGACAGGGTTTGGCTTGAGGAGGGCCTCGACATGCGAATGATCACCTTCAGATGTCTTTCTACTGGCAGAGCTCAGGGTCGGTTTCTGTTTTTCAACGCACATGAATTTTTCCCTTTGCCTCGTTTCTCTGCGGTTGTCAAGTCACGTTTTTCTGCCTATATTCTCTGTGGCTGTCAGGCCTGGTGGAGGTGGTTCCAGAGGCGGTGACCCTGGGGAAGATTCACCAGGAGTGGGGCTTGGGTGGCACCCTGCGAGAAGACACACTCGAGAAATGGTTCCACAACTGGAACAAAACCAAGGAGGACTATGAGAAGGTGAAGACCAACACAACATCTGTGAGGTAACTTCACCGCTACGCCTGATTTTGAAACTTGAATGTTCACGTTTTTCTCCCGCTGCGTATGTATGTGTATGTGTGCGCAGGCTGTGATGAACTTCATCCACTCGTGTGCAGGGTGGTGCGTGGCCACCTTCATCCTGGGGATCTGTGACCGCCACAACGACAACATCATGTTGAAACACAGCGGACACATGTTTCACATCGACTTCGGCAAAATTATGGGCAATGCACAGAAGTTTGGAAGCTTTAAAAGGCAAGTCAATGTTTAAACAGCAAAAAAACTCTGAAAAGGATAAAGTCAAAGAGAACGATGTGAATTCACTAGACTCTTTCCCCCCCCAACTCTTTTTCTGTCTCGACAGGGACCGATCACCATTCATCTTTTCATCTGAGATGCATCACTTCATCACAGGCGGGGGGCTGAAGCCTCAGCGCTTGCATCGCTTTGTGGAGCTGTGCTGTGAAGCTTACAACATAATCAGACAGCGCTCTGCACTGATACTCAGCCTGTTGGAGCTGGTAAGATCTTTAATGGCGTCATCTGAGAACAGCTAATATCACGTAAAAACGCTGTTTCATCTGGGTCGTGCGTGTGCTTTCTAGATGCTACATGCTGGAATGCCTGAGCTGAAGGACACTAACGACCTGCAGTACGTCCAGAACAACCTCAGACCTCACGACACAGACCTGGAGGCCACATCCTACTTCACAAAGTAAATTAATCCACGACACACGAACACACGCAGTCTTTTTAAAGTAACCCATATTTTATTCATGCATAAATCTGTTTCCGAGTGTGACAGTGTGCATCCCTCCTGATGTAGGAAGATCAAGGAAAGCATGGGCTGTTTTGCAGTGAAGTTTAACTTCCTGACGCACAGCTTGGCTCAAGTGAAGAAACAGGGCTCACAAACCCGGAACGGCGGCCCGGCTCCCAGCGACAACATCCAAGAAGCTGTCATCCAAGGGTACACCGTCAAGTCCAAGGATGTGGTGAGGCTGCGTGTTGCTCTTTTTACACTGTGGTTATCCGGTCGCTGCGAAAAGTTTGCCTGACGCATCGCAGAGATTTGGGTTGTTAAATCCTAATAGCCCGGAGCTGATGACACATCTGGAACTGACAGCAGGTTCTAGAGCCCAATACATATCGACTGGTACTGGCCTCAGGGTAGATTATATTTATTAAATTCCCTGTGAAGTTTACTGTTTAAGTACATTGTCGTCTCATCACCGTTGGCACCGGCCCTTAAAACTCCAGCACTGTTTGGCCTCTTGCATGGCAGCAACGCTTCATTTAGACAGACTCCAGACAGACTCTTTCACTCACTATCCAGAGTTGAGCTACTGCTGTTCGTTGGCATTTCACTGCTCTTTGATCAGAAAAGGCTTCCTGGTGTCAGGTTAAACTGTTTGAGGTTAGAGGTGGAGCGCAGTGTCAGATGAAAGAGGCGCAGAGATTTGAACAGTTACTGAGATTTAGCCTGTAGCGGAATCAGTGGCGATGACAAGGATCCTTCATTCAGTAAATTCAGTAAGCTATTTATTTCTACTGCTTCTAAGAGCTTAACCACTTCATAAAATGGAATCTTTTTGGAAGGTATACTTAAAGCAGAGGAAATATTTAACCGTAAAACTTGATTTCTATTGAATATTGTATATCCTATTTTAAAATACTCGTGCTTAAACTCCTTGAAATTGGAAGCTGGTTTTCAAAGCTGACAAACCTTTACAGGGATCCAAAACTGTTATATTCCTGGGTTAACACTTACCTTGCAGATGGATTTACATTTCTAACAAATCCACCTTTCCTGGCTGGTTAACCACTCGTGTCTGAACCACAGCAGTTCCGACCAATCATCATCAAGTTACTACTTTCTGATGCAGGTGTAGTTTAGGTGTGACTGACTGAAAGACGAGCAAAGAAGAGCACTGAAGGTTTTTCTCGATGGGAAAGATGTTTTTTTGCTCACATGCAAAGTATTTTTTATCTTTTTTTAAAGTGAAAAAAAATGTATTATGTCTGATTTGCAGGTCTATGACCTGAGAGTAGCCATTGATGACGGTTTTCTGAACAGTGAGAAGACGTACGGGCAGTTTGAGCAGATCCACAAGCAGCTGCAGAAACACTTCATTGAGTCGACGCTGCCTCAGTGAGCGAACGAAAAAAATAAGCTTTACATTTTCACAGTAATAAGACATAATTTGATCTTAACTTCTTCGCCCCTTCTCTCTTAAAGGTTCCCTAGCTGGTATAAGCTGTCGTTCAGCCCGAACAAGAGGATGTCTCTGCTGAACAAGTACCTACAGCAGCTTTTTGAGGGACCGTGCAAGGGAGTGAGTTCCTCTCGTCCCCTGGTTTGGTTTCTCTGTGTCCCCTCGTTGTCTTCTTGCTCTCTAACTTGTAACCTGCCTTGCTCTACAGAATGAATTTGTGTGCAGCTTGTTCCTTGATGGCCCCAACAACGTCCGAGAAAGCGTGACCGGTGAGTTTTTCAAGATTTTAAAAGGGGGAAAAAACCCATCACGCTAGAGTTAATATTTAGAATCTGAGGACTAATTCTGTCTCGAGGAGGTGTTGATGTTGGTGACGTGTTGATCTGTTGCAGGATCCAAACCACAGATCCAGCTCTGCATTTCTTACTCTGACTCGAAGCTCTCAGTCTTAGTAAAACACCTGAAGAACATTGTAAGTTACCTTCATTATTGTTGTTGCATGGTTTTTAGCATTTAACAATAGGAAAAACGCACATAGTGAATGTGTTTTCTCTTAAAAACACTTTGCGGTGTACCGTGTACTCTCCTCGCAACAGAAGCATGCAAACGGCTCTAACCCTGACGCCTATGTGGTCACGCGCCTCAGGCCGGACCCTCAGCATCGCTCAAAGAGGAAGACAAAGGTGGTCCGCAATAATGACAACCCCTTCTTCAACGAACTGGTACGACTTTCATCCTATCCATGTTTTTATTAATGAATTAGCACAGTCTCAGGATCCTTTGGTTTTTCATGAGATTACTGGGCAGGTTTAATGAAAGTAATGCGTTAATCCTTCGATGAAGGGCCGCTGCTTAATACTGTAAATCCATGTACCTTCCAGATAAGCTGTTGAGCACAAACAGTGAGTTCCAAACTGAAGCATTTAGTCAATTTAATGTGAAGCATTGGATGCGGTAGAGAAATAAGCGGGGTGAAGTAATCGCGGCTCAACAATGGGGATTGTCTGAGGCGGATAAAATACCACGTCCAGCTCGTCAATCTAGCAACTCACGTGTGAGAAAATAATTTATTTAAGCAGCTGATGATTGAACAATGAGCCGTCTCGTTTTCTCCTCATCACTGCGGAACGATGCACGTGCACAGTACC
This sequence comes from Acanthopagrus latus, assembly GCF_904848185.1. Taxonomy (NCBI): domain Eukaryota; kingdom Metazoa; phylum Chordata; class Actinopteri; order Spariformes; family Sparidae; genus Acanthopagrus; species Acanthopagrus latus. The sequence continues at coordinate 13,193,588 of NC_051046.1, forward strand.
GATCAGGCGCTCGCAAGAAAATGGCACCAGGTAAAGACATTTCTGAGCTGAAGCACGAGCAAACATTTCAGTTACCCTGGAAGGGGGACGTATGTATCTATGACTCACTTTGTCCATGTTCTGAGCCACCAAATTAAATGTTAAAAATGACAATTAACTTTAGTTGTTGCTGTTATTTGATAATCACTCATAAATAAAGCATTTTTTAAGGGGGCAAGTATAAATGTTTCACTTGCCTGGTCGAAAAAGGGAAAATAAAAATGTAATGTTTAATCCTGTAATCTAGTGCAGATTCCTTTACTTATATGCAGGACAGTGTTTATACTGATCACATCAGGTCAGTTGTATTTACATTGCACGATATCACAAATTTGCCTCTAAGGATTTATAAACTATACAGTGTCTGACACCCGCTATTCTTAGATTTGTGCAGATAACACCTCTCACTTTTACAGTGGCCTGACATAGTTTAAACACTGATCATATTCAGAATTGCAGTTTTATTATAATCCAAGAAAGTTTGTTTTTTTCCATTTTGTACATCCAGTCCCTCTTAAGACTGACTGCTGTCTCTCTGAGCTTTGAACATTTACCTAACTGTGTTTATTATTACCGTCTAATGTATGCTCAGCCTGCGGTGCCGCTCTCTCCACAGAGAGTCTGATGTGATCTTTGATTGTTGAACCCTGCAGACTCTGACCAGCAGCTTCCCACACACTTAACAGCCTCTTACCACCTTTTATGTTGCGAACCGTTATGCCTTGACAAAGCCACATGGAAGGGAAATAAAAAAATAAAGCCCCGTTCAGCACTTCTGACAGAAATTTCCAGTAAAAGCCAAACTGTGTAAAAGACATACCCTCAAATTACTGCGTGTCCAGAATGAAGAGCTGTTTGATGACTAAAAACATCTGCCCTTTATTCACAGCTGGAGTACAATAATGTACTCTTGTACGGGATGGTGCTGGAAGTGACAGTGAAGAGCAAGAAGACGTTTGTGGCTGCGACCAACATTAAACTGGAGAAGGAGCTGCTTGACAAGGAGACGTGGTTTCCCCTCGGGAACTGTGCAATCTGACTTGAGAGAGAGAGCTGCGCTGTGGGCCTACTGCCAGCAGGGGGTGCAGCCACGCCGAGGGAAAGAACCCAGCCAAAGATTTCCGACCGCCTGAGTGAGACAAATGCACCTGAGCGAAGGAAGTGTGCACTCTCATTTATACCTATTCAATCGGATGTCACATCACTCCAGAGCTGAATTTTGCCAGCAGTGTACGTGGAGGAAGTTACAAGGCTGAGTAACACTCAGGCAAGAAGACTGTTTACTGTGTGCACACTTCCCCCAACGCGTTCATTTTTAAAATGTTGATCAAATTAAGGATGTTTGTTAATTATTTTCGATTTTCTGAATGTGCCCCCCGACAATGGCTGACAGGAAGAAACAACAACCTTTACCATCAGACTCGCACTTTGGTTTATACTTTCACTTTTACCTCTCTGTGAGTCAGCGCCGTCCTTGTGAATGTGTGTGGTCGCGAGCGTCGACGTGACAGACTGAAGAGCAGGTGATGTGGCGCTGTTGATACCTGCCTGGACTGAGTGTGTTCATACCCTCTGGGCTGTGTCAACTGGATGTCCTTGACCAGTGGAATCAGAGGCGGGAGGCAGGAGGGGGGAGAGGGGGGAGGCAAGCGTGTGAGCTGGATGACAACTCTCTCCCTCTCTCTCTCTCCAGCCTCTCTGGCCTGAGGGGGGCCCCCAGAGTTAAAACTCTCCCCCTCGCTGCATCCTTTGTCTCATCCATCAGTGGCATTCAAACACAGTTATGCACACGCATGCACAAACACGCAAATGGCAGGACGCTCACGTGCTCACACAAATACCCCTGAAAAACCGCCTCCTCACTCGAACACACACACACGCACACACTTTCTAGGCTAAGACAGGTCTTCATGTTATCTTAATGCCATCCTCCTCCTCCTGACAGGCCTGCTGACCCGCACTCTCCTCTGCCTCATTCACAGGATTTAGTGATGAAGGAGGTTAGAAATAGCCCTCGCCACACTGGATTTGGTTCAATAATGTATACCTCCGTGAATGCTATTTATATTATCCCCTGCTGGGATCACAGTGATGTAGGCCTGGAAGAAAATGCTGGCTGCTATTCTTTCATAGTAGTATGCATGGAGTATTAATATATCCTAGCATCACTCACCAGTTTCAGACCTAATGGGGGCGGGCGGGTGTATCTATTGTTTTGGAATAGATGATTAATCCAAAAACAACACTGTGTCTCGTGGTCGGGTGAGATCTTCTAATGTGTGCTCGGCTCTACCACAATAATTGCACTTGCATCAAATATTAATCCTATGATAAGAATCTAATATCCCACTCCAGGGATTCCTCCAGCAGAGAGTTATTCTGTCTTTGCAGCCCTGCTGGAACCTTCTGGTCTTTTTCCTCTGCAGCACAGAGTGCAGGCAGCAGAGAAAAGGGAAAGGCACGTCTATTTTCTGACAATAAAACTGGTATTTATATCTGAGGAAATGGTGCTTTTGATTTATTTATATATTTTTGTTGTTGTTGTTGCTGCATCAGCCACGCTTTTCTATCTGTTGGCGAGGTGTGTGTGTGTCTGTGTGTGTGTGTGTGTGTGTGTGTGTGTGTGTGTGTGTGTGTGAGTCTGATATGGAGAGCTGTTTTTAGGAATACCAAACAAAGACGAAGAGGGAGGCTGGATCCAGGCTGCATCCGTCTCGGGACCGCAGAGGAACCCAGCGGTAGCCTGGAGGTGGCGGAGGAAGGGGGGGGACATGAAAACGAAAATGTATGCATCACATAGATACAGCATGTGGAAGCATTTCTATAAAAACTCCAGAGAGCAACCTTCAGTATTGCTGACACTGTGAACCAAGGGAAATACAATGATGGCCGCACAATGTCACCTGATGTAATTTAGCTCTTCATCCGACTCCCAACCCCCACTACCCCCTCTCGCTCTTTTTCTGCCTGCGCAGCTCACCTCTCTTCAGGCTGGTGAAGGGCAGGGTGTACTGGCCCACGAACTCACTGCTGAGGAGGCCGGTCTGGTCTCGCGCACAGAAGCGGATTAGGCAGAGCTCCGGGACGCCAATGGTGAAGTTCATGTCAGCATCCCAGTGAGGACTCAGAGCTGTAATGGTAATCAGAATTAACCAGTTCATTAGAATCAGTAAACGTTAGTCGGTTTACATAAAGCAGCCTACAACTTGACTGTTTTGATTTACCCACAGCTCTCATAGTGTCGTTTTTGGCCACTGAGGGCAGCTTTGTTCAGTAAAACAGATCTAAATACTAACTCTACCCTACCAGCTTAGCACCAAAGATAAATAAGCACCTGGCTAATGAACATAGCAGAGCATTTAGCTGCTAAACATCGGACTCTCTGGCCTGTTTGTATGGCTTTAAACCAATCACAATCATCTTCAGCAGGGTTTAACCCAGGATGCAGCAATGGTGCCCCTGCAAAATAAGATCCAGGGGAAATTAAAGTGGCTAAGAAAGGTAACAGCTGCTAGCTTGTTTATGTTTGTGCCATTAGCGAACAGGTACAGTAACTTGCCAGTTTCAGTGTTCAGCTCGAAGGTTGTTGTTTCATGTAGCAATTTACTGAACTTTATACATCGTTTCTTTGCAGCTTATCTCTGCTGCCCCCAGTTGGCCAAATATGTTATTGCACATTTAGAATATTACACACAAGTTACAATATGGTAAAGCCAAAACTGTAGAATCCCTTTGAGTGAAAGCCTTTCTGGAAGAATTTGTTTATTCACACTGCTCTGGAGCCAAAGGACCCTGTACTGGTTCCAAAAAGAAGCTGTATTGTATGTAAGCTTATGAGAAAATGAACCCACTTCTGATCTTATTTACTAACTCAAACAGTTAACAGTCATTACTAGTTTCACGTCTTCTTCAATACTGCATGATGTTCATTTTGTAAGTTATGGTCCACTTTAGATTCAAATAGACTCTTAGCAGCTCGTGATTGACACGTCTGTAACAAGTACCACAGCATGTCCTCGGGTCCTCAATCAGATCCAATCAGGATATCCAACTCGTTTCCACCCTCTCGTCTAAATATGGTCACACAGAAATAAAACAGAATGCTCACGGCCACACTGACTTTGCCATCTATAGAGCAAATGAAAAATTAACAGACCCACAGTGTGTCGATACACGACAAGTGTTATTTGGTGCAATGTTACAGTGACAAATGAGCAGAGCACACACAGATAACCAATGAGTCATCTCTGCTGCAGTTCTGAATCCATTTCTGATTTAACATGAAGTTCCTCTGTAACCCCTCCTCAGTTTTAATCTAAATCCAGATTCATTTGCATTCACCAGTGACCTTATCTGTTTCCTAGTGTGAAACGATTTTATGATTTATGCCCGTGCATAAGTGCTCTGCGCCCTCCAGGACTCTTAGCCGTCTCTCTCTCTCTCTCTCTCTCTCTCTCTCTCTCTCTCTCTCTGTTTCGTCTGAGCAGCACCAACAGCGTTGTTTCTCATCAATCTCATGTTTGGGTATTAAGTTAATTTTCATGTTGCCAGTTCTTTAAAAATGAAAGCTTCAAATCAAATGTGACGCGCTGTTTGTTCTGTGGTGGAAAAAAAAAAAAAGTAGTCTGTCAGAAACCTCGACAGCTGAAGGATTAACTTCCACACCTGAGAGTCGGATGACGGGTACAAACGCTCATCTTCATTTGTATCATCATAAGCAATGATAAGCTAGGCGTAGTTATCATGTTTGTTAGTGATATGGTACTGTGATACTTCTGAATCTCCAGCTGAGACTGTAGCACGTCATCCTCTGTGTAATGACTCTCGGCTCCGTGTTTCCTGTCATAGTGACAGTGTACGACAGACTTCTCTTCAAAGGAAATCCACTTGTACATTTTAGAGAAACTATTCAGCAGAATTCATCTTCAGAGGCCTGACAGCAGATATCAGGAAAAAATAGATTTAAAAGGAAGAACAAAAATGCCAACAGAAATCAACAGAAACCAAAAGAAAGGCTGAAAGTCATGGTTTTGAGTGTAGTGTCTCGACAACATTGAGATTTTATTTTTATTTTTTTTAATTCATACAGTATTTTGTTTATGACGAATACCTGCCCAAACCCTAACTAATGACATTACCATCATAATAAGCTGTATGCTAACATGCTAAACTAAGATGGTTAACCTGGTAAACATTACACCTGTTACAAAATGCGTTTGTGTAGTGTCGGAATGGTCTGAAAAAAATATATTTCCGTCTGGGAAAATTGCTCATTCAAGTTGTTGCTCTACAGCAGCAACATATTAAATACAAGAATCTGTCAAAGTCAAAAAGTCCAACTTCAGAAAGAATGAATCTTTTCCATCATTCTGAATTTCGAGAAAGTAAAAGTAGACTTTTCAATTCCTCACATTCCCCCTCCTCACATTTCCTTCTGGTATTACTGTTGCCGCTGTTGCTAAAAACAACATTGGCATGTGCAGGAATGCTGCTCACTGATCTAATTGAAAAGAATGATGGTTTTCAACAAGATCAAGTCCCGGTGGTAAGAGGAAACATCATGATCGGGAATATACCTTGACTCCGGCACTCTCCATCAGGTGACTGCCTGTCCGTTCACCCTTGTTTTTCACCGCCGTTTCTATCACCCTCCCTCTTTACCTTCTTTGCCTCCTCTGTCTTTTGCAGTGCAGAGTTTCCACAGTTATTCCAATAGTTCCACTGTGTTACCTGGCAAGGGTGACACTGGCAGACGAGCTTCCTTTGTGCCGTCATGCATTTTGAGTCGAGTCTGACAGCGCAGCTCTCACACCAAACTGTGTCAGTACAGGCCATTTACAGTTCGTCTCGCTGTACTTACAGTTGTTTTTGACCGTGTGTGTGTTCTTTCGGCATGAGTCAGATGGAATCCCTTGAAGCTCCACTCTGACGAAGGGGTCCAGTGCTTTGCCGCTCCTGGGGACAGGTAAGTTGGACCCGCTGATCACCTGTGGACAGACACACACATGCACAGATGCAGTATGGATGTATCACACAGGGGGGAGCATGGTATCAGGGGTGAACAGACGTTCTAAAACAAGAAAACAGGGGGCTGCTAAGAGAGGAGAAGCGGCGCGGAGAGGGCTGTAATTATACCAGTCTGGAGAGAGGCAGGCTTATCTGCAGTCCTCTCACACTGAGCCTTCTCTTCCCGGACTCTGATCAAAGACAAACCTGCATGTACTTATCACGACATGCCCCGCTTGGCACTGAGCTTTACAGTGTCCGGCCTGAAATTACAGTGCCTTTTCCTCTGCTGAAGTCAAGCTACAAAGCACCCTGCCCTGCGTCGTGCTCATTCACAGTCACAATGGTCCCTTCCTGTGAGTGTGCAGATATCAGCCCGGAGTTATCATTCCACAAAGGTTTGCTATTGAAAAAGACAGACCACTGCTTATAGTTGACAGTTTTATGCTAAATAGACTCGGGAAGCTCAAGGGGAAATGCTGTTTTTCCTGAACAGATGAATAATTCGCTGTTTAAAGATTGAAAGCTCGACCCTACCTAAGTTACAACACTGAATGCGGCTCATGCCTCCCGATTCCCTCTGAGTTTAAGAGCTGAGTCAAGATTGCAGGGGTTTTCCCTCGAGTGATCAAATAATACAGAGTGGCGATGTGAATAAATAAAGGTGAGGTTTTCCCCCGGGGGCATCCAAACACAGAGCACACCACATTTATATTTCATGCAGCGTGCTGGGGAAGATGTACAATGTGTTTGTGTGCATACTCCATTAGAAGACGATGTCTGATGTGCTTCTGTTTGTCTGATCAAGATTTAGTCCCTCCATCAGACAACAGCAAAACCAAGAGCGTAAGGAGAAGTTGCTGTATGATTTAGGACTTCGAAGCAACAGATTGCACGACGTGAATTCTTTCACTGGTTCCAGTTTAGGCACAGCTGCAACTCTGACAGAGTGTAAACGAGCCTGTGTGTATGTTTTTGGACAATCTTTCTCGACTGGACTCACTCAGTTATCGAGTCCAACCATTAGTCTCCAGAAGTGAAAATCCCATTTATAGTCTGTATCATGGATGTTGATTATTAGTTGTAATCTTGTAACCACCGGAAGTAGACATACCAAACTATGGCACTTGCTCTTGTACAAGCCAGAGGTCCACATATCTACCTCTTTTTGTGAAAAAAAACAAACATATTTTATTTACAGTGTCATGGAGTGTTACACTACCCACAATCAATTTACCACACCTGCGTTAAGTCATGTCTGCGAGCAACTGCTACCACAGTCGGGTCGCTAACAGAGCAACCACGGTTTCCCTTTCTGACGCGCTGCGCCTCTTTTTCAAACAAAAGGAAGAATGTCCAACGGGCCAGGCAATGTACTAGTGTTTGTGAGTCGCCGAAAAGGAATCATTCATGACCGTTTATGGGATATATTTCCATTTTCCAATTTTCTTTCTTGACTCCTTCATCTCGTGGTCGGTTTGCCTCCCTTCCAGGCTCGAAACTTTTCATATTGGGGTTTTATGAAATGTCAGTGGAGTGAATGATCGGCAAATTCCACAACTGTATTGTCATTTTAGGTGAACTGATCCTTTAAAGTTGTGGCCCGTGACACTGAAAGACTCTGAGACAGTCCCGCAAACAAATATGGCTATTGGTAGTACTCACATACCATATGTACTGACTGTCTACTGTTTGATTTGTTGATTGCCGCCGGGATGTAAAGAGAATCAACTAATCAACAAACATGCTCTTAAAACACGCTGGCCTTCAGAGGGATGATGATTCATGCTGTTTATGAGACTGGTCCCTGCACACCCTCCCCTTCCTGTCCTGCACTAAGTCCCATGTGATCCCAGTCACTTACACATATTTCCTCTGCGGTACAAAGCCTCGTATATCTCTGAGTCGCACCATCAGGTTCTGTAACAAACTGCTGCATCTCTCTAATTGCACCAGGAGAAGTTATCGTGTGAGTGTCGTCCTCATGGCACTCCGAAGAGATGCGACTCGATGTGGCTGTTCTCCGCCGCTTCGTTTCCTCTTCGTCATGTGGCGTGGATACAGAACATTACGAGTGCTGCTATTAGTGTCCCCTAAGATGCTTAAAATAATGGAAAAAAAGGATGATTTATTAATTGGACCTCGGGTCTAATTGCGTTACATCCCCCCTTTCTCTCCTTCCCTTTATTTTCTGAGGGAGATAATCTAATTAAACGAAGGCACTCTCGGTGAGTTTTTTTTTACATCATCGTGGGCTCCCAGCATCCGGCAGGAAAGTATTTATCTGGAGGCAAAGAGCAAGATGCCACATGATCCTGAGATTGTGAGGTATAGACACACTTACTGTAGATGCACACACACACACACACACACACACACACACACACACACACACACACACACACACACACACACACACAGTCCTGTAACATTACACCTTAATCCATAAACCTCCCCAGTGGATCAGTCAGCACTCGACTCTCTGTAGCCGTACCTTGAGCAGCAGGTGTGTGGGTCTGAGACCATGCTGGCTGCAGGTGGGATCAAAGCTCCCCTGATCGGACCTGAGCACCGCCGGCTTCAGGACGTATCCGCAGCCCCCGTTGTCCTGGAAACGGCCGTCATTAAGGTCCATAGGAAAGCCAAGGGACTGGAAATTGAGAGCCACTGCAAAAACACCAAGGGGACAATCTCAGAACAATGAAAACGGGGAGCCACAGAGCAGCGGCAAAGACAATTACGAGAAACAAAAAATGGAGAATGCCTAAAGCTTGCTGAAATAAAATGAGCAGCTTGAGATGATCTCCTGCGCACCTTGTGTTTTTTTTGTTTTTTTTTCTTGTTCTCATTCCGCAGGAGGGAGCCTAAATTATACAATGACTTGAAATGTTTCCATAACAATAGCGTACATTGCATCAGGGACACTTTCACAGTCACCGACTGTGTGATAAGTGCATCTGCGGCGGGTTTTCTTCTGCGCGGCAAAGCTCCGTGTTGGCGCGTGTGCTGCACACACTGCGTCTCCGGGTGAATAGACTGGGAGATAAAGAAAGCGGCAGATGTAATCCTGCTGACAGGTTTGAGCTTGGTCTCTGCAGGGTTGGATTGTAAACACTTTTTTTTTGTTTACAAAAAAACAAAGATAAATATGTGATACATTTATGAAGAAGATGAGAAAAAAAAAACACCTTTAATTTTGTCCTAACCTTCACATTTCTATCTATCTTGTCCTGTGTGTGTGTCACAGGGTCCCCCGCTCATGTAACTGTAATTGATCCACCCAGGCTGCTGCTTTGTACCGCAGTGTCCCGCAACTGTGAAAAGTGCAGTTCACCGTCTGCACAGCTGCCAGCGAGGCACGTCGACGGTTCGCTCAGCGATCAGCAGGGCTGCATGTCAGAATCTGTGGCTGCCTGACTGAGTGATGGAGACAGATTGCGGAGGCTGTGTGAAGACAGGTGAGGGTGACAGGAACACTCGCCAAGACGCCGCCAGACAAATCAGGGTTGTGACTTTAAGTGCATGAGTAATCACGCATCGCCAGAAGCCTAGAGAATGTAAAGTGTGTCACTTATTCTGGGAGGCTGAGTTACTATCAGGAGTACAGGTATGTGGTGCTTGATCCTAAAGAAATGATACGTGAGCGAAAACATTGAGCTGTGACGCAGACGAGGATGTGGTTTAAAGAGGGAGAGAGAGAGAGAAAAAACACAGTGACGAGGGTGTGAGTCAGTTTAGGGAAAGGTGTGATAAGGGCCAGGCGAGGACTTGCTTCTGGGGAAAAACACAGATGAGGTGGTCGGGCTGTGGACTGGAGACAAATGTTCTTTTGTCCAGCCAGTCCAGAGGACACTTGGCCACATTGTCCCCTTTGAAGTCTGACAAGTGCAGTTATCTCCATTTGCAAAAGAAAGAAAAGAAATGAGAAAAAAAAAAGGAAAGAAGGATGGATTGTGTTTTTTTTTTTCCATTTGTGTCGAGAAGTTTCTTTTGTTCCTGTTCAAACTGCTGACTCAAAGGAATCAAAGAAATTCTCTTTTCATATCTGTTTTGAACGGATGCTTCGACCAAAATAGAAACGGAGTTGCAAATAACTTCATGGGCATTTCATTTCCATTTTATAATTTGACGCATTCGTTATTAACTAACATATCGTCCAGTTTAAATACCGATAAATAAAAAGAGTGACTCACACAAATGTTGCTGTTAATCCATTTAGATTATTTTGGCATGAGCTGCAGAGATCTGGAGCTATCTGCAGAAGAGAACTCTGCCTTAGCTTACTAAGCTAACTTAGCTATCCAATGTTGCTGTCGAGCCAGAACAACAATAATATTTACAGCTCTGTCACGAGCACGACTATTATCTCCAAAACTTGGCAGCTCACACCAAAACAAACAAGATGGATGAATAGCAGTACAGGTGGGAGGAAAAGTATGCATGTTTTAGAGTGAACTGCCTCTTTAAGTTTGGAAAATGTTCAACAAAATGTGTGAACGTCAGCATTGTTTGCTCAGTTCACTCCAGATAACACGCACCTGAATAAACGCATATGTGTGTAAATCCATGTGATCATTTATACCATGATGCTCCTGTTATTAGACAGGCATACATCCGCTCTCTCTCTCTCTCACACAGACTCACCGAGCTGTGAGCCGACGTTCCAGAACTCCTGAGGGTTGTAGTTGGACGAAGACGTCCTCGAGCCTGCCGGGTAAATCCTGCTGAGGAACCTCTGGTTGTGCAGAACAAAATCTGCACCTGAGGAGAGAGAGAGAGAGAGAGAGAGGACCCACACACGCTCAAAGGTCAAATGTGTCCTCATACATGACACAACTTCACATCCGTCATCATCATGATCCTGCACAGCACATTTTAGTCAAACTGTCTGATACAGGAAAGCAGATTTACCTACATTCACATGGTCACTGGCTGGAAAAGGCTCCTACTTAATTCTTGTCAAATGGAATTTCCCGGGAAAATGTGAAAAAGATGGAAAGCGTTTGTCCTGATCGGGCTTTGATGCCTGTATAATTATCCCCATTCTGGACCGACTGAAAAGAAACTGGCACACGGCTTCAGTCGGCGTGCGATTGCTGTGTCGATTCCCCGCGGGGACGACAAAGTTGCAGCTTTTACGGCTCCAGCCTAGCTGAGACTCTTCATGGTCGCTGCCAACCAAGCCAGCAGTCTCATAATGGGGCTGTTTGTTTGGAAAAGTGTCATTCCTCCACAGCAGGAGCAGATTTCATCTCTCCACATCACTCTGTTTTTCCAATAGACTGCAGCACGGCAGCATAATGACAGTTCAATTGGTTATCAGTTGATTTGAACCTCTGTGGGCTCTTTCCACATTTCTGGGCTGCTGTGCTTTATTCCCAGTCAAGAGCTCCCCTTTGTCGTATATGTCATGTTTGTCAGGCAAATGTCTTGATTTAAGTGTACAGCCATGCCACACATCATTAGACAGCTTATACTATTGTGATTTTATTCATGCAAACAACAAAACACAACAACAAACATTTCGAACAAACAAACAAGCTTGCAAACTATCATGTACAAAACTCTAGACAAAAACGCTCTTCTCTCATTTCCAAACGTCCACTGGATCCACTTCATTAACATAAGTGATCCAAAACACATTATTCCAGGATTAAATGGTGCGAACGCTTCATCTCTCAAAAATCCCAAGCTTACACTCCAGTCTCCGGATGATTGACGCATCATGTTGCCAATGAGATTTTATCCAGTAATATTTATATATCAGTTTTTAAAGTCATAAACTTTGAAATGATGCAAGTTTATGGAGTTATACGCTCTTTCAATAGGCTGGTTTTTTTCACAGTGGAATGGTTTTTAACCATCTTCTATGCATAACGTTAGTGTAAATATAGACATACATAATTAGAATGAGTTTTGGCCCCTCTTACTTTCAGGCAGATGTATTTTGAGATCATAAAATGACTTTTTTTTGCCAGGCACCAGAATATTTTCTTAGAGAAGCATGTGGCAAATGTTCATTTTCAGTGTTACTGTCATTAAGTCTGAACTTGGGCCATGTAAGAATGTATGATGTGGGGGAGCTAACAGGGAAGGTTACGGGTTTATTTTTGCTTCTAAAACCTGTAGGTGAGAAAAAAAGAAATGATTCACCGTGTGCAAATTCCTACAGATTGCTAGAACGGCTCTCTCTCTGACAGCTTGGGGAAAGAATCCAGCTCATAACCTTTCAAAAGAGCCCAAAACCATGCCTGTACTGTAACTGGTTCAACAACAGCTCTGAATGTACTTTTGGCCAGGCTGGCATAGGTGTTTTTAGGATCATTTTACATACATTACCCAGAAGGAGGACAGGCTGAAATCTCCTTATGCTCCTTGAATAACACTTTACCTGAGGCTTTGGCCAGCTTTCGAGCTTTCTTCTCCGCCATGGATGTGTTTTCATAGGCGTGCTGGTTGTCCTTGGAGTGAGCGAAGCTGACGAACTTGACAGACTTGGTGTACACGACCAGGTTAGATAAGACCTCGGCCACCGCCACCTTCTTCTTCTCCTTCTACTCGTTAGATTGAGGGGAAGAGAGAGGAAGACAAACCAAAGAGAGTCTTCACCAAATTGCAGCCAATCATTAAGAGACCATCTCGTCACCTAACTATCTGCCCTGTAGCTCCTGTACAAACAGTCTATATCTGTCTCTCTGCTTCTCCGCTTCAATCTGACTTACTTTCATCTTTGACCCTGCCTTTCTCGGAGACCAGAACTTTGCTTTGGGCTGCTGATCTTCTTCCTCCTCATCGTCCTCCTCCTCCTCCTCCTCCTCGCCCTCATCTACACTCTCCTCTGCCTCTGTCTTTGGCTTTAGCTTTTTATTCTTGATGAGGATCTTATACTTCAGGTCCTGGCACCCCCACGGAAAGCACACGCAGCATGAACTCACACATGAATAAATGCAAGTGCAAATACTTTGTTACTGTACTTAAGTAGCTTTTTCAGATATCTGTACTTATCCATTGACTTAGTATTTATTGTTCTGACTACTGTTTTACTTTTACATCCTAAATCTTAAACACAATTATATGTACTTTCTACTCCTCACACTTTTTAAAACAGGCTTGCTACTTTACTTTTAATGTAATTTGATTTGATTTCAGCCCATCAGTGCAAAAAACAAACAAACAAAAAAAACCCCATCTGTATTTGACGTCCTGGTAATGAGACTCAACAATCAACTTGAACATATCATATGGATTCTACCTTGAAGATTAACAGTTTTGAATTATATTAAGTCAAGTAAAGAAGTTGAATCGGTTCCTATACCTTTACCAGAGTTGTTCTTAAATTTTTACCCATGGCTCTGTACATCTGCCTGAATGAAGTATGTGTGGACCTTCGCCACCTCCGTGTAGGACGTAAACATCTACACAAGCTCTACGATTTGGCAAAAAAAAAAACATGCAAAGAAGCAGGTGTACTGAATCACTCCATCACTCCATCATCTGCTGCTGCATCTCACCATCCCATCTCTAAAAATTTGTCGGCGCTCCACAGGGTTCTTTATGCAGATGAGCAGCAATATGCAAAAAAAGTACCAAACATCATGGTCTGGACTTGGAAGCAGCTCCGGGGTAAGCCACACGACAGGAAGTCACCCTCTCAGCTCCACATACCGTTTGCACAGGCAAGATATGCCAAAAATAATTACAGATCTGCCAACATTAACAACCTGTGAGAGTCCATATAGTATGAAAATTATAAGCTTCCTCTGGCACAGCACTCTTTCATTTTTCATCGCTGCTGCACAAAATGATACAGTCTGGAGAGCTTTGCTCATGTTGATGTAATTTAGGATATTATATGGGGGTTCTTGTTGAGAAATTATGTTTATGGATAAAATAAAATAAAGTTGAGTAATAACTTCTTAATTGACTAGCTTAAAAATAATCATTCAATAGCATGACGTAATGGAAGCATGCAGAAAAGAACATTCCATCATTCGTGTGGCTTTGACAATTTGGTAAACAGATTTAAAACCTCTCATTTTGAGCAGTCAGAGTGGCGTATAAGATAATGAACGGTTCTGAGTACGACCGACTTCGTAATTGGATGTGTGAAGCTGCATGGATGTGACACAGGAACCCCGATCCAGAGTTCAAGTTGTTGCTGGGGGTTAAAATGAAATGGGGGTCAAGATGAAACCGCACATGCTCCTCTGTAAGCCTCCACTTCCAGAGACATAAAGATAAAAAAAAAACAATAAAAGGAATAAAACCTTATGAAAACTCATTTTTTGCAGTTAATTCTGAAGCAGCAGAAGTCGGAGGCAGCAAAGAAGCTCCGGCGAGACGGAGTGCATTCATCCACCCTGAGAGAAAAAAAAACCCCTTCATCCTTCTTGTCATATTCAGTAGACAGGAGTGACTGCACCGGGCCAGCCTCTCAGTCAAGGGTTTAGGCAGACGCTTCCAGTGGAGAAGTCGCAACTCAAACGGGGTAATCTAAATGAACAATCGGCTCAAGCGCCTCTGCGCGCTTAAAAATGATGGACACTTCTCAGGATCAACCAAATCACATCAGATTTTCGTGAATCTTGGCGATTAAAGAGGTTTGCAAATGCAGACGTCCATCTACCCGTCTGGTCCCTGTGGAGAAGAGAGGCGAAGGAAGCCTCGGAAAGAGACTAATGAGGCCCTTCGTGACGACGAGAGGGTCTCATTTTCTCCTTGTTTTGCTTTGCTATGACAGACGATGAGGATTTAGCCATACAAATGCTTCTCATCATATCATCCCCCTGCCTGCACCGGCAGCTCTGACATTAAAAACAGATTCTGCTTCCGATTTGCAAGCTCGGATTGGCGAGCGCCCGTGTCTCTGAGCCTTACATTCGGGCTTGGGAGGTCTCCAGAGGTTGGGTGAGCCAAGGGAGTTCTCAGCAGCTTGTCCCCGAGGACAGAGACGAGGTGGTGGGCCATGACCTCCTGCTGCTCCTGGGAGCAATGGTTTTCCAGTGACAGGATCACGGGGTAGGCAGACACCTGTCAAGAGATAATCACACAACACACACGCAAGCAAAAAAAAAAAAAAGTCACGATTCAATCCTCATTTTCAACAATTAGCATCAACCTAGATCTGCAGCCCTCTCTGCAGGCTCTAAATACTCCAGATACATCACAGAGAACGGCCTGAACCGCCCCAATCAAAGACAACTTGCAAGCAAAGCGTTCCTATCAGAGATGCTATTAATTAGAGCAAATGCAGCTAAGCAGGGGCTCCCGGGGCCTTCAGAGGCGGCGGTGAGCGCTGAGTCAGACGCCTGGGGCACGACTCCGGGATATACATGTCAAGCAACATACTACACACCTCAAAGGCGTGTTGCGCCACAGTGGTGATGACATCCTTAAAGAGTATCTTGGTGGTCAGGGTGTAGCCATGGTAGACTACAGGCTCCATATCGGGCCCATCCCAGCAGTCAATCTCCAGGCAGCGGCAGCCTTTCCTCAGAGCACTGTCGCACACACAAACACACACACACGGAGACACATGTAAACACACTGAGCTTATAATGCACCGCGTCAGACGTTAGCTGTAGAGTCGAGGCGCACACTGAGGTTCTGACGTTCTCACAGGTCAAGCCAACACACACGCCACATACATGCTCGCTGCAATGCGTGGCAAACAGCGCAATCAATTTATTCCTCTACACCAGGGTCTGCCGCTCGTTTAACACCAGAGAGGGCTGATTACGTTACGTTTCCATTTCTGCGCCGTCTCTATACAGAGCTAAGGTTTACACAGAACGAGATGTATCTTCTTTGTATAATATATTTGTTTGCTGTTGGTTGTGGAGAAAAATGACATCACTTTCACAGCAGGAGGGGTGCAACAGAAAAATAAAAAATCACTTTGGCAATGATACATTTTCTTGCAACCCTGATGCAAAGTGATATCACTCTGGAGTGGCTTCTGCTTCTTTTTTTGGAAATCAGACATTTCTGCCAGTTAATTGGAGTTTGTGTATTTTGTTCATTCCTCAGCTATGTATCTCTTCTTTCGGTCACAGAAATGCCACGATTGTCTCGCTTTAAGCTGTGCATTACAGAGTTGCTTTGTAACCCCACCGCAATTCTGAGAAATGTAGTATCATCTTGCAAACTCAGACTGAATGGATGACTGGACAGCACATCAACTGGTACGTATATTTTTATTTTTTTTCCTCTCATTTTTGTATGTTGTCTGTGTTGTTATCTTCTTAATTATATTTTTGTATTTAATGGCACAGACCAGTCAACAGGATAGAGTGTTTTTTTATTATCTTTTTTTTTTTTTTTTTTACAAAATATGTCATATCCCATTTGCATTAAATGTTTTCTGTAAGTGTGACACCACTGGATATTCTTAAGGAGACCTGGGGAGGATTTCCAGCATTTGAGGAGAAGTTGGGACATCTCCTGCTGTGATTGTGGCAACCGAAACAGGTATTTTAAGCGTGAGCATGATCTTTTCCCTAATCCAAAGTGTTTTTTTGTGCTGAAACCAGATCACAAGAGCAGCACTGTCACAACACAGAAAAATAAACATAATTCAAAGACCGAACTAGAGCTCGGAAGCGACGAGCTTAGTTTGGCAGGAAGACTTTTCGTGGGTGTACTTTTTGTATACGGTTTAAACGCATATGTAATGTCTTTTATGACCATTAAATGTGCTGTATGTGTATTTCTGACAGAACTAGGCTATCCATCTACATCTCCAGCTACTTCTGTTCTTTACGCTGACAATGGCCTGACTCCAGCTTTATGCACAGACATGAGAGTAGTATTGATCTTTTTCATCCAGCTCTTGATAAAACAATAAATGAGTGTAACTGTCACATTAGCAAAGCGGTGAGGACTCGAATGCAGATGCAGACGCAGGCAGATTGAAAAGGAAACAGGAATGCAGGAGGGAAACAGACCACTGAGGAGCACAAGAAGATATCACGACAAAATGAAGCAGGAAATAACTGACCGAAGACCAAAATCATGAAATGTTTTGCCAAATTCTTGAACTACTCCTTTACCTCCTGTATGCCACCAGCACTCAAGTGGGCACCACAAGTGTGAAACGTTGGAGCTGTTCATTAAATCTATAAAAGACACAGTCAGTATTTTTAGAACTAAAATGTTTTGAGTGTATACGACTGACAGCCTCCTTCGCCATTTCCTTGTTTCACAGTTTGCAGGCTCTCGATCCTCTTGTATGTCTCCACCCACCCACCTGTGGAGGTACAGGGATATCTAAAAAAAAAAAAAGTCACCTTTCTACTCATGCCACTCTGCTCTCCTCTCTCGATGATTATTTCATTATCTAAGTAAACCAGAGCTTCCAGGCCGCTGGTTTGGAGGGTTCCACTCCACCAGACGGCCCGGGCACTCAGCACTTTCACAGGGACCGTAAATACAGCACTTCTGCTGCCATCAGCCCCTTTTGTAATCACCTCCATTACCTCATAAAGGGCCCACAGCAATTTTACCGTCTGCCTCAGCACATGAGTGGGTCAATGAAATGAGAGGAAAAGAGGATATCCAGATAACACACATGTAGGTCTGAAGGAGATACTTGGGAGAGAAGACAAGAGTGTGTTGAGAGGCATTTTAGATGTGTATCAGATCAAAATGGGGTTTAAATTGGCCTTATCACTTGTTTTAAGCTACAATTAGTTGATGTCGGCCAATTCCAGGTAGAATTGACTTGATTTGCATAGATATACGACCCACATTTTTGCATACTGTATATTTCAAACACAAGTTTGACACAAGTGTCAGGACTTTTGACGATTCAAAGACACAAGCTGTGCCATTTTCTGTAACTCCCTACCACACGTAGGCATCCAGGTGGCTCTTTCCCACTAGCTGATCTCCGGTCAGGTAGGTGTTGTGTGATGAGGAGATGAAGTAGCTGCTGAGAGGCTGGTCCATGTCTTGGTACACTGACGCGTGGGCCCGGTCGAACACGCAGCAGTCTTTGGACTCCATGTACCTGAGGAAGCCTTCAAACGTCATGGACCTGTTTTCTCTGGCTGGAGGAGGGAGCAGAAAAAATAAAAAAGACTCTGTCAGTGACAGCGCACAAAAAAAGGGCTGCAGTAGATGGCTGAAGCAAACATTCGGTCTCTAGAGTTTAAAATTTCAAACAAATCACAGATAGCATCACAAGTAGGAGGCTACAGGCATTAAAGTTACTCTGGGAAGCTGTAGCCATGGATGTATTAGGACAAACTGGATACAGTGTCAGAGGCACTGCTAAGTCCATTCCTATCAGTGTTGCCCAGTGGTGCATGAAGCCATGCTGTAGCTGAACACAGTGCTGCTCTATGCTAAATGTCCCACAATTACAACACTAACACACTGTGTTTAGCAAGTGCGGCATTATACTGTCTTAGTTCATCTTGTTACTAGTCTGGTCTGGCAGCATGACACTGTACCAAGTGCCAATGTTATAATGTAGTGAAATAAACATATATAATATTGTTATAGCTGTATTGTAGCTATGATGTAGCCTTCCATCTGTGTTCAAGTGCACCTGTGAAGAACTCAGTTGCTGAAAGGTGATCAACCACAACACTGTTGCTTCCGTTTATGAATTCAGTTTCATTGTTTATTACAGATCACGTTTGAGAGGATCAGTTTGGGCAAATGTTGAGCAAGAACTGGGTCGGAAAGCATCAGTCCAGTCCAGAAAAACACTGGTCAGAAGGTGAACATGTTGACGGGTGTCACTAATGATGTGTTCCCACTGCAAGATGTTCTCTAGTTACCGTGTTAATATCTGCTGATCACAAAGCACAGTTGAAGCTTGTTTGTCTCTCAGGGGCTTGGATCATGATCGAATGAAATTATCAGATTTAATCCTTTGGGCACCATGTAAAAGAATTTCATGGTGAACCATCCAGTAAATGTTGAGATTTTTCAGTCTGGAACAAAGGAGAGGACAGACCTGCAGAACAATTGCCAGATCTCGGGTCCTGCAACCACAGCTAAAAACAAGCTCCATCATGATACTATACATTTACTTCTACATCCTACTGTGTTACTATTACTGTTTATTAGTAGGTCGTGATTTCGGCTGAAGTAAAAGACGCAACTTCTGTTAAGCTTCAAGTCAAGATCAAGTGACATTTGAAAACACAAAAGTAAAGGTGGATTCAACTAGAAGGGGCAAGTCAATAACAACTCCACACGTACACTGTAAAGAAACATCCAACAAAAAAAATCACAAGACATTTTAGCACAACTACATCCCACGTGGGTGAACTACTTCCAGGGTCTTATGCATGCCGTTTCGCTGTCATGGCTTGTGGGGCACTTGATGGAACTGAGCTATCGTTAACAAAAATTGCTTTAAGCATTTTCTACTGTTACGAGTCCCTGATGTCTGCAGCAAAATAGGTTAAACCTAAATACTGCACCTTGTGGACCTGCATTTATATCCTATATACAAGTGATAGATTTGCTGAAGCAGATATACAGCAGTATAATTATGGTACACGTGCCAGAAGAGCTACAAAAAAAAAAAAAAAAATGCTGGGTCTTAATTGTGTTGTTTTTCTCAACATCTGGTCTACTAGTTCATTGATGTGCCTGACTCTTCCATTTTCCTTCTGTCAATTCGACCCACTGCCTGTGGACTTACAGCAATCACTCTGTCAGCCGGGCACCACCGGAGCTCTTCTGTGTTAGCATCATTACATGGCAGTCCTCAAAGAACACACTATTATTATTTTATTTTTCTTTACCGCATGGTAATGAGCAGCGAGCAGCCCGGCATGGTAGACAGCTCTCCCTTCACCTACCTGTCTCTTCAATCTCATATCTATCAATCAGACCCTCTGCCGTCTCCTCATTTGCTGTGAGCTCCATCTGCTCCTTGTGGAGGAACCTGAGGAGGGCGCAGGCGGGCAAAGTCGTCTGGCCCAAGGCGTAGCATTGGTGCAGATGTTGGATTTCAGCTCTCCTGGAGGAGGGGGCCTTGCTTTTCTTCATCTTGCCCTGCGAACGATCATCACAGCATCTTAAACCCGCCTGTCGTCAATCCCATTCAGTTATTCTTTCCAGTTTATATGAAATCAAAATGAATATCTGAGATGAGTATGTGCCTGCTACTGATTTATTTAGGGCTCGTGCTGTTTCCGCGACACTGAATATCGGTCACGACGGCGTCAGGCAGATGAGAAACGTCGAATGCGGGTCCATTTAAAGAACAGTACTCGAGATTTTTTCTTTACAGCGCCATCTTGTAGATATTTTAAACACTAGTAAGGGTTTCAAAGACACAGCACTCCATTTGCTCTCTAAAAATAGGAAATGGTGAATAGAAATGTCAACTTCGAGATGCATCCCAGCTTTCACTCGAGCTCACTGCTGATGTTCCTCGTTTTCAGACTCTAGTAGCATTAGAGAGGATCCGAGAGAAGCCAGGGCCTTCGCTTCGCACAAGGTTCTCCCATCTCCTCCCGCTCCCCCTCTCCACTCTGTGTCTCTTACTTCCATGAAATGCTAAGGGAACGTCTGCGCGACTCTCATTTTAGTCCCTCTCCTCTCCTTGTTGTTCTCCCCGTCGGTGTGACAAAAGCGCCTCTGACTCTTCCCACTGCCTTTATGAGCGTCGCTCGCCCTCCGTACCTTTCATCTCTCTGCTCTGCAGCCCCTGACAGTTGAGACGTACGCCTAAGCCAGTGCTGTCACTGGGTACCCTACAGTGGGCCGGCCTCCCGCTGCATCTGTCGCATCAGCGCGAGCAACACCACCGGCTCCGCCATCACCACAAACGTAATAAAATTTGCCTACTGCAAACGTAATACTGAATTTCCTGCAAATGTAATAACTATTACATTTGCAGGAAATTATTACATATGTGGGAAAGTGAAAATCTGTAAATGTAATAACTTCCCACAAATGTAATATGAGACAAAATAATGATCTTTGTGGTTGTTGTTGTTTATTTGTTTACTTATAAACCTGCCAATAGTGACTGAATGTTGACAAGCAACCTGCAGGTCAGGTGGGGCAGGTCAGAAAGTGACAGAGCAGTGTTCTAAGTTATTAATAACACACACACACACACACACACACACACACACACACACACACACACACACAGGTCATGCTCATAATTTTAAGGGCTATGGCTACAAGCCTATGCTGGTGGCTTATGAGAGCCAATGTTTGAACCATTTAAGCTAGAAGATCCGCGGTTTGCGTCCCGGTTAGGACGCCTGGGATCTTTCTGTGTGGAGTTTGTATGTTCTCCCTGTGCAGCGTAGGTTTTCACCGGGTACTCCGGCTTCCTCCCACAGTCCAAAAACATACTGAGGTTAATTGATTATTCTAAATTGTCCGTAGGTGTGAATGAGAGTGTGCCTGGTTGTTTGTCTCTATGTGTAGCCCTGTGATAGACTGGCGACCTGTCCAGGGTGTCCCCTGCCTTCGCCCTAAGTCAGCTGGGATACGCTCCAGCCCCCCCGCGACCCTGCAGAGGATTAAGCGGCGTACATATAATGTACAGATAATGGATGGATGGATGGATATCAAAAGCCAAAAACTTGAATAGATAGTCCATTCTTTGAAGTACGCCTAATGAAAACATTTGTCAAGATTTAAGACTGGTCCATGTTCTTTTTGATAGTAACATGGACCAAGACTGTCTGAACACTGACAATTAAAGTCTTGCAAATAAATAATGACTGTAACTTAAATTAATCTACCATTGTGAATGCAGGAAAGTGAGAATTGCCATGTAGGCTACCGTAAGTAACAGAAAAATTCCCAATGTTACATTATGTTACATTATTTTAAATAAACGGCCTTTCAATTAAGTGTGATGTAATTGTTGATGATTTGTTGCTGCAAATAAATGAATGAATGGGTATGCACCACCACTCTGCCAATCAGAACAAAGAAGACGCACTGACAGGCTACAACTTTGGCAGAACTTTTCACCCCTTTCCCGGTAAGTCAGCATGATGTATTTTGTATCGATGAATTCATTGAAATCTCAAGATATATGATGGTTTCGCAGTAGTTTTAAAGCTCAGTCCGCTATATTGTCAAAAGTGTCCCTCTTGTATTTTTTTCCTCTTATGTAGCATGATACTCCAACATAATTAGCTGCACCACATGCCAGCTTAAATAAAGGTCTATAGTCACTTCGCGGTAAAACAGCAACAACTTTTCACTCCTTACCCGGTCAGCAAGCATGATGTATTTGGTGTCAATGGATTCGTTGAAATCTCAAGATTCATATAATACCGCTGGTTTTGCGCTACCTT
This sequence comes from Acanthopagrus latus, assembly GCF_904848185.1. NCBI lineage: Eukaryota > Metazoa > Chordata > Actinopteri > Spariformes > Sparidae > Acanthopagrus > Acanthopagrus latus. The sequence goes on from NC_051046.1 coordinate 13,215,931, forward strand.
AAAAATTGAGTCCGCTAGATTGTCAAACGTGTCGATGTAGCATTTTTTTCATGCAAAGTTACGTGTTTAATGCGTATTATATTGCAACTTGCCCAATTGCACACTAGATATAAAGTGCTATTTTAATTGCACAATTCTCAATACATTTTACAATAATTAAAAACCAACAATGGTAATTTTATAATACAGAGAGAACTAGAACAGAAATATAAAGTGCTTGTTGAATTGCACATTGCTCTACTGCCTAAGAATAAAAGATGATAGAATTGCAGACTTATTACATACTACAATAATTCATTAACAGTTATAATTTGTGAGTACCCAACTATGTGGACATGTAAAAATTAAACATTATAATATACAATAGATAATAACACACAACAAATCAGCAGCAGTGGACAAGTTAAAAATGATCACAATTAGTGGCAACAGGTTTGATTTTCCAAAGTTTAAGATGCTTGGAAAATGAAGCAATAGTGGGTAGATCAGGCACTTGGTGTGGAGTTCCAAGAATTTGCCGCTCGATAGGAAAAAGTTGCTTGACCAAAAGTACTTCTCCTTAAAAGAACAGTGCAATCACCCCTAGAGCCTGCTCACTTTCCTGCATTCACAATGGTAGATTAATTTAAGTTACAGTCATTATTTATTTGCAAGTCTTTAATTGTCAGTGTTCAGACAGTCTTGGTCCATGTTACTATCAAAAAGAACATGGACCAGTCTTAAATCTTGACAAATGTTTTCATTAGGCGTACTTCAAAGAATGGACTATCTATTCAAGTTTTTGGCTTTTGATATCCATCCATCCATCCATTATCTGTACATTATATGTACGCCGCTTAATCCTCTGCAGGGTCGCGGGGGGGCTGGAGCGTATCCCAGCTGACTTAGGGCGAAGGCAGGGGACACCCTGGACAGGTCGCCAGTCTATCACAGGGCTACACATAGAGACAAACAACCAGGCACACTCTCATTCACACCTACGGACAATTTAGAATAATCAATTAACCTCAGTATGTTTTTGGACTGTGGGAGGAAGCCGGAGTACCCGGTGAAAACCTACACTGCACAGGGAGAACATGCAAACTCCACACAGAAAGATCCCAGGCGTCCTAACCGGGACGCAAACCGCGGATCTTCTAGCTTAAATGGTTCAAACATTGGCTCTCATAAGCCACCAGCATAGGCTTGTAGCCATAGCCCTTAAAATTATGAGCATGACCTGTGTGTGTGTGTGTGTGTGTGTGTGTGTGTGTGTGTGTGTGTGTGTTATTAATAACTTAGAACACTGCTCTGTCACTTTCTGACCTGCCCCACCTGACCTGCGGGTTGCTTGTCAACATTCAGTCACTATTGGCAGGTTTATAAGTAAACAAATAAACAACAACAACCACAAAGATCATTATTTTGTCTCATATTACATTTGTGGGAAGTTATTACATTTACAGATTTTCACTTTCCCACATATGTAATAATTTCCTGCAAATGTAATAGTTATTACATTTAACTTTTTATGAAGTTGCGGCAACCAGAGCATGTACGAAGCACATATATGTTATACTATACACTATACAGAGAAGACCCAGGTGCTCCACATGTAAGAAAATGCATCAAAGAGGGAAGAAAATATTTGAAAAGAAAATGTAAATCACAGTTGCTAAATAATCATTTTGTTTCATTATTAAAATTAGTCATCACTACAAAGTCAAACGGCAGTCGTTAGAAAAGCCAGCGTGGGAAACGCTGGAAAAACAGACAGAGAGGAGGAAAACACGCGGACTAAATACACAGGAGGCTAATCAGGGACGGGTGAAACTAATCAGGACGGTCGCAGGGGAGGGAAAACAAGACGCAGGGCAGGAAGCAACAGGACGCAACACATGAAGACGAATCTCACAAAATAAAACAGGAAATAACAACTAAAACAAAAACCGAAACCAAGTATTTCCTCCTTTGTTTGATACACCCTCTTATATCTGGAGTTATAGGATTGCCTCAGACACTTTTTCCGATTTTCAAGAGCATTTGTTTTATCACAATTGTTTTAATCTAAATTGTAATCCACAGAAGCAGCCAATCATCTCCTGTTTCCACTGAACACACTTTAACTGCACTGTTCAACCTTAAACTTCTCTTTCAACTATGTTTACTGTTTGGTGGTTTGTTGTTTTATCATTTTGCACATGTATTTGTATATTTAGCTAGTTTTTGTATATATTCATCTGGTATTTTATTTATAACTTGGCTTTTATAATGTCTTATACTTGCATCATGCACTGCCTGCGAGTCTGACACAACATCTTGTCCACTATATTTACTGGTACGTGTATGTGACATGACTAAATCTCTGACTCTTTCTTGAAAAAAAAAAAACAACCCCGAGGTGGTTAAATGTGTGTAAAATAGCAAACAACTCACTGACCCCAAGAAAGTTAAGGCTCATGTAAGATGTGGATCGATGTTTTTTCTCACTTTTAAACTTAGCTAGCATAACTGATTCCTGAGGAGAAAGTTAGCTGGATGCAACTCCAGTGGGCTGGAATTGCTCAGTGTACTCAATAAAACATCACGTAAACAACAGCCTACCTTAGATGCTGGCGGTCTTTGAGCCTTGGTTAGTATGGATATTTAGTAAACAGGAAATCAGCGGGGTATACAAGCGCTCAAAAATAATCTGTCTTTCTCTGAAGGTTTCTGGGGAAGCACGGGAAGTTGTTGCCATGGTGACAAAACATTCTGATTCTATGCACATGTTGTGTTAGAAAAAAAAAAAAACCAAACGCTGAAGATCACGAGTGCGCTGCATACAGCCCTCACTGAAGTACAGCAGAGGTAGAGATTAAAACTCAGCCCGTGTCTGTCTTCCTCTCGTTTCTTTTTCAGACGCGAGTTGGTGGACTTGTCGGTAGGAGACAGTCAGAACAGAGACAGAACAGAGCAGAGCGTGTGAAGAAAGAAAGGTTGCCTTCATGTTTCTGCCTGGTGAAAAACTGTCTGGGGTGAGTGAAAGGTCTTTTCCTTTCATATCTTTTTTGACAAAGCTACTGTATCTCACACCGCAGTGATGAAATATACACAGTTAAGGCCAAGCTAAGTCAACCTATACTGGTCGTGTTTTCACCGTCGAGGTTGTGTTTTCAGCCCTTCACAGAGATCAGGATTGCCATTTATCTCTGTTTGTTCCCACATGTGCCTCATGCCTCCTGAACTTTCATTCATTATCCACAACCGCTTATCCTTTGCAGGGCTGCAGCCAATTCCAGCTGACATCCCGATCCCAAGGCTGAGTACTGCAAAGCACAAAAGGCAAATTCAGAATTTGGAAGATATTTTGATTTCTTAGTAAACAGACTTTGTGCACTGTGTGGCGGTGGGGGAGAAATTTTAATCAGAAGAGAAAAATCTTCTTTGATTGAGGCTCAACTCTCACTGTTTTAATGACTGAAAAACACAAAGGACAGCACAGTTTCAGTTTTGTTCATATTTGATGGACCGTGACACCTTTTTAGCATCAAACTGTGTTTTAGTATCCTCTACAGAGAGCATTCATGGATCTCGTGAAAATCAAAAACGTCTCTCCACCAAGAAAAATCTTTATCGTTCTTTGTTGTTTTTTCTCACACCGAAACAAACTCACCAGACACAGCTGATGTCAGCAGTGTTTACATTAAACTCTTCAGGAGCAGCCATTTTTGTTTTAAAATGAACAGTCGCTTCTCTCGCTGCCAGTGGTTCCTCAAAAGATGCTGATTGGTTCAATGCCATTGTGGTAAGAAACAAGGGGATATAGCTTGAAGCCTGACATGATGAATCTACAAAATGACATGACCACATGATCAAGGTATTGGAAATATTTCCAATAAATGAAGATAGTTATTTGTGGTTCTTTTGCTCCCATACAATCCGGCTGACACATTGTAACTCAGTGGTGAATCGGGAAACAAACAAAATATAGAAATTGATGGTAGACTTGGGTTTTGTCTGTTGTCTGTCTTCACTCAGATATGAAACGGCAGTGGTGTTGTGATATATCAGATCAGTCTGATCTGATCTGCCACAGAGTCCAATCAATAACTGAGGGGGTGGACAGAACAGAGACTGACAGAACAGAGAATTAGTATGATGGCAACCTGGATGCGAGAGGACGCTGGCACGAATATCGCAGCTTCTCAATCCGTAGCAAATCTGCTTTTTGTTGGAGAAAGAAAGCCACGTTGTCTCTACAGGCTCTTGGGCTGCACTGATCAGCTGTTGGCCCGGCGATCAGCTATTGGCCTAGCAACACTAACTTTCAAACCGACGTACTCAATACTCTGTGAGCTGTCCATCGTTGCTCCGTTGGTCCTGCCTCCACCACAACCTCAGGCTTATTCACCGCCTAGTTACACATGCAGATACAAACTTTTTTTTTAAAAAAACAACTATTATAATAATCCGTCTAGATGATTGTGTGCACTTTGCACATGTACAGTTCTCTTTGAGTGCTGTCTATTTCATCAGTTGATCCAGTTCAAAATTACTTGTGATTTCCTGCGTGCAGCATGTTAAACTGAAGCACTGGCAACCTGGAATGTGCGCTACAGGCTGCACTGCTGCCTGAATACATCATGCTAATAAATGCTGATAGTCTATGGAGCGGTGGAGATCGACTTCCGTGATAATAATTTCATGGAATAAAGTCCAAATCCTCAAAAATGTCAAAGCCTCACTGGATGAAAGTGTGAATACATCATGAAAATGAGTCTACGCAACAGTCAGTGGAGCTCAGAGAACATCTCCACTGATTCCGTGCTGGTTGTTTTAGCAAGTTTGACAAGAGCTTCCTCCCTGGTTGTCTGCGTAAATCTGAATGTTATTGGTGTGGTGTGAATCACTGGTGCACAACAATAGTCATTGCCTAGTCATAGTCCAGCAGAGTCATTCCTGTCTACACCAGGCTGTAATGGCTCGGCCTTGGGCCTGTCAGAACCATTGAGCACACAAGTTTGATGTGATAATTCCCAGGCAGTGAACATGAGGCCCTGTGTATGGCCCCTGTCTCTGCCTCGCTGCACCTCCCTCTGCACAGTCGGTTAGCCAGATTCATCTGGGAGCGAGCGGTGTTGTTGTGTATGGAGCCATTGTTTTTTGCTTCCGCGCTCGTGTGTATATGTGCATACTGAAAGGGTCGATGGCGAAAAAAAATAAAAGATCTGTACGTGTGTTGTGTGTGTGTGTGTGTGCGTGCGTGTGTGTGTGAGAGAATGCAGCTTTACACATGTGGAGCTCAGATGCACCCGCAGGCTTGGGGGTCCGTGCCGCTCTGTGTGGGAAAAAATCACATCTCTTTGCTCCGTATCCCATTTTGATGTGCAGAGATGATGGTTTTATCTTAACCCAGGGCTCAGGTTTAATACCGTGGCGAGGCGGAGTCAAGACCCCACCTGGCCCCATTCTTAAGATGAGAAGAGCTGAGACTTGTGCACCTTTTTGAAATGTGACTCTGCACTTGAAACAGGAGGGTGTGGGGCAGGCCATGTTTTCCTTTTGACAACGTACTCCCAGCTGGATTTCCACCGGCTCATTTGGTATTCACTGGCCCGTTAGAGCTTTGAGTCAGGCTGCAGAGTGCCAGTGGTAATGCCTGATGTCAGGGGATAACTAGAGAGGTGAGGAGCTGTGAGCTCTGGCACACAGTATGCACATATATACCTGATGTACTTGTAGCATATCATCTTACAATCCTGTGTCCTACAAAAATACATTAACTTACTGGTGGCTACACTTTGGCAGACAGGTTTTGGAGGCGGAGGACAGGGAGCTGTGGTTATACACATATAATTAACTGCACTTTGAAACCTGAGACACCCTGTTTCCAATTTGTTCTTTAAACAACTAAAACACTTACGACGAGCAAAAGATTGTGCGGCTGGTTAAATATTAATGAGTCAACATGTACTCCTCACAAACTCTCTGGGGACCAGTGTGCTGATGCTATTTATAACAAGGACCCGCAGCGCATTTAATTTCTGAGAAAATGTAACTTTTTAAATGCCAATAACAAAATCTGTACTGTATTTAACAAATGTTTTTTAATGAGAGTTTCCTGTATTGTTGCTGTATGCTGGTGTTCAATCAATGGTAAGTAAATATGTGCCAAATAACTGTAAGTGATGTTTATGTGTTAGAGCCACTGACGCTAAAGGGAAAAAAGTCGACGATGCATGCGCAGAATCTTCCTCTCTGGGATTTGATATGTCAGTGGTGTAGACTTTGTCACCACCATTTTGTCCGTGTTTCAGGCCAGTTTGTAATCATTTTTGTGTGTTCGTGTGCACAGAGATATTTTTTAAAACCAAGACTGTGTGGAGAGGATTTTATTAATTTTTTTCCAAGGGGAAACTGAATGGGAAAACTATACGCTTAGCAAAATGGTCATAGTAGTGTGGACAGGGCCTAAATCTGAGTCTAAGTCTGTACTGTCTCCAAGTCGGTGTGGACGATTTCAATATTTAACCAGTACTTTGAATTTTTTTTTTAAAAATTTGACTGTGTGCTTTGATTTTAGTGTGTATGTGTCTTTGTGATAAATGTGAATGTTAGAAGACAGTGTTGCTATCAGGCAGTTCATCATCTTTAACACAGTCATGTTTGAAGTAGTGTGGTGGCCATAAAGTTTCATTTATTCCCGCATAACCCACACAGACACCACAGAAACACACACCGTCACCAGCATTTCTCTGTCACACACAGAGAAACTGCATGCTGGCGGAGTTTGCTGCCAGCTGGTTGAGTAAGATAATACTGATGGGCTCATTATTATGAACAACTGCATTGTTTGGATCCCTCCACTTCACTCCTCCTAAGGGTTCTAGCTCAACTTTGTCATCAGGAAATCCCAAACAGTTTGGGGAAACGGCTGAAAACAAAACCAGGGGGAAAAAGGCGGGGAAAAAAATATGTCCAACGAAGAAAAATGTGTTTGTCTTGAATTTGAAAACTCCGGGTAATAAATTAGACGACTATGAAATCTGCTGTTTACAGAGGATGAATCCGAGTTCATGGCTGCTTAATATTCTTGCTGTTCCATTACAGAGATATCGCTACAGCCCTGAGCAAGCGGCCATCTGTTGGAGAAAAACACCATCCAGCAGCACGCATGTTGTCGAGGCATCAGAGTCATGTTCTCTGACAGTGCCGGTGTGTGTGGAGAGACAGAGAGAGAGACAGAGAGAGAGAGGGAGAGAGAGAGAGAGAGAGAGAGAGAGAGAGAGAGAGAGAGGCAGGCAGTCGGTTATTAGCAGAGATCCAAGCCAAGGGAAATCAGCGAGTCAAAGCAGCAGGCAGAGGTGTTCATTTGTTATTCAGCTCAGGACGGAGACAATGATTCAGATCTCGATGCATCGTAAGGAATGTGTAACACTGACGACGAGCCTGCATGTTGTGACAGGCCCTCCGCATCCTGCTCACCCGTAAAAAGACAAACGCTCCACGTACAGAGTTTGACATGAATAACAGAAATCCTGAGTTCCTGTGGATACAATGGAGACTACAGATTGCCGGGGAATTATTGCTGTACATCTCAAGTAACGCTAACAGCCTCTCCTTTGCGCCTGTTCCTATCAATTTAAACATCTTCTGGCAGAAAAAAAACAAAGGAGAAATGTCTTCACACTAGCAAACTTTCTGACTAGCTGTCATCCTTTTCTCTCATCACGTCACGTAGCAATTTGCCAAAAGACTCTTAAGCCGCTCAAATTGAGCTGATAAAATGAATGGGCTGACACTTTGTGCGGCTTATACAGAGTTTAACTGTAATTAGAGAGCAATACTATGAAGAGTGCTAATTCAATTACCGTTTTACAAATTATAGTATGATTGTCAAACTTTTGCTGACTGCTGTTTTAATTATAGCTGGCTGCAGCCAATGCGCGGCAGTCCCGAGCAAATTACATATCCTCTTTCTGTCTCGCTGTGCTTTGCCCATCCATTTTCTGTGCCACCCCGCCCCATAATGGCCATGGAGAGATTAATTGGTGTCTTTAAGCCTCACTGACTGCCAAGAGTGATGTGAGGGAAGTGCGTACCACCTGACAGGGAAAATTGAACCATTTAGCTTTCTCTCGTGGTTCACAAAGCTTCTCCGTCCCCCCCGACTAATTCATACACTGATATTAGCCTCAATAGAGTCAGGCATCAAAATGGCCCTTCCATTCTCAATGCTTGGGCGCCAGTACAGGACGGAAGAGCTGATAGTGTCTGGGGTTAAGTTAATTAAGCATCTGTTTGTGCGTGTGTGTGTTTATGGTCCACTGCCCTGTGGAGGAAGGCCATTTCTGGCAAAGAAAAGAACTGGACACCGTTCACCAGGCAAGACAGCCATCCTGATATTTAAAAAAAAAAACCTCTCACAGTGGCAACACACTGCCTTGCTGCTTTGGCATGAGTTACTGTAAAGTTGTGCACAGCCTCGAGGGGACAGTAATGGGCAGTTTTGTGTCACAGGCCCAATATTATAATGCAGCACATCCTTATGCATAAACAACTGAAAGCATAGATTACCACTGACTCCCAAAATGACATGGCCTTCTGTTTTCTTTCATTGGAGACTTTAATTCTCATGTGGTTAACGTGGTGAAACAATTGCAGTTTGTTGGGTTTAGACCACAAAACTACAAGGTTAGGTTGAGAAATAGATCATTGTTTGGGTGAAATTAAGTACATTAGGAAGCTTGAGTTACCTTATGTATGCGGCCAAAGTTAAAATAACTCAACGCTGACTAATTTTGATTTTTTTTTTTTTTCTAAGTTTTTGCAGTGGACATGTACAGCTGCCTTGTAGGCTCAAATCTTTGGGTGTGTTTGATCAAGCCCCCAGGAAGAGCGCCAGGCTCTGAAGCCAGTTTTCGTAGTGGCCGAACTGTGTAACTGCGTCGTTACGTGATGGACTGTGGCCCAAAAAGGCTTAGATTGCGAAAGAAGCAGCTGTTAAACCATGGATTCATGTTTTTGAGCACCACATGCCTCATTTCAATGTCATCATTTGATCCATTCAGTCCAATACCAATTGGGGAGAGGAGAAGAGCCGCATGATTAAATCATTTTATCCCTATTCAAGTAAGCCACAAGTTGGTCGGTTAGCAGAAGTCTCTAAAATGCACACTCTTCGGGCAACACAACACAGGCGAGTCAGGTATTTTCCAGCTGGAAAATCACTGAGCGGATCTCCTAGGAATGAACCAGGCTCTGCTTTCATTACTGTATCCAGGTCCTATTATATGGATCCATCTACCCCACATCCTCCATATTTTTGAGCTTTGCTGTTTTCTTGACACCGCCTCACCTGAATTCCTCCTTTGCTTCCATCAGTCACTAAAGGTTGCAACAAAACAATTAAGGTAAACATAGTGGTGAGGACAGGCTGTGTTTTTGTGCAAAGCATGTGTATGTGAAGTAATAGCTCCTGGAAGTACAATCATGTCTGTCCTTTACGCTGCACTCTGGTATGTTATAGTATATTTATTTCTATCCTAGGAGAAGCACAGCAGGGATCTGGCAGTCCAGTGGAAAACCGCAATTCTGGTGTTCATCACTATGATTTGTGTCATCCACAGCCTAACTATTAATGAGTCAACACAGCATAGCTTGTGTTTTGCCACTTCAGTTGACAGAGGCATAGCACAGTACGCATTTAATGTGATGTGAGAAGGTTTTTAAAGTTAGTGCTGCTGATCCAACTGAGAATCAACAGCCCCACCAAGTAAATCAGTTTTTGAGGGCACAAGCCTACATACACATTCCATAGCGTGAAGATCTAATTTGATTTAATTATATGACATCATTATTAAAATTAGATTAAAATCTTTAGTTGGACCTTATTTTTATAACTTATTTCTCATTACTCTTACTAGTACTTGTGTTTTTATGAGGGTTATACCGCAGCCATTGGAATTATTCATCATGATATACGATTAAATCAGTTATCATCTCATCCCTGCTCAGATACTGTGCCCTTAGTTTTGTTAAGCTTGGCCTGACATCATAGGAGCTCTCACGAAAAAAAAAATAAAAAATAATGTGTTGACACCAGAGTGAAAAGGTGTCACACGCAGACACTTTGCATTTATGCTTTCTGACAGGCTGTCAGAAAAGTCCATAACAGGAGGAAACAAGCAGTGCCTCTCTGCCAGTGAATTGATAGATAGCTGGGCAAAATTCACACTGTTATAGGCGTATTTGCATTTGAGTACACATGAGCAAGATGATCTGTATGTGTGACACAGAACAGGAAAAAGAAGGTTAAGATGACATTGCGCATTATATCTTCTATCTGTAACCCTGTTAACTATGCTATTGTCTGGGTTGATTGTAATCCATTAAAATGCTACTCTTAGACCCATGACAACGTTTTGTATTCCTTTCTTTAAACTTCCTTTTCTCGGGAACACTTAAACTGATTACTTAGAAGAAACTACTGACCACACACAGTCCTCAGGTAGAATCTCTTTCCATTCCATTCTTAAATTCCCCACGACTGCATTGTCCTGTTGCCATCAATCAACCGGTAAACAGAACATTTCCGACCACCTGTGCTGTCCCTCCCACAGATAGAGCGATTGCTCATCGAAAAAGGACGAAGCATTTTTGAGCATCTGCCGTGTTCAGATGGGGTTTGAAGTTTTTGGAAAAAGAACTGATTATTCTAATTGTAAAAGTAAAAACATTTCCCTAAAATGACTGGCTGGAGGCTCTTTGATCTACAAATTCTTGACAACGTTTATTGTTGCTTAAGGGTGCAGGGAACATTCTGTGATATCTTATTTCTCTTATAGATATACAAATGATTTCTCTCGTGTTTCTCTTAAACCAAAGAGGGTGAGCTGGTGGACTCATCGGACCACTGGGAGTGAAACGAGCTGTCCCCTTGGTCCATGTTGCCCACTCAGGAGGCTCGCCTAATTAATCAGTTGCTTGGCAACATCTGGTCGGGACATCATTTGCGGCAAACAGTCCGAACACCTGTTATGTCGAGACAGGAATGGGTGCAAGTTGAGTTATTGTGCAGCCAATCAGGCCCTCTCTCACACTGTGTAAATATCTGGCAGCAGAGTGGAGTGTGACAGGGACATTTACATATTCGGGCCTCCCTCGCCGATTGGGTTTCTATTGTAAACGAACACAATAGCCTTGAGGATGTTTTTCAACTCAAGTCGTATTTTTACATTTCTGCACTGGAATCACCGCATCACATCACACCGTGGCTAAATCAAAAGCATGCAAAACATTTACGCGAGCACGGCTAAGATAAATAAAAGCTTTGTGGCTTCATAAATGGTTCCCTCGCATTCTCATTAATCCCTCGCATCACATTCGAACAAAGCTAAACAACAAAGCAGATATTTCCAGAGGGTAACTCCAATTATTTCCAAGCCGTGTCCTGTTTCCCCCCCAAAAAAAGAAATGTTCAAGTACTTTGTGAGTACCTGCAGGGATGTGGCAGTCATCCAGGGAATCGTGTTGTCTCGCATTTTCCAGACAGTTCTCCTGGCATCTGTCTGTTCGGGACCAGAAAGATAGTATGTGCCCTCTGCATGGCACTCAACCTCAACTCCCAGCAAGAGGTTGCTGTTTTGACACCTCTGTCACCTAATAGAGACCTGAGAGCGACACGTCTGTCAGGTGATCCCTTTCTTTGTCTCCTGCTTTTATATTAAACTGGCTGTTAGCAGTTGATTTAGGGCATTTTATTCTCTCACTTACATCTAAATTCACATTTCTTTGAGAGCGCCTTTCTTTTTTTTTTCTGCCTCCTTTCATGTCCTCGTTTGCGCTTAGCCAGGATGGAGCCTGGTACACTACGACCTGCCTCAGCGAGCACAGAGGAACTCGTTCATCACTGCTCACTAAATAAATCAGGAATCCATTAATTGCATTTCACAGCAGTCATGATCTGCAAATTAGGAATCAAGGAGCTCATTTTGCGCACGCTACTGTAATTGCATGGTAGTCACAAATGCAATTATTCCAACCCTCGCTGCTCTGACTCTTTGCCAGTTGTTGCTTTTCTTCTCTAATTTCCTCAATGTGCTACACATCTATAAAGGTGTTTCATTTATTTTCACACCTCCCACAAATACGTTGACTCCTTACATTCATAAGGAGAATAACAGTGTCATTCTAATACATATAATACGGCTACTTAAATATTTCATTTCTATTTTTCCTTCCATCAGAGGCTAGTTACAGTAATATGTTACACCTTGCGATTCCAGGGCAAACTTAATATGCCGTAGTGTTGACACAGTCTTATTCTGAGTTTGGGCATTTCCCCCACTGTAGAGAAAATCGTCTCTGGCCTGTCATGAAGAGAGATGTTGAGGATTCCTAAAAAAAAACAAAAAACGGGGATGTCCAACACTCCACAAGCCAAAATAGTGACATTCCTGGGCAACCTGTCAGTGTCTGATATCTAACAGTGGATTTTTTTCACAGTGAGAAAGTCCTTTAGGTGCCAGGTTTCATTTCAGAAAAAAAAAAAAAAAAAATCTTCTTCCTGGTTTGAGAAAAACAAGAACAACTTAAGAAGCTTCGTATCCTACAAGGGACAAAATGTATAAGGTGTAAAAAGAGTCTAACCCTCGGTTGTATTGTTCATGAACACTTCATTATCATGGAGTGAAGTTGAGGACAAGGACAGCTAAAACATGTCTGCCCTCATGAATTCAAATGCACATTTCTTCATTGTGGCTGCTCTGAGTGTGGTCCCAGCTTTCCTCCACCGTTTACGGCATCCCTTTGTGTGCCGCCACTATCCAACTCTCCACATAGAAAGGATTAGACGGAGAATCAAAAGACATTTCAGTGCAAGGAGTTATGATTTGATGCATATGTAAATGTGAGCTGAGGAGAGGGGACAGCCAGGTGAAATATTGCTAAATGTTTAACATTCACAGCACAAAGGCACATTCAGGAAGTTTTCTTTGGTATGACTCCACCACCTTCCTGTGCCCTGCAAAGTTTCTTTTGCATGTTTCTCTTTGCCCCCTGTAACCTCTCCTTTATTGTCACTCGTCAGAGGAGTTTATTGTGCTTTCGTCAGTGATACTATCCTGACGCCTGTGTTACATTAAAGGGTGCACTTGACTTTTTCTGAAGACAGACGCTTTCGTGTTCGTTCTGAACCCCATCCAAAAGCATCTGTATCAGATGAACTGGGAATGAGACTATTCAACCATCTGTCTCCAAAATTGTCTACTGTACTTTTAACCCTTCCTTACAGTCTCTCTGGCCATTTCCTTATGATGTCATGCTCGGGGTGGGAAGCTCAATTGAATAACACGGGGAATCTGACAAATTATCATTTCACCACTTACCAACTGATCAGCAACTGAAAAGACAGGAATCGTGAATATCCAGAGGGACACTGGACCAACATTTAAGGTAGAACAACATGTTTGTTAGTCACTGGTTGCCAACAGCTACCACTGGCACGCCTGGAAGTGAAACACACTGGATTTAATTAAACAAAAACGTTTGCTAGAAAGTGGTCGAATGCTAATGTTGTTTTACTTATAAAATATGGCCCAATGTCTGCCAGATTTCCACCTCTTCGCCGCCTTCTAGTAGCTGATGATAATCAACATGGCAGCTTGTTTGGAAACATTCTCTTGTGTCATGAAAATAAATCACTGAGGTTTCTGAAGATAAGCAATAATCCGAACAGTGGCTGGATCCGTCTTCATGTTAACTTTAAAATGGTTGTTTTTTGTAGTTTTGCAGGAGTTTTCCAGAAGTGGCTCATCGCGCTGGACGTCCCTGATTTGCATAAACTGGCCAGACTTCAACTTGCACGTACGTATTGGACACATGTCGTCAGTGTACACAATAGGAAGCTGAACTAAACCTGGAGTTGTTCTTTATTAATGAAGCACTGATGCACCTTTCTTTAGCATCTAGAGAATTTCACCAGTTTTTTGTTAGGTCACCTTCTTGAGCAACAAAGATCGTTCAGCTGCAGCCTCTAGTGCATGTCTAATGCAGGCAGAAGGAGAGGCGTCTGGGGGAAAAAAACATCGAAATGGATATTGTCTTAAAAGTCACCTCTGTCATATCGCAGCCTGTCCATCCATCTGCCGAGCCATGTGACACGTGAGTTTAGAGGGCTTGCTTGCTCTTTATTTATTTTACCTTTCTGCTGAGCACAGCGACTGTGGTGAATGTGAGCCATCCAGCCGACAAAGTGCTGATTAATTGTCTGCCTGCAACAAGAGGGAGTGAGAGCGGCAGAGGGAGGAGGTTTAGAGGATGGACGGTAAAGAGGATAGCGGTAGGATAACTGGTTCATGCAAGCTTTGACAAGTTAAACGTGAAAAAAAGGAGTATCATTGTGTGCCTCCTATTGTGTGTGTATACATTTCTATTACGCCAAGTCAAAATCTGTGCATACCTTTCCTCGTCTATATCTGTCTTTCTGTCAGTCAGTGTTTGCCCATACGCTCCCTCTAAACCACAGGTATGAAAGCTTTCGCTGCTTGCGTACATGTGCTGCTGTGTCTTTGTTCCGCGGCACAGCGCTGGCGCTGCCACCTGCGTTCTCCTCTCCCTGCAGGAGGTCACATGTGTGACATCTCATCAGCCAGGCTGTATCTGAGATAAGTGATGAATCGATACTTATTGATTAGGGGAGCTACCACAAGAGACTGTTCCCCCTTACCAAGCCTGCTCTGCCTCAGTGTCCAGGTACAGATAAGCAGATGGCCCAGCTTACCCAACAGTGCTCAGCACACGGGACGTGTTTAGTGGCCCAGACACAACCTCTCCACAGGACTCAGCTGTGTCCTACTGCCTCTCCAGCAGACTGACAAATTTAGACACACACACACACCGAGACACACAGAAAGAGATGTCAAGGAATAAGGAAATCTTATAAGGATCATTATGAAATGCAGTCTTAATTAGATGTGTCTGATTGAATTGATGATTTGTATTTGAACTATTTTTCCCTCTTCGGACAAGATTTTAATCACCATGAGTGCCTGTGGATCATTCTTTATGTTTCCGTGTGATGTGCAGTAAATGCCTGGATGTTGATGTACTGTACTAACCTTATGCTTACTGGACCTTGACAGGGGAGGAAATGAACTGAGATTTCCCACAACCCCTCACTCCCACTGGTCGATTCAGAGCCAATTTACTGACATTGCACCCTTTTTACTGATGCTGACACTGGATCAGCTATTGCATCATGCCACATGGGTCATCCGTATGTGTACATCTTACTTTTCAGTTTGTGGTGTAGTTAGGAGCTCTTCATGTGATATTCTACAGGAAGCATTAAACTCAGTACACCTGGTCAGGTGTAAGGGAGGTAAAAAAAACTAAAGCCGAGTCGATGACTCAGCACAACTTGCCATCTGCCGCTTAAGCAGAATAAATAAAAAACAGTTGTCATGTGCGTCAGGAAGAGAAAGATGCTCAAAAAGACTTTAACTTTATTATTGTTCCTTCGTCTATTGATAGCGGTGTCTGACAGGAGATCCAGAAGGAGGAAACGTTTTTGTTTCACACTTATTATCAAAAGTGACAAACAGCAGGAACGCTGCATTTTTCGTATATAGCAGCCTCTCCTTGATCATCTTCCCAGTGATGTTGTTGCTCTATCGCAGAAAGAACTGTGTTAATGTAAAATCAACATCATGACCAGAGATATGGACTTGAATGGTTGCGATGTGGAATCCACTTGAGTCACTGTTTTGCTGACTTGCTACTTGACTCGTTGGACAATAAATGCGTTGACACTCGACTTAGACATGGAAGTTAAAAACTTGTGACTTGACTTGTGACATGACGAGTCAAATGACTTGTCTGTGTTTAGACTACACTTTCAGTTCAGTTTTTTGTAGTCTGATTTTCTGAGCAGGTTAGATCAAAGATTTATCAAGTTTCTTCGGAGGGGGACTGACTCGACCTTGACTTGAAAACTAATTGACTTAAGTCTCATGTCTGACACTGTACCTGTTTGAGTAGAGCTGTGGCTGCAATGACAGGAAAACATTTCCTCAATGATGACACATCCAACTATGTCAAATTCTTGGATTTCCCCTTCTGAACCTGTTATGCATTTATTTTTGTATTCCAGTAAATTAACACACTGTGTAGGAGTTTCATGGGTGGCTTCCAATGCAGGATGACTGAAAGTCACTGTCTTGCTTGGGTTGCTTTCTTAACACAATGTAAACCACCTTATGAGGTCTCTAAGGAGGGATCATTTGTGGCAGATCATTAAATCCTTGTGCATCACATCTACACAACGTGACAGGGTGAAGTAGAAGTTGTAGCAGTATAAAGCTGCGTGGCTTCTAACGGCATACTTCATCAATCATAGGCAGATCCATCTATCTTTCAGGACGTTACTACAATGTGCGCCATCATTGTATAAACAAATAAATAAGGCAGAGCATCTTCCCCTCAGTGTTCGCTCTGTATTTTTATTAGAGAGCTCACTCACTCGGCGCTGAAGGATGTGGGTCGGGTTGTGAAGAAAACAATACTTCAGGAAAAAACACTTCCTTGACAGACTTTGCTTTAGTAGATGTGGCTCATTTTCTTTTGAGGTTTTTCACTGACTGTACACAGGTCCTGAAGAGCATGATTAAGCACACAGACTGATTCTCAGGAATATATTCTGGAGTCATTCATCGAGAATGCTTAACTTGGAAAACCAGGATTTCACAATAACTTCCTGTGTCTGAGTTGTAGGCCAAAATAGACACCCTCCCTCAAGGCAAGAGAGGCACAATTAAACAGCTGGTCATGTACTGTCAATAAGGAAGTGACTAAAGCAGTAACTATACTTTGATCATGCAAAATGCTGTGCAGATCATGCAGTTTTGCATGACCTTGAATTTGAAAAACTCCAGGCTCAAAATAGCCCCAAGCAGAGCAGCTGTTCATACATAAATATGTGAACTGTGATGTCAAAGACTGGGTCATATGTTTCCTTCTTTTTATGGAAGATCTAATTCAAACCTTTCTGCATAATTAATTACTTTGGAGGTTACTCTGCTTCATCTGGACAGTGGGTATACACTGGGCTTTGTTTGTATATTCTCTCAAGGCCACCGGTTGACAGAGAAGTACGGGTTCTGGTAAGTGTTTGTTCTTTCTGCTGGTTCAACATGAAAAATGACTTATGTTTTTTTCTTTCACATGTGAACAGAAAATTCTGTATGCAAGGTTTTTTTCTTTTTTCTCCAGCTGTGAGAAAGCTGTGCTGCAGTATGTGCACCCCTTTAAAATTAAATAGTTTCATTTCATTCATTAGCAAACATTATCAATGAATAGCTGACAGCTCTCATAATTTGATAGTGGATAGAGTGGAAGGCATGCTTATAATCAAAAAAAGTTTTGTTTATTGTCCCAACTTCTAAATCTTTTGGGAATATCAGCGCTGTCCTTTAGGATTTCTTTCATCCGCCTGAAAGAATTATTCCCGGACTGGATCCCCTCTCACTGTCGCTCACATGACCCTCGCTGCCCTGAGAAGATGCTCATGACCTGTTTGTCACACTGCTCTGCTTTCCCATCCGATACAGGATATGTGTGTCAACAGGGGAGGACTGCATGCTGAGACATTCTGAATATTGCAGAGCCCAACAGATGTTGTGGTTGCACCGTTAGACAGTCCATGTCATCTGCTTTTTTGTTAAGGAAGAAACAGATAACTTTTGAAACTTCCCCCATCCTAGTGTTCCCCTGTGGTATTACTGTTAGTGCGACTGTCGCAAAGACGGCGTTAGCAACATGGCTAGGGCCCAAAGCAAAAAAACCCATTCATATTCAACTTCAGGTACATTCTGTTCATACTCTGCATCCATGCAGCGTAGCCAACAGTTTAAGTGAGACAGGACAAGAGGAAGAACTTTTCAAAATGGCTGAACTTTTGGTGGAGAAGTTTTGCAAGTTGCTGAGTATGTGCTGTCTTTATTCAAAGTTTATCAAGGTTAGATCACTCCTTTATCTTTATGTATTATATATTTATTTGTGTGGGTTTTTTTTCTGTTAACATAAAATAATTCCCCCTGCATAAACTAGTTAAATTAAAATGAGGGTAAATTCATCCTTCTTTCACCACCTTATAATTAGTGATATCAACCAATATGAAACTTTTCCACCATATTGCCCAGGCACTCTTCGCCTCCTCCATCAGTGCAGGAGAGCGACCAGAAAAAACAATGCATCTTCCAGTCTTGGTTACAAAATGGCATCAGTTCTGCATTTGCCATCTACTTTTTTGTGGGTACAATCGAGCACGGATCCTAAAACAACGCTTATAGAGAACCAATCTTTGCGCCCATGGTGCCCTTTTTTTCACAGCCATTACATTGTGCAAACAGTATTTAATTCAGAATGATAAATTGAAGCAGAAAAAAGGTGTCTATTGCCTTTTTTCCCCTTTTTTTTAAAAGATTAAGTTTCTTGGTTGGGTTCACATCCACACATTAATGAAGACTGTACATCACCTCAGACATTTAAGATGTCTGCAGTGGAATGTGGCCTCGTCTCCTCCCACCACATAATCCTGCCTTTGAAACAGCACTTTCACATCACACAGCACTAGGCAAGAATTAGTGCTCCAAGAACTGATCTACAATCTGCTACTTAAGCATAAATACGCTGCAGGGTGAAGTCACAGTCCTGCACTCATGAAGATGAAACCAGGAGGCACTTGGTGTCAGGATTTGTGCTGTCAGCACGTGTGTTGAGCATTAATGAGCACTGTATACTGGGGAATCACACCCCTGTCAGGTTATTTATGCATTATATTAAAGTGGAGCTTAAGACCCTGATCAATGTTAAGTAGTCCTTCATCTTAATTAATAATCTACTCCATTACTTAAATGACACAGTGGGATCTTCTGACTAATGGTGCCAACTGCAATCAATAGGGAACCCTTTGATGTTCCTGTACGTGTGGATGATTTAAAGTCCTGTGTAGTCTGTGGTGCTTACTAAGCACAGATAGCAATTAATAGATAGCAGTTCATGATGCAGAGAGAAGTTGATTTTATTATGTTGACACAGAGGGCCTTGTCTAAATGATGCCTAAAGACAACATGCAGGTAATGATCATTATGTTTGTTTAGATATTTATCAGACACATTAATCTTAAGAGGTTGAGCCCCGGCCCATTGATATGAGACGTAGGATACTTTCCTGCCTGGTTCTGCTGCCTGTTGTGCCGTTTGGTCGAGCTGAAACGATTAGTTGTCAAATATCAAAATTAATATGCAACAATTTTGATTGGAGCCTGACTGATGTTATTCGGCTGATACTATCAACTATTATTGGCCTATCCCAGAATCAATATCAATGTATATGTTGCACCGTTTTTTGCAGCAATATGAAAACTTTTCTGGAGATTATAATGTAGAAATATATGCTTAGGTTAGTTTTGTAATTAGTTTGTACATTCAGAGCACTGATGTCATTGAAGACAAAGAAGTTTGTTGTTAAACTGTTAAATATCCCACCTCCGTTAAACATCTTTGTGTAAAATAATTTATTGGACAATAAATGGGATTCTTTTAATTCATCAGGATTCAATCAGGATCAACCCCAAAAATTGAGCAATGATTATCAATGAAGTGATTTGACTAATTTTCAGGAAAAAGAAAGTCAAAATTCTATGCTTTCAGCTTCTTAAATGTGAATATTTTCTGGTTTCCTCCTCTATGACAGTAAAGTGAATATCTCTGGAATTTGGCTGAAGATATTTGAGGATGTCATCTTGAGCTTTGGTCGACATTTTTCACTATTTTCTGACATTTTAAAAGCCAAACAGAGAATCCATTTATTGAGAAAATCATCAACAGATTAACAGACAATGAAAATAATTGTTTGCAGCAGCCCCACTTTATGGCTAGGATTCCTTATCTCAGTCTGGATCTCTGCAGAAAGTAGCACAATCAACCTTTTCACTCCTTGGGCATGAATAAACTATCAAATCGAACACAAGTCCAGCTCTGTTTTTACTTTACATAGCAAAATAAAACCCAGTAGGAATGGGGGAAAATAACTTTTCTTGAATTTGTTTTGCCACGGCAGAGCTGCAAAGCATTTCCTCTCACAGTTAAAACCCACTCCGACCACTTACAGCATTCTCTAATTACAAAATAGAGTACCCACTGATTCAGTCTTAATGACACATATCACGAGTGGAAATCTCATAAAACCTGGGAAAAAAAACATTTGGACGGCATCCAAAGAGGCTATAGATCGAGTGAGGTCATCGCTGTGGTGAACATAGAGCCGTTTGTGGGTTGGGAGTTTGTCGGGCTGTGACTAACCGTGATTCAGGGAAGCGTGTTTAATGAATCAGTTGTGAGAACTACACCTTCTTTTTTTTCCATAAACTTCCAAAGCCTAGTGACCCATATTCATACTATGGGAATTCATAACGGAACGGAATTAGGTGCTTTACCACTTTTCCAGTGTTTCCTATTATCCTCTCCTGCTGACTTGAGGGGCGGGCGTAACCGTGCTGGTTTGTGGGTTATGCATGCCACTCAAATGATACCGTGTGTTGCAATCAGAGCAGCAAAGATGACATCATGTTCACATCATTGAGCAATATCTAAATACAGTTCCATAGTAAGTTATTGTGCCCAGTCAGTTAATTTTACACTGTACTTCAGGGCTGAACGTTACCTCCTGAGGCTATATTAGGAACTGTTATTTTTATCTAATCAAAGAATGAGCAGTTTTCCCTTAGCAGCAGTTAAGTGGCAATGTAATAAAATGTCCCTCATTTCCATTCCACTAATTTCAAAGCACTGTATTCAGGCTGAGAGATGGCTCTATCTGTAAAGGCTTTTGATGCCAGCAGATGAGAAGTCTGCACAGATGCCGATCAGCTCCAGTCTAAAGAGGAGAGTCCTCCCTCTTACCTAGCACAGACAGGCACGAGGCTACTGCTGAGCTGGCACCGGAACAAAGCCCCTCCAACAGCTGCTTGATAATGTGCAACCATTAATTACATTCTGATGCCTCGAGCCTGGCCCGTGTCGCTGAGCAGAGAACCCCTCGCCTTGCAGAGCATGGAGGAATTATGTAAGAATACGCTGCACGATGTTAACCAGACACAACACTGTATGTGCTTAACAATGACTCTCTTGCATTTATTTATTCAGACCCGCAGTCTCCTTCAGGACATGAATTAATATTTTCGAGCTGAATTGAGTCTTTGAGAAGATGGAGGTATTGTTTTATTCATTTGAGTTTGTTTTTCTTTTATTCTGTCTAAAACAAGGATGCAAAGAAAACCCTGTGTGTGCGAGCAACAGGAAAGTGTTTCTGTTTCTGATCTTCCAAATTCTCTGCAGAGTCAATTTTGGATTTGCATCACATTATGACCGGAGGCTCAGTTAAGTATAGTGTGACATTTAGTGGATCCCAGAGAAATGAGTGCCTGACAAAATGAATAAGCAAATCCACGGGGGTCAAGGACTTAATGGCTGCAGATCTGTTTGGCTTGTTCCTCCGTGTATTTCCATTTTCTATTACCCAACTCTGTGCTCTTCACAAAGGTTTACACACAGCCTCCACATGCACATTCTGCACTCCAAGCTTTACCTTTATGCAGAAAGACCAACATACTCTGTCACTCTCATTTAGGCTCCCACTTAAACTAAATGGTATTGGATTGCTTGAGTGCTGATGATATGCTACAGTGCAGAGAAGCATTTATCATTCACCCTGGCAACTGTGGGCTGGAGTTGAGAAATGTCTACTCCTGCCAAAAGAAGAATTACATGAGCTGACCTGCGGTGCTGGACTTTCTGTTATGTCAGTACTGTCAGACCTTGGAAATACAAGTCCATGGAAACTTGCATACTGACCAGGGCACCTGTGAAGTATATGAAATCACATGTATGAAAATGAAACTGAATTTTAAATGAGCTTTCTTAGCTTTCTCAATAAATACTTTCATAGTATATATATTGATGCTAAGCTTTGTGTGTCATCAGGTTGGCCTGTCATTTTAAAAGTCAGGAAAAGGAGATAGTGCTTGCGTCATGTTTCACTTCTCCTTTCTGAATGTTAAAAACGGCAAGACTTAGGGAAGATTTGCCTACTGGAAAACTGAGATGCAGGAACTCGGGCTTTCAGACACTACCTCACTTTAAGATCCCACGAGTATGCATGCAGGCAGGTATCAGGCTCTAATCCAATCATTTCCACCTAATGGATCTTATTCATAGATATTCCGAAAGAGATTCAACAGAGATGCAGGAGGTGGGAATTGGGCAAGTAAGGTATCTCCTTGAAAGAATACTTAAACTGTTCAAAAACGTCTGAATGTCAGAATCAAATCTATACGATACACATTTTAGAGGATGGAATGTATTTAGCTGTGTGTTATGCAAAACAGCCTCTGCACTCACTCAATCATGACGCTCAGCTTTTTTGAATATTATGTTTCATCTCATGGACCATTGTCTTGACTACCTGGGGGGAAACAAGCAGTTATTTTGTGTGCCATATAACTATAACGCTGTGCTGCTTTTCCCCCAGGTGAGTAAAACAAAGGACGCTGTGTTTGACATCTGTCTAGGAGAGGCACCAGTGCCTAACTGCCTGTTTCCCCTCTCTTTAGTGCTATTCTCCAAAGTGGATGACCTGGCAGTTGGCAGATACGTCCACTTCCCACCACCATCACCACCACCAACACCACTAGCTGCCTCAAAAGCAGTGGCTTACCATGTGTCCAGAACACAATGCAACACAATGCCAGGCACAAACAGGCCAGGCACAGCGGTGTTGGATGACTTGTCTTTGTACGGCGTGAATGGCTGATGCTGCAGTTCCACAGCACAATGACAGAAGGTGGAGACCAAGAACCTAAAGGTAAAGTTCAAAGTGTTCAGCAGCACGTTGTGTGTGTATGCCAGTCTTCAGCCCAGTGCAAGACAAGTAAAAAGCTGATAACTGCCCCTGGACGCCAGAGCTCAAGGGACCGCAAAAAGCTGCAGGCTTACTGTGTTTGTGTGACATCTGGTTTGTTCTGACTTAACTGATTGTTTGTTTTGGAATATGTGCCACAAACGCACAATACCACCTGGGATGAGAAGAGACTCAAAGTGGCCCCTGCTGTTGCCAGACATTCAGTCTTTAAGAGGGCCCTTGTGTCAAAAAAAACCCTCATTATTTGTTTTACATTTTTTAGGCATTGTATTATATTGTAGACATTCGAGAGGGGAATGAGGAGGGAGCGAGATTAGCGTTTTACAGCCGACACACCTGAGAGCACATATCACATGAACATTCATGTACACTGGGCATGCGCGTCCTAGTGTTAACAGGAAGCAGATGTGGCTGGTTGCTTAGTTACAGAAAAAACTATCAATGATTCTTACATTTACTTATTCTCACTTTTGGTACTAGGGCTGGTACCAAGGCAACAGGTCATTTTTCTTGAAAAAAGGGACAGAAATGATGAGGCAGGGAAACGTGACTGCTCTTCACATAATCCTCCTGGATGAAGCTATTTTCATTAAAACATTCTCATGAGCCTTTTTTGTCTCTCTTTACCACCCTTATTATCAATGTCCGTTTGTGTATGACTAAATATAAACAACAGAACATCCACTCCTTAGACACCTTAGCCATCAGTAGGGCCCATTTTACAATTAGTCAAATGGTCAAAACCAACTAATATGCATGTAGTGAATTTGAGGCTTTCCAGGATCCTGGAGCCCCTGGGCAGTTGCCCACTTTCCCTGTTAGGTATGCAGAATCCATAAATTGATGTGCTTAATCAGATTACCACCCAGAAAACTGCATTTCAGCAACAGTGCACACTAACAGTGACGGTGAGGAACACTTTGTTCCTTCATAAGCCTTTTTCACTAATGACATTTCGACAGGTCACTACAGGAGAAGCGCGGGCATAGAGTGCTGCACAAGATTAGTCCAGGAGAGAAGTTAGTACTTTTGCTCTGCCACCTGGCTTGTCTGCTGTGCCTGCGAGCCCATATAAGCTACAGCTGCGACGGCCAATTGTGAATACAAAAAGAGCAAGGTCTGCATGCTGGTATGGCAGAATTTGTATCTATTTGTGTAGCTTTTTATTGTGTACAACCTGTGGGTCTGTGGGGGTGGGGTGGGGGGTTGTCTGCTCTCAGCGATGGCAGTGCCAGCCTGCCAGCTGATCTAGTAAAGCGAAGTGCTTGCGCCGGGGCGTGTGGTCTGACCAGTGTTTGGAGGTAGACAGGTGCAGTTCCGTTGATGGCCTTGAAGGCAAGCACCATCGCCTTGAATCGAATTCCCACAATAATCCAAAATTCCGTAGGCCCTTTGCCAATCCAGATTAACCTTCAAACATACACCATCACAGCAACACTCTTGATAATGAAATTAATTTGTGCATTTCTGGTAGCTTCTTCTTTTTCAGCATCAGCTGTAGTGTGCAGATCAGCTCAGTGGCACACATCAGTGTCTCATTATGTTTGTTTAGATATTTAACAGACACATTAATCTTAAGAGCTTGAGCTCCAGCCCATTTGTACAAGATGTATAATACTTTATTCCTGCCTGGCTCTGCTGCCTGTTTTACTGTACAGCAGAGCTGCAATTATTGATTAGTTGTCAAATATCAGATTAATCTGCAACAATCCTTTTATCAGCATCCCTGTGGTGTGCAGACTGGCTTAGTGTCACACATCGGAGTCTTGCTGGGACGCTTCAAAAGGAGCCATCATTAATTGTAGTAGCAACACCTGTGCCTTTTCCTTCCACCAGTCTGTGAAGAAGACACAGAGGGGCCCAGTGGATAGATCTTGCCCTGGGGGCCTCTGAACAGGTTAATCCTGCCCTGCCCCCATGGTTGTTCACAGTAGGGGGGGAGTCTTTGTTCAGGACGATGTAGATCCACAACCAACACAAAAGACAACACACACACAAAAGTTGGGCATTCAACCAGTGACATCCCACAAATATAAACAACAACTTTGCCTGTCAGTTAACGCATGCGACACGTCTGTCAATCAAATAACCGCAGCCGACGAGCTGACTGTACCTGCCTGCCCTCACCCCCCCCGGGCTCCTGCCCTCCGCTCAGCCATCCGCCGTTGCCAAGGTTTCCGTGTACGCGCTGCCTGGTGGAGAGAGGGAGAGAGAGCGGAGCCGCGCGACTGTCATACAGTATTGCCAGACATGGCGGCGGACCTACAACCCGACTGGATTTCTTGTCTCCCTTCTTCCTGGAGTTATGGGGTTACTCGGGACGGACGCGTCTTCTTTATCAAGTAATTAAGGGAAAACCGAAAAGCGTCTCGGGTCATGTCTGCACCGTTTTTTTTTTCTGGCTCGAACAAAGTCGCCCGTGTAATGAATGATATTTCCCTCTCTCTTCTCTCTCAACAGCGAAGAAGCCAAGAGTACAACCTGGCTGCATCCAATAAGTGGCGAGGCGGTAATAACCGGACACAGGAAAACTCCAGGTAAGGTGTCACCTTACCGTCAAGTTTGTTTTTTTTTTCTGTGCCGTTGTTTAACCGCCGCTCGTGTTCGCCGTCATGTGCAGTTGTTTGTCTCCCCCTCCTTCCCCTAAAAAAACGATGTTTCCCACAGCGGGAGAGAGGCTGTGACACCCGTGCCTCGTTTCATAACGCGTGAGTGGGCTTTCGTCGCTCGTGCTGTTTAAAAAAGTGTAACACCCTCCCGTGCCCACCTCTGTGCCCTGCTCGTGCCACTTCCTCGTGAGCCTCTGCCCCGTCGCTCAGGTCTGTCAGTGAAGTTGACGAGTGGACGTTAGCTTGTTGTCAACTTGTTCAACGGCGACTTTCGCGAACAACCACCCGCATGTAAATACATAAAAAAAAATGAACAGTATTTATGTTGTTTCTTTAGACAATCCAACAGCTTCAGTTGACCGTCTGGCTCGTCTCATGCCTGCCGTTGGTGTTAAATTGATCCCCTACACAGTTTGACAGGTACACAGCAACAGCTGCTGTGGGCTGGAGAGCTAGTAAAGGTTAGCCGTAAATCTACAAAATTAGCTTCGTCTGCGAGTCCGCTTCAAAAATCTCTTCACCAATCTTCAACGCAATGTGGTGCATTGTTAATTTAGCTCCTTGCGGTATATCATAGCCTACACGCGACTATCTGTGTAGCAGCCTCCTCCTCATGTCTCTTCAAAGCATTTCCACTGATGTCACTGAGTGGCTGCTACATCTCAGTGGGGTTCAAGTTGCATCTATTTTCTTCATGGATTTAGTCCAGCAAACTTAAAAAATGTGTTAAAAAAACCTAAGTACAGTTCAATCAAGTTCTAAAGTACTTCCTCTCGACAACAATTATTTAGTGTTATTTAATTACTAGTTACTTTGCAGAGTCAAATATTCAGTGTTTATAGGCTACTATTGTGACATGATACCAATTGGATGCTACTGTGGACCCGATTTGTGAGAAGAGCCTGCTTTAGAGCCAAAGTAGCATGTTTTAAATTAGATTATTTTATTGGCAATCCGACAGAAAAATCATTTATACCGATGATCGGAAAATGCTGAATATCGGCCCAGATATCAGGGCCAATAATGGTCTTCCACTAGTCTTAGTTGAGTGGAATATCTTTTGGTTTTGGACTGGTGGTCTGACAAAACAAACAATGTGAACAATAGAGCCAGACTGATGTATTGAAGGCCTATGACAACTACTATATATTGTATATGTTGCCTTACATGCAGCGAAATGAAACTTCTCTTTTTAGACTATGATGGAAAAACAATGCTTGGGATATCTTATGATTATTATATTCTTAGTGAAGTTTCATGTCATTTTAGACAGTAAAGTTTGTTGTTTAACTGTAAAATATCCCAGCCTCTGTTACACTTGTTTGTTGCTAGTGTTTGATAACTAGATCAATTAATAATTGATAACAGAAATGAATAACAGAAATTGTTGTTGATACCCTAAAAGTGATATTCAGGAATTGCTTAATGTCTCAGTTTACAGACTTGCATAAAAAAGCAGCAAATCCTCACATTTGAGAAATTACAAATAGTTAATTTTGTGTTATTCTTGCTTGAAAATGACTGAAACGATAAATGCATGTTTAAAATAGCCGCTGAGTAATATTTTTTGGTCGAATGATAGTGTGATTGACTAATCGTTGCAGCTTTGTATTGCAGTGTTTGAAATGACAGCTGGTATTGCATAGCCCCAGTTAATTTAATACGCACAACAGCTGTTTGTTCCACCCATTTTGTGTTCACATGTTTTTGTCCACCCTCTTTCACAGACCTACCCACTGGATGGGAAGAAGGATATACTTTCGAGGGTGCACGGTGCTTTATCAAGTGAGTTTAACAGCCTCGGTCCTCAAGATACACACCAGTCATAACCCTAGAAAAACTGCATACAGTATCTAAACATACCATATGAATTCAAGGCAGTTCCACTGTGCATGTCACCATCATTATGACACTTATTTATGACCATTGGTTTCATCACCTCAAATGAATGAAGCCACATTCAAAGGCTGCCTTAATCCCTGAAAACAACTGTGTAATACAAGTAAATATTGCATGGTCATAAATTTGGAACCTTTACTCCCTATTTGCTCAGTGGAAGCCTATCGCAAAAGTTAATGATTACAAAGGAACATTGTGCAAATACTAGACAGACATGGGCAAAGTGTGGTTGTTGTCTTCTTGAGAGCTAATTTTATTCATTCAGACTCACCGTGCTCAGAGCTGAGCCTACTTGGAGAGTTGTGCTTAAAGTGTTATGTTGTTCTTTTAACAGTTAATAAGATAATGCTGTTATCCTCCCAGTTTGAGTTTATATGGTCTACATTTCAAAATGACACTTGTCTTAAGTAGATGCTGGAAAATAATCCTACCTATACATGCCAACAGAGGGTATTACATGCTTATCTAAGTCTTTTCCATTGATTTTGTTTGAACATCTTATCCCCAGTTTGCTCATTTGTTTGTGTTGTGTGGGCTGGAGAAAATGTGATATATCATCCATGTCTATGAAAACATGTTATTTTTTCTTAGTGTGTGCCCCTCTGTGTTTGAAGACCAGAGTCTACATAAGCTACATTCATAGTTTGCTATGTCATAAAGCTGCTGAACTACACTATATTTCACATTTTCTTCCCTTTCTTCCGTGGTAGCCTGATGCATGCTGCTAATGAAAAGAGATCTTAACCACTGTCATTCAGTCAGCACTGATTCATCGTCTGTCCTCAGAATGTTTTTAATCCAAGCATATGAGTTGAAATATTTTGTTATTTTGAATGTCCTACTAAAAAACTGCTCTCACACAGCAGGTGTTGGTATTCTACAGATGGATTTCTCTGCCAAAATACAAGAATGGCTCTGTGTGATTGAAGACACTGCAATACACTGGCTACGAATTTAGGATATTATGCCTTATTATCCTCACCGAATCCCCTCTCCGTCTTTGACTTCCTCATGAATTTGAGGCGCTTCATGTGGCAGGTTGCCAGGCAGTCTGACTGAAAGGCAGTAATTTTATATTCAAGTATTTTATCACAGCTTCTCAGTGCAAAACAGACTTGGAGACCACATTCATTAGTTGATCACTGTGATTCTGGCACAGTTCAATGACATGGTAATTTGTTCTGTAAAAAAAAGTTCCAAAACCAATCATGCGGTCTCCTGCAAGTAGTGCAGACTGAATTTTGGAAGTGAGAAACCATTTGTTTTCTCTAGTACCTATATTTTAGACACATTTTTAAGTTGTGAGACAAGTTCATACTTGTATTGAAGGAGTAATTTGAATATGAATTCAAATGTTGTATGTTCTTATTAGCTGCAGATTAGTTTGTAGCTTTGTTTTAATCTTAACCATGTAGCTGTTTCCTCTTCACATTACGTAGGTGAGGTCAGTGCTATATGCAGGAAAAACAAGATAAACCTGCTGTACACAAGGTTTAGCTATAGTCTAGACGGTAGTGATTAAGGGAATATGTGTTTACACAATTTGACGCCTCCCTACCAAATAATAGTTGTGGCATCTGTCAATCCATCCATTGTATTAAATTTTAGTGGCAAAAGGTCAATATCACTGTGACCTGACAAACACCTTTTGTGGACCCCATATAAGGGAAATACCAATATGTTTATACAGAAACTGATTATTAGTAATAAAGTAGACGAATAACTGATATTTGCGCGCAAAGATACATTTGCCGTAAAAAAAGAAAATTTAGTGTCAAAATGTATAATAGCCACAAGTACAATTTACTCAAGTACTGTACTTACTTACAATTTTGCAGAGCTTTACTTGAGTATTTCTATTTTCTATTTCTTTTTACTATTATATTTATTTGATAGCTTTAGTTACTAGTTATTTTGCAGATTCAGATTAGTCAGTGTTTACAGGCACTTGATGTGTAACTGCTCCAAAAGATGGTTTTGTGAGTTGTACATAGAGTTGCATGATTGGTCTATTCCTCCCCAGTATGCTAATTATGACAGAATTTCACACAAATGTGTAATAGGATAAGATAATGTAGTGATGATGTTAACTTCAACATCATGGAATGCAAAATGCACTTTTCTGGCCACTATTCAGTGCTGTAAGTCTGTAACAGAAGGAGGGATTATGACCATATTTCACATTTGGCAGCCCACCTTCACCGTGGTGTGTGTGTGTGTGTGTCCGTGTGCATGTGTGTGAGTGAGTGAGGCATCCGTATTTTACAGTGTTCTCTCATAATCAGCTTTATTGGCCAAGCATGTGAACACATGCAGTCTGACTTTTGTGTCCCACAATGAACTTACCCACAAATAGACATACAGCTGCTGTAGTTCACCACAGACTAGCTGATTTTGCTGATATTGAGCTTCAGGTGATTGTCAATGAACCATGTGATGTGAGGCTCTCTATCTGTCCTCTGTACTCTATAAAGATAGTCTCCAACTGAAGACCGCATGTTTCTCACTGGAAATTATTTACTGGAATCATGCATGTCAGTGTGTTAATAACCTCTATCTCACATGGACCCATGCTTATTATATTACCTGTTAAATTCCTTCACTACATATATAATATGCATCTGGACAGACATTAATGTAAACTGCAACTTGACTTGTGCGCATAGGCAAACATCCACAAGGCTGTAATGCTAGTTTTACCACGAATGTTACATTTATTATTGAATCATTTGTTTAATATGTGCTACCTCAGCTGAAATGTAATGTTAGGTGGTATGGTTACAGAAATTGAAAATCTCCCTCAGTTATCTTAACAGCAATAGTAAGCCCTATTGATTATCTGAAAAGTGAAGTAGACAATTTATAGCAACCATGTTTTAGCTGATGCACCATTGCTCCACAGAGGACCCATGGTTTTATTTGTTAGTCTGCAAAGAAGAAGGTGTCACCTGTAATTACAAGTCACGATTAAAGGAAAACCTCAAACAAAAAAATGGCATCAGCTGACTGAATTTAGCCACAAATTAAAGGGCAACAGCATATCCCCTTGTTTTAGCCTTGATCTTACCAGCAAAGTGACTAAAATGACTTATGTCTGTGTAGTGCGAAAACTTTTAAAGCAACGGGATGGATCATTCTGTGGCATTCATTTGTACAGGATATTGTGAATTTAGCATGTGTCCATGCCAAAAACACACACCGCAGTTCAATAGATTACCTTATTCTTTCCCCCATTAGTGTCCCTCAATCCTCTCTTAACCTCCTTCCCCTCTGTCACTCGTTAGTGCTGCATGTCACTTGCCTCTAATGCCTGTCATTTATATTTGAAGACTGCATGAAGATGACTAACTTGAAGCTGGAGGCTCAAGCTTGAGCTCTAAATGAGATTTTCTTCTCATATTCTTCATGTAAAAAATGTTATGTGTAGTGCCTTTACATTCTATATTGTCTGCTTATTGGGTAGACAATACTGTTTGGAAAGTGGAAATGGAGATAATTGGTCTACATTTGACTGAGGCTATCACAGCCTGGCTTGTTTGGACCACTTAAGCAAGACACATCCTCCCAGAATGTTTACTGGTTCCTCTTTATTGTTTCACACTTAAACTGTAGTTATGTATGTATTTGTGTATTTAGGCTGGCCGCATGTACTGATAAACAAGTCAGTGATCAATTTGTCAGTCCTAATTGATGACGGTGTATCTCAGACATACTTAAACTTGAGTAACTGGGCTACATAAAACCTTGCCTATTAATTCTAACATGACTCATCGTTTTGACTGAGAGACATGTTGACAGGTTTATGCGATAACTGTCTTGGACCGTACTTGGGGCATTTTGAGGCTTTATGTGAGGCTGCCAATAAAATCCTCTGAAAACTATCCAAGACCATTAGTCTGATGACAGCTGGATAAGTCTATTCCTTATGTTTGACAGAAGGTGATCATTACTATGTCTTCAATGTTGTTAAGTTTAGCTAGTTATGGGTTGTATTTATGCATTGTAAACATGGGGCAAATAGATTAACCAGCAAATCAGCATCCTCCGCTTGTTCACAGGCTCTGGATTATTGATTCATTTATGTGACTCGAGGCTTTTTTGAGCCTGTGAAAGGATCTGGCCCATTCACATGCTGGCTGTGTGGCTTGGCTGTTACCATCGGGTGACACAGTGTGAGCATCAAGGAGCAGATTGTGCTGACGTAGGCTGTCTTCTGACGGGATGTGTTCAGGAGGATGGAAGGTGCAGATTGTTGGTGTGATAGCATAGACAAGAGGCATGGCCCATCCCGGGATTTGATTATTTCATGGTACAGTGAGTTTTGAATGAGTGAAGGTCAGTGCAGATGTTAATTGAATCAGTCATGCTTACTGCTCTCCTCAGACTGGGCAGTCTCTTCTGGGTGTCTCTGTTGTTAGCAGGTGGCCCGATGCCAACATGTCTTTCCAGTTTTGGGAACCATGTGTCAACTGGCTGGTGCTTGCTCCCCCACCAGCAAAGAATGAGATCATGAGGAGGTGTAAATCTGCAAACTATTTGCCTGTGAATTTCATTCACAGGCAGACGTGTATTACTAACATCAGTTTGTTGTGACGGTTTTGTTTCCAAGTCAGATGAGACTGCAAGCTGTGAATAATGCTCCTTTTGTTAAGATGCTACAGTTAAAGACTTCAGTTTCAATGCCATTCAATTTTTCTTTTCAAATGTGCTTGTTTGTTTTTCCACATAACCATCACACACACACACGCACACACATGCACACACACACACACACACACACTCAGCATCATTATCGATACTGAGTGTGTGCCCATCTGCTGTGGCTCATTGAGGAGAGAGTAACGGGTCAATAGCACCCACCCATTATACCTAATATATTCAAGATTTTAAGCTAGTGGCTTTTGGCCCTGGCCTCCAATGCTTAACTTGGCAATAAATCAGAGAACACTGAACTCCATCCATCTATCCAATCTGCTGCATTCGTCCTCCAACAGTTGAAACAGTATAATCCAAATGTCAGAGTAACCAACACCTTCTTCTTAGGTTACCCATCTGCTGCTTTGTACCCTGTCTTGAGATTGAACTACACTTCTGTGCAAAGATCTGCTCTCTGATACAAAGATGTTTTGCACACATGCAAAAAACTGTATGTTGCAGAGGCTCTGTGCAGGATACTACAGGGAGAGTCGAGCCACCGGACATTTTATGTTCAGGATATATTATCTATGTTCCTCTCTCGGGTCTTCTAATAAATTCTAAAGCCACCCGGAGTGCAGTATCTGCTCAGTTTGTTTTTGTTTGTGACGTAAACAGCGTTTTGATGAGACTGTGCCATCTGGCAGATTTTTGCTTTCCATTTTATCTCTGTAGCACATAATCCCACATTTTAACTTAAGCCTCATTTTGAACAAGATGGGGGAGACATAATTTGGGCAATTGAACCAGCATTTTTTGTCAAAATGTTTGTCTGGCTCCTAATGAGAGGTCTTGAAGGCTTTTCAGTAATATGTATCAGGATAAATGTGGTGAGGAAGTCAGTTTGGCTGGCACAAAAGGCTTAATATTTTAGTCAAGGAGTGATGACCCTAATTAGGAGTTTGTTGCCTCATCGATGCAGAAAGTGTTTACAGCAATTATGTTTATGAATAGACAGGTGCAGATCTCCTGCCAGCACCCTCGGTTGTTTGCTATTCTTGTCTCATTTTAATCTGTCTGGAAAAGGAGGGGAAAAACCTATCTGCAGAAGCCAATGCTAATTACGGTAGGTTACACAATGAGATATCTGACATCTTGTTTTGAGGCTAATGAGTGAGGCTCAAACAGCTGACCCCCACAGTGCAAGAGTCTTGCTTGATTGCTGCCTAGTTGTTTATGTTTTGTTTGGTGACATTTTGTCTGCATCCTGTGAGGGCAATTTGCCGCTTCAGGATCATCATCAGTGCAAAGTGCAACATAAAATATAAATATTGTACTAGCCTTCTCAGCAACCACCACTTTCATTAGACTGCTCACTTCTGCTGCTGCATAATTCATCACTCAGAACAGAGGAAGGCATGTCAATTGAAATTTGGCCAAGTATAACAGAAATCTCTCTGGTGGATCTCTGTTTAGCTGTTGGCTCATTTTGTGGTTTGAAAGCCCACTCACTGGCTGACTGCACATTTAAACACAGCATCGGGTTACAGTGAATGATATTCAGTTGTGGTAATTATCTCTCAAAGACAAATAATCAAATTCTCCTTTTTGATTACCGTGTGGTTTCTTACTGATAACCTATTAGAGCCTCTGTTTGTCATTATGAGCCTGCAATATCAGTGGAGACAAGCTGTGAACTCAACACTGACTTATTATCACTTTCAGGTTGACATGGTGAACTTGCTAATAGTTGACTTAGCCAAGGAGGATATGTTTTCACCCATCTGAGTTTGTTTGTATCGCTGCTCTCGTCTTGCATCTTCCCTTTTTGAGCTTTATCTCTGCATATGTAGCTCCTTGCGACACTGACACTTAAGGGCATCAGTAAAATGAGGCACCTTATCAGAGATCTGAAGAATGGATTAACATGTTGTAGACTTCAAGCATAGGGGATATTCATGAGTGACATCTGCATAAGTGAGGAAAAATCCCCAATGCTAGGGGACAATCGGAGGACTGAGCTCACACTGATTCTTATTTCCACTGATGTGGGTTTGCAGTGGTTTTGTCTGTAGCTTCACCTAGAATGTAGGAAGATTTTAGAGTTGAGGTCTTAATCTTTTAGGGCAAACACAAGGGGAGTCCCTATGAACCCTCCATAACTGTCAGTTATAACACACAGTTATGGCAGACTTTAAGGGCTCTCCTTTCCCTTCAGGGAATAATCCAAGCTTTTATCTGTGAGCAAAGCCTTATATCAGACGTGATTATATAACCCTGAAAATCCTGTCACAGTTGTGACAATGTGAGACAGGTGACCAAGTGTTTTGACTCAGCATGGAATTGAATACAGGAGAGGGCTGTATATTACATCATTTTGGCCTCCACATAAAGGCTTATTAAACTTTATCAGGCAAAATATTGGCTTTATAGTTAGTGCCCGCTCCGGTGCGTCAAATCAAGCTTCGACCAATCAGTGTGTTTGTTTCAGTTACACGGTGATTAACTGCTCTCTGCTTCCCAAACTTTACATTTGGTTGCAGCTGCAGGCCGGATCATTGTGACTGCACAGTTAATCCTCAATGTAATGTGCCTCCATTTTCTATGTAGGAATCAATTATTTTTATGCTTTTAAGGATGGCTCTAATCAATATTTGAATGTTAAACCACTGTTTTAAATCATGGAGCACTGGAATATTCTCTCTGCAACTCTGCCAGGTCCACCAGTGGCTCATTACAAGTTACAGTTTTATGTAAAAACACACATGAATTTTCAGTTCTTCAGTGCAAGATGCTAGATGCAGCTGTCACACGAGATTGAAGTTGTGCAGGAAACCATGACCAGAATATTTTAATTTCATGGAATGGCTATACATTCCCAAAAGATGTGATTCAGCATAAGTATCACATATCTTCAGAGACATTCGGGACCAAGCAAAAACAGTCATTGCTGAAACTAACATGAAACCTAATCAAACCTAATGAACCACATCCTGTGCATGGTTGCTGCTCACAAATGTTCCTCATTTTGCATTTTCTTTCAATTAAATCAGTAGCAGCCATCCACTCTCCCACATATATGCCTCTTCCTTTGTGTGTGTTCTGGCTGGTAGCACCTTGAAGTACTTTAAGAGATTTATTATAGCGTCAACACAGAGCCAGTTTCTTTCATTTGTTTTGCTGGAGCTTCAACCAATTCCAGCATACACTGGGAGAGAGGCACCGTGCACACTGGACAGCTGCTGCACAGAGACTTATGGCCTAATTCACACCTATGAGCAAATTAGTTTTCACCTAGCCTGCGTGTCTTGCATGTTGGAGGGAACTTGAGCACTGACACACAAAGACACAAAGACAGCATGAAACTTCTTAAGAAACCATAAACAGAACTGTAGAAGATGAATGACAGTTTAAATGTACATTTTTGTCTTTGGAAAATTGCCATTATAGAAGAAAACTTGCACTTTGAAGTGTTATATGATCAAGCTCTTTAGGATATTCCACTCTGTCTTGTGTTATGCTAATCTTTGCTTCCACCTAATCCACTTTTATTATACACTGATTTAAATGCACAATATGAAATTGCTGCTGCTCGGATTCTCCCCATCAGAAAAAATAGATCTTAGCAGAGTGCTGTGTGGGGAGGGCTGTGTGGAGTAGAAGGGGACACACATAACTGCT
Organism: Acanthopagrus latus; assembly: GCF_904848185.1. Classification (NCBI taxonomy): domain Eukaryota; kingdom Metazoa; phylum Chordata; class Actinopteri; order Spariformes; family Sparidae; genus Acanthopagrus; species Acanthopagrus latus. The sequence goes on from NC_051046.1 coordinate 13,251,696, forward strand.
CCTCAGCTGGTAACAGCCGGCCAGCTCTTAGGAGGAATTACACTGATTTGTGTTCTGGTCCGGAGCTATTTACCGACAAGAGCTTTTTTCTTTATCTTCACTCCCATTTATCAACCTGGCTGCAGCAGTGGGTGTATGTGTACTGTAATGTTGACTGTTGACTGGGGCTGGGCAGGAAATCTTACTTTACTATATGATAGTGACGTTGCAGAGAGGAGAGGGGGTAAAAGAAGAGAAACTGGAGTCTGTGGTGAGTGCTAAGTGTAGTGATTGACCTAAAACACACAGATACACTCACCATCTGCGTTTTAGAATAATGTCAGTGCACAACTCAACAAAATATATAATAAAGGTCTTGTTGTTTTCAGACATGTTAATTTAGAATTCTTACATTTTAAATCTTTAACATAAAAGAGTGATAGATAATGGATCTTCAATTTTGAACTTTCAACTTAACCATAATCATAAAGGCCATTTGCAGTGTCTAGTGGTATGTTTGTAAAGAAGTAAGATGTTCGTTCCTGTACACTAGCGTTAATAAATGGCACATCAGGGACAATGTCTTATTCAAACTGTAAAGCTCAGAGAGAGTGTTTACTCGCCCCCTTGGCAGGAGGAGGCTCTGATGGCTGTGGCTGCTGACTCACTAACTCTGTCAGTGCTCGGCACTCATGCATTTCACTTGTGTGTGTAATGTGATTTAAGAGGGAAACCAGTGGACCTGGATCTGCTGTACATCATCCCCGTCTCGAGCTCCATAACTCTCTGTTCTGAGGCTGGGTGCTGACTGGGAGACAGACAGGCTTTGAGCAGTTCAGACTGCTCTCACGCGTTTCAGTCTCTGTGGGGTCTCTGCCATCTGGCTAGCACTGGAAGAAAAGTGTGTATGTGTTTTGGTGTTTGGATGCTCTGTGTGTGAACATATGTGTAAGAGATCCTCTGATGTCGGTGGCTGCCCCAGGTGCTGATTAAGGCAGTTTCCCAGCGAAAATCCACATCAGACCAAGTAATGCTCTGCTGTTGTGAATAATATTCTTGGCTACCTATCCCTGAGTTTTAAATTGCATTTGCTGTTTACAAATTGTGTGCAATCATTTTATCTTTTCAGAACGATTCCTTTCTCGAGATTGAAAACTAAAGGCGTGCCTGCTTTTAATAGGATCAAAAGATTCCTTGTCTACAGTGCTTCTCATTGCCATCAGTAAGACGGCGACAGCTCTCTGGGTGTAATCTGATACCAGACTTTCTGACTGTCAGAGTATGTACAAGCCTTAATGATTATCATCATTTTACAAAATGCACTTTTTCTTGAATCTCAAACTCTGCAATGATTAACATCCAGCACTAAAGAATAGGAATATGAATCTTCGGCTATATATGTTGATTGAATGAATGTAGGCCTATCTCTTGGATTTAGTAGTGGAGCACACAGCCTACAGTAATTCTTTGGCCCTAAAGCCTCTTAGTTGTGTGGTGTCTTTGATTTAATGCTGATAGAGCTGTTGAACTTGAGTAATCCCTGCAGTAATCTGCAATGAGCCACGCTTTGCTGATGTTGTACCAGGTTCAGTCCTTGGACAGCTGCTTGGGGTCAGCTATTATTTTCCTTACATTATCAGATCTACATAGGGAAACCTAGTATAACAACCTTGTCACAATTATTTCAGATTTCTTAGGGAACTCCTTTGCTTTCCATCAATACTAATCTGCGTACCTTTGTCTGTTCTCCACATTGTTGGCGATATGGCCTGAAAACGGTATCATCATATCTTTAGGCTGTATATATCACTATTTTGAAATCTCCTCTAAATATGATATAAAACGGTGAGGTATTAGATACAAAATCATCAGTAATGTGGATATATTAACTGAGGGTGGTTAAAGATAAGTACTAGAACAAGTAAAACAGTGGTGGATATAGAACATTTCATCACTTGACTGTATTACAGCCTTCAAAACCAGGGAAAGCCAAAACTGTAACAATTTCCAAAATTCAAGACGGTATATATTCTCATGTCATTTTGAGATGATATTGTTTTATTGCCAGGACCAAGGAGAGAGGGATAACAAGTCAGAGAGGCACAAATGAGAACGTTTTTGCTAGATATAATCTTAAGCCATATGTGAGACGGACTCGAGTGTCTTCGAGTTTCTCTGCCCTGATCTTATGTCAAATGTTCTACATCCAGCCCGACTGACTTCTTTTAAAGGGCCTGTTTAGTTGAGGAACTTAGTATTGCTTGAAGCTGCTTAGGGCGAGATCCAGTAGAAACAAAACAAGAGCTGATCAGCACTTGTGCAGTTAGACACCAACTCCTATTTGCTGACAAAATCCCTTTACTTTGATTTAATGATACCTGTTCTGTGATGTAGGTGATGGTTATCTCTTAAGCTCGTAAAATGATACATCTGTCATGTCATGCCATGGCAAAGCATTTACCTACTGGCTTTATCTTGTTCCTTCTCCCTCCGTCTCTCTTGTCTTTCTACCTCAGTCCAGTGGACAGTGCACGGCCCAGTTGTTTTCCAGATGGTCGATGGTGATTAGGCGGCTTTTGGAAGCTGCCACTCTGCCCAAATGTTCTACAGCTGTGAGCTCTTGGAGCACCATGTTAAAATGTCCACAGAGGGCTTTGGAAACAGCCGACTGTTTCCTGAAACAAATTGTTACAAATTCAGCCTCTGAATTTGTCTTTATCCACATCCAAACAGGCAGTCAGCGCTCTCCTTTTTTTCAACAACTGCAAAGCATAAAGAGAATCCGAGCTTCTGTTTTCATGGTGATCGCACCTTCATGAAAAGGCTTCACTAAAATATTGCGGTGTATCTCCTTTTCACACTCCCCCAGAGGATTGAATAAAGGGTGTAGTGCTATATTGATGTGCAGGTTGACGCCAAGTTTTCAATTTAGCAGCAGTGGTGGAGGGATTAATATCACACCCTCCTGGTCCTGTGGCTTCGGCTTATCCTCGCTCTTCTCTGTCCTGGCAGCAGTGTCAGCTGCTCTCCTCCCCCTGTAGACCTGACGTTTCTCACAATTGTCCATTCCCAACACATGCCGTTTTGGCTAGACACATTGTACGCTCCCAGCAGGACATGTTTATTTCTATAAATCTTCTTTAAGTTTATAATCCTCACACAATTGTTGTCTGTGTATATTGGCCCTCGTTGGACTTTTGTGGCCCTCTGAGGTTTTCTTGCTCATGAGAACAGAGAACAGTGAATGTCAAGAATTGGTAAGAAATAGCTGTCTGTCCATTATGAACATTCAGTAGCCCTCACCTTATCTCTAATTACCGGATGACATCTAGGAGAAATTGGATGCATCTTTAGTGCTGGCACTTGTAGAAACCATTCATCTAAAAAAGTCCTTATGTAATATCATAACTGTGTGAAGGACTTCCATGGTTATTCCCGGCAAACATCAACCCAAACTGAAACTGCTTTTTACCGCCACTTATCGGGGCTCTTGCATGTCTGTGTGCACAGAGTTTAGTGCAAGGCCCATCATGACTAGAGTGTGCTGTAAATTCAGCTGCTAGATGGGACACTTGACAGATATAAATAGTACTCAGGTCAGCACAAATGCTTCAAATAGCACCAAGTTCTCTGAGGTGCACTAGCACCATCAGACCCATCAGATTAGAGAGAGGAGAGATATTTCAAACTTAATTGCAACAAAAAATACACTCACTGACATTATACTGTAGTTGTAGTCATGTAGCAATGCTCAGTTGCTTGCTGGGGATTTGCTCCTCTGTCTGGGCACAGGGAGGAATGAATGGTGGCAGTGACTGGATAACACACAGCATTTGTTGCTCAACTATTGGGTAGTGACTCCTCTGCTGTCAGAGTCCTCTCCCACGCTCTGTCCTAGGATCAGGCCGTCACTGCTTGAACAAATATTTGAACTCCGTGCCAAGTCTCTCACTGAGTAATGTATACCTGCTGTGATTGATATTGTACAATTGTGTCTCACGCTAGCTGAATGCCATCACTACAGTTACCGCAAGAAGAATGTGCCATAGTGTGTATCCATTTGTAAAGAGGGACAGCAATTTTACCATGTTTTCTGTGACTCTAATCAAACTACTTGTGCAGTAAAAACTAAACCCTGGAAAGAACAAACAGCTAAATGTGCATCCCTTGATCTAAATTGGTGCCTTGAGGGCACCCTGCTTCCCGGAGTCCGTCTGAGGTCAGGTGATTCACAGATAGCTGAGGAGAATGGCTACTGTAGCCTAAGCCCAACCTCTCACTTCGGATGTTTGTCAGGATCGGAGGTAGCCTGTTCACAGCATTTTAGGAGGTTGTTTTTCCATCTCGCCCTCATTGTCAGAATTGCTTAGGCTGAAGTGGATTTGTAAACAACCTCTTTAAAAGAAATTCTATATGTTCTTGTCTAGTCAAGTCACATCAAAGTTTACTATTGCCCAAAATCCAAAAGCAGGACTAGAAGAATGTTCATAGATTGAAAATAGCATTAAACAACATTACACACAAACATGTAAAGAAGTTAAATAAATTACATAAGAAACATGAAGAAGGAATAATTTTTAAATGATACACCATTTATTTGTACTTGTTCTGTGGTAAGATATTCCATTCCATATTTGTCTCTTACAATACAACAGTAACGAGCTGCAATAAAAAAATGTACAGAAATGTACAGGAGTGAGACAACCCATATATGAAAACACCCCTTTGTGCAGTATATACACACACAAAAAAGTAAAACGTACAGTAATTGTATGTAATGATCTTTATATTAATGTTCTAGCTACCTTTCATGAGCATTTGAAACCCTGTATTTGTTACATTAGTTTTGTTGGGTTACTGCACTCTGCAGTCTGCAGTAATGTATGTGGTGCACGTGATGGCAGCCCTCAGCATTCAAACAATGCATGGCCCTACTCATCCAAACATCACTCCACCTTGCCATTTGTGGTTAAAAACTTCATAGATTACCTTTAAGGAGAAGGTGAAATAGAATCAATCTGTCCCTCCTCTCATGCTGCATATCAGCTCTGTGCAGCCTGCTTTCAGTTTCAGTAAGAGGGTGTTTGAGAGTGAGAGAGATGAGGTACACAGTGGAGTAAGCTGACAGGGGCTTCATAACTGTAGTAATGGTTGCACCACATAGTGATCCATCAGGCTAATCAGCTGTCAGCCCTCTGCAATGTGTTCCTGCCGCAGTAGGGATGAATGTCTTTGGAAGTCAAGAGCCTGGTTTAAATATCAGCACTACTTGCTCAAGGATAAATGCAGCCTTCCCACCTCTGTGCTGCTATTCACAAACTGATGTGTGCAGGCATTCCTCCTCCTCTCTGGATGAGAGGCAGCCTGCTGTTTTTCCCCTGAAAGACCTCTGCTGGTGGTTCAGATAAATGCACCCTCGACTCTGACTGTGATGTTATGATTGCGATGTCTCTGCCTCTGTGTCTTCGTCTTGTGTCAGGTAGCTGGATTTAGCCAGACCATTTTCAACACGTCTTCCCCGTGTGACAGCTTTATTGCTACCTGCCACAGCTCTGATGACGGCCCTTATTGAGTGTGTGGGTGGTATGGTGTGTGTATGCAGGGGTGGGAAAAATAAACTGGTATAAATGTCACAATGGCAGAGCGGCGAGCTATGATATGGATCTGATTTGTACTTTTTGCACCGACATAAGATGGACTCCAGCCCAGCTCACTGTGTGGTAATAGTGCAGATGTCAAGATGTAATGCTGTTTTTATAGGATATTAAAACAAGCGCATGTACTGCATTTGGATCATTGTCTTAAATGAAAGGGATCATTTTGTTATAAGAGCAGCAACAATAAATCTGGTAATTGACTTACTGAGACTTAATCAGCAAAATTTTGACAACCAATTAATCTTTTCTGTCTTGTTCCTGCAAAATGCCCAAAACTTGATTGTCCTTCATACTGAAATGTGACATCTGATCTGCTTGCCATGCTTAAATTAAGAAGTTTTTGTAAAATGAATGTTTTGGGGTTTTGAATTGATACAAAAATGTTAAAGCCACCTTGGCCTCTGGAATATTGTGATTTTTCAAAGTTGTATATTGTTTCAAAATCCTTTATTATTAGAAACAATAATCAGCATACAGATAAATTGTGAAAATAATTGTTAGTTACCTTTTTGTTTGTTGTTTGTTTGATACACCTACACATTCTTTGTGTGCTGTAATAGTAGTATGTAATAAGTAATCATTCTTTCTCCATGTTTATTTCTGTATCCAATCATCTAACAGCCTGTGGCTCTTTTGAATGACTTTAATCATTACAACTAATCACAATAAATGACAAGACTTTTAATTTTAATCTAATTTAACTCAGTTTTGCATAAAAGTGATGTCACTCGCTTTGAAAGGAGACTTCCACTCCTTTGCTGAAACTGCTGTGTAGGAAGCCTCATAAATAACTCTCAAGTCTCTGAGTATTTTTAGTCCTTGTCAGATGTGCACGATTTCTAGGAGTGATTTTGAAATGCTTGATAAATGCAGGCCCTGGTCCTCGATGCTACCAACTTGCATCTGCTTGTCGAAAGAATCTGAAGCCTCCCCCAAATCAATAGGAAGTCTCTGTGTAGTGATTTGGAACAAGCTATAAGTGGACTGTAAGATCTTCTGAGCTGTAAGATTTGCCTCTCTGCCTATTTGTTTTCATTGTTTATTTATGGAGGAGGGAGGCTCATTAGTCATTCAGTGTGACAGTGTAAATGTGTACACAAGAAGTTTGCTCTTTGCCAAGAACTAAAGCTCAGTTAAAGCTGGAACACTGCCAGCCTTAAAATTGGCTTTACCCTACCGACAGTCAAAAAGGCACCGTTCTCAAAAACATGTTTCTTCAGATCTTACCTACTATCTTTACTTCATCGGCAAAAGAGCTAAAGAATTAAAGGTGTGGCTATTAAACTTGGTTTCCATCCCACATAAAAAGGAGGAGAACACTAAGCTGTAAAGGCTCAAATAAATCCCTCACACAAGCCATGCAGTTGTGAAATTTCATAAAACGACAGTGTCACGTGACTGGCTGTTGAAGCACTTCTTGGGCTAGGCTGGGCATGAAACTCACCCTGTTGAATCATAAGTACAAAAGATGAGCAACCGTGTCAGAAATTGTGTGTTCCTTAGATCGAAAGCCAAAGCCTGTGTGCATAAAAACTTTAAGGAAGTAGTCAACAGTCAACTGAGTCCAAAGCAGCATTTTAATGAGATACATCCAAGCTGAAATTCTGTTGCTTGTGTCGCTAGAAGCTGTTTAAATAAATTCACTTTCTGAATATGGGTCAGTTTTGGGTGAATACAGCAACTACTGATACTGATTTATCCAATTTAAGCCATGCCTATAATGGCTCTGACTCTGAGAGACCATGTCTGGAGCCAGGCTAAGATGTGTGACACACACTGTGGTGTTCATGTCTCTTGTCCCTCATGATGACTAGCTGAAACCTGTTCAGTCAAACCTGGTTGGATGCACTTTGGTGCTGTCCACGCCGTTTCAGATTTCAGGTGGTGCCTGACTCAGAGGCAACACAGTTACAGCATTGTAAGTCATGCACTGTGCCTCGTAGTTTTCGTCTTGAACTCTGAAGTCTTTAATTAAAGCCCAACAGCCATATTAAATCAGGAAGTTGTTGGTTCCAGCAATGTGTACAGAGCTATCCTAGTAATGATGAACAAATACCACAATCTAAAGATAGAAAACTGGTATACTGGTCAACCGACTGACAGTGTTACAGTGACCTGCTGTTGATGTGCTGTTTTCTTGGAATAATTCAGCCCATGCAGCTTAAATTAGGCACAGGAAGGAGCAGAAAGTTTGACACAGAAAGGAAAAATGAAGCAGAAAGAACATATGAATAATTCCCCCATCTAACTAAAAACTACAACAGAAAAATGTGGAGGATTCTTGTTCTGCATATCAAAGTAGCTTCATGTTTTTATGGTTAACAACACAAACATGAACTCATGTTGAGAGCTTTCCTCAGATGAGAGAGGTATGTGTGACCAGCTTGTCTTTCTCATACTCCCACACCTTATTGGAACACTAGGGCTGAAACTAACATTTGTTAGTCATTCTATTAAGGATTCGTCTGCTGTTTGTTTTCATGATTGTGTATTTTGCTTTTAGTCGCTAGAATGTCAAATAAATGGTATCTCTCACAGAATGACCGTGTACCTGTGATGGGTGCCATTGGTGGTGGCTTGGTGGTTTTATCAGAGCCAAGCCACAAACTCAAAGTGTCGGTATTTGACCAAGACTGAGCCTCACAATCCACCTTAAGGCACACACACTGGCTTGCCTCGCCTTCCTGCTTCTCTCTCCCAGTACGTGTCTGCTCTGTTGACTTTCTTCATCGGCAGAATGTTTCATAAAATCCCCCAAAAAACACACCTTGTGTTTTTGATTTTTTTCAAAGCTGATTCTGTTATCACAACAGCAGGTGAGCCAGCAGGTGCGGATATAAGTTTTTATAAAACAACAGTCTGACGCCTCTGTGACTTCATTATCAAAATAGTTGGTCATTATTTTTGTATTTCTTTTCAATCAACTAATTGATTAACTGACTAATCACTGCAGCTGTATTTTGAAAAACAACAAACTGATCTTCATCTCTATGCGGTATAGTTTGCTCATTAGAATGTAGTGACAAGACTCAGTTTTTTTCTTGCTAATTGTGCATCAATTAATTCCACCAATGTGAAATGTCATGGCTGTATAATTTGAACCTCAATCGTAAACTTATTGCTTTCCTCCTGATAAAAGCTTATCAGAGGAGAGGTGTCCTCAGCCTCCTTAATGAATACAGTCTGACTCTGTATGACCTGATCTGACTTCAGTTATCACCAGCACTCAGAGAGATTAGTGCGTCTCCTGAGAGAGCAGCTTTATTTTGTTGTGTAAAATGGGACTATTGTAGCTCGGACACTGCCTGGGTAAAAGCATGCGGAGCAACCATCGAACAGACCTGAGGCAGTATAATAAATCAACAACAGACTTTTCTTTTATACTTGGGTCAGTGCTGCACCATGATCTTCGAAAGAAGACTTACAATATAAATAAGTGAGATGCTACAAGCGATATTAATAATTTTCCTCTTATCTCAAACTCTGGGCAGTCCTGTTGCTTCCTTTGTGTTCATGTAATCTTAAACCGTCACACCCATATCAAAGTTGCAATATGGGATATGACATCATGCGGTGTTACTCATTCTGATTGCGCCAATTCAAACATCATTGTGATAATGCAGTTACTATCATAGCGCTTTGTTGACAGACCTATTGTTCATGTTACTGTGCTCCTGTGTGTCTGTGGCTCATACTTCCTAGTTTGACCTAAGGTGTTAAATGATTTTAAAGAATTTTAAAGGAAAACACATTTTTCTTTACCACTGCTGGGATTTTCTTCACTTCCTCTAATGTGATCTAACAAGGTATGACAATTATTTTTACTGTAACTGAGTTGAGAAGGCTTTTTGTTTGGTTTTGTGAACACGAGTGAGAAGCAAGCTGGTACTTGTAAGATGTTTTTTCTTACGTCTCAGAGCTTTTCTACCAACTGAACTGAATTCCTCTGCCCTTTAAGTGGATCTCACTTACCACCTCGGGGGAAATCAATCACAGTCTGTTGAGAGCAAGTTCATGTTCCGTCTGGAGAATTTGTCCCCTTTCCCTCTCACTCTCCTCAGTCTGTTAGCTTCCTTTACCCTATGTAAAGCTCCACTGAAGATGATTTTGATTATTCATCAGTCATGGAAATCTGCTAATCCTGTTTACATAGGATTTGTCAAAGTTTCCCAGGATAATTGGGAGGAAATGCTGTTTGTGTGTGTGTATGTGTGTGCGTGTGTCAGGGGTTTCCCTTGGTCTGAATGAATTGAAAAGAGGCCTAAAGTCAGACTTAAGAGGGATTTTAATAAACTTTTGCTGACATTGTACTCATGACAGACTGTTTTTTTTAGTGCTTCGTTTTCACTCTGTTTTTCCTTCAAGACATGTTTGAGTTTGAGAAGAAGATGGCTATTACCTCCTGTCCCAAAGAGCACCCATTCTTCATGTATTAATGGCAGTGGCACAGGAAGAACAGTGCATGCTTTGATGCTGCTTGTTTGAGGTTTAATGTGTGCCCAGACTACAGTATGTGCCAATTTTACACACAACCCATCTTTATGGTTAGAAATGTCCAAATGTAGAGTTCAGCAAATGTTTAACTTCAGTTAAAACCTAGTTTACATTCGCTAGGCTAGTACTAGTTACAATCATTGATCAGTAAAGACTATAGCTATAGTTAGTTCCTTATAAACATTTATGATTAACAACATGGTGACATGCTGAAAATTAGGATTACAGTGACAGTTCACTCCTAAATCAAAAACACGTTTTACCTGTAGTGCTGTTTTATCCATCTAAAAATATTGGTATTTGACACCATGTTTGATACCATGGGTAAACATGGGGGCATAAAAGTTGTGTTTTTTATTAAAAGATTAATATGAAAATGCTTTTGTTATGTTTGTCAAGCAAAACAGCACTTAAGGAAATATATGTCCGTTTATAGTCAGAAGAGTGATCACAGGTGGCCGTATATGGACACTGAGAGAGTGAGAATTTCCACCTTGTTCAGATTTCATCACGACCCCGCATAGCATGACTTCCTTGTCTTCCTTGGTGCTAAAAGTGCAACAAAATACATGAAAAAACATAGACAGCAATGTCTCTTTGCAGAAATCATGACCCACTTAAAACTGAAATAGTTTCCATGTGCTGCTCACAACTTAGTTTGCAGATAATCTTGAATAACCAGGTCACAATTTCTGGAAAGAGATATTTTTGTCGAGTCATTTCCCAGTATTTTCTGGCACATTGAGCACCACAAGACAGTTAACCATCTTGTTCCATTATATTTGAGAGAAGGCAGACATCGCCAAAACTGTGCAACTCTCTGCAAAACAATCCAAATCAATAAATAGCACTACAGGTCATAAGAAAAATATGTATGCAAGCCTTTTCATCTTTACACTTTCCTCTCGCTTTTTTTGTGGTATGTACGATATATAAACAGACAACTGAGGCCTGGAGAGCAAGAGTGTCTTCCTATTGTTTTCATTTGATTGTTACCTCCCACAGAAATAATATCGTTTTCCTTCTGAGTGGGATGGTGTCACAGTGAAATCCAGCATCTTTAAATCTGAGACCCTTTCTCTCCCTCTGAAAAGGGTGCTGTGCGTTATTATTTTACAAAGCAAGCAGATGTCTCAGTTGGAGGTGTTTATGAGCTTGTGATAGAGGGAGGGATTGCGACATTGACTACAGATTTTGAGGAAGCATTGATGTGACTGATTGAAGAGAGGGAGAGAGCACGTCTTGATTTACCTCATCCCATGGTCAGAAATCAGATCAGGGCTGGAAGCAGACAAAAATAGTAGCTTGCATCACTTTTCAAAAGAGGTTGAAGAAGGAGTTGAGCAGCTGATTCGCTCTGAAATTAGTATTTTTCGGTGATTTGGGCATGCGGGAAGGATACTCGCTCCAAGTCTCCTTTCGGTGGTAACCAGGGAACAGATGACTGAAAAGAGACCTTGGTGCAGTGGAGAGGCCACATGTTCAAATTAGCCTGTGGCCACATGGGGATCCCTGAAGCAGCTGGAAGGACCTGCTGATGAAATGATGTAATGACACTCTACCTGCACCTGGAGTGGAGAGAAAATGACAGAATGAATGTGTGTTATTCTGAGGTCCTCATGAAAGCCGTTTTTGACAGTGCCTGCGCTGCGTATGTTGTGTGTGTGTGTCTGCTTGTCTCTGTGACACATGCCGTTGTTTTAGTGTCCTCCAGCGCAGCCATTAGCAGAATAGGTTGCACATCCATGTGTGCAGCAGAGAGATGAAAGGCGCTTTGATCTGCATTATTTTTAGGCTTCCTTGTTCGATTGAAGCTATATTTTTTTTAAAGATTTAAATGTAGGCTATTCTTTGATCAAAGTTTAGTTTCTGACATTGTCTGATTGAGTTTTAAACCTTTGTCTGTTCTTTGATCTAAATAATCCCTACGCCGCCGTGGGAGTTGAAAATGCGTGAAAGTGCAATCATGTGAAAAATAAAACTGAAGTGAGAATTTAAATGTTGCCTGTAGTTTATGCTCCTGTCTGATGCAAACAATAGAATCCCAAATACCAGTCTTGCTTTCATGACTTGGTTTGCATATCCGAGATCAATTCATAAAGATAATAATTAATTGTGTCAAGTGATGATTTATTGCAATCACTTGATCGCATATGACAAAAATATCCATGAACCGTGAAGATTTTAGCGTTTAACATCTGTATTTTTGTGAGGACGCCTGTGCTGGATATTTATGTGTGACAGAAAAGGTAGTAGACAGAAAAAAAAGATTAATTTCTGCCTCTGATTTATGTGTCTTCTGTTTGTACAGTGGCTTCTCTCCTCTACATAGACCCGTCTTAACAGTCAAGCAGCTGTGCTCACCAATCTCCGTCTTTGTGCTGCCTTCGATGAATATGCATAGATTTACTGAGATCATCCGATGCCTGCTGTCATGTGGGGTTAATTGTTTATGCCTGCATGCATTCCTTTGCCCATAACCAGACAGTCTTTTGCATCCTTTTTCCAGCTGTAGGAGTAGCTGACTGTGCTGCTGTAAGTGAGATACAGGCATTGAGATTAAGACCAGATGTTAGCCTGCATGCAATTAGTAGTTTAGCTAAAAAGTGTAATTACTGATTCTTCCCAGCAGAGGGCCTCAAAGTAACGCAACATGGTTCGTGATATGAAGCCAGTTTTCTTTCAAGCTCTATTACCTCTGCCAAGGAGGTTATGTTTTCACCCATTGTCATCAGGATTACACGAAAACTACTGCATTGATTTCCACAAAACTTGGATGGAGGACGGGTCTTTTTTGTGTGTGTGATATTGTAGTCAATTTCCCAGAGAATAACACAGGGATCCTGACGAAATCAGGCCTATTAGGGTGGCTGGTATTTATGAGTGAGTACAGTTTGATGTGTGACTACGAACAGCTTTGATAGCAGTGGATTTTATGTCTATTTTGGGCATTTTTACTCCCTTGGAAAACTGAAATAAATTCTTGCTTTCTTTTTAGGTAAAGTCCAGCACTTCTATTACTTATTCTTTTGAAATATTTGTAATTATATTATATGTAAAAATGTAGAAAGGTTTTCCACAAAACTTGTGGATGGAAGATGGATATTGGGCCAAAATAGGCCACATAAACTTCCAGTTTGGATATGGATAAAGGGACACATCAAGGAATTGTTTATTTTTACTTTCTTTAACATTGTGAGACGTGAGACATTATTGACATTGTTCATCATTTTTCAAGGAATTGTGCATGTATCTCGATGAATGATATCAAGCGTATTTAAGGGGATGGTACCTATGAGTGAATACAGTTTGAGGTGTATGTAGGGGATTGCTTAGACTGTAGTTATATTACTTAAGTCCTGGAATCTCATACCAGTAAACTGTTAACAGCTTTTATACCAGTGGATTTTATTTCAGTTTTTTGCAGTTTCAGTCACTTGGGAAACTGAAGCAATTTCTTCCTTTTTGGGGCTAAATTCCAGCAGCTCTTTTACTTACTCTTATGAACTTTTTTGTTATTTTATTGTTACATTTTCCATATTTTGTGCTGCTCTGTAGATATTTTGTGTAAGTGATGATTGTAGCCATCGGAGGGCAGTGTTGGAGTTTGCCCATAACATCTAACATATTTCCAGAGAATGCTATCATATTTACAAACTTAACTCTATCCAAAAATAAAACTTCTAGGCTGCAGAGTGTGTGAAAGGGAGAGTTCAGTACTTGTTTGACCATGCTGTACAGTCTTATTGACGACACATTTTGTGTTATCCTGTTTCTCTTCTCTCCTCGCCCCATTTTGTGTGTGTTGCATCATCAATCCAGGTAAGTGGTACTTAAGTGCATGTTTCACAAAAAAACCATGCCTCTGCCGAGAGTAGGAGGATGGCTGGGCGTATTTCACCTTGAGGTGTTTACAGTAGTGTGTGGTGGCCAACAGGGAACATTTCTTCTTCTGTCTTACTGTTCACTGCTTCTCACACAGGTGCTATATCTATTTTTATGGAAATAGTCCTGTGCTGGTGTCTCATGCTGCTGCAGAAACTGTTTTTTTTGTATGCAAGTCCTTTTAGTTCAACCCACCCTTGAGGAGGAGGAGTGGACAGCATCTGGATTTTTAGTTTTTATATTGTCCTTGTAGTTCAGTCAGCTACCATTCACCCAATTTGCTCTCTGTCTCTCTCTCAGCCTTTCCTAGTAATTCCCTCCCTTCTTATAATCTGTGCTAAGCTTGACAGGACGCTGATGTATTGCCTTTGTGACCCCTCATAACTCTATACCTGACACATGCAGCTGTTGGTCAGGGGGCTGTAACCAGGGGGGAGTTACAGCTGAGAAAATTTACAACAGATTTTCATGGAGCTTCTTTATCTGAAACAATATCATCCCCCCGCAATTATCATGAAAAGGCTGGCTCTGACCGCTCAGTTGTAGGCGTGCTGAGCTGTAAAGGAGCAAGAACTGAACCCTGACAGAAGTGGCTTGTTGTTCCTTTTTCTCCCAGGATTTGAGCAATGCAGCTGCACCTACAAAAACAGCAGCCGGCGTACTTAAGAGGAGACACTCCCTGTAATAGTGATAAAAAAATTTGGCCTCTCCCTTTCATGCGCCCGATCCTCCAAATTCAAAGCAAAACAAATTTACTCATGCTATAAAGTCAGAAATAGACTTTGTTGCTCTGAATGAGGAATATGAGGGAAGATGACAAGAGGGAAAGAAACACGAACGTGCCAAACTCCCATTAGATTGAGTCAGTAACTCAGTTGACTGCCCAGCACTGAAAGCTGTCCTCAATTTGTCAGCTGTGCCTTCCCCCTGCACACACCCAGCCCTTGTTTGAGAGTGGCATTGATTGCCCCCTTTTCATATATGGATTAACAGGGTGTTATAATAGAATGTCAGATCAGGATGTGGGAAGGTTCAGTGGGGACGTACTCTGAGATGCACTCAGACCCTATGCTTTTATTTCACTTATTCATGAGCCATCCTCACACTTTTATCTGCACCTTTCACTGAAAAAAATAGCCTACAAGTACAAACTGGCCACTCAAGTGCTAATGAGGTGTAGCTATTCTGGTGTGCATTAGATATGCGTGAGGTATGCACCATTTTGAAACCAGCTGACGGACAGCAGTGGTGAGTGAAAGTACTGAAGATCTTTAAGCAAAAGCACAATTACTCCCATTAAAAACTCTGTGAAAATATGATTTGAGAAATCCAGTCAAGGGAAGAAAATAAAGTACCTGGTTTCCATTTTAACACGTTAAGTTCTAATAATTTGCACTGATGAAAATATTGGTAATGTTGAATGTTACCTGCTTTCTGAAGCCCAAAAGACCACTAGCTGCAAGACACGTCAATATCATTATCAGAACATGAAAGATTAATGTCAGACATCACTAGATGCATTCACCTATAGTGTGTGCTACCTACTTCAGTGTGCTTGCAGGCATTAGAAAAGGGGAGGCACAGCAAGCACTTTATCCTGCAAGTGTCGTCTCTGTAGATTTTGGTGTAAAATTATGGCCAGAGATTGTCGCTGGAAGCTGCTTCTTGTTCTGGCTTTTGCACTGTCATCTTTGCTCTGGGGTGGTGCTCCTTTTTTCCCAGCAGTTGGCAGCTTGACATCTGCAGTAGAGCTGCTCTACCCCTTAATCCCTGCATTTAGAGCAGACTAGTTATAATGAAGGTATAAACGGCAAATGAGCAAAGTATACAGAAGATAACTGGCTCATAAATATACTTGAGTAAAGAGGAGAAGTACGATGTTACTAGTAAGGGGTTACTACCCACCTCTGCCAAACAATGACTGCCAAATGTCTCAGATGTCATCATAACCTGAACATGCAAATACACACATTACATGTACAGGTACTTGAAAGTGATATTACATGCATGTGAGTCCCTGAGAGTGTGGAGCACTCAGGTCCTGTGCCTGTGTGCTTTCCCAGTTCACCACCGCTTCTATCTGCATCGGCTGACTCGGATGAGGCTTTGCTGATGAGACAGCAGTTAGGTTGGAGTTTTGAAACTGCAGCCATCTCTTCTCAGATTCAGCATTCAGCGTGAAGTCTGATTTCTGTGTCGTCCTGTCTACACAGAAGTTTGTTTTGTGAGTTACGTGTTAAGAATTTCCGTCTTCCATAAATTTTGCTGATCTTTTGCAGCACGGTTTTGCTGAGTGCACATTATGCAAGTGTCAGAGTAAATGCACAGCAAAGGTAACAGCAAGATAGGTCACCAAAAAGTAGGCTGTAGACCTCATTAGGTAACTTTATATGCTGTCTGGCACTTCTACTTCACGTGACTGATACTGTAAGGACAAACTGGAACATGTTCTCTCCACTTTGTTTGTTTAGTCATCGGCTGTTTGCTTTGCTGCAGCCTGAAGATGATAATATTTGACAATCCACGGCACATGATGAACGCTTTGTGCATGCTTTCATGCAGAGTTCATTTGGTTTGGCACAAAGGCCTGAGAAAATCCTTATTGTGATCAACAAATGTACATGTTATTAAGGAAAAAATTCACAATAAATATCGGCCTGTGTGATCACAGGTGATGTTTTCTTTTAGGTGTAAACAATTGTTTACTCCACAAATCTCCTTCCTTCTAATTTCCAAAAACAGATAAGTTTTGAAGTCATTACACTCACAGT
Source organism: Acanthopagrus latus (assembly GCF_904848185.1). Lineage (NCBI taxonomy): Eukaryota > Metazoa > Chordata > Actinopteri > Spariformes > Sparidae > Acanthopagrus > Acanthopagrus latus. The sequence goes on from NC_051046.1 coordinate 13,268,482, forward strand.
CACACGATCTGTCCCTGTGGCTCTGACTTTTCTTTCTCCCTCTGTCTCTCAAAGTATCTTGTTCTGTCACTCTCATGGCTGACCCACTTCTGTTGGTCATCTTTTCTATAATCAGTTGGACCGATGTCTGAGCGAGGCAGTGCCTGGTCCGTCTCTCTGCTCACGCTAGCAGCTATCTATGCCTGGGGACTAGAGGAACTAGAGCTTAACAGATCCTTTATTGCATTTCATTACAGTAAGGCCATTCCCTCAATCTCTTAAGTATTTTTCCCTCATCTGCAGTTTTGGTCATGGAGTTTCTCCCAGCCACAGTATGTTCATATCTTTGCTTAAGTTCTGGATGGTAGACAGATCAATGATGGCCATCACCAGGGGTGGTGTTATCAGTTTGTAGCTGTGTTGATGGTATTGGATTTTGCTTCTACATTGAGGACACACACATTCTGTCAGATTGACACACATACACAGACTCACAGCAAAGAAACTTTCCATGACATTATTGGTTTTATCAGAAGTAGGCCAAAGCAGGAGTCTGGCCCTCTGGCAGGCCTACTGAGCATGCTCAGCACTGCTGAAGGCTAGGTGGCAGATCAGAACACTGTTTTACTACTACCACCACATTTATCCCTCTCTGTGGGCCTGTCACAGCACAGACTCAAAGGATGCCTTGTTGAGTGGATATGTGGCATTGTGGTGAAAAAACAAGGATGTGAGAGAGGAAAGAGACAAGATGATGAGCCAACTTAAGTAGCCCGGCCAACCCAGAAAGATGATATGAGGCCAGGTGACCCAACCATCACAAGATATGGCTAGAATGCATCCAAAATAGTTGCATCCAGGGCTCCAGGATGCAACTATTTTGTTTGCACCTGTGACCAAAAATTTGTGCAGCTAAGGCTTTTCATTGGTCGAAACTGTGTGCCTGAAACTTAACACTTTTCTTTTTTTTTAAACAAGTGAACATGTTGTACTAATTACTATACTATACTATACTATATACTAATAATTCTGTTTCTTCTGTTTTAATTTCTGTTTGTTTTGATTTAAATGAAGAAGAACATGCATGAAAAACAACACGTAATTTTTTCCTGTTTACTTACTTCTGTTTACTTGCAACCTTCTCATGCCACTTCAAAGAAAACTTACACAAGAAAAAGTTAAATGTCTCCCCAAATATTTAGTAATCATTGTTTGTGTTTTCTGTGGTATTTATGGGGTTTTCTCACATCTGTATCCAAATTACTAAAATTTATGGCATCTGTAAACAGCTCCTCCATTTTTTTCTGTGTGCTACATTGTTGTTGGGCAATAGCATGCATCCACCGCACACTTAAAGAAATCAAGCATTAATTTAGTAAATGTACTGTTTTGAATATACATTATCTTTTACTTTTCTAGACACACTGAATGCTCAAAACTGCTTATAACTTAGAGGCTTTATTTAAAAATAAGCCAAGTGATTGTGTTCCCATTTTACACATAACCTTCTACATTGAAATGGGGTCATAAAATCAAGAGTTATAGCCACAAGAGCAAAGAGAGACATATAAGACACATGAACATAATGCTAATCTACATCAAAAGTGTCACCAGTAGCCATTGCTGTAGTACCTCACACTCCCCTTGATACTCCCATGCTGTCCTCCTTCCTCAAACACGTAGTTGCACCTGTTGCAGTAATTCTGGGGTGGTGACTAACTGATTCTAAAGAAATTCTTCACCATTTCAGCTCTTTGTTCCCATTCTTATGCATGTTGGCAATTGGCTTAGTCTTCAAATAAGTGAGTGTCATAAAACCCACTTGGAACATTTGAGCTGAATAGACAGTTTTTACTCAGTTCCCTTAGCAATGGAGGAAGAAGTCGTGAGAGAAAAAAGGAGCCAGTAAATTGTTCTCCTGGCTGTGATGAATGGAAATCTGATGTAGATCCGAAGTCATTCACAGAAGAATTAAAGTTATTGTTCTTTAGAAGATGGATCAGCGCTATTCTGTGAATGGATACATAACTAATCTTTTACTACATGCAGACACACATCACAAGTGTGGCAGAGTAGAGTTGATTACATTCAAGGCATAAACTTTGTCTCAGCTTTATTGCTGTACTGTATACAGTGTAGTAGACATTTGTTAGACAGACGCTGATTCTGCATCCAAAGGCTTCTCTATAATCAATCGCAGAAGACAACATAATCTCAGGAGGGAAATGAGCTGATAGAATAGGCGATGATACATGCTGTGCTGTGCTTCTCCACTGCTGTATGATCATCAGTTTTGTAGATGAGGTTATTGAGGCTCCCTATGTGGATGGGGTGGCTGTTATTGGCTCTATCAAATCAAATCAGCACCATGGCCTACATTAGACACTCCCAACAGGCTCATTACAGCCAAAGACAAGAGCTGATACATTCATTAGGCTAACAGTGAACTGGGTGCATTGTTGTATGTGCCTACTGTGAAAGCTGAAAGTGAGTGAAGCCTGATGTATAACACCGCTAGAATTTATCTGGAGGAAGTGCGAGTGTATATTAAAATGGTCTATGTAGTTTCTGTATTGTTTTTATAATTAGTTTATGGCTTAACGTTGATGCCTCTATGAATTAAATGCAATGGTTTGTCATGCATTCAGAGTTATTTTAGTTTTGGCTTGTTATTCACAGAAACTGTATGTCTACAGTAATATCTTCAGCGGATCATGTGATGAGTTTTACAATCACCTCATTAGATGAATAGAGAATTGCACTGAAGTCTGTGATTCTTTTATTCACTGCAGCACAAGTCTATGTCTTATGTGACTTCAGATAATATTCATTGCGTATTGCATGTCTACGGTATGTCTGTCATTACCTTGTTCACACCTGTTTGCAGCCTGGAGTCTGCAGCTGTACATTACAGCAAACCCACAAAGTTACATGAAAGTGCATGTACAGAGCCAAATACCTTCTCAGTTTCAGTTCTCTGTCTGTGTGCTTGTGTGTTCTTTACAGATTACTCAAATGTCAATAACAAAGTCCCATCTCCCCACGTAATCAGGGTAGTTGCTGCCAGTTAAGGGGCATTGGTATGGAGCGGAAACCTAAATTCCAGTGTGATTGCAGTGTTATAATGTATGTATGCATAAGAACACCTCTTTGTGTATGCAGTGCCAAAACAAACATTAGTATCCTCTGCTAGCCCCCCATTCATATGACTTGATTAGATTCCAACCATTTTTTGATGCAGTAGAACATCCCTTTCCCATCCACAGATTGACACTTTGCTTACCCAAAGGTTTTAGTGATTATCCCGAACAGTTCAACTATAAATTATTCATAAACAAATAATTACCTCTGTGTTTGGTTGCTGCAGCGTTGTAAACACTGAGTTGACAGGCTGATGCTGCCAGTAAAGGATGTGTTGGATAACTGGAGGTGTGAGCCTCTGTACTGTTTGCTGATCCCGGAAAAAGAAAGTCAAGCCTGGTCAGCAAGCACTCATCAGTTGGCTTGACTTGTGTTGCAGGGGGCTGGGCTGGTTCGAGGGATCATGCTGGAGTGCATCGCTATTGGTGTTTGGATTTTCTAAGTTTGGAATTTGGGATTGTCAGTGCTGCCACGGCTCGCGGAGCAGCCTCAACAGTGAAGCGAGTCAGTCCGACCCCACTTTTCACTACTGACCTTCTGTGATGTCACTCACCAGGGCTGTTGTGCTTGAAACACACTGATCTGCAGGCCTAATTCTCCTCCCAGACTTTTGCTTGATCGCTTGGCCTTTTGGTATAATCCCAGGACTGTCTGTGCCTCCAACTAGCAGATCTGCTTCTGTGCTTGAAAGAGACAGATCCCAGAAACCGCCTTTTGATTTTCAATTTTCACTGTGTCAGTAACACAGTGACTTTTGGCCTTCTCATGTAATTATGGTCAGTGGGGTATAGTATTTCATGAGAGGATTGAGCTCTTCTAAACTTCCTGGCAGCCTGGGGGGACTGTGAGTTTGACTTCCTCATTGATCGGTTCATTTTGTTAGCCTCTGGAAAATCATCCATGTTCTTTTTGATCTTTTTCTAATTAGTCTCTTCTTCAGTGTGCTAGTGTAAACACATTTTCCTTTCATTATGTCCTCCCAAAAAGGCAGCTTCGTGGCTGAAACTGTTGAGTGCAGTTGCTTATCTGTTGTTAGTATCTTTACATCCTGAGCACTGCGGAGGATTGTGTCAATTTTGACATTGTCAAATCAATAAAACATTTTAAAAAATCAAGCAAGAGCCATCTAAGCTGACGTTTTAATTCAGCTCAGTTATACAGAGTGGTCACACTAAGTTTGAGAGAAATACTTTCAATTCACCATCAGATGCAAATGCTTTCATCTCTGCAGATGATAAAACCTGCTCTGAGAGTTCTCTAATCCCAACATGTCAACTATGTCTCCATCGCAGAAGTGGAAACAGCTCAAGAGGTTTCTCCTTCCTGCTTTGTTCTCTAGAAATCATGTTGGTATCTTCCCTGGAGCATGCCATGACTCGTCATAGAAGTCATGAATGTATTTCAAGTCTTCCCAGAATAAACACCACAAATCAACATGACTTTACCAGCATATGTGTGTGATCTTATGGCTTCACCATTAGAAGTTAATATTCATTGTATATTTGACCTCCGCCAGTAATTTCCAATTCACTGATGTCACTGGAGTGACTAGATCTCAGCCTTGTGTCTCTGGATGTGACTGCACAGCCACCCAGGAGTTCATTGTTGTTTTTCAGCTCCATTTGACACACACAGCTAATTACTAGAGAAGGAGACACCCCCTTTCCCCATAAACTCACACACCAGTGCATCAAGAGGGGTGGCCAATTCATCCCATCTTCTCCCCCTCGCTCCCAAGACAAGCTGCTAACAGAACTGTTTATGCATGCAGTATTCTTTCGGTATCGCTCAGTTGGAACAGAGGCCCTTGCAGAGCGCTGGCAAACACCCTGATGCAGGCTGTCTTCCTCAGCATCAACCTCAGGCTACTGTTGCCTTCAGCCCGTGTACCTGCAGCTGCTCTGAACACCAGCAGGTAATAACCTGTAAATCAGTGACAAAGGAGAGAGCGTGGGAGTGTGGATGGAAGACGAAAGAGCTAGAGACGAGAGCGAGTGGGCATGTAGAAGAGGATCCTCGGAGAGTGGATAAACATGTGAACACTTAGCGATTCCCTCTCGCTTCCTGTCTCTCTCCCTCTGACTGTGTGGGCAGCTAATGAGTCTGAAAGCTTCTTCTCGGCATCTGTCAGCTGAGAACCGGATGAAGCCTCTTGAGCAAGCTGGAGCAGGACAGAAATGCTCCAGTGCTCATTGATAATTGGTACAATGTATAGAATTTTTTTTTTTTTCACAACCATAGACAACCATATAGGTCCAGTTGCCCTACTGTATTGTACAGCACAGCATGACTGTCTTTAGACACTTTGCATTTCACAATGAATGCTTTTAGAATAGGAAAAGAAAAGGGGCAAAACAATACCAGCAATGGGATATCAATTAGCGCAGCATGTTGTACACACCTTTTCACACTTTGGATTCATGAAATTTTGCACATGAAACCGTTTTCTACCTTTTTAATGTACAATTTGGCTGTCAAAATATCAGGAACACCAAATAATGCTCTTTTCTATCAAATCAGAACAAACGTTGCCTGAATACCTCGGAGATGACTCACTACCTGCCTGACACCGTCTAAACATTGAACATTATAATCTTCTCAAAGGTAGTGTTGCATAAAGCTCAGTTATTGTAGTCTCTGTAGCTCCCTCCACGCACAGTCCATCGTTACTTTATGAGGCCTTCGGCTTTGACGTCCAGACAGGAGTGGTGGAGCCAAACCGCTGTGATAACATCAACTGAAATGAGGTTGCCCAGCATGTTATCCCTACTCTGTCATAAAGCCTAATGGTGTGTGGCCATAAGATGGAGTCTAGTTAAGTTTTGGCTTGAGAAAAAACAGAATCAACAGAGTTTGTGTGACCTTGGTTTGGTCATACTCCCTTTCTTGGAACGGTGGTTGGATCTCCCACTCCCACTGAATGCCTGATGACCTGGTGTAAGAACTGTTTGGGGGTTTTCCACTAATGAGCTCGAGCTTGGTATGTTTCCTAATTTATGTTAAAGGAATATCAAGAACTAACCCTCAAGTTGCTATGAGAACTATTTAAAGATATGTTTGAAAATAGCTAAACTTTTTGTTGTATGGTTGGTTGAGTAGTAGACTTAATGGTAAATAAAATAGTTCTGTTTTCATGAGACTATTATAACCAGGGGGCTTAATGTGACTTAAAAATGACCCCCCACGTCTGTGTTTTGTGTGGCGCATCCGCAAGGGATGTTAACTGACTTTATCACCTAGATATGATGTCAAGGCTCTGCATAACATCATTTCAGAAGCAGAGTGTCTGTTTTTTCAGCAGCCGCATTATTAAAAAAAACTTTACAGTGGATACCTTGTTAGCTCATCTGGTAGAGCAGGCGGACTGTGTCGGTCCTCAGCAGTGGTTCAAGGTCAAATTCAGCCTGTAGCCCTTTGCTGCACGTCCTCACTCCCTCTCTCTCCCCTTTTTCCCGTCACTCTGAGCTGTCCTGTTAAATAAAAGGCTAAAAAGCCCCCCACAATAATAACACATTTAATACATACAAAATAGTAGTTTTGCTTTGTGCATGTGTTGTATCGAGCTCAATTAGATTGAGCAATCTATGACAGCCCCTCTCAGTCACTCATTTTGAAGGTGAATGTTAAGTAGTCTGACAGTGGAAAAAAGATATGTGCTGTGTTTGGCAAAATATGGTAGGTAATTTGCAGTGGAATTTTACTATACAAACTGTGGAAAGGCAGAATCACAGTACATCTAAGCAATTATTCCAGATTACCAGAGCCACCCAGGTAATACTAGTCCTGTGTAAACAGGGCTAATTTCAAACCCAGAGACATCCCTAATTTTATCCAAGGAGAATGTGCCTTTAATTTGGTTGCCTGCTGCTATAACATCCTGGTAAACATCACATGATACGTCAGCGCGAGTGAGGACAGAAGTCAGCCTTTTGTGTCTTCCAAGGAAGCTGCATGTAATCTGATTAATGGCCTCCAGGGATGTCAGTCAGTGGGAACGTTGCATTGTGGGTAATGAATGCGCCAGGTTTTAAACGGTGCAGTTACCCTTTAAGCTACAGCATCTGTGATTCTGAACTCAGTCAGGGTAATTCAGGGAGGTTTGGTAGCTATGATGGTGACATTCACTTTATAAGCACCTAGCAAATGGCCTCACACTGACTTACAATGGCTGAGCAATTAGGAGCACTCTGTCTAGGGGGACTACTTTGATAAAATGGAGTTGTTAAGCACAATTTAGGTGTTTATGAGGAACCTGTGAATTGATGCACTATTCTCTGTAACCACTCTGTCTTGTTATAATAATGTGAGTATAACACTGTGGGACTGACGGTGAAAGTCGTCGTCTTTGTTTGATTTGGGAGCTGACAGAAAACATGGATCCTCTCCTGTGGCAACACACACACATACACACACAGATGGCTGAACAGCTTGATTTGACTTTCCCCTCCGACACCTTCTTTGTGGGCATTGGAGCCCAAGCTTCTTATTGGCTACAGATTCATCTTTCATGGATTGGGTAACTAATCATATCACATATCCTCCAGATATTCATTCCCCCCCGCCTCCTTCTCTCTTGGAGCTTTCTCATGGGGTATGGTGTCCATTCTGTGCCCCAGGTGGCAGCCATATCCTCTGAATCCAAGATCCAGCATGGGAGGTCCTCCCTCGAGGATCAAGGATAGCTGAAGGACTTAGCATACCCCCACCCCCAATCCCTGGCTTTCTAATGGAAGCATGCTGCATTATTTATGTAGCTGGGCTGGTCAAGGTAGTTCCGATATTACTGGTGGTGTTAATACATGTGATGCCTCTTTACCGTGTTTTCAAACCATAAAAAATTAATTTAGTGTTTGGCTGTTTCTTAGAACACTGTGACTTTGAGAGCTACAGTACACTCTAAGACATGTGAAAGGGAGGGAGAAGCAGCCACTAAGGAGCGTATTGACTGTCTCTGGGTGTCTTCCTGCACCATTGACTGCACTCAGCGGGTTGATGAGTGGAGGAGCTATTTGGCTTCTAGGTTTGGGGCCGAGGTCATTGTCCGGGCTTTCATGTCCTCAATAGCTGCAGGCTCCCTGCTGAACCTACTTGATATTCAGTTCTTTCTCCCTCTTCATCCCATTGAAACTAACAAGCTTCGACTTGATAGCATAGCTCCAGTAACAGTGCTGGACGTGAATGGAAACCGGGCCTGAGATACAGTATTACAGATCCTTGATGTGTTTTGCAACAAAATTAACCACGGCTTGATCAGGATGATTTAGAAATAATAATAATACTTTCATGGTGAGCCTTTCAGAGCAGTGGTGCAGCTCATTTTTCAACATAGTCCTTTTTGTCAGGACTTGCTGAAGAATGAGCTGAGGGGAGGTGCAGCTGCCCACACCGGAGTGTGGAGAAGTCAGCGCCAGGAATAACAGAGCTCACAGAGGAAATAAAGCTCGGATGATTTCTGTGCATATTTAACCTGCCTGGATACACTCCCGAATAAACAATGGGGCAACTTTAAATCCGGGATGTGTGTCACTTCAGTTTTGTAATGGAGTGGCTCCTATTTGTCCACGCCGGGCTCGCGTTTCCTCGACGTGTGTTTGTGTGTGTGTGGGGTGGGTGGGTGAAATGAACAAAATGCGTGAAGGATAAAGATCCTGCGCGGCTTCTGTAGAAGGAGTCATTTCACCCTCGGTCTCTCTCTGTGCACCGCTCTGCTCGCTCGGTTTTGCAATGCTGCTGGGAGGGAATAATAAAAGCGCCACCGGCCACCTTGCTCGCTTTCCATCCGGACCGTGACATCATCGCCTCTCGGGTTTCACCGTGTCTCTTTACTACGGGCGCACGCGGCGCAGCAGTCAGCGCGAGGGGCTTGTACCGTGCGAGCACAACAGACACAGCAGCGGCAGCAGCGACGGCGGCAGCAGCACGAGCGGGACTGAGTGCTTCAAAACAAACCTTCTATTTAAAGTCACCAAGAAACTCTCACGTCGTCACACAACACCCGACGCTCACTTTCGGATTTCTCGCATTCTATTTTTTGTGGGTTTTGCTTTTCCTGCACGTTTTTTTTTTTTTGTTCCTGGCCCGTTTCACTTCACCGCCTGGACATTAAAGGAAGCTCTTCATTGTAAGTAAAGAAAAAAACCCTGCAGTGCTTGCTTTGTGCGACATACATTGCATCGCACGCACACAATGCTGTGATTTGCAGACGTTTAATGCTCGCTGCCGCTATTAAAAGGCTATTTACGTACACGCGGCCCCTGTGGTCGCTCAGTGAAGCCCATTGCGGATATAAGCAGCTCCTGCCAGGCGTTTTGTTCCTCACATGGCTTCATGTGCAATCAGCGCCCCATGCACTGGACTTTGTCATCGTTTTGACCAGGCAGCTCTGTAAAGGTGGAATTCAAATGATGCCACATACGTTTTGTCATATTTTACTTTTGAGTGATATCTCATAATTTAGTTATGATCATAATAATGATGATAATAATGACTACAGCTCTTTTCTATCCTGTTTGTTGTGTAACAAGCATCTCGTCCTCTCCTTTGGACTTGCAGTGCCAAAAGGAAATTGGAAACCAAATATTAGATTTTTGCTTTTCCTACTTTGAAAAACTCATATTCTGTTGGTCTGTAGAGCTCAGCCCCAGGAGTTTGGCGTACACAGCAGACAGTGAAAGCAAAATCCCTGGAAGGAAAATACTTTTGACTTTGTCAGCTTCAATTTAGTCTATTTTGGCTGTTCTCTTGAATTTCAGTGCAGTCCGATTTTGATACACATTTAGAACGGTGCTTTTGAAACTGAAGCAATTTTATTTCTATTTTTCTGAAGTGTCGGTTTATCACTTTAGTACTGTGATCAGTCCAGATGAGCCACTGTTTCCCCTCCCATGACTGTATTCCATGACTTCATCAGATGATATTTTTATTCCTGACTGAACTGCACCGTGGTTTTGGATGATCTTTAAAAGCTTTCTTCTGTTAATCGCAGTCAGTGAAGCCATAATTATAGCAATGCCCACTGTCTCTCCTGCGGTGACCTATGTAAATGTAGAGAGGCTATAGATGTCCTGACCAGATCTGTTAAGCAATGTGTATTTTGATTGTTGTTGATTTATCTCATGGTTTATGCCAGAATTCCTGGAAATACACAAGGAGCAGTAGAACCTGTTCCTCATTATCCAGTGGGATGTGTTTGCAGGCAGGTTGTTAGCTCTCTGATTTTCTGAGCTCTCATTTATAGTCAGTAACCATGCACAAACATTCTCTATAAAGCTAACCATTATTTTTGTGTCTGCGTGTAAGAATATGGGAAATCTGAAGACCGTTTTGATCCTTCCTGTTTTGATTGAAGTATTTTTGTTATGGTCTGATCAGTTCACTTCCCTCTGGATGTTTGTGATGTCTGACTAAAACTTCTTATATTTATTCAACAGCATGCACATAGAATAGTGTAGTTCAGCTTGTGTGTTGTGTTGCCATCGCTGTACAAAGCCAAAAGATTAGGATGACACTTGTCAAGCCCACAAGGGCTTTGCTGTCCTCTGTACTTATTCACTTTTCCTATGAACTCAGTCAGTGACCATTGTCCTCAACGCTCTGTGTTTCCTCCAGACTTGGAATCATCGTGTTTCTGCAACGTTCCCTACAGACAGATTATACTTGTGGTGTTCAGCCTGGGGGCGGGGCACTCCGTCATCCAACGCTTCAGTTGGCTGCAAAACATCATTGGACTAACAAACTAACCTCTGTTTAAAAGAAGTCATTTTACCAGAGAATATGTTTGATTCTACATCAGATTCTTACAGTATTCTCATATACTTTTTAGACAGTTCAGTTTTATAGACTGCTGAAGGGGCTCTATGAAACAATCTGTAGCAGTTTATGTGCATTAATTACTTTGTTATTGGCCATATGTGAGAAGATTGTAATGTGACATATAAAATGAGATGCTTTCGGTTGCCTATACAAGCCTGTGGATGATTTGTTTATGGTGTTTAATGCTGCTTGACTGTTGATGTATTTGTGGAGGCCTTGGCTTCCAGCACAGCACAGAAATTCCTCAGAGCCTTTTTCAAGTTAAAGGAATATTCAATAAAAACAAATCTTTTCAGATGGCCATCAAAATTAATTGTATGTATGAGCCGACACTGATATTATTAAAGAGCAGTCAGTGGTAATGGATACGTTCAGATGCCCTGTTATTGGCTGCTGGACCAGGCCCAGCACCCACTGAGCAGAAGACATCAAGGAAAATGGAGGGCGGAGCCGCATTTGATTTCAGGCTTTGAGATAAACCAGCAAAATGGAAAAAACTGCAGAGAGGTGTCCACTCCCATATCCAGCCAATTTACTGGTTGTTTTACACTGACTTACCATACTCGTCAAATGTTTGGACTTTTTACTGAGATATGGAGAAAATTAATGCACGAAGTTGCCTTCCAGAATGTGAACTTCGCTTCCCAGTAGGTTGCTAATGTTTATATGTGTTAATATATTTTGTGAAAATCCAGTAGGGGCATCACACTAGTTCATGTGTTTGTAGAGTTTTGCAAAGAAACATTTTGAATTTTGCATGAATTCAAAGACCTCTCAGTTATTTTGCCTGCTTACTCCAGAATGTGATAAAATGAGGAATCAACACATGAAAGCAAACGTTACTTCCCACTTCTTATAACGTGTTCAGTCTGTAATGATATGAAACAAAGCTCTGGGGAATCATTGAGACCCCTTTACACATCTTAAAGTATATCAGTTTGTAGTTTAATCATGCCATTTGTCATATTTTTAATTGCCTGCAGCTTCCAAGCATTTCAGCCACCTCTTCCTTTAAGGAGATGACCTTGATTAGAAGAGTCTGGGTACTATTTTGGGTGCTACACTTCTGCTCTTTGTCCTGCAATGGACCTACATACATACACAGCAAGGATAAGATTTCTGTCTCACTTTCAGGAAGTAAATCACAAATATTATTGTGTTTTTTTCAGTGTACTTTATCTGCCATGAAAGCCACATTGAATTCATGCTGTTGTCTTTAATGAAGCCTGAAATTGACCATTGAATGGTTAACAAGGGGAGTTTTACTGGCACTGAAACGGAAGATGAACTTTAGATGTGTGGTTAATATCATGATTGGAACTTATTTTATAAATAGACCTTTAAGGAAGCGATCCCTTCGTCTGATGAGGAACAGTTGTAACATACTGGCCTCCGATCAGAAGGTCACAGTGAAGCTTGGCTTTCCATGACTACATTGCACTGCAGCTTCTCCCAGTAACCTCATGAATTTCTGTTATAAATAAAATATTTTACTTTTTTCAATCAGCGCTTTATATTTTCTCAAGAAGGCAGCTAACTTCCATGGCATTGACATCTGCTTGAATCACCCGTTCAGCTGTGTCACCTTGACATATTCTGCACACAGTCGCAGCTGCTTCGAGAGGTCGCTAATTAAATTGTTTGTGAAAAAAAAATCTGATTTGTTGCCCCAATGAGCAGCTGTTTTCTTTGGTTGAGTAAAGGTTAAAGTTTAAGCTCCTCCAGATAAAGCTACTTGCTGTGTTTTCTGTAATGATCCTGGAGTAATACAGGTTTCCCATGACTTCTCCTTTAAGTTAAAATTAGTTAAGGATATTAGATTAGTCCAGGTATTGCCTTTTTGTGATAGCACATTGCTTCGTGCTGCTGCACTGCATTTGGTGTGGCCTCTCTGGGACTGCAAAGCCCCTGTTTTGTCTTTTTTGTCTTTTTTCCTGCTGCCCTCCACATGCTCACTCACAAACTGCCTGTTCTGCTTATTCAGCTCTGCTTTTGTGAGAAAGGCTATTCATACCTTCAGTCAATGTCCATGTGGTATTGAGGAGTTCTACTGCAGCCAAATTCCTTTTTTTCCTCTTTTCTTTTTGTTTTATGCTAGTTAAGAGTACTCACCTGATAATGTGAAAGCGTTAATCAGTACTCACTGGCCTTGGCCAACGTTGCGTCCAAGTTCCTTCCTGTGTAATAGGATTAGATTTATGAGCATTAACACGAGGATTAATTATCACTGAAAGGCTCTGTTGGGTGATTTGCAGTTGGATTCGGTTAGGGACCAAAACCTGGTGAACTCTTGTAAAATGACTGTAGGTTTTCTGTGATGTGACATCATTGTGTGATATTGCAAGGACAGAGTTCATTTTAAGGTCACCAGTCACATGTGTAAAGGCAGAGTTAAACGTGACATGTTCTGATATGTAACGTGGATATGGCCAAATGGAGCTAGGGCTGAAATGTTTAGCATGCAGCCTGATGTAAATGGGATAGTTTGAATGCAGCACTGCAAGGACAAGCATGAGGAACTCCCCTTCAGTTTTGACAGTCATGCAGCACCGAAAAAACTGACAAATCAAATGACCACAAGTAATGATTTGATTTTCTTCCGCCTTCCGTTTTGCTTGTAGCAAATGAGTCTGTAAGGACGTTAGTTTCCCTCTTAATGACAAGTGACACATTTAGCCCAAAGTGACGTCCTCAGATTGCCTCTTTTCTCTAACCAACAGTCCAAAATCCAAAGTCTCTTCATTTGCTGTTATAAATGGTGAAGAAAAGCAGCAAATTTTTACATTTAAGAAGATGGATACAGCAAATGTTCGACATTTTGGCTGAGAAAATTACTTATTTCTCATCAAAATAGTTGGCAACTAGTTTACTTTCCGTCACTTAATTGATTAATTGACTTGTTGTTGCAGCTCTACTTCACTGTACTTTCAAATACATAGACAGGTTAAGGGAATGATGGTAATGAGTTCAAATCAACAAATATTTTAAAACCCTACTGAACTGCAGATGAATCTATTTATTTAGTAAAATAGATGGCCCCAAAATAATTGGCTCTTTTAGGCTTCACAAAATACATGAGCAAGATGTAATGTTAAACCAAACATTTGTCCTTATCTCACCTCTTTTTAAAACATATCAAGCGAAGATCTGAATTCCTGGTTTTGGTTTGGGTCTTCAGTAAAATAATAATGGGACGGAGCTTCCAGTGGGTTAGGGGTTAGTGGTGTTTAAAACAGAATGATATGTTGTCAAAACCAATAAAGACTTTTCCCCTTTTCCTCACGTAAAGATCCTTTTAGGAGCTTTGTACCTGTTTATGGTTAAACTGCAGTTCTAGGGGGGTGAAGGATCAAAGACCCACCCAGCACAATAAAAGCTAAGCCTGTGGAGTGTTGACCGTCGGACCTTAAGCTCTTCATTACTGCAGCTCACTGCTAATTGTTGTGGACAGGACAGTGCAGAACCCAGAAATCTGTCCAAACCTCCTCACTGCAGGGTGGTCAGCTCTTATAGCCACTCCTAGAGTAGATCCCCACTTCTTTGCCTCTGAGGTCAAGAGGCAAGGAACCTCCTGTGCCCATCACCCAGGCACGCCCAATAAAATAACATCTCCCTCTTAAAATTTAAGAACAAATCCTAAACGTAAATGAAGAGCATAACATGTTTTTGCCCTCTACAGAGGCAAAAATGCTACCATATGCTCTCCTTTCTGTGCAGCCCCGTGATTTTATGCTAACTTAATCTTGACTGTAGTGACCACAGACCACATCCTCCAGAGCATGTGTGACCATTTTAAATGGTGCTGTGAGCTAAGATTAGTCGGCCGACTTATTTCAAAAAACATATTTACTCAAAAAGGACTTGATTTTGAGCTGGTAGCTGTGCAGCATCAGTTGATGTTGATGTTGATGTTACGATGGTTGCTGTCATCAGCGTTTCTTACATTATACATTATTATATTATACATTACATTACAGTGTTTTCAGAAGGCCCTTATGTTGTTTGAGACAAGGCAGCCGACCCACATATACTGTCAATAATTGTTTTGCAATGTGATCCTTTCATATTTGCAATCAGCTAAGGATGCAATGTGTAGGCAATAGAGTTGACTTTGAATAATAAATGGATCGACAGTGTGGGATGCCTTCTCCTTTATTTTTTTGTGTTCAAGTCTGTCACAGCGGTATGCTAAACATTACTGCTGTGTCATTTTGAGAAGGATAAGAAAATGGCTTAAAAAAAAGTTCAAAGGAGATAGCTGATGATTGTCATGGGCTTCTTTTATAGGTTGTCCAAAATGATTTTTCTGCTAAAGAGGAAAACGTGTTTTGCTGTTAGTCATCCAACCTATTTTTGCCTACACACAACCACAGCAGACATCATGTTACTTCACAGCCCCCATGTTTTCCAGTGAGGTTTGAGGACTTGCTGTCCGCCAGTGCCACATGGATCATGTTGGGAATGTTTTGGACCTTCTCAAATAGCTTCCGTCCATATAGGCAGAGTGACTCTTTGATGTCACACGCCCCCCTCTTAAAAACTCTGACCTCGCACACATGTCAGTCAACACATCTGCAAGATGCTTCTTAACATCAGTAGGGCCTCCTCAGTTTTATAGATGTAACCCCTCGGGACCTTGGGCAGCTTCATTGATGGTGATATTTTAACTAATAGCTTTGAACGCTTTTATCCCGCCAATATGATTTATATCCTTCTATTTTTAAGTTCAACTGTGTATGGGTTGCTAACAGATACAACTGACTTTATTGTTCATGATTTAAAATTATTTTTATGAGACATTTTATTGGTTTTAAACAGGGGGATTAATCTTCGGAGTATGCCTGTCCTCTCTGCAGGCAGGACAAGTGGACTAATCAAGAGTCATGATCATGATTAATGAGGCAGAGTCATCAAACAAATATCAATTAGCCATATAATACAGCACTCCAGAAAGTACATTTCAAAAGTTATGAAGGAGGGTGCATGAGCCGATTTTCGAATTCTTTGGATCAGTGCCTTATCAAAAAGTCTTGATGAACAGGTGTTGCTGATGGGGGTTGTCTTTTAATCAGGGTGGTTTTGGGCCAATGCCAAGGTCCTTTGTCTAGTATTTTAGCAATCACTTGTCTAACGTACAACAACAGAAACAGAGGGTTGATATCACATCAGAGTCCTCCTGAATGCAAATTAGCTGTTTTTGCCATTTTTCGTTGAGCAAGATCTGTACAATTAGTTTGTATTAGCAAGCCTGCTGCAAGTACATATTTACCCAGCGGTCTATTAGAGCCTTCTAGGGCTGAAAACTGCCTAGAGCTGTCCATTGTGTGTCCAAATACCTGCTTTAATGTGAATACAAAATAGGAAATCTTAATTCAAAATATGTTTAGCAACATTTAAAGTATGATTCTTAGTATGTGCAGTTACCCTCTTGCATATTTATAAGGTTGCATGTCAGTTGCAAGGTTCCATACCAGGGAGTGCAGTAATACATCCCTCCAATTTATTGCAGTTATGACGGTGCAAACATATGGGGTTAAAGTGGGTGGTGCTTTATCTTGTCTCTCGATAGGAGATTATAAACCCACTAAGGTGGATACAGTGGAGGGCTTTTTCTTAGATGAGATGATTGTTTCCTTGAAAAATCCTAGAAGGTATCAAACTCTTTCCTAGAATAGAGAGGCGTGCATTGCATAGTAATAAGTCGGCAAAATTCACCCATCTATTTAAACTTCTTTTCCTTTTAGTCATGGCCAAATTACCACATGAAAGAAAACGTGTGGTGCATGCATAGAGTCACTACTTGCAAAGGAATCATGAGTATCAAAGCAAAAAGTCTCTCAAGTATTGGAATGGTTTGGAATTGATTATCAAGTCTCATTTGTCCACATTTCCATTTAACATGATTCTTTCATCGCTCTTCTTTGCACACAAATACCTATCTAGATGTTCTTCCTTCCTCTTAAATATGTAGCCAACCTATGTGCAGAACAGTATAGACATGTGTGAAGGGATACCAAAGAAAAATGGTGCCGTTGGTCTGGCCCAAGACCGCACAAAGTGCTCTGCTGCCAACAGTGCCTCCAGTAATTATAGACCAGAGCTGTGGAGACTGTTGCTCTCCAGGCTAAACTGAAACTAAACCCCCTATTTCATCCTTGGTATTTGCTCTTTTGAGCACACTAGTACCCCATGTTTAAAACTGTTATTTTTGTGCTGCAGCTTGACTCTTTTCTCTTTATAGTGCATTCTGACTGAGTTGAACTATAGAATAATTGTCAAGCACATATAGCCAGTAATGGCTTTGAAAACTGATACAGTAGCTCGTCTCTTAACTCATATTATCTTTCCTGTTTAATCTCTCCTGCTGTCAATGTATTTGATTAATGTCTTCCCAGTATACTTCATACAGTTACTGAACTTCCCATAGCTGTAACTCACTGACAGTACAATCAAATAACTATTGATTTTCCCTCTCTAAATTATAGTACATAAGATAGGAAGATGATGAACTGGACCTGGATCTTGGATTGATATAGCTATCAAGTCATTCCAGTGAAACTGCTAAAACATCAACAGTGAAAAAGAATTACAAGCTTAATTTAAGTTAACTGAGCCTTCCACCCTCAGGCCATCACACAACACTGACCAACTGCTGTTGTTGTAAATGCACCAGTCGCTGGACTCCTCCTTTCCAAAGACTGTGTGGTCCTGCTGTGCTCTAATCACATTATGGGGTGGAAGTGACTGTGGGCCGCTATAATGGCCAACAGGATGGGTGGGTGGCATCTTCTGTATCTCTCATTACATGCAGAGTGTAGGATGGCACAAAGACCTGCTGGAGCCTGTTCATTATGGTCATTTTAATGATTTACAAAAAGTGAAATAGGTTTTTAATGATTTTAAAGTTCAGCACACATTAATCTGTCTAAGTCGCTCTTTTCTCATTTTGTTGTAAAACCTCGAGCTTTGGTGCTCTTGTCTGAAAACAAAAAAGTTTTTTCATGTACACTGTTGTTTTGCCCACAAGCTGCGTCTATTTGTTTTCGTCTGAATTTTGGTGTCTTATGAGTTCTCAGGTGTCACATCGGCCCAATATTATCTCGATTGGCCAGTTTTTAATTCATGAATTTCTTCCTTGGCACAGCTTTCTGATATTATTTCAGTACAGTGTATCTGTCCCAGGGCTGGGCGGTATGGCCTTTATCATATATATATTTTTAAGGCCATATCCTATTTTTACCCAGCTAATACAAACTCTGACTCAACTGCTCTCATGTTTTACAGATAGACGT
Source organism: Acanthopagrus latus (assembly GCF_904848185.1). NCBI lineage: Eukaryota > Metazoa > Chordata > Actinopteri > Spariformes > Sparidae > Acanthopagrus > Acanthopagrus latus. The sequence goes on from NC_051046.1 coordinate 13,286,706, forward strand.
TTTGGAAAATCTGTTTGGGATTTGAGGGCAACAAGCAGCATATCCATTAACCACTTTTTAAAAATAGATCAAGAATGATTGATGGGCTTACTTCTACTGACACATGTCTGCTATGTCTTCTAACATTGATCACTCTATTCTTTCCCTTTTCCCAATAGCCACAATGAGCGGAAGGTGACCTGCAAGCATCCTGTCTCAAGCTTACCCTCCCAAGACAACTGCATCTTTGTCGTCAACGAACAGTAAGGCTCTTGTTTTTTGCTTTAAGAATGCCACTGGATAGCATTTTTGAGCTCTACAGTATGATGTTGCAACCCCTGATGTGTAGGCAACATTGCACAAGTCTGTGCCTTACCACCCTCTATTTGCAGCACTGCCCTTTCAGTTCAAAACTGTTACTATTCAGTGCTTCCTTAGTTATCTAGCTTCATAAATTCCTTAGAAATAAGAACCAACTGTCCATATGGAAATGACACTTTTTTAGATACTTCTTAGAAACTCGAGGGAGTTTCTTAACTGCAAGATTGGGCTGCTGTTTCCTACAAGTGACAAATCAGGGTAATTAGAGGAAAAGGGCTATTGTGTCATTGATACATCAGCCAATAGGAATGCCGTGATTCACAGCTTGTCCCTCTTTTTTGACCTGGACAAAAGGTCATGCCCTTTTGTAGTTGTCATAAGTCCTGGCATATGTCCCCCAACAATGTTACGTCCATGTGATCATCCGCACTGCTTTCAGCACAACAGTCATCACGTCTGCCCACATGACTGGATGAGAAGCCAATCATCTTGAACTTTCACTTCAAGGAGAATGATTCTATGAATCTGTCAGCATAAACTTGGTCAGTTTCTCTCCACCCTAGGAATCATCAGTACTCTCATTTTCAGTTTAACCTGCCTTTGACTCCTAACCCGGCACATGGGCTGCTCATATTCCCCTTTCACTCTGAAAACAAAAGCAAAGATTTATTGGGTGGTGATGGGTTTTCGTTCAAAGGTAAATGGTGCAAATGTCACTTGTTTACAGCTCAAATGACTCTGCGTTTATCAGCTCCAGCTCTGATTGACTGTGATGAAAATGTGACACCTGAATGGACGTGCTTATTTTCACCCCTTTTATGCTATAATGCCCATTGAAGTTAAGGGCAGTGGAGTGTAAATACTCCTCCGTCCATGTTTGTTCAAGTAGTGTTCTTACACTGTTCATTTAATGTTGCATTTGAAAGACAGACTGAAGTAAAAGACATTAAAAATTAACCACCGTAACATTGTCACTGGCCTCCAAAGAAGCAAGATGACTCACTCCTTCACTGCTTCCGTCCTTTCAAGTTTAAACATTTTCTGGATGGGGTCTGCTGAGGCGTATGATCTGCTGCTTTCTACTGTTCCCTGTTTTCATGACGTCAAATGTGACACACCAGAAAAATAAACAGGAAGACTATCTCAAGTCAATATCCTATTTGCCTGCCCGCACACCATACTATTGGTGTAAAAACATAAGTGAGGTGTGAGCAAAGTCAGGCACCAGTGATTTGCAGGATGTCCAACACAGAAAAACTAGGGCAGATGCTAAAACTTTACCCTCCTTCACAGATTCTCACTTTTATTTCCCTGTCCCAATCTGAAAGTTTCCTAAATATACATGCACTAGACTGTTTGCTTCATAACCCACACCATGACACTAGCCTCAACTTTCATCTTCCACCCGAGCCTTCTTAGCTTAATGCTGCTCGACATGTTTCAGCTCCACTCAGTTTCTCACTCCCCTCAGAAAATCCCCTGTCATAGCAGATTCTCCAAAAAGACATGTCAGCACAACTGGTGTCAATTATTTGATTGAGCAATGAACACTAATTGAAATAAGTTCTGCTTCAAGACATGAAATTTCACTCCCATATGGGGAGAAATGGCCAATAACTAGTGGAGGATGCATCCCCTGATGTTCCCTGATGGCCCATCATGGGCACCAGTCTCTTCTTTTTCTAAATATGTGGCTTAGAAATTAAAATGCTGGTTTTAATTTAGCTGTGTTTTGTTCAACAGAGACAGAATAATCAGAAAATGGTTGTGAAGAAGCTTGCTGTGCCAGAACGGTCATGCTGCACTCTCTTGACACATTCCTCCCCTCACTGTGTTACTCTCACATCTCTGCTGTTATTTGCGCTGAGAGGCGCAACATGCCCCTGCAAGATGACAACTGATTAAGCAATTATTACTTTATGGATTTAAGATAATCTACAAATAGAATCTACATCAGATGTACTAGAGGTCAGGATCGGAGAAGGTGAGATCAAAGTGAACTGCTTGGCCCATTGTTATTTTTAAGTTTATTACAGTGCATTTCATCCAACAGTTGGCTCTGTTTGAGCTAAAGTAATAAGGGGGGAAATCTTTACCCTGGACAAGTAATAAAAGGCAAAGACGGATTTAAGCTGCCATGGGGATAAAGAGGCCGGGCTGAAAATCGCTGCTTAATCTGCTCTGCACTTTAAGTAAATCCAAAACACAAAATTTAGTTTAAATTTGGCATTGTAAGTTTTCACATTAGTCTTGTATAATGTCAATAGAGCATAAACTCAACTCACCTTAAGGCACATATAGGAACAAACAAGCTAATAAGAAAATATTAGAGTGGTAGATAGTTTAGATAGAGGATAGACAAAGACTTTTTTCTCGTCTGAGACTGCGGTTGTATCCAAGGAAGGGCACAAAGATCTTCCATGATGTGTGAAACTTATTTACACAACTGTGATGAATTTTGTGGTCATGAGAGGGTGGGGCAGCCTCCAGTGAAGAGGCAACACATAACAGGCCAAAAGACAGGCAGATATGCTGTAGCTGTACCATATAGTGTTGATGAGCATTACTTTTGAATAGTAAGAATGCTGTTTTTATTTGCATCAAAACTTGAAGCATATGAAGATGACTAATGACTCAAGTCCTTTGACTATGAACACTTCTAGAGCAGATGAATCAGTTCCTGGTCCTTGTTACAAATGTCACAATTCAAGGTTCAGTCTGAAGTTTTTGAAAGAGCAGATTCAACCCACAGATGAATAAATGCATGGCAAGAACATTTTTATTACTATTAAGCAACACATTTAAGCTATTACTTGAACATAAGCCTCCTCTGACCTGCTTTAACATTGTCTACAGATTGACATATACAAATGGATATACACTGTCACTTGAACTTGAACTAAATAGCTACGCTGGCTCAGACCCACCTCAGTGAATGTCAGCCATGCACTCTGCTGTCATTACTGTACTTGTGTGCCTATTTTTAGCATTCCACATTATCAGGTTTGAACTGACAGGAAGTATTTATGTATAACTCATGTGCAAAACATGTTTACCAAACATGAACTGACCCCTGGGTTGGGTGATACAACACTACATAGTATATTTATTTACCATGTAGTTTATATAATGGTCTGCCTTTTAATATCACTGGACGTATTAAACCTTTAAAGGCAATATCGATGTTTGGTGTGTGTGTTTTTATCTAACAGAATATCTCTATAAGGTGTTTAATTTGCAAGATTCCTTTTTGTACACATTATTCCAGAAAACATACTATTTTCTCATGATATATTGGCAATACAGTATACTACAGTCAACATGTTCATAGTTCAACATTGTGATGTATAACTTCTCACTACACTGGAGTTGGACCACACCCTACTTCACATTCAGCCTTCATATTTATCTCAACTGCACACCTGCAGAGCTTCAGGACTGCATCTTCCATGGTAGTAATTGTATTACGTCAACAAAACTGCTTCTGTGATAGTTCCCACTACATTAGGTGTCTCAAAGATCATTTTGCCATGATGCTGCATGCACACATACAGACGGTAAGGGTTAAAACGTTACCAGCAGATGCTGTCGTGGCTAGCAAAAATGACATGTACTGATTTAGCAGATTCTATCAACATCATCCACTCCTAAATCCTGGTTTGGGATACTAATCAGCGCTGACCATTACAAGCGAAGCAGAAAGAAAGTAATTGTCATTTTCTTTTTTGTAGTCCATGCTTTGTAACGTGAAACAAGAAGTATTCCATAAAATGTTTTTAATGTGAAAACGATTTGTAGTTAAACTACTACTCCACACCACCACACTAAGATAATAGGAAGTCAGGGTGTAAATCTCTTTCAATAGCCTCTATTCTGGTTTATTAGAAGTGGAATATTAGCATTCAGGGTTCAGACTGTCTAAAATACAGTTAAATTGATAGATTCACTCCATAAAATATGTAGCCTATATGCAGCTTGTCTTCAACTTGAACCTCTCATTTGTCAAAACATTTGAGATTTCATTATGAACAAATGTGTCTTTCCTCTGTTTTGTAGTGTGAATTGTGGAAAATTGTGTCATCCAACGTTTAGCAGGTAATCTACTCGTTGGTAAAAATGGTTAACTGTGTGTTCTCCACATTTGTTTGATATGTAAAGCACTTGAACATGTCTGTCTGTTAATAATCCTTATTGTTGCACACGACCAACACACTGTGGGTGTTTTGCCTGGAGACATGTTATGCATTCCAGTGTCCTGTAAGGTGCACTTTACTTACTTCACTGTCTGAAGCATTTGTTGTGTTCCTCTAAACCTTCATGAACAACTAACCGCAGGGAGATCATTACTCACTTTTCCTAAGCTGAAGGTCAAGCTCTACATCGTTGATGAAAACTAAGCCTCTGAACAAATCTTTTGTGTCACTGCCATTTAGTCCACTGTGTTAGCGGTTTACTGATTTCTTCGGAAGCATTAAATCTGCACTCATGTTTGGTTACAGGGTGTACTTTGTGATACAGACCTCAGTTATCTATCCAGTTTGTTTAGACAAACTGTAAAAATCCTTGACTTTGTGAACACCCCTTCATGCTCTGTCCCTTATGGATGTACAGACTACATGTACGCAGGTAAGAGTCCTGACTGTTCCTTTGTTGTGCTAGAGCTGGGGGATGGGACCAAAAATCAATGGCATGATGATTTTACAGTTTTACTTGATACCTATAAACTGACAGTACATTTCAGTAAAATTATCATAAATCTGAATGAAAATTAATATAATTGTAGAAATTAGGGGTGTCATGATTGTCCAAATCCATGATTTGATATCACTTTTGACTTTAAAGTCATGATTTGATTATTAGACAAATGCATTTGGATTTGTAAAGATCAACAGATCATTGTTGTTATGGCCTGTTAAGTGTTATTTTCATTTTTAATGTTTCTTTATAAAGATAGTGGTACTTGACAACAACAGTTTGACTTTATCCTTATGGCTTTGTTAAGATTAGAGCTGGGCAAGTTCAAATGATATTCTCCAAAGACAAATAATCCGGAATTCAATAAAAAAAAAAAAAACAGGCCGGCCTTCAGTGATTCAACAAGAAACCACAACAGATAGAAATTCAGTTTGTCACAAAGTTTGGTTTCTCAGACCTACCCAGAGTAAGACCTCTTCCCAAGGAAATCAATAAAGGATCTCTGAAACATCTTCCACAATAATGCCTTTGAGTTTGATGATCAAAATGGAAAGTTCCCTCAAATAGATTTTTGATTCAAAATCACAAAATTGTGACACCCCTATTAGAAATAATAATCTACTTAATAATTATGTTTTGAATATACCAGCTGCCGTAGATTAGCTCTCATGTTCAATGCATTTGCTAATTTAGAGAAAAGGTGAGAATTTGACATACTGTTGTAGTGTTTTGAGGGGGCAACTCTTGAAAATCATCACACTTCAACGTGTTATGTGATATGTTGTATTGTTGTCAGTACACTTTTAGCTTATCACCCAGCTCTCTGCTACGTTGCATCTGTGGACTGTGTGATGAATGTATACACTGATATCTTGGTCTGTGTATGCTTGCCTTGTCTTCTAATCTTTTGTTTGTTTTAAAAAAAAAAAGATAAAGGTCAGGTTCACCAGCAGACAAAAGTGTTTGAAAGCAGCCTTATTTCTTTAGAAATGCTGTGTGGTCATTTTAAAATGCACCCTCAGCCACTCAGTTCAGTGTTTCCCCCCAGTGTGCTTAGAGAGCCAAGCTTCACTGGCAGTATAATCCCTCATCACTCTTTTTGCACACACAGACCCTCACAGGCACACAGAAATCCATGCAGGAGCAGACAGTGATGTGGCACTTTAATACATGTTGTTTAGTCCTAATTTGTGGAAGGATTTTTTTTCTAGCTGAACTTTGTAGCTCTGAAGGCTTTTATTTGTATATATTTACATTTTTTACTTTTTAACTGTGACAAAACAGAGATGTCCCAGCCTACAAATCTATGTTCTCCACATGAAAACATGTTTGTCAGGTACAGACCCCAACAAATGTGACAGAGAATTTCTTTAAATTTGGCACCTGTGGGCCTCCAAGTGTGATGTTGCCATGTTCTTCATTTCTTTTGCTGACCAAAAGCAAATAGGCTACGTGGGAGCCACCTGGGTTTCACATTAAGTGTGCATGTCTGCCTGACTATGTGTTGCCTCTTTGATAGACATGCAGCCTGTCCATATTGTTACTTTGCAGTTAGATGGCACTTTATTTAAAAAAAGAATGTGGGCTTGGTAAACCTGCACTGTGTCATTTGTACCTAAACTAAACTATAACTGAGTCAACATTTTACCAGATAACATTTTACAAGATTGACTACTTGTTGGCCCCTTCATGATTTGATTTGAGATTTATTGACTTTGCTGTTGGCACAGAGCTATGTTACGTACAAAGATTGTTATTGTTTAGCCCTGTTATTTTGCTACAACTATTACTGTGTCTATACTGTACATGGTAGTCATATATCCATATCCGCAGTGAGCTGGCACCATCCTCAACAATAGTAATTTAAAGCAGACAGACACAGCATGTTGTTGGTAGAGGCAGTGACACAGTCCATGTGGAATTTCATGCAAACATTTCAGAGGAAACCAGTTTGACCAGAGTGTCATTTTGAAATCTAACCGTGAAGCATTTGGTGGTCGCCATTGCATGTGTGCATCGTGTTTAAGAAATAAATACTGGAGATGCCCAGATTGGGAATGGTTTGGAATGAAGAAATGTCTTATAAATTCTCATCAGGGCTTCAACTAATACTACTTGACATTGTTGATAAATAAGCCACAACTCAATGACATGTCAATTAATGTGATGTGATTAATTCACGTCATCAACATCTTTGTTTATTTTGCATTTCTTCAGTATTAACAACCACTTTGTATTAGTGCTCACTACTTTTCGATTTCACTGCATGCTGATTCATTGTCAGGCGAAAAAGTAATCTCACCACAGCCTCGGCCCACACAGACACACTGCAGGTCAGAGCCTGGAAATGGCTGGTTGACCAAACAGAGCAATTTTCCCTCTAAGAACAAGGCCGGTTCACTTTCTCCACACCTCCCAAGCTTTGTGTCTTGCTTGCATGTCGACACACCATTGATTATGGTTCACTTAGGATTTCGCCCGTTACTGGAAGTGCTGAACCTCCTCACAGCTTCGTTTTCCGGAGTGAGCTCATTAGATGGAGAAAACGGCAAATCTCACTGGCCACTCATCACTCTGCACAAGCAGCTATTTCAGACTTGAAAATTGTGTGCTTTTCAGCTTGAGAGAGCATTAGTCACCCACTTGCCGACCCAATGAGTTGCTTGATGGTGTCTCTGGGGATGTGTCACCGGCTTATATATTATATATAGTCAATTAAGACAGGCAGTGAAGTGAACTCTAATAATTGGAAAAAATCTCTTTCATGTAAGTAAATCTTTTATTGAACTTGCATTTATAAGACCTCAAGTGCGTAAAAGTTAGATGGTCCTTTTAACAAAGCATTTAACTACTCCTCTAAATACAGGTAAGACAAGATCAGTCTGTGATTGTCGTTGTTTTGTCTCGTCATTGTTTTGAAGGGTCTGCAGGTCATATCAGTATCTGCAAGGGAATGAAAATCCTGTGTGTGTTGCCTGCTGTTGTGAGCCGAGCTGATGTTATCCCTTGTGGTCCCTTTTCGTGTTTGTGCACCTTGAGTTTAACAGCATGGAGTCTCAACTGTTAAACTGTTTGAAAATGAGTTTTCTTTTTTGAAGTGTTCCTAATCTTGCCTTGGTGTCTTACAGAGGGATAGATTGAAAGATTGATTAAAGGAGGAATAGATAAAATGGATACAGAATAAACTGACTATCAACCGTGTCTGTTTTCTGCTGAACCATGCACCATATAATCTTACATCTATGACTGTTAGATCATTGATCAAATCGGCATGTGGGATGGAAGTCGCAGTGCAGGGTTGTTAGTTTCTGTCCTTATTCTATGACCTGAAACCAGGACATCAGGGAGAAAACACTTGTTTCACTGCTGCAGTATTTCTGCTCTACTCTTGTTTCTCTTTTTTTTTCTCTAGACCACAACGTTGTTCACTTCCTAAAGAATGTAGGACATGTCCATGGGCCAGAAACAACTTTTTTTGCAAGGTGTTCTGTCCTATGACAAATGTATTGAACTTCAGTTTAAACTTTTTTCTTTTGAAAACTGTTTAGAGGGATCCTGACCTGACTCCCTGCTGCACTTCACTGTGCTAGGCAGACTTCTACAGACCATTTAAAGCTGTGACAGGACTGGGAATGTATCTGCAGTGGCATAGTGGGAGTAATTGGCTTGATTCATAGGCCCATGTTGAGATCTCATTATATAGATAGTTTGAACTTCAGACAAATGTTCAGGGAACAGACAATAAAGTCTGCTTCGTCCTATTTACTTCGTTTTTATTGAGGCCATTGGACATAAACCGGATCTCTATATTTCTGACCGGTGATCTTATATGCTCTGTGTTGTTTGTTTAGATCTGCCCCCAAAGTGCCAACGAATGATAAAAAGGACCGGCCGCTAAGCACCATGAGTGAGGCCTCAAACTACACAGGCAGCTCGGACTATGCTGCAAACCCCAGCAGCAGCCCAGCAGGAAGAGTGAGTGACACACTTGAAGGATTATCAGCATGTCATATTTTAATGCCTTAAAGAATTTGAGAAAAGTCCAGAAAAAGTTTTTTTTTTTTTTTTGTGGATTTAGCTCACTTTGCTGTTTACTCATTTCTCTCCTGTATTTCTAGCCCTCAAGACCTTCCAAAAAAATTCATAACTTTGGAAAGAGATCCAACTCCATTAGGAGGAATCCCAGTGCCCCGGTAATCAAGAGAAACTGGCTTTATAAACAGGTTAGTAAAATGATATGACTGATAAAGCACATGTTGTACAGAGAGGCAGAGTGGATAATTTGGCATACATTTTAACTATGCTTATAGATGTAATGGGCTGTCTGTCAAGACTGTAATGTCTCAATAAAGCAGAATCGTATTACTTTTTTACCTTAAAAATGCAGCTTCAACATCATTTTTGATGGTACAGTGTCTTGTAATGGGATAAATGGTGTCTGGTGGCGCCAAATTGCACAAAATAACGATTCCGTCCATAATGTTTCTTTAACTATTGGATACACTACCATGAACTCTGGCACAGGGGTGCTGTTTCACAGAGCTGCTAGCATGGCTTTAGGCTGTTGTTAAACTGAATTTAGTCCATTCATAGTGCACACACAGCAATGAAATCCTTACTTCATTAGCATAAAGTGCCAGTGTGTAGGATTATGGAAATTTATGGACCAAAATATAATATTCATGGTTTCATTACTTTATAATCACCCAAAACTAGAACCGTTTTGTTATTGTTACCTTAAAATGAGAAATTCATATGCCCAGAGGGATTGTAGACTCCATGTTGTGTCTACAGTAGCCCAGAATGGACAAACCACACTGCTTCTAGAGAGGGCCTTTTGCCTTTTTAGTGGCCACTGTAGGGGAGGGTGAGATGAGAGGTGATCATTTGGTTGCAAGCTGCAACCACAAAGCTTGATGATACTAAATCCTCTACACTGGTCCTTTTTAAAAAGAAAATATCAAAACCAATTAGAAAGCTTATTCAGTGCTCTATTTATCACACAGCATCAGGAGATAGCTTATGGTACAAACTTATTTCGTTTACTTATCTGCAAATTGTTATGTATGTTATACATATATTCTTATAACTTCATTGTGTATTTGTCTTTTTTTTTTTAAAAATGTATTTTTTTTAATGTAACTGACATTTAGAGAGGACATTTGGAATGAGTGTATGAGTTAAGCATAGCACAGGAGGTCATCTTGTGAATGTAAACTTTATTTTTATTCAGTTTTCCTCCTTGTTACACACAGAACAAGGTGAAGGTCTCCCTCTCTCTGTAAGATTTGCAGCAAGCTTAAGATGAGCACAAAGGCAGCTTTTTGAAGCCTCACAGGATCTGGGCATTTCTTTGTCCAGTGTTTCTGCTCAGCCAGTCATCCAGTGCAAGCACTGTTTAAATACCAATCCCTCATCACAGCTCCCTGGTTACTTACAGGAGGGTGAAAAGGGGGTGCTTGAGGCAGCTCTTGGCCAGACAGGACTCTCTCATGCTCCTTAAGTGGGAGACTCATTTAGTTTTGATTGCAGCCTCCCGGCACAGCTTTGTGAACACATGATGGCTTCCTTTAGTACAGCTGCCAGCTGCTATTTCTTTGGGGACCTCAATCAGGGTGACGTAGATCAAGCAAAAGACTCACAAATCTGCTACAAGGAATAAAAGCTGGATTTGCACTTTTATTTCCCCGCCTCATTGAAACCTGGAAGCTATTGAGGTCCTTGGCTGAGTAAAAGCTGCAGCCCTTCAGTTGATCCAATGGGAGAGCAAAATGCCACAGTGATTGATGTGATGGTGAAAGCCTCGTTTTTCTGTTCCCGCCCGAACAGGGGGAGATCTGACAGAACTTTTGATAAAGTTTATTCATGAACACCTTGTAAAATGAGTGGTTAAGACTGTCATTGAATAGAGGGAAGGTGCAGAATCAATGCACACAAGAAGTCTGAATCTTTGTTTGATTTTTTATGTGCCTCCGTTGTGGCACCCGGCATTGTGACTTTTTGGTACTGATGTGTTAAACATGCTGGTTCATGGAAGTGAATTTCCATTAAAAGTAGACTGTAGACCTGCTGCTTGACCATAATGATAGAGTTGTTATGCTGCCCCCCCCCCCATTTTTGTCAAGTTATCCAATAAAGCAAATGGGGGGGTAAGTGTCCTTTTCCTCACCCTCCATCCTTTTTAAGCAGCAGCCTGAAACCCCCTTTGATCACATAACTTTGATACCAAATAGCAACTTAAGCAAAGGGGTTTATTTTTGTTGCCGGTTGAACAGCATACTTTTTAAAGTGAAGGCTGTTTATTTTTTTGAAATTATACACTGTGGAGCCCTGTCTTTATTTTCTTTATTCCAAACCAGAGATCAAATGCTTTCTCTGAACCAAATAAATTGCTGGTAATATGTGTGTCATAAAATTAGCACTTCATGCGGTGAAAACGTTGGTGTGGTTGCCAATTCTTTATGTTGCTTATGCTAGCTTACGTTAATGCTGCCAACACTAGCTAATGTAGACCTTGTAAACACTAGCAAGCTAAAATAAACATTGCCATCAGTGGCTAATGTTAATATCACTAACACTAGCTAGCTAATGTTAGGGCAGTATAGTGTGCTGGAGCGCATAATGTGGAACTTAGACGTATTTGCCTTTTATTACTGCTGGCAACTACCAAAACTCTTGCTCGCTGATGAAACATGCTGAAACAACACCACTTGATATCAATGGCATTATACTCCTTGCTATCAAACCTTGTTAGAAGGTAGAACCAGCTGTCAGAATTCTTTTTAGTTAAAATTAATTATCAATTCAAAATCATCACAGTGTTATTAAAGAAAAGCGTTATTTTTAATCTGTACCTCTCTACTTAAACATGTTACTTTTCAGGACAGTACAGGGATGAAGTTGTGGAAGAAGAGGTGGTTTGTGCTGTCTGACCTGTGCCTCTTCTACTACAGAGGTGAGTCCACCAACATGTTTTTTTATTAGTCTAGCACTGACCACAACAATAGCAGTTTTCGATTAGCACTTCAAAGTGCTGCCATGACCTTCAGAGCCACAAGCTGTGGCCCGGCGAGTGTTAATATGTCTGGACCCAAGTCGCTGTGGCAGGCAGCCTCTCAGGAACAACAGGGGAGACGTATTAATTGAAATGGCTCTCCTGTCATCTGATATGCTATTGGAGAGATGATTCTGCCCCCCCTCAGGCAAAGTCAAGCAAGGCTCTGGCACAGTGATCGTGTTGAATGGGAAGCAAAGCAGCAAATTAGTAATCTGAAGTTATAAGTAAGTTTCCAGAGTTGTTGTGGTTTCAGTTGCTGTAAACACAATTTAAGTTGCAGCTACTTAAAGATCCTCTTTTAATTCCACATTAGAGGGACCACGTGTATTATCACTTCCATCATCCTTCTGAATATGAGTATTATTTATATGGTTCTGAAATGTAATAAAGGCAACCCATGCTTTCATAACCAAGTGCTAAAAATGTTGACTGAATTTGAAGCTGCAATTTTGTTTAGATTGACCATAGAACCTCATTCATCATCGGTCCTAATCTGAGCCATGTTTTATTATGGATATGGTCGCCTAATCCAGTTTAAAACATTTTCCGCTCAATTTTTGAAATCACTCTCTCCTTATTTTAGTAGGGAAATATTTGCAAGTGTTATATGTTATCTGTTTTATAAGATGCTGTTGATTGGCCATGTCAGCCTCTCTCAGGCAGGACTTATGTTCATATCAAATATTGACACAGCTGTTTCCAGAGAACATTTGAGATATTTCCTATTTAAAGAAAAAAAAAATGAAATGAATACTGTGAATCATTGAGGTCGTATGGTAAATGTAGAATAGGTCTACTGTTAGGCTGCAGCGACAGAGAAAATATAAGTCTTTCCTGGCACACGTCCACATATCCCGATGCCCCCTGCTTACTTGATGCGGATACAGTCATCATTTGTGCTGATCAGGATGACATCTAGTCTGTGTTATTTCTAGTGTCTGCCAGTCCTGTTGCCTTCTTTCCGCCCACTGACTGACAAAAGCCACAGACAGCAGCAGACCCAAAGGCTTTATCCAGACGGTTATGTTGAGAATCCATCCATCAGCAGAGAGTGGGCAGAGAGGTCATGAACTGTGCTGCCCCTCAACTATACACAACTGCTGTCTGCTGTAGTTATCAGACTATTATGTGCGCTTAGGATCTCCCACAATGTTAGCCTGTGCCGATCAGCTGAATTCTGTGTGTGTGTGCGTGTGTGTGTGTGTCAGAAAGAGGGAGAGAGGCAGAGACTTGATGAATTAATAAATGTGGGGCCAGTGGGCAGCAGGTTTAGCTGATGCTGGCGACTAGATCAATCCTGCAGACGTCAGAATCCAAGCCAGATCCCTGAACATCAGCTCCAGGGCAAACAGTTCACCTTTCTAAAGTGCCAATTGCTGACCAGTTGTTCTCTCTCTCTCTCTCTCTCTCTCTCTCTCTCTCTCTCTCTCTCTCTCTCTCTCTCTCTCTCTCTCTCTCTCTCTTTCTCTCTCTCTCTCTCTCTCTCTCTCTCTCTCTCTCTCTCTCTCTCTCTCTCATATATATATATATATATATATATATATATATATATATATATATATATATATATAGTAGAGTTAAATTACATGACTTAAATACAGCCTTTAAAACCAGGAGAGCACAACGTATATGTCACATCACAATATAACCATATCCAAGCAATGCTTTCACATAACATCTACAGTCAACACACACACACACCAAACAGAAAGAGAAGATGCACATATGGGGCTGCAGCAGTGACCTCCCTGATATATTTTGTTTTCCTACACTGTTTTGGGTAAGCAGCACAGATTGCTTACATCAAATTAGGAGGTTAAGCAATTCTCTGCTTAAAACTCGGGACTCAATCTAATCCCCCCTGTGGAGAGTGCTCCATTGTCAATGTTGAGCCCTGTCTGCGAACTTAATGAGGATTAGAGCAGCCTAGCAGCATCGGACATTGAATCAATGCTCATCTTTTCTGCTGATTGGACTCTGCTGATCTGACCAACACACTCCTCTTTTAGGTTTATGTCACAGTCCACATGGTTTGTCTGACCTTCCTTTGTGTTCCAAAAAGTTTAGTGTGGTATCATGATAAACTTAAAGTTGACTTACAAAAATAGCTTCTAATGCATTGTTTTGTTTTGTTTTTTCTCTGCAGATGAAAAAGAGGAGGGGATTCTTGGCAGCATCCTCCTACCGAGCTTTCATATATCCATGCTGTCTGTGGATGATCACATTAACAGAAAATATGCCTTCAAGGTCAGAGCATGTTTTCATTCCTGTCAAACTTTGTTAGACTGCACATTCTATGGTTGAGTACACTTCAAGGGTGGAAAAGTAAAGCACTGGTAGACTTTAAGGCTCTTATAGAATAAGATGGTAAGAGCTCAATCTACTAAGCTCTCAAACGGTACTTGTGATCACTGGTATGCTGTTTGAAAGTGAGTGTTCTTTAGCATATAAATCACCTTCTAGGTTTACTTTGATTTAGCAAAGCTTTGTTTGAGTTATAATGTTTGATTGACAGTGAAAACTTGGAAACCCCAAGTTTCAGGGCAACAGGCACATTTAACGGGATCTCAGTGGTGTGTACAGTATTTGACTGTGGGTCCTTCATAAACCCTAAGAGACAACAAAGTTGACCTGCCAAGTACAGCCAAACACAGACGCCGGGGAGTCTGCTCAAGGTCTCGCCAACCACACGGCCCACTCCTTTTCCAACTTAGTCTCAGGCTGAAAAGAGAGAAAGCTGAGTTAAAGAGAGAAACACGAGAGCAAGCCTGGCCTCTTCAGTCAGCAATGGGATGACTTTTTGACTGCATATTTTTCATTCTTAACTTTTCCTGTCCCCTGTTGTTGTTGCTCTCTCATTAAAAGTTTAAGCTTATTTCTCAAGATTATTCTGAAAGTAGGTGGAGCGGTGACAGGGCTTTATTTGTTTTTCAGGAATTGGTAAACAGGATATTGAGGTTGTTCACTAAACATTCTGTTTTTCTCTTTCTGTGTCTGGGTTTAACAATAAATTGGTTCACTGCAAGCGGATAGAGCAACTGTGGAACATTGCGTCTGCCATACAATGCACTGCATGGTAAGTCCTACAGTATTGTGGCAGATTTACTACACTAATCTAGTGCTATGCATGAAACTCAAGCAAGGTGACCCATTGTTAAGAAATATGACACGTCTCTCTTCAGGTCTGCATTCTGCTTTTTTAATGATAATTGCATAAAGTAGCCTTCCTTTAGTAACTTGTTAAGTGGTAATGATCTCAGTTGACTTGAACCTTGTCTCTTTCTCTTTCAGGTCACTTTTTTTGTGTGTCACCCTCCCTGTCCCTGATCCTGTCCATTGTCAAAACAGGCGACACATCCCAACATGCGGACATACTATTTTTGCACTGACACAGCCAAAGAGATGGAGTCGTGGATGAAAGTAATGACAGAAGCTGCACTGGTGCAGGCAGAGCCGGTCAAAAGGTTTGTAAGAGCATCAGTAAAAGAGACATTTTTACAGAGAGCCTGCATTTCATTTGAAGTTTAGAGATTGCAGTGGGTTGTTTTTGCTTTTGAACGGAGAAAAAAAGAAGTTGAAAAAGGGCAAATCGAGGACAGTTCTTAAAAAAAGTATGATTGACTTTGAATTCCTTGGTTCATCCTCCCTGATTTATTTTTTTTCAGCAATTGTACTGTAAGCAAGTGCTTTTCAATCCCTCTGTTAAGCATGTTAAGTTCTTAAGCAACAATTTAGCATGAGCATTTGACATCTCCCTGCCCTGTGTGTTTGCTAAAGAAGCAGCAACTCTTTGTGTGAATATTGTGTTACTATTTTACTGTCAAAGTTTATTACAGAGAAACATACACAAGGACGGCATGTGTATGTGGGCAATTATGTGCCATGCCTGCATGTTACAGGTGGTTCAGGGGAAGTTGTGCCAGCTGTGCTGGCTGATCAGGATCATTGACTCAATGGGAGAGGGGTTTTTTTTTCCTGACTTTTTTTTAAACTGTGGTAAATGTCTGTCATTTGGCAGCCTGCCTGTCTAATGCCCTCCTTTTACATGGGCGAGCAGAGGCGTAATGGTAAAGTGCTTTGTAATTACACAGAGCAGTAGAGCCTGAAATCAACTGAAATGCGTTGTTAAATTGGACTCTGTGGTGCTGCTTTAAGGCTATATAGAATAATAGCACTGTTCTATCCATCTAGACTATACTAAGGCTATACTAGTTTCAACATTGTCTATTTAATCAGTATTGAATTTTGTCCCATATTTTCATAATTTAAGCTGGTGGGTATTGTAAAAACAGAACAAGATTCAGTAGCCTTGATCCTACAAACAGTCTGATTAAATGCACACAGACCTTTCAGAGGGCTGAATGTGTGCTCTACTGAGCTGGTGGAGCCACAGAAGGCTGGAGAAGACATTACGTGACTGGTGCGGCTATTTAAAAGGATACAAGTGGAAACTCTGAAGGAATGCCGCTCCTACTGCCCTCTTATTGCTAACCCAGTGAGCCATGCTGCTGAGGGGAATTTGCTAAACTTTGAAGCTGTGACCTTGAGTCGTGCTAAGGCCAAGGAGTAGTGGTGTCTATTACCTCAGGAGACCTCCCTAAGGACCACTGAGCTGTAGATAGGTCTACTAGAGAAGGGCAAAAAGGAGCGGCAAATGGATTACCAGAGTCTGAGCAGCACCTTTGAGAAGTGCCCCAGCAGAGGCAGCGTTTTATTGGAGATATCTGATTTCCTTTTACACGCATGGGCTCCTCTGGCAGCTGGAGGAAACATTGTGCTACTCCACCCATTTTCTTTGCACTTTTTTTTTTTACTTCAGAATTGCCCTTTTATTAAAAGAGTTTACAAATGTAGCAGCAACGATTCATCAATTTGTCATCAAGTATTAAATTAATCACCAACTTCATAATAATCTATTATTCAGTTTGGGTAATCCATTAAAAACAAGGTCTCCGATTCTACATTCTTTAACTGAGTAACTCCTTTATAACAGTAAGCTGAAACTCTGTGGACAAAACCTGTTATTTCAGAATGTCATCTAGGGCTTTGGGAAACAATGATTTTTCACAATGTTTTCACATTTTGTAAACCAGAAAATGAATGGAATAATCAAGAAAATAATTGACAGAATCATCATAATCAACAATGAGAAAGTGTTTGTTATAGTCCTACATACTTTCATCACAGATGTGTATCCCAGCTGCCAATTTAAATCTCTCCGTTTCTGCCAGGTGATTTATGTGTCTTGATTGCCTCTTGTTATCATTCTAACACCTCATTATCCTTATCAGGTTGGACAGGCTAAAAGTGGAACAGTGTGGACCGCAAGAGATCAATCATGTGGCTAACCACAGGCCGCCCCTCACACAGCCGGAAATCCAGAACAATGAACGCAACCGTGAGGTGGACCGTGAGGTGGACCGTGAGCGTGCTGCAGCAGTCCCCTCCGCTAAAGCAGAAGATGAAAGGAAGCAGCGAGATGCTGAGCGCTATGGCTTCCAGAAGGATGGGACGGAGCGCGAACGCCCGCTCACCAAGATCAACAGTATTAAACTGCAGCCAGCTCAGGCAGCGGCTGTCAAGGCTAACATCGCCTCGCCGCAGACTCCGACAGAAATGGACGGTGCGCACCGCGGCCCCCAGGTCAATGGATCTGGTGAACAGAGTCCAGCTGATGGTACTGGAGCCCCTCCTCGGCGAAGTCCCACCCAGGAGCCAGACCGCGGCCTGAGCAGGACCAGCTCTATGCAGCAACTGGAGCAGTGGGTCCGCTCTCAAAGAGGGCGCAGCCAGGATGATGACACCAGGAGGTTGGAATTATTGATTAATGTCATAATGCAATAATTTCATTATGTGATCTCAAATGGGTGCTGAAGGATGAGAAAATATGCCAGCAGAAGTTGTTTTAGGGTTATTGCACAAGAGTCCAATCTTGCCCTACTTCCACAACAAGAAGTGGAACTTGGCTAAACTTAGTGTGATCTAGAAATAGTGGTTGACCTGCATCTTTAGACTGGAGGGATTCTCCTTCAGCATCTGAGTGCCCACATACAGTACATATGCAGACTCAGATTTTCCAAAGCTTCTTAAACCCATTTCTATCTCATTCTGTGCTGTTTAAAGCCTGAAGATTCAAAGGCTCCTTGCCATGATTCAGAAACTTTGATATGGACACTATAAAGTGTGCCAGTGAGTAGAACCGGGGATAAATAATAGCTGAGATGTGCTTTTGGCCAGAGTTACAGCCTGCCTCTGACCCTGCTGTGAGAGTCACATTTTTAATTGGTTGAGATTAAACTTGCTCCCTCACTGTGTCTGTCTGTCTGCCTGCCCACCCAGCCTTCTGTCAGTATATCTGTCCCTCCATATGTTTTATTTGTCTGTCATTTTCTCGTCGCCTGGCCTGTGCTCACTTTTGACACAGCCATGCTTTTTTGGCTACACTCACTGTTTGAATAATTTACTGTAAAAATGGACCCACACATCTGTTTTGAGCAACGCATGAAAAAGATGACCCCGGATAAAATCACCACAGCAAATCCTCTGTGCCTTTTTTTCTGTAGCAGTCCTCTGTGATAAGCATGTACACTCCCACTCTGTTCTGTTTTCTCTGTTTGTCATTAAATGCATGTCCTCCAGAATGAGGTTTAGTTTCCATGTAGTCAGAAGACTTTTTTTTAATGCTACTGGGTTTTTACAGACCAGTGAGTGTTCCAGCCACGATCCGTCAGGGAGTCTCAATAGGAAGCGCTCTGACTGCCAGCTGCACTGACTTTGAACCCACTGTGGGAGGGGAGCTTTTCAAAGTTTTGTTGTCTCTTGGATGGTCTGGCTTTTCCTGTGGAGGATCTTTTTAGAGTGAAGGGTCCGGAGTGAATCCAGATAGAGGACTAGAGATAATTTTTTTTTCTTGCAATAACAAATCAAAAACATTCCACTGCTTTTTCATAACATGACATTGCTTTGATGGATGAGTTAGCAAGCAAGTTTTAATTGGGTAAAAAGTCTAATTGACTATAAACAACTTCTCTCCCTCTTTGAACCCTCTTCTCTCCCTCTTTGAACCCTCCAGGTAGAGCTTCTTATTCATAAAGAGGACATCATTGGTTTTGATGATAAAGTAGTTAAAGAAAGATTAAATTGCTCCTTTTTTGAGGACTGATGATAAAATCCCATTAAAACAGCAAGCAGCAAAAAAAGCTGTGTTGTTAAAATGTAAAAGTACCACTAAATTACTTTCAATGAACATTCAGTGAAGTCTTTATGTTCAGCAGCTAAATAAGATCACTTTATCTCCCTCATAACAACCTTTGTTTTCTCTTTCTCCCCAGTGTTACGTCCTACCAGACGCTGCCTAGAAACATGCCAAGCCATCGGGTTCCTTATATGCCTCATTATGGCGATGGCTACTGCAGTATGCCCAGGAATAGCATGGCACAGCGGGACAGCATCTGCAGCATATCGCCGTCGTTGTACGACCAGGCCCTGGGTCCCTCGCCGTCTGACAAGCGCCGCTCCATGCGCGACGACACCATGTGGCAGTTATTTGAGTGGCAGCAAAGACAGGCCTACACCAGGCAGTCAGGACTCTACAGCAACATGGCCAGTCCCAAAACCATGATCAACCTGTCAGAGCATGCTGCACCGAGCCACTCCATCCCCCCCTCGCCCTCCCATGGCTCCCTGTCCATGTACGGTGGCTACTCTCCGATGCGGTCCTACAACATGCACAGTGCCCGTTCAGAGGTGTCCTCGCCTGTCTATAGAAGAGACCTGAGCATTGACAGACGCCTCAGGCCACAAATCAACAAGGTCGGTTGAAATGCTAAAGCAGTGGTTTAACAACATAACATAAAATGAAAAGCACTTGCTCCCAGGTAGTGACGACTGTTAAAAAATCTCGCTTCAGATTAAAACACAGCACTCATCTCTCTCATATGTCTTTCCATTGCAACTCTGCACCAAAATTTAGCATCCTTATTTTCAAAAGTAGCAGCTGCAGTAACATTTTTCAAACTATGATGGATAAATTTAGCAACTCATCTATGGTTTATATGCATGCTGAACGGTTTGTGTTTGTTAAACTCTGACTCATACAGAACCAACACGGCAGCAATATCATCAAAACGTGATAGTGACTCTAATAGCTTTTTATAATATGACTATCTTGGTACAAACATTTACCCGCCTGCAAGGCCTCTAGAGATTTACTCAGCAAATGGAAATCCACCTGCATTTGGTGCTTGCCGGTTGTTAATTTCACGCTGCTCCCAGTATTAAAAATTTAATTTAAAAGAAATAAAGGGCAACATCTCGACATCTATGATCAATGTTAGAACATGCTCAACTGTTTCCATCTCCATTGAGAGAATGTGCTATACTTTGCGTTATCTGGAGTAACAAAAACACTAGGTAGATTGAGCAATTTTCTATATTTTAAGCAACACAAACAACATTCCAGCCATCTTTACTGTGCTTGTTGAGACCGAAAGCTATGGATATGTCTCTATTTAAAATACCTAAATTATTAAATTACACATAATATTTGCTGATATTTTGGTGAAACAATAAGCTGTGAGTGATTATTAAAATCAATTCATGGTATAAAATAACTGGCAGTTTTGTGACTAATATATTGTGTCCTGCAGTATGCCTACCCACCTGATAGGAGGTCGATGCCAGCAGGGATCCCGGTCCAGACTATCAATGCCCAGTCTCTCCAAGGCAAAACAGTAAGGCCTCATCTATCTCGTCTCTGTCCCTCACTTTCTTCCTGAGTACACAGCCCAGTAATTTCAAGCTTGGGCTCCGCACATTTATTCATTTGGGTTTAATTGGACTTCCTTTGAGCGACAAGTCTATTTTCATAACACCTTCTACCCTCCTTTTCTGCCTCTTTGTGTCCTTCATTTCCCTCCAAGAAGACATTGTGACAGAATATTAAAAGACAGAACTTGGGCAGAACTCAGATGCATGTTCCAAGTGGTAGGATTTAGGGTCTGTTCACTTCAGGAGCTCCTTTTGACTCGCTTCACATCAGTGGAGACTTAAAAACCCTGTCACTCACAACTCTCTAAGCCAGATCAGGAATTTATGTCAGAGCCGCGAACACACTATGTCCTCATGGAGCTGGTAAAATGTGTGAACTGGATTCTGAAATAAATGCTAAACTGTTCCTCTGTCTTGAGTGGATGTGTAGACTTTGCATGCTGCTGACAGTGATAGCACCTTGGATAATCTCACAGTGCTGAGCTGCATGAAAACTCAGTGCCTAGATGTAACAACTGTTCACCTCTTGGGAGCCCGATACCTCTAAATCTCCTGTCCTGGTGTGTTCTCTCCTTTCCTCTCCCACTCCCCCTGCGGTGTGTCCCTGTTTCATTGTGGCGGTACATCCCCTCCCTTCCTCCCTCCCTTGCAGCCTGAGGAACTGACTCTGCTGCTGATAAAGCTGCGGCGGCAGCAGGCAGAGCTAAACAGTATCCGGGATCACACTGTAGCACAGCTTATGCAACTTAACATGGATGGCGACAACCCAAAGGTCAGGCCCCCAGAGATGCCCCTGCAGGCGTGTGTGTTAGCGTGTGCTGCTGTGTGTGCCATCTTTGCCCACATCCATTATGCATTGGGATCCAGGGGATTTTTTCTTTTTTTTCCAACACACAGCTGATTTAAGGAGGAAAGGCGCTACAGTCTGCATTTTCTCTACGCTTTGGCTTGAAGTTGTCCGCTCATCATATTTATGGAACTAACTTTTCCCAGAACGTGTGATTTGTCTGGAAACAAAAATAGTCTTTTATTTTTATTACAACTAGGATCTTACTTTCTATAGCTCATTCATTCATTAGATTTGTAATTTTACTTCCCTGAAGAGTCCAGACAGATGTTAGCCAGAAGTGAATCTTAAAGCCAGCGGTGAGCTTAAAAGAACGGCCAGCTAAGGAGGTCAAGGCCGCTGGCATATGTGAATGTTAATTCAGGACTTTTGCATTTTAAGTCTCTTCTAAGACATCTGACTACAGATTTGACTGTTCCTGATATAGGTCAGCCAGACCTGAGGTGGAGAATAGGTGGATGTGAGGGATTTAGGTTTATATTTATTTGTGCCTGTCATTCAGTAGCTTGATATCAAGATGCATATATCCATATTATATTGACAACTGGTATTTAGGTATTTGAAGTTTTTACTCCCCAATATTGGAAGGGAGTATTTGTCAAGCTCTAATCTAAACCTCATTTTACTGCCTTCTTTGTAGTTTGCCTGGATGTCCATTTTCGTCATTACGAAGCTCTTTCATGTCCCATACTAAACCGATTCTGTTACTTTTCCTCTTTCTTCACCTTGACTGGTCTTGCCTTCCTTTCTGTCCGTTTTTTCTTTGGGCATACTGTACGTGTCACGTGTGTGTGTGAGTAAGAGAAAGATGCAGCGAACACTGGAGAAAGAACGTGACGTCTTTTCTTTTCTTTTGTCTTACTCTGTTGTTGTCTCTTTTTCCTACCCTCTTCTTTTTGCTGCTGACGTTAGA
The DNA here is from genome assembly GCF_904848185.1 of Acanthopagrus latus. NCBI lineage: Eukaryota > Metazoa > Chordata > Actinopteri > Spariformes > Sparidae > Acanthopagrus > Acanthopagrus latus. The sequence continues at coordinate 13,309,287 of NC_051046.1, forward strand.
ACGACATTCTCTCGCATCACCTCCAAAGGAACCTCATGTATTTGGACAATCAGGTGGGGTAATGCATGAATGCATGGCCCTGTCTCTTCCTGTCATGATCTGAACTTGTTAAATGCTTTACTATGATTAAATTGATCAGTACTGTTTGCCTAGGTCACTTATCATTAATTAATAGAATGTTAGAAAGTTTTTATAGGCATAGCTACATGGCATGAGCCAGTGTCACATACTGCAGCATTTATAGCCTCAGCTAATTTGCAGTGCACGTCCTTAGATGGGCTTCATTCATTCATTAGTCTGAATACATACCTTAAACCCACCGTCAGCTTTATTATCTTAATATGTGGATATCATGCTATTCTTTATCTTTTGGAGGTGTGGCAGTTTTATGTGCTCCATATACTGTGCATATATAGAGGCGTGTATTATGTCTTTCATAATCTGTTTTTTTTATTGCTCTTAAGTGCTTTGAGAGTTGGAGTAATTACAAAAGTGCAATGTAAAGCACACAGAGGCACAATAACATATTTCTAATATTGAATTTATGGAAAATAACTTCATACTTGTATGAGAGCCTCAGATTTGTGTAACCTTTGAGAAATATGTTATTTTGCCCTTCAGACTGAAAACTTAAGACTCAATGCTTAACAGTTACCATCTGCTGCACTGCACTGCATAGATCACAACCAAACTGCTGCTATATTGGCATAATTAAGCCACATCACAGTTTAATAGCAACTTCCACTGCTAATAGGTAAGCATCCCCCAGCTCCACAATGTCTTCCTGACCCTGTTTGTAAAGCGTGTCTTTTTGGTTCCCGTTGCTTTCTCCATCCCTGTCCACTCTGGATGTTTGTATTTGCCTCTTGAGAGAGATCAAGTGAGGTTGTAACAACATTGTCGATGTTGTCTCTGAAGTGAAGCTATAAACTGACACTTGCCATATCGCTCCTCTCCACACTGGACTAGATGAAGGAAAATGACCCTTTAATCGTCATGACTCACACTTTGATTGAGAACTCTGCCCCAAGGCCTCAACTTTACCAGCAAGTAAGGCCAGCCAAAGGCTTTGCTCCGCCTCATCCTCACCACCAGTCGCTGTTGTTTTTTTTGGTCTGTCGTGCAATGCTCCTCCTCCGGTGTCCAAGTCCTCATGGCATCTTGAGACTGGTCTCCTTGTTTGTATCGCCAGCACCTCCTCATCCATTGCTTTTGACTGTTCTCTTGTTCTGAGAAGTCATGCCAGTGTGAGCATGACTTATAAAAGAGTAGTATGATGTGTGTGCTTCACTGTTCAGTCAAATTCCTTCCTCACTCTCTGGGCTGGATATAGTTTCCTCTAGGAGTTGTTTAGAGAACAACAAGACTAGCTGTGGGATTGTCCAACATCAAAGGCTAAAGCTGTGGTTGCACCCATGTCACTTAGGTAGTGAAGCTTTTCGGATTTACTCCTATTTTGTCTGGAACCAGTGAAGGTTAGTGTGTGATTTTTCATAGCCTTTTGCAGAATGTGCTCCCTCTCATTAGCAGAGCCACCTGGACCTGTCAGAGGGACTCTTAATTAGTGTGACTTAATTCTGTGTTGCCAAACGTGTCACTTCTCGGTCCAGTGTATTACTAAATACTTCTGTGAAAAAATTATTGTAGGGGATTGTTTTTATGCCAAATTTAAGTACATTAGTGAGGATATTTATATATTTTTTACTTTTGGAAGATTACAGGAAGATATCAAAGTAATGCCAAGTAAGAATTTAGTGGTTTAAGATGCTTGAGCATTAGCTGTGCACTCTTTGTCTAATATGGCGAGGTAGGCACATTGATGATGAAGACCAAGACAGATGTCTTTGAGGTAGAGTCTCCTTTCTTTTATACATGTCTGCATTACTTCCCCCTCCTTGTCATTCTGCTGGTGGAAAGGATAAAGAGTGCCGGCTTGTGTGTGACGATGGCTATGACATCACTTTTGCCACTTTTGAGACCGCCTCTCGAGGTGTAAAAGTGCCGCCGGAGACCGCCCCCGCACACCCTCACCCCTCCCACTCATTCATTGGCGTACCAGCCCCAGCAACAGCTGCATTCCCACCTGTTCAGCTGCTAAAAGTCTGTCTCTCCCCCTTACCTCCTCCTCCTTCTCTTCCCTATGTCACTTGTAATTCACACCGCACAACACCACGGTGAAGCTCCCTGAGCTGTGGGAGAGTCTGCATGTTCTGTGTGGAATGCCATGTGGTGCTCAGGTCCCACCTGCTTTAACTGTACTGTCTGGTTCAACTGAGGAAAAAGGTGTGAGGGAAAATGTGTGCCTGAATGAGTGCGGGTGGAGCGTTTGGATACAGTGAAGTCTAAAAGTAAATGGGCAGTGTGTCATTTCTTGTTTTGGCTCTGTAGCCCAGCACATTGGATTTTGAAAACATCAATGAAGTTAAAGCACAAATGGACAACTTTTCAGCTCTTCTCCCCTCCTAGTGTTTCTCTGTGGTATTACTATTGGCCCTGCTGTCACAAACCTAGGAATCCTGATCTCTGTATTAACGAGTCAACAGGTTTTGTTGTCCCAGTGATAAGAGGATACACCTCAAACTTTGACACAACTCCAACCGACACGATCACTCTTATTTTGCCTTGGTTTCTATCACTCTCCCTTTCTGCCTTCTTTGTCTCCTCCATCAGCGGGGTTCTTTTTCTGTTGCAAAGGAGAGAGTCGTCTTTTGTTTAGGCAATTACAGAGGACACTTCTGCCGTAATTTTATCTTTTGTTTTTTTGGGGGGGAGAAATCAATAGGTAAGGAATAGGGATGTGAATTAATGTGTCATTTCACATCCAATGCAAGTACAAAATATCAAAAGAAATGTGTCACGGTCCATGTATTTATAGACTGCACATGTATCTTTAGATTCAGAGGAGTGAATGAGTGATGACGCATAATGTGATGAATGGATTTTCTGGAAACATGGGATCCAATGCAGTTGAAATAATATCCCCCTGTTGAGCACTGTGTTTTTCTTTGAAATAAGTAGATGAATGATTTTTAATACAAGTGGGTGAAGGATGAGTTTTTCTCTGTTGGTTCTGTAACCACAAAAATCCAGGTGCTATCATATAAGAGACACAGGAATTGATACAGTATAAACGAGTGTAGAAGTAACAGCAACATGCTCTTCCACTGAACTGCTTTTTTTCTGTATTTTAGCCTCGACTAAAGGGACGAAACTGTCACTAATTGTTCTGAGCATTACGGCTGTGAGTTAAGTCCCAAGAAGCTCTGTGGTTAAGTCATTAATAAGGGGATATCTTTAAGCAATATTTCACTTAGCCTTAACACAACACACACACATACACACACACACACACACACACACACACACACACACACACACACACACACACACACACACACACACACAGTTGACCGCAGCTACCGGACTGGCAGAGTCCTTCTGGACCAATTAGACGCAGAGCAGGTGCTGGAGATAAACAGAGTTGGTGGACACAGCGTATGTGCTGACTCCAGAGTTTAGAAAGCAAGATTGTTTTACATGCCTTCGCCTTGCATTTCCAATAAAACCACTGCGCTGTGCTGATGGAGACAAACGATTCTGGGTGATGAAACACGAGGCACCAGAATCTGTGTTTAGACTGGCTGTTGTCCTACTGTTGGTTTACTGACTTAGATGGTCTGATTCAGTGAAATATGAGTTTCCACTCAAGGACAAATCCTGTGGCTCAGTGAGAGAGCCCTGTCATGACACTGCATTAGATCTCCAGATTCTGAGATTTATGTGCACATTCGGTGTTTCTGTCTAATGCTCTGCCTTTCTTCACAGTTGAGTCCGGAAGACTACAGGGAACGCGTCTATACATGTATGCCAGAAGAGGTGGACATTGATGTAAGTTCACTGTTGCACTCTCGTAACAACGTGATGCTCCATTCTACTATGCACAGTGGCTCACAACTCTTTATTGTTTTTGTCTTCAGACTAAACTTAGCAGGTTGTGCGAGCAGGATAAATTGGTGAGGACACAAGAGGAGAAACTTCAGCAGCTTTACAGAGAGAAGGTAAATAAACACTTCACATCTGTCATCATCATCACATCTCTCACACTAAACACAGTTTGAAATGTTTACAGCGAAGTGGTGAAAAAAAACAAACAAAAGAGAATAAACTGTTCACGCTCTGTTTAAATTTTAAGAATAGCTCGAGTAAATTGTATATGCATAAAACTGAGAAAGAGAGAACTGAAAAGCTTTGTGCATCCATTGTACTGCTTAACTATAGCCAAGTTACTGTCATACTGTCAGTATATCTGATTGTCCACTGTTAGTAGACCGTAACATTGTGTTGGTCACTGTGAGGCCTGCACGATATGAGGAAAGTCTGCAATGTGTGATAACATCAAGTTAGAGGCACACTGCAAAAACAGTTTTGTACGGTGATGAATGAACAAAGTTGTTGCTCAAGTAATGATGCCAAACAATAGCTGGTTTATGAGTTTTTGCTTATATTTATTATGTTATTGTAGATCTTATATTGTGAGGTTGTTGGACTGTAGAGAAAATAAACAATTGACTGAAAACTATACTTTGGGCTCCAATGGCTGATTGTAAATTGTCATAATTTTTAAACATTTTGCAGACAAAACAGTCACTGGATTAACTGTAAAGCAGCACTGACAGTTTAACCACTACATGAGTTACATGTAGCCATACTGTTTATAATACCATTGTAAGAAGTACGGAAACTAGAAAGCGGGTCATTGGCCAGAAAAGTTTGAGAGCTTGAGTAATCCATCACAACTTTGCTAAAGTTACACCTGATCTCAAAGGTTACATTGACAAATTACACTCTCATGCTGTATGTGTGTTTCATATGTTCTGTGTTCCCTCAGCACACCCTGGAGACAGCACTGCTGTCAGCCAGCCAGGAGATAGAGATGGGCTCTGATAACCCCGCTGCCCTGCAGAGTGTCATGCAGCAGAGGGACTTACTGCAGAGCGGCCTGCTCAGCACCTGCAGAGAGCTCTCCAGAGTCACAGCAGTGAGTCATGCAGCACATTCCCACACATTCATGCTGGACTTTGACACTCTATTTCTTCAGGAGGATGATGAGAGTTTTTTTTTCTGCTTGTTAACACTGTCATTCACAAAGTGTACTTTTTTCCAAACCAGGAGCTGGAGCGGTCGTGGAGGGAGTATGACAAGCTGGAAGCAGATGTGACTATGGCTAAAAACAACCTGCTGGAGCAACTTGAAGCACTTGGAAGCCCTCAGGTAGAATCACTCTTGCAACTGAAACTGTGCTGCCTTATACTTTCTCTGCTTCTGCTGTCTAACTCTTGCATGGTATAACAGTCAAGGTTTGGTTCAGTAGATGTATTGCTGAGGTTCAAAGAAGACTGAAAATGTGACAGATTACCTTGAACACCATTTGTAGACACTTTTTTTTCCTTGGGGAAACGGTAAAGAAGATTTCTGAAGCACTCTAGTTCCCTTAGCTGTAGCATGGAGGGAAGTAACTGAGAGATCAAAGTAACATAGTGAGTGATTGATGACTTGAGCAGGTCTTAATTAAGTCTGTCTTTTATCTTGTCCTTTATCATGGGAGAAGTGTAAAGACTGAGAGAGAACAGTCATTCCTGGTTCAGCCTGAGTCAGAGCCAGTGCTAATTTGGAGTAGACAAGTCAGAGGGCCAGCAGGGAGCCTGGACATCCTGCTTTAAAGTGCCTTTCACTCGCAGAGAAACCTGTCATCAGTGTAGAGGAGATAATGACGCATCTCTTTCCCTTGGTTTTTTGCTCTTCCCTGTGTCCATGAAACCAAGTTTTAATTAAGTATTGATTTGCAGTTCACGTAAGGTGATTTGTGAACAAGTTGTGTTTTCTGCCCACACCCAGACGGAGCCCCCCAGCCAGCAGCACGTCCACATCCAGAAAGAACTTTGGAGTATTCAGGATGTGATGGAGGCCCTCAATAAACATAAAGCTCAGAGAAATGCCGTTGATGGCCCGTATGGGCCCATGACCAACTTCAGCAAGCACAGAAATGAGGTGAGGCACCACTTACACAGACACTAAATAATATACTTTGTGACTGAGTTCTGCAACACTGAGTCAATTAACCATTTGATCGATTAGACAATAAATCTACAATAGTATCTGCGGTCATGTGGACCCTAATATTCCACTAATAATCAGATTAAATGCTTAATACGAATAAAAATGTACCATGTATCTGCCTCGATCAGAATTGATTTGGAATCTGGCTGTGAGGGGGATGTAAACCTTTGATAATCTGACCATGAGAATGCTTAATCTGACCGTTTCTCTGTGGTTGGACTGATTTATATGCTTTCTGTGCATGTTTTCCACATGTAGGGGTAACATTAAGTGAAATGAATGAATTTCCTGAAGGTAAAGAACCATGTATGTCTTAACAATTTTTCTAGTCATCTGCCCATTGTTGACAGGAACACTTTCCTCCTAATTGATGTTACTGGGTACAGGGTCGTAACAAGTAAAACCTGTGTTAAAGTTGAACTTTCGTCTAAAGTATATGTCGAATTTACAAACTTGTTATGCTGAAACACAAGTTGTCATTATTTTTATTTATTTAAAAATTATGATACTTTTATAAATGGAATTTGACATGGCAGGTTTCCCATAGCACAGAATGAACCAAAATCCATTAAAGTATTTGTCACTATACAGTATATGTGCCTGTGGCCGTATCACCCAGTGTACATTGGCAGATAAGATGCTTCTGTTGTCATTTAAAAAAAAGTCATATATTGATAAAATGCCTTGGGGGCCACTATGTAAACACACATCTTATCTGATCACTTTATTTTAGCATTTATATAAACACTTAAGTTGGAATCTGTAATCAGAATGATGTCAATAAGGTTGAGGAAGTATTGTCCATGTAACCGCAGCCAGTGTAAGAGATTTATTAAGCTAGAATGCCAAATATTTTGTGGTTCCAGTCTCTCAGATTTGAGGATTCATTTCTTTTCTCTTTTTATATAATTGTATTTGAATCTTTGGTTTGTGGACTGTTGTTCTGACAAATTGAGCAATTTGAAGACATCACATTAAGGGATTTTTGGCAATTCTAATCACTCATGAAAATTGTCTGTATTTGCACTCATACACTTGACTTTACCCAGATCTCCTGTAGTTGTGTAGATAATAACCTACTTTAGCTGAGTGCTCAAACTGCCAGCACTGCTCATGGGCAGTATGAGTGGTGGTATCTGAGTGGATGTGTCGGTCACTCTGTAACAGCATGTGGCGCCTTCTCTCTGGCTACCCAGCTGTGGGCCAGAGCTGCTCAGTACCAGATGGTGGTTGCCCTGAGCGTGCATGGTGGCACCATGTGTCACCTTGCTTCCTGTCCTGTCATGCCCTGTATAATCCCCAGGAGGAGGACTCGGTACCCCCACGGCCACCCCTACCCGAGTCCTATGAGCCTGACCCCCCCACTGTGCCCCCTCTGCCCTCTCGTGCCGGTATTCGCCCTTCATCCCTCCACAGGCCGGAGGACAGGAAGGCCAATCAGAGGAACGGCACGCACAGCGTAAGCTCGTTGACACGTCGACCTCATGGTTGACACTGCCCTCAACTGTGTCATCACTCGCCATTGCTTGCTGTGATGGTTTTCACTTTCAGTTTGATGGACTTCTCATGTCTTTTGGATTGTTTTTGGTTCAATCATATCCCTTTTGTTTTTACTTGACGCCATTCTCTCATCGTCTGTGTTTTTCAGTTAATTGGATGAAGCCTTACTTGAGTGTTGTTTTTTTTGTCATTTTAATTTATTCACCTTCTGTTTCTCTTTATGTTTTGAAAAGTGGTGATTTTGTTCTGTTTTGTCGTGTTTGGCCTTGGTTGCAAACCAAACTATGTCTGAGTTGAAATGTGTCTGTCTGCTGCCTGCTATTTCATTGTGCTATAAAACTGTGTCAAAGGACATGGAGAGTTTTTCTTCAAGCTATACCTTTTATGTTTTGAGATTGCTATGTCTGTAAAAGCAATCATTTTTATGGCAAATGTTTGTTTGTCACTCTTCTTAATGTCATTCTGTAACAGAAAATGCCACTTTTTTATGTTTTATGACTCGATTTGGAACCAAACTCATAAATCAAAGCTGTTCTGTATTTGTGTTGAACTTGGTCTTTCTCTCTTATCAGCAGGGCCCAGACTACAGGCTGTATAAAAGTGAACCAGAGCTCACAACAGTGACCGAAGTGGATGAGAGCAATGGAGAGGACAGATCTGAACACCCGTCTGAACATTCTGGGAACAAAGGTACTTTGAGTCGAGCGAACCAAGTAATGTGATGCCAGTTTCTGAAGATGAGTTATACTCTTATATGCATCATGGCATTTGCAAAGGCATCACTTTGACACAGAGGATAAACAGAAGGTCAGGCCTTTCTCCAAAGGCTAGGTCAGTGTATCATATAGTGGTTGGATAACTATTGGGACAGTGGTCTTGGTTCCAATATTTTCCTGTATTCCATTTACACAATACTGATCAGGGTTCACTGATCAGGGTTTATATTTAGACTTAACCACAATACTTTCTCTGTAAAAAATGTGGTTTAAAATGTCCAAAAGATCAAAATGTGATACATTTGGTGAAACAGCTTGCACAGCATAATCCAGGTGTTGTGAAGATGAATGATTACACGGTTGCTCCACATTTGTTCCACATCACCACACAATCAATAGTGGCAATGTGCAAACGCTGCAGAAAACACTGTCGGTAGAGTGTACCAGATTTTCTTTTACCAAGGTTAAACTTGGACGTCTCACTGATATAGAAATAATTTTATTATCCAGATCATCATGACCTACCAACCTGATGTCATAACCACTGTAGTTATATTATTTACCACGCTTATACTTGTAAGTACAAGCTTATGTCTGAATATGTCTTAAATTTGGATAACTGTCCTTTGAGAGTTTTCCGTTGTGACACAAACATATTGTGTTTTAAACTCAGTATCCGTGTCCTAAAACACAGTATACGCCTCAGTGAATTGCTGTTTTGTATAAAAGCGCTGTCACTGAACCAAAATGCAAACTGACTGCTCGTCTTGGTTTTTTTTGTATCTGACAGGGATGTCCTACCCAGTGGGAATTGTCCCACCCAGGACCAAATCTCCAGTGCCTGAGTCTTCCTCCATAGCTTCATATGTTACCTTAAGAAAGAGCAAGAAGCCTGACCCCAGGACGGTGAGTCCCTGGACTTAAATCTACTGCGACCTATAATAGCAACTGCAAATTGTTCTTAGTTTGTTTTTACCTTTAGAACCAATGGATGCTTCTGCATGTTATGATCACTTGTTGGAAACTTACTTTAAAATGTAAGGGCTAAGCTGTCAGGCACTTATTTTCCAAACATCAAACCAAAGCAAACATCTTTGACTTCAATCAGCAGAAAAACTATGTCAACAGTGATAATGATTTTTTCTTCTCATTATGAGCTGCCTCTGGGCAGCAGCAAGCTGGCCACCACTTAATTTCTTAATTGGTTGTTTTGCTTATTGAGCTGTTGTGTGAAAGCTAACATGTGGCAAAAGAGGCCACTTGTCACACGGCCAGGGTTTGACTCGTACTCTTAAAAAAAGGCTGTCATAAAATGGATGCCAAGCTTGGTTTATGCAGTTTCCAGCCTCACACACTAACAACTTAAATATACTAAACCATGTTATTACTACACCACACTGAGGGCGTGTCCTGTTTTTAACATGTATTTGTGTTTAAAAAAGAGATATACATTTTGTATAGATGAACCTTCATGAACATAACTTACGTAACATAACATAACATATGCCATATAGCCCATGGTTGTAGGGAAATTAGTTGTAGGCTCAGTTTAGACCCTTGGATACCAGCCTCTTGAACAATCTGGCCAGTGGAGGCTTCGTCCTCGGGCTCTGGACAGAATCCAAATCTGTCAGTCCCTCCGGCACGGCACAAACCTGAAGTGAACAACTTCTGCTCAGTTCACCTCACATCATCTGCCTCTCTGAGCACTCGTGTGTGTGTGTGTGTGTGTGTGTGTGTGTGTGTGTGTGTGTGTGTGTGTGTGTGTGTGTGTGTGTGTGTGTGTGTGTGTGTGTGTGTGTGTGTGTACACAGCAGCCAGTCAGGTTGCAGCCACATGTGTTTGGACTTGTGCTCATTTTGGTTCTAAGAGAGTGAACATTAAGATGCATTTCACAGTAGTGATTGCGGTTATTATGTCAATCTTGACTGTTTAAAGAAACAATTCTTTTTTTTTAAGAATGTGCGGTATTGCCAGAGGAGATGTGATTATTCTGCCTGGTTAAGTTTAGAGTGTTTTCAGCAATACATATAACTCACTGCCTCCACCAATTTCCACTTAGCTACACAGTTGAGCTGTAGCATAGTGACATTTGTCTCCAAGCATTGAATTTCCAACAGTGATGCCACATTATTATTAACTCCTATTTTTTGTGTGTGTGTCTATGCCCTTCTGTTGTGCTCTTGTATGCCTGTGGTCGTCGTCTCTGGCCAGCAGGAGCGTCCAAAAAGTGCAGTTGAGCAGCAGCTGTGTGCTGCAGAGAGCGGCCGGCCCAGGATGAGCGTGGAGGAGCAGCTGGAGAGGATCCGCCGCCACCAGCAGGGTGCCCTCAGGGAGAAAAAGAAAGGCCTCAGTATCCGGGGCGGCAGCCAGGAGAACACGCCCTCTCGCAGTCACTCATTTAATAAAGAAAACCATTTCCGCAGTGTACAGGTACAGTATTGTGGCGACCACTGCAGACACTAACAGCACTTCCGCCAAACTGACAGTTTGGAATCATTTTTGCTCTTTTATTTTCCTGTGCCTGTTCTAGTCTCAATTGAGGCGAAGAGATGATGTGATCAGCAGTGACATTCAGCAACTGGAGGCTTCGCTCAGGCAGCAGGAGGTTGTGAGGGAGCAGGAGACGCCTGCCGAAGAGATTGCCCGTCTCAAAGAAGCCTCGCAGGCTGACCACATAAACATGGACCGAGAGGTAAAGCATAGCAGATGGCTGTCTTAGTCAGACTGATAATACTATCAAGGGCAATTATTTAGGATATGTTTACCACCAACATATAAGGTATTGTGTATTTGATTCTTAATGCCACAGCAGAAAATCTGTGTTTATTTTATAAATAAAACTGGAATAAATTAGAATAAAAGTGATACAATGATTTTGTAGTAGTGCAATTAAAAGGCATGTTGTGTTGTATAATAAATGATGGTCTGAAAAAGATGTATGTTGAGCTTGTCTTTTAATTAAATGTCATGGTACCTAAAACATATTGCCACCAGGGCTGTCAAAATTGCCCCAAAATGACAGTCGAATATTCACTCTAAAAAACCCTACATAGGTTCAGACCATTCGAATATCTATATTTGCGCATTAGGTCAATAATAGGAGGACAAACTAATACAACGAGACATAACTACTTGTATAGGTATTTTCGGGATACAGTATCTCTGTTCCAATTCTTGACAAATTTCTCTGAAGCCCGTGCCATCAACGACACTGATTGACCTCATGTCCTTGCTTATGAACAATGCAAGTTTCTATGTGCACGCCTCTTGTCATGCTGCAGACAAAGAGCTTGTGGCGGGCGATGAAAAATATGAGTCAAGATGTGGCTGTTTAGTTGGAGTTCCAGGCATCATTTCATGCCCTTTTGGGTGCACATTTTCGAGATGTGCCCTCATGTTGCTTGTGGTGGAATGGTAAGCTAACTGTAGCCTACACAGTTTGTATACAACTTTGTCTCGAGGCTCTGCATTTTTGCTGTCTACTGACCAAAATCTGAAGTATTTCCAAACTGGGGTTTTTAGGTTGCTTGGAGTCCAAACCACTCTCTCTGCTGCCATTTCGTTTTTCTCTCCGCCATCTGCATCTGCCACGGTTTTTGTCGCGTCTCATTTTCAGCAGTGAGTGACGCTTTGTAAGTGCGACTCCTGTGACCTGTCCCTGACCCATCATGCAGTGCACCCACTCGCAAAGCAGCCACTGATGTGTTTTTTTTCCACAGTTGAATATTAATTTTCACAATAGAATCTCCTTTTTTTTAAAATTTCAAACATATATTCAAATTTAGAGTATTCATTGACAGCCCTAATTGCCACTCGGTGTAAAGGCTGATTTATAGTTGCATGTCCAGAGCCTACCCCCTAACCTATGCAAATGGCCAATACTCAGGTCACAGGCTGTGCTTTACCTGGTAAACATACTGACACCTAATGGTTCGCAGCTGTGTCTCTGGGCTAAGCAGAGTAGACAGGCTGAGTGTCCCCAGGAAGGATTGCTCCTCCAGACATACCAAGTTTGAACATTACTTAGTTGTGGCAAGATGGTGTTTGCCACGGGCAGCCAGCCCTCCAGATATCCAGCCATTATGCCCAGAGATGGAAAGGAGGTAAAGAAACAGCTGAACAGGTTGGTGTGTTTACTGGGGAAACTACAGGTCACAACCCATTATATTAGCAGCACTGCCCAGCACTGCATAAAAAGTTGCAAGATGTGATACTATCAGGTCGACCAATCACAGTCGTGGCGGGGAAAAAAATACAGTATCATACTGTATTGATGTTGTATTAGTAATGGCCTATTACATTTTTAGAAATCAATCTGTTAAAATGCAAAAACACAGTAGCCAGGATTTATTCCAATGCCAGAGTGAGCTTGACATAATGACCATTCATACTGAAATCTTATTAACCTAATAATAACCTTATAAACTATAACCTTTTTCTGGATTACATCAATGAACCCCTCACAGTTTGTGTTCCTTACCGATCTCTGCTTGCTGCAGAATGTCTCACATTAAGTGTTTCTCGCTCTAGGACGAAGCCTTCGGCGGTGCTCTATTTAGCTCTTGCTCACCCAAATGTGGAACAGCCTCCCTGTACTGTAGATTATGATGAGCATGTTTAACATCTGTTATTTTGTTTTTAATGTCTTTGATTAAAGTCTCCATTTGTTTACTGTAGACACTTTTAGATTATAGATTCTATTTTTTCTGTATCTATTCTTTAGTGTGAAGTGTCTGTGTTCTTTCTTCAGCTGTCTGTGCCTGACAAAGTGCTGATTCCTGAGCGTTATGTGGAGTCAGACCCCGAAGAAGCTCTGAGTCCTGAGCAGGAGGCTGATAAGCAGAGGAAAGTTGATCGCATCAAAGCCCTTATAGCCAAAAACAGGTAAACGCACACACCTTGTACCAGTAACATTTTATTTGAAATGACAGGGATGCTCAGAGTCTTGAAGGGATAAAATAATTCTTTGGCAGTGATCGCTGATATTTCACAGCGGATGCCATGCATAAAATTCCTTGTAGAAGTGAGGAGTACAGTAAGCCTGGGGTCATAGCTGGGAATCACAATATATGGCTCAAAAGGGGCATGCAGATCAGTGCCTTGGATGTGCAGAAACATCCTTGCTCTTATCTCCTAGCCATGGTGACATTTTATTCTAAATGTCAGCCTTCTTGAATTGATGGAAAAGAGATGGCTCGTCTGTCCTGGGGTAAATGTGTTAATTTTGAAACTATGTTTACACTTGAAGCTGCATAACATATATCAATCTCAGAGACCATTTTGTATATGTGTTCGCTCCCAGCATGCAGAATGTGCTGCCTAGTTTGGCTCTAAGCCCGGAGGAGGACGCTGAAGAGGTGGTTACCGTACAAGAGAAAGAGAAGATGATTAATATCTCCTACGAGCTGGCAGCAGAAGCCTCCAAACGCAGCAAGCTGGTAGCAGGTACGTCCCTAGAGAAATGAGTGAGGAGGTGGTGGAGGGCTTGTTCTTAAAGATCACAACTTTTTTTTTTGTTTTTTAATTGTTTTATCAAACTGCAGCTGCTTCCATTGTTTATGTGTTGAGTCATTTATGATTGTAGTTTCCTCTTTAATTTACTTGATTTTAATCATCATTTCCTCTGTTGTTTGGCTGTTTAGTAATTAGCAGCTGATTTAATTTGTGTGTGTGCCTTGTTTGTGCTCAACATCTTGCTCTGTTTCATTGCAGTGAAAAGCCTGTCGCCCTCTTCCCCACCCCTTCCACAGTCTCCTAACACACCCCCTCAACTCACTGATGGGTCTCACTTCATGTGTGTGTAGTAGCACCAGTAAGGGCCTTCATCAACATGTTTTGTCCATACTCACAAAGCTAAAGTGTTCTCATTGTTGTAATTGTTGTCTCTGGGGAGAAGAAGCACGTCAGAATGAAGGGAGTGATGTCAAGTTTTGTAAAAGTATGGGGAGAGGAAACAGTTGTGATGTTTATATGCATTCTGTCTTAGTCGTGCAGGCGCATGACAGCTCAGTGTTCAAAGCTGATGTCGGACAACTATTCCTTTCAATATTTGTTGTGTAATGATCAGACTTAAATGACTGTTACATGCACCAAGTGGCGACTTTTTTAGGTACATGTGTTCAGTCTAACCCAATTCTATACAACAGCTCAACCATACATTCTATCATTGCAAAGATTAAAATGTTCAGTTTTTGTTGACATTTGCAGATATTAATTACATTAAATTATGTGTTTGTTCCTGAGGTCATAGTAATGTGTTGTCCATATGACAGCTGCCCAAACCGTGAAGCCAGAACATCTCGATCGCCACCTGGTGGCTGGTTGCAGTAAAGGTCATAAACCCCCCTCCAGGTTAGCAGATGAGCCAACCTGAAAGCTCAGTGAACATATCAAAAACAATTTCCCCAGAGATGATATCTGTAATTTTTGCTCATTCTCATCGAGCTGATGTATTTTCAAGTGTTCATTTTTCTAGAAAGTCTGGTTTTAATTTGCTGTTTGACGCAATGAAAAGGGGGTTAATCATCATTTTTATGAGTTACAGTCCACTGTCTGATCAACCCTGCAAAGACCTGTACACCAAATCTGGCAGCACTTGTATCTGGGGTATTTTGGCTTCATTTTAGTACAGTGGGGGAAAGTGAAGACACGTCACTGATATTTATACATGTCAGAGGCGGTGACATTATAATAAGCAGCGATTCATGCATGAAGGACAGACGATAAGGAAAACTCCAAAAACGACCTCATTGAGCTTTAATGCTCATACTGCCCAGTGCTGCAGCTCTGTGTTTCCCCCTACTCTCCCCAGACTTCCCTTAATGATAAACTCACACACACCAGACCCAGCACTGCTAACAACATCAGGGCAGCTGTGCTTACTAAATTATTACGTGCAAAACTAACTGCTAGGCACAAATTATGCAAATGTGTGACATGGTGCCGTAGTGTGATGTTACATAGTCACAGAAATAAAAGCAAGACTGATAACAAGGTGTTTTTAGGAGCAGTGTTTTCTGTGGGAGAGAGTAGCTTCTGTTGTTGCTGACATTGGGCTTTTTTATTTTAAAGGTCTTTTACATAAACAAGAACCAATAGAAAACACTGAAGGCAGGAAAAGGGATAAAAATGAAAATGCTCAGTTGATCTCCTTTAATACCTCAGTGATTGTGTCAACAAATACTGACCATTATAAGACTACTTAAAGTAGACAGGTGTACCTAGCAAAGTGCCTACTACTGAGTCTTAGTAAATCTTAGGTACTGTCCACTGTCTAGTGTTATTTTTGGAGAATAATTTGACCTTTGCCCTCATTCTCAAACCTCTCCTTCTCTCCCTTCAGCACAGGCTCTGGCTTCAGTGAAAACCTACACATGAAGGAAACAGCAGTGGAGGTGTAAAGGCGCCTCAGAAGACTTCCCCAAGGACATCAGCACAAGGCCACGGCCTACAGAGAGAGAAACTGCCCACTTTGTTCTCTAGGGTCTTGACCTCTGACTTCTGTATGCTCACTGTGACGTCTTAAGCTTCTATGCCACCAACAACACTTTTTCCGTGTGACTTTTCTCTGTTATCGCTCCTCTGTTGGGGTGCCACAACCTCCTCAGTCGGTACTGTTACCATTTCAGCTCCATTTTCAGTTTTTACAAGGCTTTTAAGGTTATTTTTTAATTATTTATATGGTTTCATTATGTTCTTGTTTGAATATGGGTCAACGTCTCTCTGTATATGATTATATGAGGCTCATAGACTGAGCTCTGTTGTAAGTAGGAGGGCCTGTGGTAAAAATCTTTTGGTCCGTGCTATATTTTCCATTCATGTTTCACCACCTGTCCAAAAGGTTGCAAGAACACATTATTTTACTTCAGTTACGTCTTTTTAAAAGTCACTCAGTCCTTTTTTTTCAGGCATCGGTCATCAACTAACCATTCATATTTATCATATATTGTAAAAAAATAAATAAATAAAAAAACATGCAAAGATTAGTGTATTAAACATGTAGATCTCTCCATTATAATGAAAGGAGGGGACACTTTATTGCTGCAGACAAAGATTCTTTGTAATCTCTCCTGTTTTCTGGGTTGTAATTATGAATTAATGGGATCCTCTGCAGTCCCTGTCGCATTGTTGCCGACATATATGTGAATGTTCTGGCTTTAGTCATTCTATACTGTCTTTTTTTATTGCCGAGAGATATATTTAAACTGAGAGAAGGAAACAAAAGAGTTTGGCTCTATTTTATGACATGTTGGTTTGAAGTCATGTAACTAAATAATAATAATAAAAAAAAGATTAGCACATGTAAAAAGCAATAAAAATAAAAATGTTTGTGGATCCAGGATTATTTTTTGTGTGTGTATAAAGTGTAATTATCAGAGGTTTACTGTGTATATAATGTACATGGTAGAGCAGGATGGGATGATGTATCCAATTTATGGTTACAGACTAGATTTGATTTGCAAATGTTCATATTCCATCTGTTTTATATCATGTTAAATAAATGTTGCTGTTCTTAACAACTGGATGCATTGTTTGTTGTTGTTGTTGTTGTTTTTTTTTACTGCTCTTTCAACCAGCTGTAGTAGGCAAACTGAGAATGAAGCCATGTAAACCTGCTGATTTAATGTAATGATTATAATGATAATAATTAATGATTTTAATCAAATGAATGATTTTGCAACTTTCATCAGAAATAAATGTAAAATGTAGGGTGATTACATTTGGTGACTTGGGCTGGAGGTGCTCAAGTTTTATGACTGTCAGTTTAAATACAAAATAGTGGCTCCCTCTGGTGGTCATGTGTATAATTTACTTTAACGTATATGTTTGATTCTTAAATTCATATTGTTTCTGCAAAAGTTAATTTTGATACTTGAGTATATTTAGTGTCAGACTATTTAAGACTTTTACTCGAGCACAATGCATATGAGTGACTTTGACGTTCACCAAAGCAACATTTTAACTTTTAGCTTTTACTCAAATATATTTTTAGGTACTTTTTACAACGATGAACATTAACTATTGTAAGCTTGATGGCTTCTTCAAAAGTGTTAAATTCAAAAACATCCAAGAGATTCCTTATAGCCCACAAATAATTGCATCACGTAAGAGAGGAGTCAGCCACAGGCATTTTTTCACATAACATGTATACTAGTATTTGTGATCACCACTGCAGTTACTTGTTTTTCTGTAATTTTTAGGATGCTTTGTTGACATGTTGCGTGTTTTTAATGGTAAATAACTGATAAAAAAAAAAACACCATAACAATAATTGAATAAGATATGTAACATCAATAAAACCATCTATTGCAAATTATGAATTATTTATGATACTTTAAGGCTTTACTTAAATACAATTTAAATATTTTAACATTTCACTTCACTTTTACTCAAGTATGACATTTGGGTTATTATTATAACACTGTCCCTTACAGTGTTCATCTGATAGGCTACATAACTTGCCATTTAAATCAAATGGGTCTTGCTGGAGGTTGAACACAATTAATAGGATTGTTTGTTTTTAGTTTTTCATTTGATTGTCTAGTAACAAACATGGTATGGTAGTGTATATGTACAAAACAAAACAAACAAAAAGAAAATAAAGCAAACAAAGAACAATTAAACATCAGAAAGGTGAGTCAGTATAGCGATATGTTAATAACAGACAGACTCCACTGGTCTATGATTAATGTAAGGCGTTACTGATGTACAACACAGATTTACATACAGATTTACAAATGAAGCACATAAACAATTAGGTTTTATTTCCCTGGCAAATTTGAAGTGTCCAGAAAGGGAATCAAGTAATTCTTTTATTTTTTTATTTTTTTTGTTTTGTTAAATGCCTTTAATTTCTAGCTCAGTGATAATGGCCTTTATAGTGATGGTAATGATGGCCTTGTGGTATTTGTGTAGGTGACTAAAATGGTGTGAGGTCTCCTGAGATGAGGGGGAAAAGGAGAAAGTGGTGAAATGTTTCTCAACAACCTGGCAACACAAACCTTTTTGCAGTGGGCGCTGGTAAAATAATCCTTAATTGTGATTTTAGTAAGTGAACAGCTGCTTTAGTAAACACTCGCTCCTGTGTTAAAACTGGGCTGGAAACACATGGAAAGTTTAAATACCAACGTCCGATTTTCTCCTCCTCGTGCCGCCTCCGACCAATCAGAGAGTAGACAATGAGCTCTGACCCCGCCCTTCTTCTGCAGCGGAGCTCGTGACGGTGCCACGGTTAAATTTCAATACCGAAAGTGTCCCACGGTACGTGCGCCGCTGAAATGGCTGCTGCGGCGACGGAAGAAACACCCGCACTGAGTGCTCATGGCGATGTATTGTCCGTGGAGGCAAACGAGGGCAACGGAGAGGAGAAAGATAGGGGGCCCGCCGAACCGGAAACCGAGGAACCTCGCAGCAGCGAGGAACCGAAAATGGAAGCGGTGGACGCGGAGGCCGGCGAGGAGAAGCCCGCTGCAGCGGCAGACAAGGCCGCGAGTGAGGCGGCGGCGACTGACGACAGCGCTGGAGCGGCCGACCAGGAGGCGACCGCCGCTCCTGAAGACCCGGAGCTGAAGCCAGAGCCGCAGCAAAGCCCCGGAGAAGGTACCAAGGAGCCCGCCACAGATACCGCTATAAAAGAAGCGAAGGAGGAAGCTGGAGAGGACAGCCGGTGTTCGGGGATAGACTGCGAAAAGAGCAAAACAGTTTGTGAAGATGGTGAGAAAGCCAGCGGCGGGGGCGGGGAGCTGGGTGACAAGAGGCGGCCGAGTGTGGAGATATCATCCTCGGATGGTGAACCGCTGAGCCGCGTGGACTCCGAGGACAGGTTGGTTGGGGGGAAATGACAGGTTGTTGTTGTTGTTGTTGACCAGTGATGGGTGTGAATGGGGTCACAGTAGCAGTATCAGTGGAGGATAACTGTAAATGTCTTTGCAGTTAATGGATAAAGCTAGAAATAAAATGCACTCGTCTATGTTATCAGCATACCAAACAAAATGGAAGTGAACAGATTTCCAGTTTTACGGTCAATATATCAAATCCCAATGTCCAATGGTATTATCTGTGATTGTAAAACACGACAAACTGTGCACAAGCTCTAGAGGTTTAAAGTTAAGTTCAATTTAACTACTTTATATATTGCTGGGCATCTACAGCAGAGCTTCATATAGTATTACATACAGTTCATTATGTGTGTAGATGTCCTGTGAGATACACAGATCTGTTGAAAGGCAACTTCTCAACAGGCCTGTTTTCAAATTTGCAGATTTTTTCGGGTTTATGAAGAGTTTATTTATTTTAAGACACTCTTAACTCCCAATGGATAAGTTCATCTGTCAATCTATCACTTCACGTTGATGTTATTAACATTCAACATCTATACAGCTGGTTTTCCCCTTGACAGGAAGGGTGCGAAACATTGTAATCTGAAAAGTAACTGATAACTAAAGCAATTGGACACATGCATTGTAGTAAGAAGTACAAGTTTTAGTGCACAGCCAAAAATAGGTACATTTCCAGGGACAGTCCAAGTCTACCTAACCAAAATGCATTTAACTCACAACCCTTTTAATTTTACCGTCTTAACTTGTCTTATTTTCATCTCAGATGGTTAGATCAAACATCAGACATGTTTTAACATATACAAACTCTTTTCGTGGATAATTTCTGCCTGATAAGGATTTCCCACCCAAAAAAAACTAAAACAACCCATCTTTAAACCTGCATCAAACACTAATTCTCTTCCCTCTGTCTTATTATAAAATCTAGAGAATATGTATACATATTTTTAAAATTTTATTTCAAAAGCTTCATTCCTGAATGCATGATATCTCCAGTATCATTAAGGAAAGGTCCATTTTCATTGTGTGTTTTCATGTATGCAGAGGTGTCCGATATCCCAGTCACACGTGTGTAAATTTGGTACTGGACTATGATTGGATTCCAAACTACTTTCTGTCACAAAATCATCTTGTATGCCATGAACTTGCCTTTCAGGTGGGCATGGATGAACATTCCACTTTCAGCAGATGAATAGGAAAACCGCTTCCTCGTGAATGTAAAACAAGGATTTAAAACATGTTGGAAAAATGTCTATTTACTTAAAGTTAAAGATGCTAGCTATAAAAAAAGTTGTTTTTCAAGTCTAACTTCTAAGTCTGAATTCCTAACTCGCCAAATGGGTCTTTTAATCATGCTGATCTCTTTACTCAAACTAGGGCTAAAATGCTGGACTGGAAAAGGTAACATCTAACGGTTGCGTTGCTTGTTGAGTAAGTGAACTCTTGTCTGTGAGACCTTAGGTGATGTTGTCAGCACATAAAATTAATAACACAGTGCTAGGAGCACTGAATGCAGCAGTGTAATTGATTTGGCATGAGTGATTAATGCGGTATGCATGGAAAATCAGTTGCAGCCTGAAGGATTTCATGCATAGTAGCTAGTAATATGTGCACCTGTTCTTCACTGCTGTACAAAGCCTGATCTAAGCTATGAAGATATTCTTGATGGCCCTAGCACCCATGTTTTATAACCCCTCTCCTTCCTCTCTCTGTGACAGTATCAGCAGCACCCTGATGGAGATGGAGAGCACAGTGTCCAGTGGGCGCTCCACCCCTGCTATGATGAACGGTCAGAGTAGTGCCAGCTCCTCAGGGACTAAGACGGTGGCCTACTCCTGCTGCTGGGACCTCTGTCCACAGTGCTTCAACTGCAGTCCTGATCTGGCAGAGCATATCAGGGGCATTCATGTGGACGGACAGAGAGGAGGGGTCAGTAGACTTTAAACTTTTCAACGTGCTTCATGTTGATCTCCTTTATTCTGCCTGACGAGTGGCCAAGAATGATGTGTCTCTTTTTGCTGTAGTTTTAAAGTGACATACACTTGAGATACAGTTCAACAGTTTGAACACCTCTTCTCTTCTCTTCTCTTCTCTTCTCTTCTCTTCTCTTCTCTTCTCTTCTCTTCTCTTCTCTTCTCTTCTCTTCTCAACAAGTTGACACCTTCACTATTGCAGTGCCCACATGGCCTCATTTTCTCCAGAAGTCAATTAACTCAGATGTTGTTGCTCTTGACACACAATACAGAAACCTTCTTATATTGTATATAAAAAAAAAAAAAGAATATAAACTGACTCATGTATTGATCCTTTTTAAGATCTTGTATCATGGTTAGACATTCCAGTACTTTTACAGCACTGTAATTAAAACTGCAAGTGAAATTTGACTCACCTTTTTTTTTTGGAATGAATCTAGAATCCCCTGTACTGAATACTGTATTCAATTCCTCCCTCTAACTATCTATCTAACTATCTATCTAACTATCTAACTAACTATCTAACTAACTATCTATCTATCTATCTATCTATCTATCTATCTATCTATCTATCTATCTATCTATCTATCTATCTATATAAATGATATAATAATAAAATAACAAATTTGGCTTGCATTCACTTGGTAACATTCATCTCAGACAGAAGAATAATGAAATGTACACTGAGGTAAAGTGCTTGTCACTCCAAACTCGAAGTCAACTGTACTTAGCTGTACTGTACTGTACGTAATCAATTTCAGTACATGTATTTAATGTATACTTGTTGTTTTTTCACATTAAACTGCAGTTCACTGTTTTACACTTCATGTTTCTCTGAACAGAAATTCAGTTGCGATGTGTGCCTCCGCTGTAAGCCGTTAGCTCAGTCAGCTGTTCACTCTGGTTGCTGTCAGCTCTCATGCCTCGAAACAAGTGCGGTGCTTCGTCCTCCCACGCAGGACAACAGAAAATATACTTATCACAAACAGACAATCACAAATGATCAAATGAATGGGCTACTTTTGATTCCAACGGAGTGCTTCTTCTCTTGCTGTTACCTGTTGTGTCAACGCAAGTTATAATCACTGGCTGACCACTCACGTAACTTTACAAGAATTGTTCTGTGGTACCGTCCCATCTATCCCCTCAGTCACAAACAGCTTGCTGGCAGGACCATGCATATATACTTAGCTGGTTAAACCAAGAGGACACTGAAAATCCATATGGATATTGGCAGGCAGAAAGTTAGTTGACATTTGCGCAGCACATGGAGAAACTGTCTCCTGTGTTTAGTGCTCTTCTGCTCTTCTGAACAGGTTCTTGAGACCACCAGTCAGATTGTTTATAATGTATAGTGGCCGATAACAATCGATGCTTGATCAATCGGAGCATCCTTACACACTTTTCTTTCTCTCCTTAAATTGTCTGTTCACTATGCCAATATAAACTCCTTCTCCTCTCTTCTTATTTGACTCTTTTTGTACCTCAGGTGTTTGTTTGTCTATGGAAGGGCTGTAAGGTGTATAATACACCATCCACCAGTCAAAGTTGGCTCCAGAGGCACATGTTGACTCACAGTGGAGATAAGCCGTTCAAGGTAAAAACATTTACTTGTGTACAGTTTATACCTGTTTCTCTGAATTCTGTTGATCATTCTGTTGATGTATATTTCAATGTATATTTGTACCTTTGTTCCCAACTCTGCCATAATCTAAAATAAAATGTATTAGTCATACATTAGAAAAGTTATTGTCATTCCCTTGCATTTTTTTGTGCACTGCTGTAGTGTGTTGTTGGTGGCTGCAACGCCAGCTTTGCCTCCCAAGGAGGGTTAGCGCGTCATGTCCCCAGTCACTTCAGCCAGCAGAGTTCCTCCAAAATGTCAAGCCAGGCCAAACTCAAGGAGGAGTCACCCTCCAAGGCTGGCCTCAACAAGAGGAAGAAACTCAAGAACAAACGCAGGTGCTCCCTACGTACGTACCTAACAGGCACACAAACTAACCCCATTTCAATGTTTTTCTCATTGATTTTCCTCTTTGCTTTGATGGTAAGGATTACACGCTGGGCACATTTTTACTGTCATGTTTGTTGTGCTGAAACAGATTTTTTTAGTCTCTAACCTCCCACATCTTTTTGTAGGAGAAGCTAGAGCTGGACAACACACACACACACAAAAAGGTAGATATATTTGTGCCAGCTGTCAGACAGATTCTACTTATGGTAATGTTCTACATCTTGCAAACATCTTTTATAGTCTTCTCGCATACATTACGAAATGCATGCATGCAGCTGATGTGTCCTTTCTCAGGTTGATACTGAGAGTTCACTCCCTCGTGGTGGGTTTTTCCCTTAGATGGCTTGTGAAAGATCTCACATCATTTTTTTTTCTTGTAAACCTCATCTTGTGTTGAAAAACAGATAATTGCGGTTGATACTGTTGTGAAAAAAAAAAGATGTAGTTATTGCACTTCGCACATATTGCATACATAAATTAAAGACATACAGCATATTGCACTTCTCTGCTGTTGCCGTGAAATCCTCATCTCCCACTGCTGTGAATTACACAATTTCAGCCGAAGATTAAATGGTCATTATGAGCCTACACCAGGTGGTATTAAAGATCTTAAGATCAGCAGCAAATTGTGTATAATGCCAACTGTTTTCCCAAGCATGACTTTTTAGGTTCATTACCTCCTAGATAGCCATTAGTTTTTCATTGAAAAAATAATCCATCTATATAAAAACTCTTCATGTTTTAAATCTTGCACTGATGTGAGGTTAACATTTTTAAAATGCCTTAGTGTTGCCTTCAAGGACACTTGACTTCTAACGGTTAATATTGAAGTGACAAATGCATTATTTTCACAAATATTTGTTGGTAGAAAATGAAACACAAATGAGACAAATGATAAGAAATTGTATATAATGTAAATAATAATGATTGCATTAAAAAAGAATAAGCTTCTCTGAAGTCTCAAGTCTCTCTGAATGCAGTAGCAGGTTATGGAACTGGCTTAGCATTCCACACCATTGGAATAAGATCAAAATATAACTTATAACTATAACAAAATGAATGAAGAAATACTCAGGTCTCTGCAAGTTTGTTCATACTATAGTATAGTGGATTTAAACCAATGGCTGTCTTGAGTTCAATATATTTGCATTAACCACTTCCTGTAAATTTTTGTCCTTGTTGCAAGTTGCAACGGTTGGAAGTACTGTGTTTGTGAAGCCACATGTGCGTCCATATAGACCCATGCATCAGAGCAACATCCTGGTCACCAGAGATGAGGCTCATGTTTAGAATACTATTTGCCCATTTAAATAGAGCCTGTCATCAGAAGTTTCTCTTTGGACATGACTAAAACAGCCACCAGCACCTACAATGAAGTTAGTTGACTTACAGTTAAACACACAGACTTAAACATACCACAGTAAGTTACAAACATGTTGACACTTTAACATTTGACAGGGACGCGTTCTATGCATCCTTTATGCATCCTACAGAGAAAACAGAACATAAGGAATGCCTGAAAGAGTTTAGATGGCTTGCAACAAATGTGCAGTATTGTCGAATTGCTTTGCTTGGACCTCGATCCAAAATCCAGAATAAATGTATTTTCTAATAATTGTAAATGTCACAAGGCCTGAGTATCCTTACCACTGAATATGTGCAGTGAGGCAGTTATTCAGAGGAGCAAAACCATAAGAATCTCATTACTGCAGCTTTCAATAGAGAGTCGTACTTTTGTTCCACATTTGGATTTTTTTGTTGATGCAAAGCAATGTTAAAAAACCACAAAGGAATCACATTTTTCAGTTATGAGATGCTTCTGACGTAGTTCTGGTTAGTTACAGAAAGCCATGGAATTTTTATATATTGGGCCACAGTGGGAACCCTGGTGTCATGTTTGTTTGACTCTGCACTCATCTGAGTCTGTCCTTCTCCCCCTTCAGCGAGGCCCCACGACTTCTTCGATGCCCAAACCATGGATGCTATTCGCCACAGGGCCATCTGTCTCAACCTCGCCACCCACATTGAAAGTGTTGGCAACGGCCACAGTGTGGTCTTTAACAGCACGGTGAGTCCGTGTGCAGCTCCACCACTTCTGTATATCTTACAGTGTTTGCCTCTGGCTACCTGTTTCCACTTGAAATGGTTCACAATGAGTTGCTGAGATGATTCAGAGAACAGGACTGAAGGAAGGATGCACTCTGGTTTATTTATTTAGAATTTTTAGACATTTTAAGATGCATTCTTCTTTTAGATGGTCGGCTCTCTGAAAAATGTTGACAAGGAGTTTACCACTCCCTATTTAGAATGTAACTGTGCATGTTAAAAGGTGAAAATATGCCATAGACACCACAATTTTAAAAATGAATGCTGATTGGCTTATTTCATATTTAATATTATGTTATTACATGAACCCCATGTACCGAAATATTATATGCTATAGTGATATACTGCATTTTATTTTTGAACCTTGTAGCTGTTTTAGGCGGTTTTAAGTTAGTTAAGTGTGGACAATAATTAAGTTCTACCTTTTGAAAAAACACTCAAA
This sequence comes from Acanthopagrus latus, assembly GCF_904848185.1. Taxonomy (NCBI): domain Eukaryota; kingdom Metazoa; phylum Chordata; class Actinopteri; order Spariformes; family Sparidae; genus Acanthopagrus; species Acanthopagrus latus. The sequence goes on from NC_051046.1 coordinate 13,334,993, forward strand.
TTAGACTCTTCAATCATTGTGAGGAGATTATGTCACAAACTGATTTAACATGGAAAGAAGTGTTCAGGTGTCCCATAAACACTAATGAAAGTATATACGTTTTTGATGTACTTATCTTTTCTTATTGCATGTTTGAATATAAAAAAGATAACAGTAATTTATACACCCATCCTTTTTTGTTATTTGCTTTTTCAACAACAGGGGGCATGAAAGTGTCACTATTTTGAAAACCATCTTCTGATCACTGCAGTGTTTTTCTCTGTGCACTTTAGGTGAACCTCACGAATTGCCCCTAGGCTTAACGCTGTTTTTCTCTGAATCGTGTTTCACTGGAAAAACAATGGGATTGTTTTGTGTATGGTGCGTGGTCTACCCCAAGCCCACTGCATGATACATTATTAATGAGCTCTAAAATACCTTTAAACCATACTATTTAGGCACGTGAGCACTCTTAAGAAAGAATATTTTAACAGTGAAAGGTTCTATGTCTATCACTGACGAAGTTTCAGAGAGGAGAGGAAGGAATTCTATATAACAGATGTTAACTCTAATGATATCTTGAATGTGAATGGGATTTTCTTTTCTATATTTTTTTATGAATGTCTTGTGCAGCACCACTAGGGAGCACTCTCTCTCCTGTTCAGGATCCTCAAATTACATGACTGTGGAAAAAACGTTATTATCTGCTGCCCAGTTCGCCTTTCTTTTACATACAGTAAATCTGCAAACATGCACAACCTCCCTCTCTTGTTTCTAAGCATCGTCTGTCATTATATTTAGACATAAATTTCAAACTGTATGATCAGTGACAGTGATTCTGTTTACAGTGGGCAGAAAGTTGGCCTCTATTATTGATTTGCAGCATTTGCCATTTGGTATTTTTCCTCCCTGTTGAGTTGACTCTTATATACATAAATTATGCATTAAATGTGCTGTGCTACTGTAGCATGCTGCCACTGGCAAACCTAGCAGAAGTAATTAGTGCACAAGGGTAAGGAATCTATATTTTCTCCTGAAGATAAAGGTGAAAACACCTCATGTGATTCACACCACTTAAATACATACCCTACATTTTTCTGCACTTGGAAATACAGTTAAAAGGCATGATCGACATTGTTTAAATTGTTATCATGATATAAATATTTTTTAACTCACTGTATGTCACAATGTATGCAGTATCCTATAAAATGAAACCAAGCAAAGCAAAAAACGAGGTTCTGCTGTTTGACGTTGTTTAAGGAGTACATTTTTACACATATGAGTTTTTTTATATATATTTTAATTAGAGATGCTTGTAGCATCATTGTTTTTTTACAACAAACATACAGAAAGAAAATCAGTGAAGCACAAGGAGGTTCAGCTTTTCTCACAGACAGACAAAAGAGATCAAAGACTTCAATCACAAAGTTTCATTTTGAATGTGTGTGTGTGTGTGTGTGTGTGTGTGTGTGTGTGTGTGTGTGTGTGTGTGTGTGTGTGTGTGTGTGTGTGTGTGCGTGCGGTGTCCACAAGGCCTATGGTGGGGCACAGATGATGCAAGTCTGTGATAGCGCTGCAGACTTCTAGTATGTATGTACATTTTAATTTTGCAAACAGATAGCCATCAAGCAAGTGCCATACATTCTTTATCAAGTAAATAAATTTCCACTGGCATGAATTAAAACATGTCTGAAAACATACAATGTTGAGTGCAAGCAAACATACTGTTAATGCTCCTGTTTCATGTTATAGTGTAAGTAGACTGCTGACATCAGTGCTATCCCCACTACAGTATTATTTTGCTGTTAGCACAGTCTCTTTCAACTCTGCTCTGCTCCGCTCCTACAAACCTCAACTGCTCACCAGCAGCCAAGAATTTTAAAAGAAAAACTCAAGAAAAAAAGTGAAGATAAAGCTTGGGAAGAGGTTAAGAGAGGTAACCGCATATTTGGACACAGACTGAGAAGGAGGAAGAGCCAGCCAGGGGAGGGAGAGAAACAAATGTAGAGAAACAGAAACTTGGAGAGAAAGGACAAGGAAAGGGGGTTAAGTGAAGGTCAGGGTCATGGAGTCGGAAGGAGATCTGGCCAGTTGGGCACACATTCTCCAACCCCTGGAGGATTGTGGTTGAGAAGGACTGCGGCACTGCGTCAGACCCCAGGCCCCAGCGGACAAGGCCTGGGGAGATGAAGCAGAGCTGTGGGGGTTCTGTGGAGCTTGGCCAGTGGGCCTGCTAACACGCCAGAGCAACTCAGTCATGTTTATGATGGGATATTTTTGTTATTACGGCAATCTGCGTCATCCACAGCTTGACCCCCTGACACTAGACAGGCACCCAGTTTTAGCAGCCCTGCCTTCCCCCAGCTCTGGTCCGGCAGTTTTCACTGCCTTGTTTCGGAGCCACAGTAATATCCACTGTTCACTCCCTATTTCCTCCCTCCCTCCCTTTCTCTATTACCTCCCTCTCTTGGGTCTGTAGAGGATTAAGATCTGTCCCTTAAAGCACCAACTTCCATCATCAAACCACTCAGCTCACAAATCACTTCATGCTGCTTAAACACAAGCCTACTTCTTCATCTTCAGCCGTTACATACATGGTCATGGCCTCTGCGGGTGTAGCCAGGGCTTGTGATTATTAACCTGGTGCTTTGAGGAGCCTGAGGTCACAGGTTAACAGCTATGCATTTTTAATTAAAAGGGCAGCAAAGCAGCTGCTGCTGTACAGAGTCTTAGCTGCAAGGCTTGAGACACTTATCGTAGGGCCCATTGTAGCCTCCACAGGATTCAAGCTAATGCTGCAGCCAGACCCTGTTGTTGTCTCTCCTCCCACATGTGGGTTTACTGTGGAGCAGCAGTAGCCAGCCAAGCCCGGGTGGAAAGCTAGCAGATAAAGGCAGAAGCAGATAAACAAGAGCAAGATGCAATGGCAGTGTTAATTAGTCTTGCTCTGAAACACTCAGAAGGAGTTTTTACATCTTCTCCAGATTGAGTTAGAAACGTCAAAGATGGCATTCTTACTGCACTTTACGTCTATAAAGGACAAGAGAACACTTTGTATATCTTGATGGATGTTTGATAATCTGCCAATATATTTAGAGTATTGAAGAGTAGAGTAAGAGTATTGAAACTAGTATCACTGCACTGAAAGTGATTTATTTTATGTTGAAAGCTCATTTAAATGAAAATATGGGAAGCAGGCGTTTGACAAGCCATCATATAAATTGAGTGACCAAAAAAAAAAAGTTACTTAGTTACTAAAACCACGTTATCACACAGAAAGTCAGTAACCAGACTCTTCCCTCGTGGCTTATGGATGTTAACTGTCGTAGTGATGATATATACTGTGATGTTGCATTCTGATGCAGTCATTTTAAATACAAGGACTACTAAATTATATTTTCTTTCATCCAGCCGCTCAGTTGTTACTCTCCTGTCTACAGCTTTTTGTCATGAACATGTATACTAAACTGATTAGAAACCTGGTTTCCGGTATAAACTGCAGAGAAATCTGTGTTCTGCAGGGGAAATCTATCCTCTGTATATTTCTCTTCAGCTACAATTCAGAGGCCAATTATACAAATATGTCTGTACTTGAACTTTAAGTAAAAATTGAATGCATGCCTTTTACTTGAAATTAAGTATTTCTACACAATGATATTGCTAGTTTAGTTTGACTGGAGTAAAGGATGAGTACTCCCTCCACCACCTGTGTCAGAGAATACTGGCCCAGCAGGATGTCTTTGCAATGGTGTGCTCCATGTATCATTCTATCCCGGCTCTTCTATGAGTCACTGACAGGGAAACAGATGCAAAAATCTCTGCTTTCCTTGCAAAATCACAATGTAGTTCACATATTTGTTTTTGTAGGTCAGAGGAAGGTTTTAGATTTCACACAAACAGTTATTCTGTTGAAATGTAAGATGCTCAAGTTCTTTTTCTCAGTTTCATCACTCATGCGGTTCCTTCCTGCTGCTTTGCTTTGCCTGCTTGTTCTCTTTTCCTCTCTAAGGAGCCTGAGCACTGTATTACAGACAAGAGGCAACAACATGGTTGATTTGCCAACTTGGCTGCTATTTGTAAAGCTTCTCACAGACAAATATTAAGGCACAGAGCCAGCAACAACACAATTCATATCTGCTAACCAAGCATACATATTTCTTTCAAAAAGTTAATCAAACTGAAGCTAAACTTCTGCCAGACAGCTCTATACCTGGAAGCTTATCAAAATATAAATATAGATTTGTACACCTATTCTGGCCCCTCCTGAATTCACAGCAAAATGGGAGGAGGGTGGAACTTTTCTAACATGCTATCTTGGAGAAAGTATGAAAGGGAGCCAACAACATACAAGTTTTTGCTTTGTGCTAGACAGAAAACAAAAATATGGATCTCAGCCTAAGAATTTGTGATGAGTGGGAGAGATCAAAATATATATTCCTATAAACAGAGAGATTAAAACGTGTTTTGGCTCAAAAGACAGAGGTCGAGAAAAGATGTAAGATGAGGCGGAGAGTAATTCTAGGTCTCTGTCTATGTCTCCTGTCTCAGTGGAGCCTTCTCCCCCCTGTCCTCAAACCACTTTCTATCAATGCCGCAGCCAGTCTCTGGAGTCACAAAAATAATTTCAGATATTCATGTGCGTAAGAGAAGTTCTTCACATGTGAGCTCACTCTGTCCTAAAAATAGACATTCCTAACGAAAACGAGCCAATTGACGCAAGAGGTTATATTTGTGGCTATTTCTGACACTCTTGGTTTATTTTTCTAGCTTTTCTTCTCCCTACTGACAATATTTGTGTGAATTCCAGACTAGGTTTACTATAAACCAACACAGCATGATAGATGAAATGTTATGTATAAAAAGGACCAACTATTCAGGAAATCTGGTATTGTCTCAACTGTATTTTCACAAGCAGAAATTCCTTGATGTTTGAGGTTATGTTGGCAGATCAAGACTTGAGTAGTTAAACCAAATAGTGAAAGATAAAATGAACACACCTTGCCATGTTTTGCAGTAAACGTAAGAAGTTGGGTGATAGTTTTCATCAGACACAGTCTTGTCTTGAAGGCCTGAAGCGGCTGGTGCTGACATAATCCACAGCAAGAGCAGGAACTTGTTTATGGTGATAACTGTTCAGTGTGTACCCCACGTCTGTCTTCGTGGCTCTCAAGAATGTCAGCTGTGATAAGGAGTTCTCTGTTGAGTCCAGAGATAATAGGATATTTCTAACTTTTGTCTGAATTTGAATTCCTTGGTGCAGCATGTTGCAAGGGAATGGGGGGTAGATCCAGTTGAAAGTGCTCACATTGCTTATTAGTGAAATGATCAGCCACTGTATCACTTGGTGAGATTTTTGAATCATGTAGCCTCATTATTTATTACAGAGATGGGGCCAGGATGGGGCCATGTCTTTGAAGCCTGTTGTCAACAGAGGAGGGAGAATGCTGCACGAGGAGCCGAACCTGACATATAAATGCTAATCTAAATCTTCACAAACTGCATCAAAATGTTAAATTAACCGTAATATGTAGGTTCAGTTATCTGCCTGTCTAAGTTTTTGTGTTAACTCTTCTGTGGATGAAGCTGCTTACAGGTTACTGGATGTAATACTGGCTGAAAGGAGATGGGAGTCATCATTTTCTTAGGCTTTTCCTCCTTTTTTTATTGTTGTTTTTTTTCTCATGTTTTTTTGCTTGCTTGTCTGTGTGCAGGTACTAGCCAGAAGGAAAGAGGGATCGGGAAAGGTGAAGGTTCTCCTACATTGGACACCTGAGGATATGTGAGTAAAATTTCCCCAAGACTATTTTGAAAGTTAGAATAGAATCTACTTCAGCTGATATCAGCTACGATACAGTTTTAACTAGAATGGCACTCATTAGAGTGCCTACTTCTGCCAAGGCCCAACAGTCCCCTTAAGTTCAATCAACCAAACACTAACGGGGTCTTTTCTTGGACAAGACACATCCTCTATCTACGTTTCATTGAAATCCGTCTAGTAGTTTTTGTGTAATCCTGCTGACAATGGTGAAGGCAACATACTTGTCAGTGGTAAAAATGGATAAAAATCGACAATTAAAGATTTCCTATTTTTAGTAGCAGCAGCAGCAGTAGTAGTAGTAGTAGTAAAATGTTTTGTTTTGAGGTTTACGGAATTTGAGCACCACAAAGCTGCAACAGCTGCTAAAAGCCATAATATACAGTATGCTGAATGCCTCCAAAGGCTAACAACAAACAAAGGATGCAGCCCTTACCTGAAGCCAGACACACTGACCAGTTACCTCTCTGCTGCTTTTTAATTTGTTGCCCCCAAAGCAATGCTCACTTGATGGGTGGTTGAAGCTGAGCTGGGCTTCCTCTGCTTGTGTTGACAATTGTGAACTTACTGAACCAGATGATAGATGCAATTAATTTAGATTAATGAATAGATGCAGACAGAAACTAAACCAAAATGCTGCAGGGATGACTGTTATCATTCATTGTCCATCATGGTGTCATTGAAGAGTTTGTTCTGATTGTAGCACGCTTGTCTCTTCAGTCCATCTTTCTGGTCACCTTGCATCTCGGAGTAGCATCTGACAGGCCTGTATTCGATCAGACCTGCCTGAATTTGACAAATGCCAATGATTGTGACGTAGTGGTATGTTCTATCTTGACAAAAATATTGTAGTACATGTAGATAGATCTAGGATTTAGATTGTAATTGTTTCAAGAATTATTATTTATTATTGATACTTTAAGTGAACAAAATAGGAGAACTCCTGCAGACTGTGCACTGGAAATCCATGTAGCGGTTATTGTCCCTGCTATGCATCTCCCTGTAGTGAACTGCATTTCTTCATCATAGCAGAAGCTTCTGGGTCAGATTACCAGATGTCCTAACTACCTGCCAAAGTTATTCATTGTAGCTTTATTCCTGTTGGAGGACTGGTTAAGATGGATACGAAATAGTATTCAGTTGACATTTTTAAAGGAAAGGGTTTTTGTGTGCATGACAGGCACATGCATGTATATAAACACTCTAAGATTTGTACTTAACTTTGAAAATTACACTGATCTGCAAACAAGGAACTCAACATCACATTAACGAATCTCCTGCACATGCTTACCATGAAAAGCCTGGGCTTGTCACCCAAACATTACCTTTTTTGAGCAGCAGGGAGTCACGCATGTACATGTGAACATCAACAATGTATGTTTCTCTCTCTCTGATAGTTTAACGATTCTCCTTTCTATCCAGTTGTGCACTCAACATGGTGGGTCTGTTTCACATCAGGGCCTACTATAAATCTTCTCAACCTTCTTCTCTTGGCTGATCCAATTTTTGTTGTGGAGGCAATGAGGAGTTCAAGTCTCCTAATAGTTCATATCACACTGACACCTCAAAGCCCAAGGGCTCTCCGCAAAGAGAGTCGAAGACATCAGCCTTGACTTTCAGCCAGGATCCTCGACCGTGTCACGATACCCACTAGTTCTATACTATCTGTTTGACTTTGTCTTATTCAGAGATTCGGTGCCTTTCTTAAAAAGTGGACTAGCAGCCAAAATTACTTGGAGACAGATTTTTTTTCTTTCTTTCCTTTATTGGCTCTACTCTAAATTTTCAGTTTAATTTCATCACAATTTTTTTAGTGCAGTTATTTTATTTTTTTTTACACCAAAATACTATGCTCAGCTCTTTGGGGCATTAGCTGCCCCACCCAGCTTACCCTCATCAGGCTCAGTCCACTTGAGGCAAATCTTTGTACCACTTAAGACGTAGCTCATTTAACCTATTGGGCAGAAGGACATTCAGGTCCGGCACGCCGCTTATGAAAAGAGTCTGTCTCATAGAGAAAAAGAGCTCACAGAACGCTGTGATTTTCAGCAGGGCAGTTGCTCTGGGGAAGCTCCCCCCACACTACCAAAACTCCCACACTCCCATTAAAGGGTTTGACTTCACGGCTGCAGAGGATAATCAGAGAGCACAGAGAGGAAGAAGAGATGAGGAACAAGTGTGAAGGAAGTGGGAGATGAGAAGAAGAAAGGAGAAAGTGGTGAATAAAGATAGAAGAGGATGAGGTTGAAAAGGAAAAAAAAGAGTAAGGTTAAAGGAGACAAAGACAGGAGAAATTTTGGTTTGGTAAAAAGAGGAGCAGAGATGACTCTGGACGAAGAAACCTGGATGATGCATCCTGAAGCTGATTGCAGCAGACAGCTTCCAATGAACATACTGTAGCTAAACCCTTGTACTTTCAGCCATCCCCTGCTTCATCCCCCTTCCTCTTCTTTCCTTTCCCCCTCTCTGATCCACCTCTGCTATCTCCTCCTCGCCCCGCATGTGGGAGTTTAATCTTGTGCATAGAGAAATAATGAGGTAAAGGGGGAGGGAAAGAAAGATGAAGTTGGTTGATCAGGAAAGACTCCTAAGATTAATTCCAAACAGAGAGACATAGATGGAGATTGATACTGAGACTCAAAGACAGATTGAGGCAGAATGGATGTGGGAGAGAATGGAGAAGACGGAGAATAGAGGAAAGTGAGAAATGGGAGTAGGAGCAAAATGGTTGTGGGAGAAAGAAATGTGAAGAGGCAGAATGAAACCTGAGAGAGTGAATGATAGGAAGAGAATTAAACAGAGAAAAAGACAAAAGTGAAAGTGAGTCAACAAAAGTGAGATGCCTCTCTGCTCCAGCCATGCAGAAATCATTGCTGCTACTGAGTCATATATTTAACCCGCAGCAGGAAAGTGCTCTGGTCATTAATATGCATAACCAATCCTTGTTGGTAAAGGAAACACGCAGTGATACCTTAAACTGTGAGGGTGGCTGTATTATCTCCCAACAGATTTCACTTAAAGTTATTGATGTTGACCAGGAGATTTAAATATGTACAGTATGTGTACATTTATTATTTTGAAGAATTGGCTGTTGGTTAAGCCCTGTCACCTTGATAACTGTTGCCACGATGAAGCTCATTTTTGAACATTAGATTTGTGATTTCAGAATGAGTTAGTCAAAAGAAGCTTATCAACTCTAGCCAACAGCCATCCACCTTGTTGGCTAAAATAACAACTGCAGCTGGCAGATTTCATCATCTGCAGCTCACCAGAATATAAGGCTACACATAGGCTTCATGAATTGGTTAAAAAAAACTGCACATATTTCATATTCAACTGTCTGTTACTGTTCACGAAATACTGATTGCACCTATCACAACCAGATAAATCTCCCGGTGTTTACGTGAGTAGCAATGTGTTACGTCAACCAGCGAAGATCAGTTTGTCAGAGCAGAAAGTAGGAGCATGTGTCGCGATTAAGTTGGCAACAGCTAATAAGAGCATATGTTGTGTTAAAGCACATGGACAGTGTAATGTGTGATTGCTCTCACTGCCAGGAGGGTGAGACCGAAGTTTTGCAAACATTGTGTTTTCATTTATTTTAGCACAAGAGAATAGGCTTTTAGGAGGAGGACTTTGGTGGGGTTGCCGGCCAATAGACTGCAAGTTCACTTAAGAGATAGATAGAGATGCTAATGTTAGTCTGAAAGCAGAAAAACCCTGAGCTAGTTCACTGGACAACTGTTATAGCTAATATTAGAAGTGATAGACACACTTTTCAGGCCTTTCATTACACTTTTGCTTCCGTAATATTGATTTTAGAATGGCCCAAAACAAACACCACCATGCACAGACAAATGCTGTAGGCATCACTCTTGTTACAGTCTTGTGCACATCACATGCCAGAAATCCCTGTGGAGGGGAGAGATTTAGTCAACAGTATATTGTTTTTGAGACATGGATGGTTTGTAGCAAGTGTCAGTTTGGCCAAGTTAATATTTAGTCTTTGACTCGGTGTAACGTCCTAGTATCTGACAAGCAATCGGGCGTTCATTTGGACCACCATCAAGTGTCATGACTCTCAACACTAAGGTCAACATCAAGTGCACGACTGTGTTTGTGTATGTGTGTGTTTCTCAGTCACTAAGTCAATGATTAGCCGTGTGAATGTGGGAAGTCATGTTTATTAATGCTGGAGCAAACCATTCGCATCCTGGCTGACACTCATTAACTCCATTTGGATTAATGAGTAACTGATTAACATGAGCCATTCTGAACATGAACCACCAGCGGCTCACTCAGGAGGAAGACGGGGGTGGGGTGGGCTGAGAGAGACAGAGAGAACCATAATTGCTGTCTAATCTTTGATGGATGGGTGAATGGATTCCCCTCAACGCTGTTGAGTGCTTTAGAATAACAAACCGTAGAATACACAGTGACGGCAAACGCTTCGAGTCAGTGGATACGTCCTGGCACATAATTCGGACAAATCACGTGTTGCTTATCATGTACAAAATGGGTTTATATCTTAAATCTTTGTTTACTGGTTAGGTATGTTTTTGCCTGTACTAAACTGCACACGATGTAAAAGAAACTAGTTGTTCAGATATTAAAAAAAACAAAAACAAAACATGAGAATCTGCTTTCAAATTTTTTTTCAAAAAAATTGATGTGATATTGTTTAAGTAGGGAGAATCATTCTGTCCTGCCAAATAACTGGATGCATATTAGATCTATAGGTCAGAGAATCATGAAAATGAAAACAGAACTGCAAGAAAGCTCTTCACTGCAGCAAAAAACGGAGGGTAAAAAAGGAAGGTCTTTTTTTTTGGTTGTGTATTGAATTTTTTTTTTTTTTTTATGGAAACCATACACTTTTTTGTTAAGTTGTTTTTTTTAGTTTTCTTGCCTGCCTGAAATTTTATTTTGGTTTAAAGAAACGTGTCCCACAATGGCACTGAACTTTTAAAGAGCTGCAGGCAAGAGTGGATATCAGGCAATGAAAAAGCACCAAGTCTGAAAAGCAGGAACTACAGATGCTGTTTTTGCTTCATTGAAATTCCAATGCTTGCACACACTTACTAGAGTAGTTGTGCATATGCATCTAAATCCATTGATGATTCCAAATCCAATGATGTACGCCTGATGCACAATTTACGTGTGTAAGAACATTTTTGAAATAAGCCCAGTTTGCTCTACTAGGATTATGGCTCCATGAAGTAATTTGAAAGGTAATCCACTTAATGAATTGTTCTAAAGCTCATAAGAAATATTTTGAATAAGCTGCATCCACCCTCCAGAAAAGCCTTGATCTTTTCTGGCATGCAGTAATTCATGTCATCTTAGAAACATTGCAGCAACCAACCTACCTGTCCTTTTCCAGACCTTTGTTTTAAGATTAGAAGGAGAAAGCAAAACCTGTCTGATGTTGGTGATCTGACATCAGGCTAGCGATGTGATGTAGCTTATGTTTATACATTTGCTAGCTAGTTAGGTAAGGTTAGGTCATCCAATTATTTATGTCATTTAACTTTACACTGTAATGTTACCTTTGAACAAACGGTGGTGTCTTTGGTGATGGTGTTGATGGGGACGGAATAAACAAAACAAGGTCAGGGTATCAAGGTATAGGTGCAGGTCCCCAGCAACATCAACAGAAGGATGCAGTTTATAAGGATATAGAGCTCCTCCTGCATTCAGTCCAGGAGTTCCATATAAAGCCACTTAATGTGTTAGCAATTTAATACACACTTTGCTGCTTTGTGATGAACTTATTGCTCCTGTCACCAATGGGAGCTTCAAGGCCTGGAGCCACCCATCAATCTAGCCTGGAAGACTGAGCTTCTCTCTGGCAGGCACCCCCAGAAGCTCTCCCCACAGAGGCCCCACTCACAGTATACATTTCTGGCTCATAAAGAAGCAAGCCAAATAACGGCCTCCTCTGGAAAATAAAATAAATCCATTTGTCTCTATTTGGCTTGGTTTGACTGAATGGAGTCTTTGGGTGGAGAGTTCTTTGAAAATCTGTTTGTGAGTGTGTGGGTGAGTGAGTGATTTGAACACTTTGGTGTGTATGTGTGACATGTGTGTATGTGTGACATGCTGACCCCCTCACTGTACCCCTCTCATCCATCAGAAAACAATCACTCATCAGTACCACAGCACACTTGCTCAGACATGTTTACAGTCACGCTGGAGTGGAACACGAGCACACACACAAACACACACACATGGGTGTTTACTGCATATTTAACACTCAGCAGGTCCTCCTCTGTCATTTGAGGTTTGCTTTGCACAAGGACACTAACTCAAGACTAACCCAAACTTTAAAGCCGCTTTGAAAGGGACTGTTTCTTGTCTTGTCCCTGCCTCTTCTCAACTTCCTCTTTTTGCTCTCCCCACCATGAAAGGGGATAGTCACACTTTTGCCAAGTGCTGCTGAGTCAAAAAAGAGAGAAACTTCAGTAAAAACAGTTTCAAGTTACAGTATTAAATCATTTAATCAGATATCATTGCCATCCTGGATTTATGCATTATTCCTTCAACATGGGTATGGGAAAGTTTCTTAATTTCAGTTTTTGTTTTTCCTAGAACTTTTGATTTGTAGTGTTCCTCTCCCTCACGTTAAAAGTATTTTTTTGCTCTGTTGACTTAAACCAGCTCAATTAGGCGATACCAAGACACTCTGTTACATTTGTGGCGGTAGTGTTTCTTTTTCCACGGGCCGCTGTTTCTCTCAGTCATGACATTTTATACATGGTTTTCTTAGTTTCCTTGGCTGGTCGGCCAACATTGTTTTATGCATATAAAGCTGAACAAAACTAAGTTACGGACTTGTGGTGTTGAGACAAGGGCGCTTTTAAACCTGGCAAACGGATGTATATGATGACTTGCTTACAGAATAGTTTCCTCTGCAGGTTTAGGCAGCTGAATATTCATGTAGCTACAGTGGTGAGCTAATATGCAACTGCTGCCTTACGACAACACTGAGGGGACACGTTGCCTCAAACTGGTAAACAACACGGTCATTGTCCATCACAATATTTCACTATAGACATCGTCCTATGCTAATTCGGCAGCTGTAATTGGCCCTGGGCACTTTTTTTGTTTGTTTGTCAGCAGGATTACACAAAACTACCAAACGAGGATGGTGGTTGGATCCCAGCCCAGAGTAGATACAGATAAAGGCACATCTTAAGGAATTATTTTTCTCTCTTTCTTTAACATATCAATATGGGGCTTTTTTCACATTTTGTAAATTTCTCAGCAAATATTGCATTTGATAAAAAACAAAATCAGTTATTTCTGTGGAAAATGTACAAAAGAAGAAAAGAAAAAACAAATTACTGGGTTAGTCCTGCTATGATTGGATTTTTAAGATGCATTTATACACCTTAGTCTGACTCAATCAGACCGGATTGGATTTCTCATAGCCAGATTAAAACACCTAGATTATTCAATTGATAGTCACATTACTCCTGCATGTATAAATTCCATCAGATTGGATTCGGCTTTTGCATTGTGCACAGACTCGAGTTTTTTTTTTTTCTCGGGGCCGTGAGCCAGAAATAGAAGAACAGTGATGGCGTCTTTCCTCCGAAATCACCGCAAGCAAATTGGTACAGGGCCACCCATCATATTGGGGTATGACATGCTTCGGCCAATAATTTGGTTTTCTCACTGGCATGTATACTCGGACAATTGCAGTTGTCTGATTGATTAGCATAGTTGAACTATGACTATAATCTGACTAAGCTGTGGTTGTAAACATAGTGTGTTTGTCCTTGGCAGAGGTAGTCACTCTACTGAATATTATCGTGGTTTCATATCTGTGTCTGTGTATGCATGTTTTTGATAAAAGGGAATAGACAAAAATATCAATCTATAATATGGACGAACAGCTTGGCAAGCTTAGGTCAAATGGTGAATGCAAATAGTTTGTGTAACAATGATAGCTTTTATTTCAAAGGACTTTGATTTCAAGCACCATCGCAGGTGGGACATTTGAAGACTATAAGAACATTGCTATGGATTCTTGAACCTAACAGTATTTACTTAATTATCCTGTGTGGCTCGCCCCACCCTCCAGGCTCTTAAACATGCCATAAAAGGCGTTGAAACCACTGTTCAAGCTAGTTGTTATACACGAACAGGAGCCACTTAACTTGTTGTCTCTCCGTCTCTGCTTTCCCTCTCCATCTGTCTTTTCTCTTCTGCTTCTGTTGTCAGTTTTCTATCACTTTTTTGTTCTTTTGTTCCACCTCTACCTGCAGCCCATTGTGCTGAATGTGCTGCATGCGACGTGCTACCTGCACACGATCCCATTGAATGGGCTGACTAGGCATGTGATTGAGTGATTTGGCTGGGTGGCTGGCTGCTTGCCTAACTGCCGCCTGCAGTGCGTGTGTGTGTGTGTGAGTGCGTGTATGTCTGCATCTCTGGGGGCTCCTGTGATGACGCACATAGTGACGGGGGGAATGCTGGGGGTGGAGACGGGGCGACTGGAGGAGGGAGGGGAGGCGCAGTCAGCTCGCTAAGCTCTTTGTTTCCTCTGCACCTCGACTTGCCACGCCAGTGCTTCTTTCACAGGGAGGTCACACTGCTGTGGGTACAGTTAGGTGCAGCTGAGCAGTACAGTACATTATGTGCTTGTGTGTGTGTGTGTGTGCTTGTCAAAGATCACATCCAATCCCATATCCTTGAGTGTAAAAAAAAAAACAGCTATTGAAAAAATAGTGTAGAAATTATTTGATAATTAATAACACAGGAGGACAGAACACCTTGTCCTCTGTATGTACATGTGTGTGGATGTATGTATGTCTGTGTGTGTTGACCTGCCCTCTTGTGTGCATGTGTGTCAATCCCAGTGCTTCGGTCAAGGCGCATGTAACTTATGGAAATGTACTCAGTGCTCAGAAGAAGGTGTTAACATGTGTGCTGGACTCAAAGAGGCTCTTTGTCCATCTCTCTCACCCTGCTCCGTTCAACCTTCATCCCTCCTCCCCCCCTCTCTTTTCTCTCTCTCTTTCTGTCAGAGCTCAAAACCTGAACACATGTCCTCACTCTGCGTGTGTGTGTGTGTTTTGTCTTGCAGACTACCTGACGTGTGGGTGAACGAAACGGAACGATCACAGCTGAAGACTAAAGTGGTGCACTTGTCCCAGTTACCGCAGGACACAGCCATGCTGCTAGACCCAAACATCTATAGGTGAGTGAGTGGAATGACACCAGTAGCCTCTTGCACACTGCGCACCCCCTTCTTTGCACTTGCAGACACACAATAAGGTACATACTACTGCAGATCTGTTTGGTATTAGCCAACATGTTGCCCATGTGTCAACATTATCTAATCCCCATTGTGAAGCAATTAAATGCCACAAGAAAGTGCTTGCCTCTACCTCACAATCTTGTGTGTGTGTGTGTGTGTGTGTGTGTGAATGCGTGTCTGTTTGTGTGTGCAGCATCCTGAAGACTTTGGTCCACCAGGTGGCACCAACTCCTTCAACGACTTCTTTTGACAAATTGGTTAAAGAAAGACAAGTGCAGAGAAAAGACTTTTGTGTGTGTGTGTGTGTCCGTGTGTGTCTGTGTCTGATGAGGCAAACATTGTATACCGTAAACTCCTTCAAGGATGCAGTTGATCAACAATGTGAGATATGGTTTTAATTGTCAGAAAACACAGACAATGATAAGGAAGCGGCCTGTTACTTGTGATGTAGAGAGTTTTCCTTAACTGGACCTTCAGTATTCAGGCTACATTTCATGTGTGCAAGCTTGAGCTTATTAATCAGAAAACAGAAGATAAGATTAAAGAAAGTGATGCAGTCAAACTCACGTTCTTCATTTAGAAATAGAAAGTAAACTCCACCACAAAAGTAACTCCACAGCCTATATTTTCTCCGTCTTTAAGTGCACCACATTCCACTAAACATATGATATTATTTAAATTCTGTGCAGCTCTGCCAGACTTCTCTCATCACTGAGAGGAAAAATCAAATTTAGCTTAAAAGCACACTCAAAATGCATCCTAAAACAGGAGCAATGTGCCTTCAATAACAAAGTGGTCATCTGACCGGAGATACGTGTCTCACAAGTGTGCTGATCAGCACACAGGCTGGCTGATTTTAATTAGAACTGAAGGCTCAGTAACTGCAGGGGCTGCTGCAGGACTCTGGTTTCATAGTTGAATATAACCGTCAGCACTCAGCCAGTTTATGTCAAGGTTGTCTTAATGCACGAAATCCCCAAACAAATGAGGTGGTTGGTGCCTGTGGTAGTAAATATAGAGGGGTGTTTGAACCCCAGCACATATGAATGGGATGAGCAGAGAGAGACTAGTGGCAGTCTGGGATTATATTATTTCAACAATGTTTCCATGTTGAGGTTCTCTCATTTTGTCATAGTGGCATGGCTCAAACACATGACATCATTGTGTTCAATTTCTAGTGAAGATGAGCTGTCACAGTGACCTCACAAACTTTTTCTGTCTTTTCAGAGCACTTCCTCAGAAGCGGCTGAAGCGGAGGTGAGTTGAAATGTGTGTCTGCATGATTCTGAGATATCGATAAACATTTAAAGATGTATTTAGAAAACAATTCTAAACACACACACGTAATACCATGGTGTGTTTTTGATTGTAACACTGTTCTGTCGTGGCACATCAACCTAAATTTTGTTAATAAATCAAAATAAGGCTGTAACAAGAGATGCACCATTTGATCAGATTGTTTTTAACATGACCAGCCATGACCGGTAACCAGCCTGTGTCAGATATATCCGACTGTGCAGGTCACATATACAAGCATGCTTCCCACCCACCAACAAGATCGCCAGTCCAAACTAAAGGAAAGAAACTAAATACTTAGGGTTATGTTTTATCATCAGATCATTGTAAGACTCTTTTCTGTTGTTTGCCATCATTCACAGTGGAGTTTTATTCAGTGTTTTATTCGGAATATGTAATTTAATTTTCCATGGCGTCAATCAGAATCGGCAGGACAGAACTGGGAATCTAGTGTGGAATCAATCAGGAAAATTGCAATGGGTACATGGGTACATCTCTATTCATACCTTCTGTTTGCCAACAGAATTTGCCAGTGAAATCTCACTGTATTGTGTAGGCAAGTCATTCTATACTGTGTTATGATCAAATGCAAACTACAGTATTTGAACTAAAAGATCTTTTCATGCACACAAAAAGCTGAACTGTGCCTTTCAGTTATTTTTCTTTCAAATATTTTTCTTGACAATTTACTTTTGAATTGAATTGTTGAAAGCCTTTCTAATGAGGACAGTATTTTTCCTAGTTTGTAGTAGTCACAGATGTACACAGGCTAATGCATAAAACTGTCTTTTATCAACATACGTGCAGAGCTTTTGAGGTTCACAGTTGGCCTGTGTCTGCAGACAACACAGAGCTGCCGACATGTTCTTTTTTGTTAACTCAATTGCGACAAGTCTATACAGCAGCATCCCACACATTTATATTTCCATATTATTTTGCCATAATGGAGATCAAACGATGCTAAAACCTTGATGGAATGGTAATGCTTCATCCATCCGCTACCCATGGCCTCGACTCTCCTGTGGTGAAACATCATTGTAGATGATTTCTTACCGCCCACAGTTTTACAGTTCCTGTGTACCGTGAAGCCAGCTAATTGGTAAGCCGGCCATCTTAGAGCCACGACCCTAGCCTTCCCAAGTCTCACTCGAACATGAGGTCATATTTGGATTGTTCTTCATTATTCCATTAATTGACCTCAGTAGGTTATTGTAGCAAAAGCTCTTAAGTACACACTGCAAATGAAGTCAGCTCCGTGTCTGTACATCCAGGATGAAGCCCATTTCTCACACTGTAATCTCGCTCATGACACACTGAGAACGACTCATTCTCTCTGTCTCACTCTCTCTCTTTTTCTCATGTCTTTGTGTTCAGCCTGTAAGGAGTCGCCTGTGGACTCGATACTTGAGGGGAAATGCTTGTTCATAGGACGTTTGTCTATACAGCATGGGACGCTCTTCATCTGTCTCACGGGAAGTAAAGTGCCCATTAAAGTGAAACTCGGGTCTACTGCAGTTTTCCAGTTTTCCCTCTTCAATTTTGTATATCTGATATGACTGTTGTAGCCAAGTGTGTTGTAAAATGGGACTAACAATTTTTTTTTAAAGTTTGTGGTCATCAAAAACTTTAATGAATGTTTTTTCCTAACAAACACCAAACTGAAAATGTGCTTAATACCCAATGGGAAAAAAAACAAAACAAAAAAACTGTTTTGTGTAACCTTGTCAGAAAAAACAGCATATTTTATAACTGTTTTGTCTAAAATATTTATGCAGATTTTTAACTTATTTTTATACCATGAAAATGCTGGTGTAATGTGGGCTTTTGTGAAGGTTTTGAAAAGAACCGTATTTACTGTGATAACCTATGTTAATTGTCACTTGTAGGTATATTTGGACATTTTGAGTTGTAATTACATTGTACATAAAATAAGTCTTAACAGATTTTCCTATTTATACTTACTGAATGCAGTACATTTACCTGTATGTATGACAATGAAGTGTGAGGTTGTGCCAGTTGTGTCAGACTTATATTCAATGCAATGCAAACTGTTTCAGGAGCAATAACTCAGACGTTAAATGTGCAAAGTGTGAGATATGGCCAGAATGAACAAATGTTATCAACACCGTTGCTGACGTTATGTCAAAGACGTCTGTATATTGTGTTGCAGAGCTGTTCACTGAAGTTAGCATGCTAACCAGCTAGCCCCAGCTCGTCCTGTCTCGTAATACGCGATAGTCTGAGTTTCAGCTAGTGTGCAAACTTGCACTAAAAGCTCTTTAGTGCAAGTTTTAGTGCAATAAGCAACCAAATTAAAGTCTCAAAATCGAGAAGTCAAAAATAAGGAAATGTTTTTACATATATTAACCATGCTAAACAGAAAAAACACAATCACACACCAAGTGAATTCAAGTTTCTCTCTTTCACCAAACTAAGACAAGCTTAATTGTCTTATTAACTCATCATAAAACACACTTCACTCAAACTTGTCGTCAACACTGAAAACAAGTCTTACCAAAAACAATCATCAATTTACAAAGTCAGATGTGAATATATTTTCACCCGATGCTGATGCCTGACTCTTGCGCTCCTTTCCTGTTGCATGCCTCACTTGCCCCCACCTGTCTTGTCTTCTTGACCCCAGAGTCATAGCTGTGATCAGGGTCACGGTAAATCACCTCCGTACTGTATTCCCTGTCTTCCAAATCCAGTCAGCCACTCGGCTACATAGCTCACTTAGCTAACTTGCTATCTGCAGCTTGTACCTGCAGCCAAAGATGGCTATGTCAAAGAGTATAGTAAGTAGCAGATGGTGGTTTTGCTTCCCACCTGTACTTTTGGAGCTACCTTCTTCAAGTGGCCATATCTTACACGTTACACATTTAATCACACTACCGTGTAGCTCTTAATCTCACCCAGTCTGTGGACAGTACAGCATAGAAATGACTGACATTTCTGCATACACTTGAAAAGTGAAAGTCACACCAACTTAAACCTCCCTTCCCCCCCAAGTAACATTAACTGTGTTTATCATAGTTGGTATGATTATTTACATTACTACTTCTTTTTTTATTGTTAAAAAGGTGTGTTTTCTACTGTTTGATGTCCCTGTTGGAAATGGAACTGTGTTTGTAATAAAATGTTGGCAACGAAAGATGTGGTTGACGTATCCAAGTTGTTTTGTACAGATGAGGGTGCAAGGTGTTGGAATGGCAGAAAGGAGCATTGTGGTATGAATATGAGTTCCTTATGTGAGCGTTGGAGGGCTCGGTGGGGCTATTTGGCGTCCATTAGCAGAGCAGCTTTGGGAGCAAGCTGTGGAGAAGCTAATGACTGGGCCAGCAGGGCAGAACCCCTGCCGGCCTCAGCTGTTAGTGAACATGCCTGCAGAGAAAACCGGGTTCAGGGAGAGGTCTGCAACAGTATGGCTGTCCAATCCACGCGCATACCTACAAAATTCATTGGGACCAGCATGTGATATAATGAGGCCTTCAGGTGTTGTTCCACTCTTTTAGGGGGAAAGCACTGAGAGGTTTTTTTTGGCAGCCTGTTGTTTCTGCACGCTTTGTTTCATGTCTTTCACATATATGTTATGGTCTGTGGCCCCTCATAGAACTGCTTTGTGAAAAATTGATAGATGGGACCAAGATGTGCAGGCAACGCAGTCTCAGGTCATTACAATAACTCCATCATAAGCCTGCTTTACATTAGTCAAACTGTGAACCTTCCATGTGTCAACATATGTATTTTTTTCATCCATTGTTGGATCAAGACAAGATAAAAAGTCTGGTCAATTTCAGCTATTTTTCTGTCATTGTAGCACTGACCAAAAAAGGCAAAGTTGAGCCAGGTTGAAAGCAAAAACTTTCAAAACTTTAATACTCCAATAAAATTGTTTTTTTAGGTCTATATAATAATCAGTATGATAAAAGAATAAGTGGAAGACTAGTGGTGAAGGAAGGCTACCATATTTTGTAGAATTACATTTTCTCTAGATCTTAATGCATCATCACTTCTCTGATCCAGTTTGCTAGAGTAGGTGGTCTCGCCTGCTGCCAGTCGAGCAACAAAAGTTATCACATTGCTCTCAGGCTTCGTTTGACCACATTAGGATCTGTTACACCAGATACGTCTGTTTGAGGGTCTAAATCTATATTTCTATTTTAAAAGCTTGGATAAAGCAAGAAAAATACATATTCTCTTGATTTGAAGTTGTTCAGCTCATTTTAAGCCCATACAAATCATTCAGGCTTTTGTCCAAAATATGAACACATTCCTTACCTCGGTGTGTTCTGCATCTTGGTTTGAAGATGCAGACGTAAAAGCAGACTGCACAGATTTCATCAATAATTAATCAGAAATTAATGACACTAAAGATTTATATTAAGTCCCATTTATCATATTTTCACTACTTACGGTTAAGTTGCTTTTAACATCCATTTACCTTTGCTTGTTGTTTGATTCGTAGCGTGTAGAACTTATCACGGGATCAGACATTTAAGGCCACCGGCGAGCAGGAAACTCGCGATGATAAGCGTGCACTCTGAGGTTAGACTGCACACATTATTTACAGTTTTTCGGTCGCTCATGAGTCATACTGCAAGACAGCTGAATAGACCTATCAGTTTCTTGTAGCAGTGAGTAAATAACATTCCCACACTTCTGTCGAAAACACTCGACTAATTGATAGCAGACCATTTGGCTGTGACGAAGTAGGAGTCGATGGTTAAAAACAGGAAGTGGGCCTTATCTGCAGTGCTTCGCTCTGATCAATATTTCTTAGTAAGAAGATTTTCCCCTTTTTACACTATTGTAATGTACTCTGCCCGATGTGATCTTGGCCTGAGATCTCCCACGGCCATATTTACTTTCACAACAGTGAACTGCATTAACAGAATCAATGTTTTTGATGTGAGTCAAGTTCTTTTTGCTTTTAAACATTTGAAAATTACTGTTAGTACTTTGTCTAAAATTACTTATTTTATTGATATGCCCTAACATCACTGAGGTCTCCTTCAAAACTACAGCCATTTATTAGATTCTTTAGTTGTATGCGTTTGTTGATGTGTTATATCATCACCTTGACCTTGAAAGTTTGCGTTTGATAAATATTATTGTAAATCTCTTTATAAAATGTACTTGGACTCATTATCCATCTTTCTTGAATGTCTCTTCGGAGCATTGTGTCCCCAGCATCTCTCTCAAGGGGTGATTTGCGGGATTTTCAGAGTAAAACAATAATCACCTTGTTACCGAGGATTTCCCGAAGCGTGACCTCAGTAGTGACATAATTTGGAGCGAACAGAATGATTGATAGAAGGACTGGCAGGCAGATTTAGAGAGCGGACAGCAGCTCTGCCTGCAGAACCTAATCCGGCCTCAGCCTGTCCGTGAAGGAAACGCTGGGATTCTACCCTGAAGTGACGTCTGTTCACTCAACCCATGAGATAAGTTTTCCCTCCTTCATCTCTTCTCCCTTCCAAACACCCCAGCATGATGCCAATCCCTTCGTCTCCGTCGACACTGGAAAATCTCTGATAAACACTTTTTTGTTCTGGATTGATCACATTTGCTAATGTGAATTTATCGATGTTACGGTCTTAAATATTGCTCTCCATTGATTGAAGTACATTCTGTTCTGTGACATGTGAACCTTATTAAGCCGTAACATTTGTCCTGTGTGACACTGTATTGTCCGTGGTTCTGCAGTCCCACTGCTCAGACCTGGACCTCTTCCACCGTCTGCAGCTCCGCTTACACTCCGTCCTGAATCATCTGTCTGAGTTTCTCATTGTGCACAAAATCTTCCCTTTGCTTTGGCTACATGCTCCGCTGTCTCCGTGAAGAATGAAGGCATTTCATCAAGAGACAAAAGCATTGAGCTGCTGCTCCAAAATTCTTGACTTGAAATGCTTTTCATCACTTAGTTGCAGAGTATTATTTTAAAGGCTGATTGATTATTGTGGTGTACTGAAAGCTCTTAATTGTTAAACTTGTCAACTTTACTATGATATTCAACTGAATACTTCATGACAGTATATGGATTAGGATGAAATATTCAACTTCCATTCAGATTGTCATATAACAACCTATTTGCCAGATTAGGTGTTGGCAATTTACTATTCTGTATGTTGCATGTTAAAGTTTATTATATGACAATGCTGTACTTACGGTCTGTTTCATGTATGACATGGTTCGTATGAATGTTGATATGAGATGTATAAGACATGTACATTTTATGTATCGGTGGTGAACAGAAACGGGCAACAAACCTCTTATTCTGATCAAACAAATTCCTTCCCATCAAAGAGTAACTGTAAAATATGACAGAATCAAAGAAACTGTATCAGACAGTGATGCCAGTTTCCAGTGTGACACGAGCCCATATAAGGGATTCATGAAGGGAGCTCGAGCAAGTTATACGCATGGTGTGTGTCTGTAATAAAGAGGACAGGGGAACATCAGCTGCAAGAGTATTTTCCGAACTCTTCCTTTGTGGATGTAGATTTAATTGGGTTTCCGTCATGTTTCTGTTTCATCTGCTACAGCGAGAAGCCCTAATGGTCTTTTTATTGAGTGGCTTCTCCGTCTCAGTGTTTCTCTTTTGAGTTTATTTGAGATGCTGCGAGTCTGTATTGTGACATAACCATCCATCCGCGGCTTCAGCTTCTTCCTGATGGGTTATTCATTTGTTTCAGCATTGTGCACAAATATGTTTTGACAGCCAAGGGCCCTTCCGTTAGCGCTGACTGCACGGAGAAACGGTCAATAATCTATCCTTAGTGGCCCTGACTGTTGACCCCTCCTGTCAACACAACGACCTGATCACGTCTAAACGTCTTCCAGCTGGGGAAGCCGGGCGCACAGCGGTGGTCTCGAGCTTGCTATCCCCGCCTTCGGCTTGTCTCGGATTTTGTGCAGCTCATGAAATTTTCTGTCCTCAGCGTGGAGCGATTTGGGCAGAAAATAAGTGGGTGGGATGATTGCTGCAGTGTTTGGTCACAAGTTATCTGAACGGTCTTGATGCTAAATCTCAACTTATTATCAAATGACAATCACACAGCATGGCTAACATGGCTTAGAGAAGTATTTCACCACTGGAGAGATAGCCCCATGCATAAAACTAGGCTGTTTACGCAGTAGAAAGACTGCGGGGGCTACATGACCAGAAACCCAAAAATGGGCTGTGGTATTCCCTTTTTGCTCAAAAGCTAGAAAACCTACATCAACTAGAATCACAGAGAGGGGGGGGTCTCTGGCTGTACTCTTTGTGTCCATGGATGCTGGCATACAAAAATATAAAATCTGTCGTTGATACAATAGCCCCAAAATGTGTCCTGTGGAGAGGGGCAGGCTAGCTGGTTACCTCTGCTTTCAGTCTTGATTGCCATGCTAGGCTAATCGCCTCTCGGCTCAGGCCACATACTTTAACTAGCATCACAAGCGCAGACTGAATGCAAAGTGCAATGGCTGTCGAAAAAAACACCTCCATCAGCTTATAGATTTGTTCCCTACAAACCTCACTTCTACTATGCAATTGGGTTGTCCCACAGGGATGGGGTTAGGGTCCCAGAGGGAATGCGCCATTGTGCAACCAAAACAGGAAGAGGCATTGATTTCCCTTGTTGCCATCCCCAGGTAACAGTTGAAAAACGAGAACAACTGTGGAAAAGGACCCTGCTGGTGGAGGAGGCTAACAGGGATAAGAAACAGATTCAAAACCAGCTTTATTGCTTCTAGATTGGTAAGAAAAAAAAACTAGAAAACACCTACTTCTAATACAATCAGGTCAAATTGGCATTCTCATGGTTGGCCACACTGTTAGCGGTAGCCACGTTGCTAATGCTAACGCCCAGCCCACCCTAGTAATACCACAGCGAAATGTGAGGAGGAGTAAAGTTGAGGAGTTGTCTTTTTCTGCTTTAACTAACGGACATGGGAATGTTTTGCATCTTCTCATCTCACTCTCGGAAAGAATGTTACTGAGCATATTTCCTGAAATGTCAAACTATTAAAGGAATAGTTTAGACAATGTTTCATGCCTGGCAGTATCTTTATATAGACTGACCAGTCTAGAAGTGCACGGTTGCTCTCTCGGTGCAGTCAGTTCACTAGACTCGGTTGACATCATGCAAATATCACAACACGACCCTCTGAAGGGGGAAAGTCAGTGAGCAGAGGTTATGTAAGTGGTAATTACAGTTGACCTGCGAGCGATAGGACGGCCCGCATTAATGAGTTAATGTCTAGCTCGGTCTTTGAGCTTGCCCGCAACTCATTCACTGCCGTTTCAACATCGGGGCTCTGCTGCAATGTCAAATGGCCCTTTGGCCATTTACCCAGCATCACGCTCCCTCTGCTCTCTCCCATTTGAACAGCAGTACCAGCTTTTATTTATAGATGATAGTATTTCATCAGATCCACAGTGTGTCATCAGCACTGCAGGAAGAACAGCAACAATGGGGAGCGGAAGAAACTCAGTGAGTGTGATCGGGGCATCGTGTTTCTTCTGTGTTTGAATTTGTTGTAAAAAAAAAAAAAAGTTCTCGTATAATACACAGTATCTATTTTTCCATGTTTGTTTTCTGTTTCTGGTGGGAATAAGGGAGGATCGGGTGGGATTAGATTCTGCAGAGATAAAACTGTGCGACCACCAGCTGGTGATCGTCATACGGCAAATAATCACCAACATAAACAGAAACCAATTACGCTCCGCTTCTAGACGAGCATTAATTTATGATTCTGACCTTAACTCGTGATTTATGTTTCTGCTATCTATTTATCCATCTTTGTTTATTTAGGTTAGGTTATTTATTTTTCCCAGTTTTGTACGATCCACAATGACATGAGAAATAATTCACTCAGAGTTCCTGCTTGCTGGCCAGCATCAGCATATTTGATTCCTGTCAGCACTTAACTCGTATCGGTTCTGACACCGCGTCTTAATCGTGGCAGGTTCACGTGCTGATTAATGAGGGTCAGTGGAAGCTGGATGAGATGATAGTGACTGCAGCATGCTGTGTGCTGATGACAGATGCAGAAATGAATGGTAAGGGCTGTTTTCTGTGTTCTGAACTCAGGCCCTGGGGAGAACCAATTAGTGAAGGCACATTAGCCATGCCTAGCATCAGCTACCCTTCTAACTCATGTGAAACAGAATAAGTCTATTTCAATCTTTTTGCTATTGTGCCATAGCGTATTTCCCATGCATACATCTCTAGAGAGTGGAGGTTGTGTGTGACGGAGGTTGCCATATGGGAATCATGTCATGCTTCTTGCCTGCCCTATAACCAAGTCTATCACGTCAGATCTCTTTAGATCATCCTCAGCCTCGGACAGACTGAAAACTACTTTCTCCATGACACATGCAACACGTGAGAGGAATGTGCTATTGTGTAAAAAAATGTTAAAAGAAATTACTCCCAGGACTTCAAGCTATACACTAATCATTGCCAGATCACTTAGGATGTCTGCTCAGTCGGCATTATCTCCACATCATTGGCATCTCCCTCATCGTCGTGATGCAGGTTGGTAGGTATCTGTGGTGGTAATTGGGGCCTGCTGGTTGTGTTGAGATTCCTCTTTCTATCTAAATACATTTGTTTTTAAAATGTGCTTGGCTCGCGACCTCTCCTTTTGCAACCTATTCTCCAGGCTTCAGCCGTTTGTCAGCATTGCAGTCCAGCTTTCTGTGTGGTCTCTCTCTCTCTCTGTATATCTCTGAGTCTCGCCCTCTTTCCACCCCATCCTCCCTTCATTATCGTCTTACGACATCGAGTGTTAGGCTTTGACAGCTACAACTCTATCTCTCAAGTTCCTCCACACGTTGGGCAATGTCTTAGTTAGACGAAAGCCCATCGATCACATAAGGCCTGCCAACAGGAACTAGATTAACAGAGTGTCTGTTGCTCAATCATTGTACGCAAGCAGGCGGGTTTTTGTTTTTTGGTGTCAAACAGCAGAGTGCCGTGTACACATGGCAGTGACAGTGTAACCATTGCTGTCACATACAAAATATAAGTAAGTACAAGATAAGCCGCAGAGAGGTTTTTATTTTTGAGTTAAAGGTGCAATATGTAAGAATTGGCCTAGCGTCCAGTGTGATTCAAAAGGAAAAGGTGGCAGCATATTAGTGGAGTACTTACTGCTGCTAAGTGCTAGCTGGTTAGCATGCTAATTTCACTAGACAACTCTGAGACAGTATATACAGTATACTGTATAGACGCCTTTGACATAACAGCAAAACTGTTATTTTTATTCATGTTCTGTCGATGATTTCAGTCTAATTGTAGAACGTTTCAAACCAGATTTCTTGGCACATTGCACCTGTACTGTCATTGGTCACAGACTGTGCATGAATAATGAAGCTGTTTTGAGGATAGTTTTATTTAAAGCTTAATCTTTCTGAACTACTCTGAGCACTTGCAAGCACAAAATTGTAGGATGGTGCGGTCCTGGAGACGACAGGTAAAACTTTTGTCTGCATTTGTCAGCACAGGGGAGGTTACAGTCATGTGTCCTGACAGAAAATACACAAACAATCTGCACGCTGCACTGCTGGCTCTCAGCAAACTGAATTTATTAGAGACACATTGCCATTTCGAGAAGAGCCTTCGTCTTGTTCAGTAAACATCACCAAGCAGGCACACATGCTATACACACACACACAGGTCAGGTGGTTGCCATCTGCATAATTAATAATCAGTCACCTCCCAGACAAAACCAATCAGAGCAGCGCTAGACAACACTGGCTGATTCACGACTGGAAGGTGAAATATGTGCCTCCATAAAGGGGAAAACACTGAAAGGAATATTGAATAAGATTTAAAAAAAAACTAAAAAATAAAAAAAAACATTTAAACTACTACAGTAGAAATTCAACAAAATGCATGAATTATCATAAAAAGGGAGCAATTATCTTAGAAAGTGCTTCTTATAAATAGATATATAGTACATAGGGAAACCTGAGAGATATAATGATGATTAATGAACATACTCAAGTCCAATTCCAAAGAATGTAGGCTAAATAAAAACAAGATGTAATCAATTTTACAAAGTGCAAACTTAGGAGTATCCTTTATACAATGATGTGTTTTATGAATTTTGCCCTGTCCTTGCTTATGAACAGCTGAATCTTTTCACACATTATCAAGATTTCATCACCTGTTAATCAGACATTTTTAGAATATTGAGAGCATTAGATATGTCCCCAGATAATAACGTTTGTGTGATTAAAAACCTTCTTAAAATCATTATAAGAACCAGTTCAGCGAATCACACTCTGCTTGTCTCAGTCACATCTCGTGCAAATCAAACTGTTCAGCTGAGCTCGTTGGATCCGGCTGACTTGCATGGCGAGTGTTTAGCTGTCTGCTCAGGTCAGATGACTTAATATGTAGTGGTGACCGGTCTCTACTCACACACACACACACACACACACACACACACACACACACACACACACACACACACACAAGAAATGGGCATGTCACGCTAGCTTTGGCCTGGATGCTACCTCTTTCATCTGAGGGCCAACCCACCTCTCTGAATGGGCTCCTCAGTGCCAGCTGCATTGCCTGATATGGAAATAACTAGTGAGTGTTAAACCATCTCTGTGTGTGAGGACGCTTGTGTCTTTTTTAACTATCAAACCGCCCTCCTGTACAAAAATTAAGCCTTGTCTGCGCAGCACATGCCCTTGACAACATGAGAGCCGCTGTGTTGCCACGCAGTCTGTATCTTTCCAAGAATGGCTAGAATAACTCGCAGAATTAGCAGTGTTTGCACACAGGTAATAGCTAACTGAAGCATTAGCCTCTGATCTTCCTTTGCTAGATGTGACCACTTGACAGCTGTAACTTCCAGATAACATCATGAGGCTCAGCTCTTCTCATAATAAACCCGTTTCCTTGAACGCAGCATCAAAAGATATCTAATCTCTGATGACAGCGCTGTAAATCCGGAGCACTATTTTACACCTGACACATTGCTGATACAAGCCCAACATGGAGCTTTTAATCAACTGTCCCCACTGTTAAATGTTGCTTTTCCTTTCTAAGTCTGTTTTCCAGGACCACAGTATATGTCATGTTTGTTATTTGTTATTGGTCCCACTTGTGCGGTAAATCAGAGTTAGTGTAACAATGGCTCAGCGTGCGGACAGAAAAATGGAGGCTTGTATAAATACCTGAGCAGGATTAATGTTGGCTACATGTCAGTTTTGTTTTGGCCAGTGCATTTTCATCCGAAGGGAACAACTAATCAGATTCCAGTTGAAAAAAAATATATAAATATTGACGTTGTGTTTTGCTCTTTGAGTGGATCCCGTTGCAGGGCACCACGCGCATTAAATGGAAAACTTCTTATTTCTTCTCACGCCTACACTCTCTTATCATGACGTCATTGTGGGCCAGATGATCTAACCTCAACCTCGCGATGAGATACATGACATCCGCACATAGCAGCGGTGGCTAAAGGCATGATGACAAGCTGCCTCCTGCTCTCACAGAGACCGGAGGAGGACTTTGACGATAAGGGCTGAGCACAGAGCGCTTGCGATGTGTCTGTGTGCTGCGTTTGTGGATGACACGTGGGGAGAGGGGCCTTTGCAGCCTCCTGCCTCTCAGGGCTCCTTTGGCCTGTGTATAATTGATGAGTGGAGTGAATAAGTGATGAGTTTGTGACTGTCAGCCAGCCCGATGGGGATGGACAGAGCTCAAGTTTGGCTCTCCTCATCTGGCTGATGATGACAACGCTGGCGATGATGATGCCCGCGCTTCTCCTGCGACACTGTCCCGCACTCGGCCTGGGCCCCTGCATCACCGCTGTCGTCACCGCCTCTTACCTCTTTCTGGATGGCAACACAAAGATAGAGGGACGTGCCAGAAAAGAGGGAGGGCGAGGGAAGGGAGAAAGAGGCTGGAGGAGGGGTTGGTGTGTGGTGGTGGTGGTGGGGGGACGAAGAGCGCGAGAATGGAAGTTAGATGAAAGGAGGGCAGGGGATGGGAGTGGGGGAGGGGAAGCAGCCAGAGAGTGGAGAAAATCTTTTAAAAGAGATGATGACATGCAGATCAGACTGGGCCGGGAGGGGGGTTGTTCAGTCGGAGAACAAATAAGTCGTTAGAGTCAGAAAGTCTGAGCAGCTGGACGTCAGTAGAAGCAGCCCTGAACGGGCAAAAATGAGTCACATCTTTATTCATAATCATGTCCATCTTTGATGTGAGGCAGTTTGGTGATGGTTGAGAATCTGTCCTGTTGGCAGGAGATGTTCGGACAGCACTGTGTTGTTGCAGTATGAATGCATTACCGGGGTCGTCCCTGAATCATTTTCAATCTGGTCCCCTTTCTAATAACCGTTCTGCCACTCTGAGACAACAATTTGCATATCTATGTGTTCCCTTAGAGAGGGATTACCACCAGAAATTGGACTTGTTACAGATTTGATGGAAAGAAGCGTTCTACAAATGGCTCATAGAGGAATGCATTTTCTCTCCCTCCCTGACATGAATGCTGATGATAAGTTGTCACTGTGGAGTCCAGAGATCAGCTCGGGTACAGATGAAGGTAGTTTCAGGAAAAAGCCTGCAGAGGGATTGACCTGGCGGTGAGATGTGAATCATAATTCCCTGCTGCAGGTAATGAGGGCTACATTGCAAGATGTGTGTAACTCTCCATGTATGCTTATTTACATAGCTAAGCATGAACTTGCAATCTGGAGGTAATGATTCATTTTTAACATGCTAAATTAGTGTTGCTATAGATCAGGTGGTGACTGCTTTTTGTGTTCTGTCATCCACATAGTAAAGAAGACAACAGTAAATGCTGCAAAATAAGAGAGAGAAAAACAGACCACAGTTGTCAGTTGTTGTTTCTAACTTTTGCATGTATAAGTTGTGAATAAAAACATCACCTTGGACAGCCATTCAATAGCTCTAGTAAAAAGTGAAGAGGATCGCATGAGCAGCTATTGTTGAATTATGAACCGAATGTTAGTGGTGAAATGTCCTTCAGGTGGAATTCAGGCCTGGAAAACAATCTGCTTAAGGTCCAACAACTCAATCGCCAAAGCAAAGGCTGGCAATGTATGTCTCTGCAAATCAGTTGGAACTGAACTTGTATCCATGTCTTGTCATAACATTGTGATTATGTTCTGCTTGGGTTCAGGCACAAAAACCACTTGAGAAGATCGTGCTTTGGCTTGAAGTTCCTGTTTTGTCCCCACTTCTTATCAAAAATATAATTTTACTGTCACCACAGACACGGCTGGAAATTGTCCCAGTGCCTGTTTGAAAATATCCAGTGCTGTCGTGCTTACCAGTGTTGAAGCAAAGCCTCCGACTGAGTCACGGGCTTGGCAGCCATCTCGCCTGTAACTCCAGCCCCACCCCCTTCACCTCCCGATATGACAGGTCGTAAACAAGTAACATGAGCATAATAAGCATAATCAATATGACATGCAATATGAAATTATTATTTCATTGTCTATCCTTTACAGATTCTGTAATTTGCACATTTCTGCTACAGTATCTATGGGTCCAAAGACCGGGGGTCTGTCAGTCTGTGGATCCATCCACAGTTTCAGTGTCTTTACAAC
Organism: Acanthopagrus latus; assembly: GCF_904848185.1. Taxonomy (NCBI): domain Eukaryota; kingdom Metazoa; phylum Chordata; class Actinopteri; order Spariformes; family Sparidae; genus Acanthopagrus; species Acanthopagrus latus. Next base: position 13,365,944 of record NC_051046.1, read on the forward strand.
TTCTGGAAGATTGCTTTGAAATGTTGCACTGAAAGCCATTTTTATGACTTCCCTGAATTTTCATCAAGTCAGAATGACTCTTCAACTAACTCTCCGGTCAATTCTAAGGAACTCCCAGACTCATTTTTCAAGTTTCCATGAAATTTGCTGTGGATATTTATGAATGAATCCTGCACCGTTTTTCTTCTTCAGTGCCACCATCTGGACAAAATACCGAGTTGAAGTAAAGGTGTCCGGACCCTGCTGGTCAGATCAAAATGTCAAATGTTGTGCACAAGACCAAGAAACAGGGCACATCATTGGGGCACATTTACTCTCCCTTTTTGACGTGCGTATTATCTGTATCTGTCTGTCTGCGCCATCCTTTTGAAAACGAAAATGGAGACACGCAGTGGGAATCTGCTGGTTTAGTGGATAAATGTGCTGGTGCCATGGAGAAAAGAAAGTCTGCCCTTTACACAACCGCTGGGACTGGGTGACTGACATTTCTGCTAATGCCATCACATGAGCCGTGCCATTTCAGTGAAGACATGGACAGATGCCTCCCTGTGCTCACACCACTGTGACCGCACAGGAAACTCCACGTCTCCCTGTGTTTTCAAGTGATGGCCCGCGTACGTATGTTCTTAGGGCCCATCTATGGACGTATACCACCTCCTTATATGTCATATGTTGAATCCTTTGAATGATCGGCGAGTGCAGGTGACAGTGCGGAGGAAACGCGGCACAGTACACAGCGTACAGTATATGCTCGGACATCGCGTGGTCGCAGCAAACACCACGTGACGGAGCTTTTATGTGTCGCATTTTACGGCTTCAAATGAATCTCAGACACGACAAGTTGCGTGTGTCCATGTCGTTTACAGCCAACTTTCTGCAGTGTTTTTGACCTCAGAGGGATCCCAATGCGTTAACGATGCGTGGTCCACTTTTACAGCGCTCCTTGTTGTCTGAGAGGACCAGGGTTTCTTCTCTGCTCTCTGACTGTATTCTCCCTCTTCTACTTTGTGTCTTTTGGGGGAAGGTGTTAGTTGGATATGAAGCAGACGAGTGCACAAGCAGTGCAGCGAGGGGAGCCGAGAGTTTCAGCTGAGTCCAGCGTTTTTCTCTCAGCTCCCTGATGGCTCCCAGATGTTTTTTGAAGCAGCAGCCGCTCTCTCTCTCTGCATTCGCTCTTTTTCTGCCCCCCCCCCCGTGTGTCTCTCTCCTTTCACATATTCTGCCCCCTCCTTCTGCCTGTCCTTCCAATTTTTTCCCTCTCTTCAGGGATCACACCCTACGCAAAAGTGCTCGCTTCACCTTGTCTGATCGTAATCACCCCTCGTCAAATAAACAGTCGTTCTCCACACTTGTTCTCTTTATTTCTCTTTTGCTTCTCCCTCCTCCGCCTTTGCTTCTCCTTGCTTCTCCCTCTCTCCCCTATCCTTCATCACTCATCGTTCCTCTGGTCTGTTCCAGGGAAATGGCGTTCAGTTGCTCCTATAACACACCGGACCATGTTGTGTTTTCGCTGTGTTTAACCGCAGAACCAACTGGCTTCACCATCACCATCAAATACGTTGCACATGCAAAATTCATGGGATTTCAAATGCACTCCAGCACCGGTGAGATTTATTCATTTGCTCATTCACCAGGAGTCCAAAAAGCGGCAGACACTGACTTAAGCCATTGTGTTTCAGTGCTGAAATGCCTTGGGATCAGGTGCAAAAATAGCAGCTGTACTTAACTTGTGAGTGTTGTATAAAAGCCTGCTTCCTCATGGAGGAACTGGTGTTGTGTAAAAATGTAAAGACAGACATATACAGTGGAGTGGAGAGGAATGAGTGAGGAAGTCACATGTCTCAATCCTCCTATTTTCCTGAGCTCTGGAGAATACAGGACCTTTGCTCATGCATGAAAACGTCAGCCTCAGTGGAGGTGGCCAAGCTGCATCTGCCACTAACACGATTCATGACCCATTAATTGATTTACATGCTAAATAATGAAAGAATATTATTATCCAAAATACATATGAGGCTCTGTTACTTAGTACGCCTTTAAATGATTAGTGGTATGTAAGGATTTTAGTTGAAAACATTCAAAAATTATCAACCCATGTGAAGAAACAGACTTGAAATGTTGTCTTTTTTTATAGTTTTGCATAGATTCACTGAAGTTAGCATGCTAACTAGTTAGCCCCATCCCGTCTCGGTCCAAAGCTTCTGTGCTAGCGGTGTAAACATCAGAACTCCCCTGCTGCTCCGAGCTCTCAGTCCAGATTTCTAGATGAATGGCTAGCTGAGCTAACTAGCTTACGGCAGCAACAGCAGTTAACAGTTATACTGGTTTCAGTTTGACAGTTGGCCAATTCTTACATGTTGCATCTTTTGAATAATAAAACAAACGTGGCACTCAGTAGAGAGCATACCTCTGCCAAGGCCCATCAGTCCCCTTTTGTACTCACTCACAGATATCAGCCACCTTGATACGAGTGATTTCTTTTTTTCAGGTCCCTTCATTATGAAATTTCCTGGATCCTTCCCTCTATCCAGATCAACACCAAAAGTCAATAGGGTCTATTCTGGAACGAGACCCATTCTCTGTCCAAGTGTCATGGAAATCCATTCAGTAGTTTTTGTGTAATCCTGTCGACAAACCAACCAACCAACATCAGACACATGTGAGGACATGACCTCCCTGCTGGGGGTAAAACTCAAAATTAAGAGGGTATAAAAATAGACATATAAACTGTCTTTAAAGCCTACAGTCATACATTTTCAAATATGTTGCATACGATTTTAAAAGAGACTGACATTAGTGAAAAAAGCTAATAGTCAGTGTGAAATCCAAAAACTCCAGATGAGCTCATGTATCCTTTTTTAAGCAGCCTTGAATCCCAACATTTCCTGTTGGAAGCTACTCATTTCTGCAAGACTTGGAGTGCAGCTGATTCCACTTGTTTAACTAGCAAAAAATGGAAGAAACAGAAGATACTCAGATGAGTAAAACACTTCTACTTGTATTTACTTTAAAACAACAAAGTGTGGCTGCCTTGAGAAAGATAGTCGATTGCTGAGTCAAACAGCTTTGGGTCGGACGCCACCCTAAAGCACCAGTATTCAACGACATCTGAATTCTCAAAACTTTTCAAGCTCTTGTTTGCTTGGAGACCTCGGCTTATCTGTTTGGTTTGCAGCGGTTGTTTCATGCATCTGTTTTTACAACGCCTTATTTATTTCTTCTCTTTTTCCGGCTGTTCCTTGCGGCGAACCAGCGTGTCCTTTTTTTTCTGTTTGTTTTGATACTTGTGTCATCTCTTGACATGAGAATCTTTTTTTTCCTTTTCATATTCATGCTTTTGTATGTTTTTAGATATTTTATGTTGGCCATAACTTGGGGTATATTTCTCTAAATGTTTATGCTTGTGCTCTTAAAGCATGATTGTTCCTGAGGGCCTCTGTAATCACAGCGAGTTCCGAAAAAGCTGCGCTGTGGCTTGGCTCCAGCGCATGAGCCATAAAGTTAATGATGCATCCTACACTTTGGAATTACTGACAGCTCCGAGGGGAATAACGATGTCTCTTTAATGGTTAATATATCACACGGAACATGTCAGGAGCTACTGATTAGATTTGGCAAGAACTTTGATGCCACGTAGAGCACATTGAACACGTAAGGTAAAATATTGATGCACTTCGGCTCTAAATCATCAGCGGGTCCACAGTCGTTACTGTTGACAGCTGTAACAGTAGATTTGTGACAGACGGCTTCTTCCGCCTGTGTGACTGCAGCTTCTCCCTCTGTCTCCCTGTCTCTCCGGATACAGGTTTCACATGAGCGTTCACCGACAGACAGAGAAGTTGACTGTAAACACTGTGATCTGTTTTGATGACGCACAACCCAGTGCGAGCTCATTGATATGGAGAGGGAACTGAGGGCAGGAGCTTCCTCATCAGCAAACACATTCCTGTGATGTTGACAGACTGAACTCCCGACGCCGCCATACTCTATTTGAACATGTGTCAGTAGATGTGTAGAGACGGAGCAAGAGAAAAAAAGGGAAAAGGGTTCGCAGAGACGACACGAGTTCCTCTGCTACACTCGCACGCCGCACCTAACTTGTCACAGAATAAACCCAGCCTAAAGGAGTAGTTCCACATTTTGGAACATTTTCTTCCTCTTATAGAGCATATGTCTGATGCCTCCATGCTAAGCCAAGCTGATTGCCTTCTTGCTATAGCTTCACACTCAAGAAACATGCATCAGATCTTCTCATTTAACTCTAAGTGTTAAAACATATAAAGCAATTTCCCAAAATGTTGAACTATCCTTTTGAACCCTGCACTGACCAGTCCTCTGCTGCTGCTTTTCTTCATGTAGTATTGCATGAACAGGTGAATGATGGCACATCCATACGGATGTTTGGAGGTTTTGCGCTGCTGAAAGTCTTGATCGGGCCCTCTCACATCAGCTGCAGCACATTTTTCCAATTCGAAAGGATTCAGGATCATCCATCATGCATTTTGTCAGTGATGTCTAAGTACATAGCAGACCGTGTGCTGCCAACACTGCTGTTTTTACTCTCCCGGATCTTCTGGAAGATGCATTGTCTTCTGTCGGCTTTGCTGAGCTCCTGTTTTCACGCCAAGCTTTAACACGAGTGAATGTCATCGGTAGCGCTTATTAGTCTACCGACTACACCCATACGCACACATTTCTCCATACCAGCTCATCAGGAGAGATACTACCCTTTTCTGTCCCTCCACAGTACTTCTATGCTCAGCTCACATATCCACTCACACACAGATGGAAACAGCCGTTGGGAGCAATTTGAGGTTCGGTTTCTTGCCCAAGGACACTACAACCCACTCTATCGCGGCCACAGCTGTCTCAATATCGTGCTATCACTGTTATCACATCCCGCCGCCATTCTTCGTCTGCTGCGAGCCATAAGCCATGTGTGTGTCAAATAATTGTAGTTTATGTACGTTTATTTCTCCACCTGTACAATTTAGTGCAATTAGAGGAACAAAAAAAATAACTTTATTAACGGAATGCGTGGAAACGACAGCGTTGGCGTTCTTTCACTAACGAAGTCTGTAGCTTTAGCTGGCAGATAAATGGCAGCCGTGTTCACTGTGAGCTGGCTGAGCCCGGTTGAGCCAAGCCCTGCTGCTGGTTGGAGCATGTTAAAAGTGGGCCGAGGTTCTGTTATAGACAGAATGCCGAGTGTTCTAACATTCAGATAAACCTGCAGGCATCATTAAGGGAGATTTATGGCTGAACGATTGTGCGGGTCACACTCTGAACTCTGCACGGTGTGTTTTCTGAATTCACGTCATTTGTTTCTTGCGAGCTGTGCGTCTGAAATGGTGTCACTGCAATCACGCATGCATATTTAGACAAGCACGCAAAAACACGAGGTTGGAAGGTCTCACACACGCTGCGAGCAAAACAACTTTTTCTTTCCCTTTAATTGCTGCTTCAGATTTCCTCCTCGCACGTACTTAATCCTCAAAGTCACAAATGAAAAGCACACATGTTTGTAGTCATGTTGATGCCGGTGTTTTTGGAACAATGCGATGGAGGGAATCCTCGGGGACGCAATGTTCCTCTTCAAAAGAGACGGGCATGAATGTAATTATCACACAACAATGTTTATAATTAGCAGGAGCACAAGCTGGTGCACTTTAGCACAATGACGAACCTTGCTCCAGATTCTGTGAATCGTATTGCTTTTTTCTTCTTGTTATAATGTTCATTATCATACGCTGAACTGTGGATCAGCCTCTTCCTCCTCTCCTCTGTTTGTTTTTCTCTCACTACACATAACCTGCTGCCTCCTCTCCCTCCCTTCCTTTCTTCATTATGCATTATGTATTTTTTTTTTTTTTAGTTTCTCTCCGTCCTCTCTCTCGCTCTCTCCAGCTTATTATCACTTACTGTACCCTCCATCCCCTCTCCTCCCACCGCTCTGTTCTTATTAAAAACTCTCCCACTTCAGCGTCACCCTGGCTCAAGTCCCGCTCGCCTGAACTAACTGATCCGAGGCGTCTTGCAGGCACTTTGACTCCTTTCCATCCTCCCTCCTTCCCTCCCTCCTTCCCTCCTTCGCTGTCCCATCCTCTCTTTCTCTCTCTCTTTCTCTCTCCCTCTCTCCCTCTCTCTCTCTCTCTCTGGCTCGGCTTGTGAGGAGTGACGCACGGCCCTGCTGTCAGAGAGAGATAGCAGACTCGACTCTGGCTGTGACGTCACCAGGTTATCTCCAAGCCGTCCTTCTGCAGTACTCAGACCTGCCACACACACACACACACACACGCACGCACACACAGATGAGCACACACTCCTGCTTGTACAGTATCCGAGATGAATGCACACACATGGCGTCACGTTTCACCCCTCCAACACCCCCGAACAAATTATCAGTGTGCATGTCTCAGCGACACACTCTGGTATGCCAGTAACACTCAGTGTAAATCTCTCACACATCTACATGAAATTATTAACACGCGAGATTTATCCTTTTCCCCCCGCCGTGGCTGCAGCTGCATTGATATGCTCACAGTGTTCCCTGGACCCATGAATGAACCCAAGATGTTCTTTTGGAATAATGATAAGACACACTGCATATGCAGAAACGATGACTTGTCCTACTTATACAATCACAAATGATGAATGAAATCTTGAAAACAGATTTTTTGGGGGAAAGAAAATGTGACATGAACTGAGAAACATTATGGAATTCTGGTGATACAAGATAACTTCTTCCTTCCTTATAATATTCATACTATTAATCAAAACATGTCATTCATCACAAAAGAAGAAAAATAATCTTTATTACTCTCCCCAGTGATATAATGTAACGATGTACATTCACCCAGCTACTGCACCCAAGTCCAACTTTGCTTGAGTATTTCCAGTTTATGCTGCTTTATACTTCCACAGCACTGTACTTTCTTACTTTCATAATCGTCTCATTGCTTAGCTCATTATAACAGAATTAGACATAGAGACCGAGCAACAGACAGTCGTTGCAAAATAACAGAAATATGTATTGGTGTAATTGCAAAATGTGTACCAGGGTGCAGAACTTGATGTAGTTGAACCATCAGGGAACACACAAGGCGAGGCCCTGCTCCAAAAACAGATAAAGTACCGCAGCTGTCCGATCATTATTGAGGGTTAATTTGGAACCAGTGAGCTCGATTGCAGCACCATCTCCTCCGGTAATGAGAGGAGAGGTGTGCTGTGTTTTCACTGATGGGCAGTAGACTCAGACTAGCTATGATGGATGGATAGGGAGGTAGCAACCACTGGACAGCTGTTTCATCAGCTAGTAATTAGGTTCTCTGTGTACTGGATATTAATAAGCATCTACATTCGTAATTGTTGTTTCTGTTTGGTCTCTGTTTCTGTCTGCTTCCCTTGAAAAATGTGTTTTTTTTGAAGTTCTATCCCAAATTATTAAACAGCTTAAACAGTAACGGTTGTGTAAGGGTCAAAATCCGTTCATCCACTCACGTCTCTTCTCCTCTCCATGGGGTTCAGCCCCTGATGTCCTGTCCACTACAAACCCAGCTTCTGACACAAAGGTAAGCTTTGTTCCTGTCCTTCGTTAATGTGACAGCGTTTATCCCTGAGGTGCTGCCAAAAGTACAGCAGCTCCACAGAGAGCTCCACAGGAAGAGAAAGCTTTTTTTTTTTTTTCTTTTTGCTAAGAAAATTTCCAACGCCTGATTTCACATTTACAGTCAGTCTTAGAGTCAAGTTCCAAACTGATTGGACCCCTTTACTCATGCAGCAAAAAAAAAAAAAAAGGCCTCTCTCTCAATATTCCTTTGAAGTGGAAAATCAGGCAATGGTGAAGTTCACTCAGTTTGGGTGGGATTCACATGAATAAAATTGGATGGCCCGCTTTTTTCCATTTCATTGAATTCAGATCAGGAGACGACGCCAACTCTCAGATGTGTCGCACAATTTGGCCATCGCCGGCGATGGCAGAGGCAGCTGTATCCGACGGCCCCCACCTCCATCACAACTCGAAAAAACTCAACCACCCACAACGATCCTGCGTTTTGATCTTCCTGTTCCTTGTTATAATTTATGGATGCTTCTCTTTCATCACATTCGTATTCTCTGCTGCTTTCTTTGAAAAAAAACAAAAAAAAAAGAGCACAACACGTTCCGGATTTCATAATGTTGTTCTCACATTGCATACTATTGTTCCCAGGATACACTGTCATCATCATCCTGCCCGCCACTTGGCTGAAAAAGGGATCTGTAGTCTTAATAGAACTGGGACAGCCAGCCACAGGCAGATGTTTGGACCGGTGTCGGGGTGTGACCAGGGACTATATCAGAGCGCAGTAGAAACAGGCGAAGGACAGGCTTCCCCGAAGTAATGACGCCGAGCGTGAGCCGCTGTGTTTTCCTTTGTGTTCACCAGCTTACATCAGCCAGCCATGATGCAACATGGCAAAGGAAGAGGGGCCCCGCAGTAGACATGTTAGCAATGTTACAGAAAAGCACTTTGAACGTGAACTTTTGTGAGGGAACCTTTGTGACACTAGCAGCTTGTCGGGAGGAGCGCGGATCAGACTTTTCTTTCTAAGCCGCGGCGTGGAGCTTAGACTCCTCTGACCATTTGATCACGCTCCCCCTCACATTTAGCTGAATCTGAGCTCTGTAGAGGGGGGCTTATATCACACTTGCGAGAATTTCAAAATGCCGGAAACCAGATGAAGTACATATAAGATCAAATGCGCTTGGTAAAGAGGTTTGTCACACATTTGCACGGAAGGAGGACTCTTCAATTGTCGTCACTGTAGACGGGCGTCTCTTGATGGAGATGCATTTTGGCGCATGTGGTGACACCGCAGTACTTTCTCTTCCAGCTGTGGACACGACTGTCATCACTCACACCTTTTCCTCTCTCATACTGACTCAGGTGCTCATACGGAAGGGATGAGCTGATATGTATCCAGTACTGGTTCTGTTCTTTCTTTTTCAGTTCAAAACTGGCCAACAAGAACGTTATTTTTTTTTACCTTTTGGGAAATTGATGCCAGCTGTCGGTTAGTTTAGCGTCGAACAAGGACTGGACACGGGGGGAAACTGCTAGCCTGGCTCTGCTCAAAGGCAAACAAATCTGTCTACCAACGTTGCTGACTCTCACTACTTAATGTGTTATATCGTGTTTGTTTGATCTGTACCAAAACCGAAAGTGAGAAATCAACAAGTTGTTGTTTGTTGTTTCCTGGCTGGGTGCAGTGACCTCAATAACCACCGTATCATCAAATCACCATCTGTCCTCTATTCTCCATTCCCTCCCCTTCCCTCACCCTGAAGGAGATCTACTGTATGTTGGTCATTTTAAATACAGAACGTCATGTATAAATGAGGCACTTGAGCTTTTGCACAAATCCTGTTCATTAGAATAAGAAGAAAGTGAAGAATTTGTAAAGCTGAGTATCAATGTCACGTATACAGATATGAGCAGTTAGAAAAAGAAATTCTGTTCACCCAGCTTTTGTTATAAACTACATCTGTTTACACCTGAAAGAACCAAAACAATTCAAAATGCTCAAACAAGCATGCTGGACCACTTTGTGACAGTAAGTCTGCGAGGAAGTACTTCAAACACCAGAGAAGATCAGTCTGAGCATGCATGAGTGAGTTTAAAAGCTGAATTAAGTTTGGTAATTGTGATAAGACCTAGCGGTGCTAATAAAAGAAACATACTCCGGTGCTAACCAAACATTAACACACTGCGAGTCTGCCATTGTTGTTGTTTCAGGTGCACGCTCATTACACAGAGCAACAGTAGAAAGCTAACGTCATGCCCCTTTCCGGTGGTCCTCATGGGACCTTATTAATTCTAATTTTGTATTTTCACAGTTTTACACCTCATTAGTTTCATGACACAACATGAAACTACGACTTATTCCAGTTGAAAAAAAATGTATTTTTAATCAACAATCATCGATTAAAAAAATGTGTAATTCACGGTGCAATTCTAGTGGGATCAAAAATGATTTTCCTTTCTCCATTCTCTGCCATTCCAATTTTTCCTGCGAGCTGCTATTTATCGGGAAGGGGGGGGCGCGATATCAGTCAATATGTAAAAGGTCTTCACTGTTAGATAAACATTGGCTGATGTACACGATTTGTGCATTCCAAGTCGTGACTCAAGAATTTGCCTGCCACCCCTCCCTCATACGGTATGCTTCACTGTGACGTCACCGTGTAAGTTGACTTTTTTTCTTTCCGTCTGATTATTTGGTGAATTTCTTTCCGTTCACTGCTGTACCCAAGCACCCGTCATCTTACGCAACACGAGAGGGAAGAATGAGGCGACTCCTCACACGTCACAGACGCACCTGTTCATCCGGTTCTCTTTCAATATGCAACATCGTCCACAATGTTCTCGACGCGCTCACTTCCTTATCAGTGCATCGGCCCGCATCAGTATGCCGACTTTGATTTGTGCGACCGATAAGTTATTCAGAGGCATAAGCAACTCTCCATACACGATGCAAGAGAGTGACAACTGACAGAAGTTACAAGTCAGCTGATCACACAGAGAAGGGATGGGAGGAAATCACCTGAGAATGCAGACAGTCGCTTCTCATTACATCAGAGCAAATATTCATTGATTTATGGACACACATGAAGAGTGCTTGTTCTTAAATTTTTCAATGCTTCACCTGAAGAGTCAAACCACACTCGGTCAGGATGGTATCAAGAATTTCCACAGAATTAGACAATAATTACCATCCAAACAGAAAGTGCTGAGGGTCAATCCTCCGAGTTAAATGGTACGTTTATGAATTTGCATCATCAGATTGTCCTGTCACTTCCAATAATGTGCAGTTGATTTGAATTATGGCTGTATTATTGTGAGATACATGCAAATCGCATGATTGTAATGCATGCATTTATACGTTAAGCTGAGCTCTGTGCTGTCTGGTCCCCATGAATTAAAGGAAAAAAATGTAACCAATGAATGGATGGGTGGAAACTGGAATACCTCCAAAGATGCAGGAGTGTTCTTTTCATATTTCTGGGCCCCGTCTTCATCAGCGCTCAAAACCTTTTGACACAGCACCGGGCGGCGCAATCTCTTCGCATAGTGCGGTGATGACATCCCTCTCTTTTTTTGGGATCTGGCTCACTCCTGCAGGCCTGATAGCATGATTCATACCTCATCTGATTGTCAAAGGAAGGAAAAGCGCAGGGAGAGGGGACAGCGACCGCAATCCCTCTGTGGCTTCAGATGTGCCGGAGAGCCTTTAGTTCCTTCCTTTATGGTTTATAAGTGAGAAATGAGCGACCTGGAAAAAAAAGGGAGTCTGTCTCTTGAGCTCTTAGCTGTTAACCTGGCAGAGGGATAGGAGAGCGATCAGAGGCGTCACATGAGACGCAGACGCTGCCGGAGCTGGGAAACAGTCTCTTCATTTTCACCGACATCAAAAGAACGTACTGTCTGCGAATGTAACGATGCAAAAAAGAGGGTACAGGAAAGAGATTAGTCTGGAGCTGAACATGGGAGACAGATAATTGTGTCCTCAGTTTGCCTTGGAAAGATGCGTTTCGGAGTGAGCCAGAGAAATCAAACAGGTCACTGAACTGTGGAGGCAGATAGCCCCAAAAAATCAGCCAGTTTCATCAGTCACCCCACACTGACACTGGATTTTCTTCCTGATTAGAGTATTACATTTTGTGAGTCATTTATTTCAGACCACAGTTTTACCTGATTACCACAGATAATCTATTAAGTTAAAGCTGTTCGCTTCAACATGATAAGCACAGTGTGAGTAACGTCACAAAATCAAACATTGAACATAAAAAAAGCGAAGCACAGAGAGATGTTAAGCTTTAAACATAACCGTCGTTTGCAGAAACTGATATTGGCGCCATTTGTTCTTAAAATATGTAAACAGAGGTTCTCTGAATAATTTGAACAAATCGAGGTGTCAAGAGCTTTATGCAAAGCTGCTATCCCGGTTCTATTATTATTTCCCTGCCACCCCTCAGGTCAGCCAGTGATTATGTAGGTAGCCTCTCTGAGTGTTGTCAGCAGGACGGTGGGGATAAAGTGTCAGATGTTGACAGTTAACGTTTGTGCAAAACGGAGTAGTAGAAAGCTCAAACCAAGAGGTGGCTGTGACAGATTGCTGTGGTGCCGTCTGCACTGTTTATCAGACCTCTTCCTCTTTACTGCCTGCATCTATCAGACCCACGGTAGTTAAATACTGAAGATAAAAGCAGGGGCCACATAAAAACAGCCACTCGGCTGATTTATTAGGTCGTCCTCCACCAAAGATCTGTGTTTCTCAGGGCCGCAGTGCAACGGCCTCCCCGCGACATGTATCCAGTGTCGTGTCCACTGATGGATCCATCCACCATGCCTCCTGGAAATAATTGTCACCCGTGCCTTATGGCTCCTCATGTCGATGAAACACGGGAGCCACCCGGGAACGTAGTGTCCTTTAGGTGGCTGGCTGATGTCGCGCGAAAGGCCAGCCCGCCTCACAGTTTGCTGCGCAACGGACGTCGACGAAGACGCTGACGCTTTTTATTCACTCTTTGAAATTCGAAGGGTTTGTTGATTTAATAGGGCTCGACGAAACACATCTCCTGCGACCTGCCCGTGGTTAATCTGAAGCCGACACCGCGACGGTTGTTTAAAATCGGTTGTCTGCAGTTCTTCTCTCTATTTGATTGACATTTAGAGATAGCGGAGGCTGATGGAAAGGGTCTGTTTGCTCGCGGCGATGCAGGAGGAGGCAGGGGAGCCGAGGGGGGGAAGATAGACAGAGTGATTGAGAGAAAATGTGAGAGCAGAGCATCCTGAACTGCGATAACCTTAAGTCCTCTTCTGATGACACATGCTCCCATCTCTGACTGGGTTGATTATGGTGACAGCAGCTTTTACTCATCTCAGTCCAGCTCCCTGCATCACATTCCTATGATGAAGACCGGAAAAAGGAAAAACGGTCTTTGTTGTTTGCTTTTGGGGCTTTCACTCTGACCGGCAATGGAAGAAGAGAGTTTCTTTTTTAACAGATAGAAACGGCTGTTTTTATAACAATCAACTGCAAATTTTATTTTGTGGATCTGAATTATGGGGGGAAAAAACAAATAGAACCAAAAAACTCAACACAACTGCCGACATGAATACGGATGTGGAGCACTGGAAGTGTTAAGCATCTGACAGTTAGAGTGTTGAGTATATAATACCTTTGCTCCACTCCGCTCCATCTTTGTGTTGTTAATATCACTTGCAGTTGTTTTTATCATTCAGCTGGAGAGAGCAGAAGCAGCTCTCCAAACATTTTTCCGAGAAGAGAATGAATATTCATTTTTCTTGTTAAGCTCTCGACAAACAAAAACTTTATGGATGTCTGAGAGGAAGTGTGCCGTCCGACTGGTGATCATTTTACCAGGCTGTTTATGAGTGAGTCTGAGAAAATGGCCTCGCTGACAGTTTTATGGCACTGCCGTGAACTGATGGCCCACTGTCACCACATGTTTACTGAAATGTTACACTTATCTGAGTCCACAAATTCCTACCATCCAAATGTTAGATATCTTGTATCCTCTCGCCTACAGGAGCTTACTGATCACTTATTGATGCTGAAATGAAAAAAATAAATGCCATCAGTCAAATTTATCATCAACTTTGTTTATTGTGTGTTTTGTCTCTTTTGGGGAAATAAGTTACACTTGAAATACCAGTGAAAGGAGGTGGAGAGCGTCTATGACCTTAAATGAAATATAGTGTAGAAAAACAGCTATTACGCTTGACATGAATAGTGAAAAGGCAACCAGATGAACTGATAAACACAAGATTCACAAGGCCTAGCCCAGCGGTGGCTTATTAACATGATATTATCAGCATGTGTATTATAACCACATTAATCCTTTTCTCATTTTTAATGTCGCAATTATCGTCAATGTTGTGTTTGTTTAACTGTTTCACACTGGACACAAACACAAAATGCTGAATGAGAGTCTTGTACTTTTTTAACACAAAAAGGTCCAATCCTGGCCTCCTCCCTAAACACACTTTTAGCTCTTTACATCACCTGCCCTCACATCCTCCCTTGATAATCACTACAACCACTGAAGGTAACCTGCCAACACGAAATGCAAATATTGGTGGTAATAAGCTGCTCTCATTGTCGAGCTATGTGATCGTTGCTCTGATGAGGATGGTCTCGTAAAAATGGCATTATTATTGTTATTATTTTTATTTGACCATTGTTATGATTTAACCAGAATGATCCCTTGATACTGAAATTGCTGCCAAAATGGCCACACATCATGTTATACAAGCAAACATTTGCGGACAAAAAAAACCCCCAAACCAATACTTTATTTATACTTTATTTATATGCATACATGCATACATTGTGTGTGTGTGTGTGCACGTGTGTGCACATGACACAGTCTCAAGAGACTCCCAACAGCCACTGGCATTCTATCTCTTACATGTGATGAATGAAGGAAACGTAGTAAGCGAGGCTGTTGTTCAGGCCTTTTCACTTTTAGTGGAATACGATTCTTGCATGCAATTCCGCCCCCCCCTTTCTCATTCAGGACATCTAACACACAACATGCGTTCGGCTGCAGCAGACACCGAGCCGGTATGTGATTAGAATCTTCCAGCCTGACCACAACCACCGCTGCCGTTACCGCCACTGCCACAGTCCCTCTAAGAAATAGATCACCTCCAAATGCTGCGTTATGTAACCTTTAAACAACTGCAGACTTCTCCCTTTGCCTCGTTCTCGAGAGACGCGGGACCACAAGCGTGCCTGGAGGCCAGATGCAGATGATGGTCTGTCAGTTTGCGGACCCATGGTCAGGCCATCATGATGACATTAACACTCCAAGAATGTCTGTAGCACTCACTCTCAACCATCTTTCCACCCTCAGCTCGAGCAGTGTAGGCTAATTCTCCCCCTGCAGAATGTGGATTGTTATGAAGGATTGCTTCTGCAGTATGCTAGTGAAACCGCAGCGCTCGCTCTTTAGGTGAGCCTCTCTGTTCTCTGCGGTATCAAAATTCTTCAGTGCAGTATGATATATAGCATACGCAGTGTAAACACTTAAAGTAGAAACAGAAGCACATAATGATAGAATTTTGTTATTGAATTCCTTTAGTCACCGATCAACTGCGATTTGGAGCGTAACGTCCACTGAGTCATGGGTGATGTGGCGGCGACATCGGGGAGTCTAAGTGAGGACAGATGAAAAGAGATTTTTCATGCATCACATACATCCCCCTGGATCTGCTCATGACATGCACAAGAGCTTCAAATGCTTTGAGGGAGGTCAAGCTCACTCCGATTGGCTCTGTCCTCACCACCTGATTCCCGTCCCCCCTCCTCCTCCTCCTCCTCCTCCTCTTCTTCTCTTTCTTTCTCTCACTGACCTTTTTTGTGATAGCTGCCCCGATATGACGAGGGTTTCATGAAAGAAATATTTAGACAGATCACAAGCTTGGGCCCGTGCTTTGAAGCCCACGATGGTGGTGTTGACAGCAGCTACTGGAGCGGCTAATTAGGCTGCGGAGGCTGCACCTCTGTGAGGGCTCCTCTGACGCAACTTTGGAAGGAACTCAGCTAATGCCACCACACAGTAGCACTGTGGAGATAAAGCATGCAAAAATAAGTGATTAGTGTTTCACTGACATCTCCAGAATGAATTCACTTTCAGGACGTGATTGCTGGGCTCACTGGAGGGCGGCAGGGAGAAGTTGTTAAGTTGCTAGTACACTGATCTGAAATTTGAGGTCAGCAGGAACCGGGCTTGGCGTATCCATCACATCTGATGTACGGCCCGCTGAACATTAATCTTGGCTCGGCAGTTCCGTCCTGATAAAATATCCGAGGCAGGAAATCTGAATGGCCGTCGCCTGTGCAGCCCAGCTTCCTGTATGCAGCCTCGCTCTGCGGGGCTTGTATGAATTAAACATGGAATAGGGCCATTATAAATGACAGGGTCAGAACAGCCAAATAGGGATGTTGGAAAAACAATGCGACCAACAGAATCTATCATCTTTGCCAGCTCAGTGAAACTTTGTCAAGTAAGGCCAAGTCAGCAACTATGAGACTACAGCCCCAGTGAGCGCTCTAATACCGAGATGAACAGAGGCTCATTCAAATGAGGATGACAGTAATGACTGGAGAGCAGCGCAGTGACGGTGGTTGTCTGCTGTGGTATCGCTATTGGTATGTTGTGAATGATAATTACCAAGAGACTGCTTATTACCCCCGTATTAATTCACGCACACATAAAAAAAAAAAAAAAAAAAAACATTGTTAAACTGAAGCACCTCCCTGAACGGCTGTTTCACAGCACGCCACTCTATTTTCTCGACTAATCCATTCATCGTTTTCTCTGTAAGCTGTCTGAGAATAATGAAGAGACACTGTTTGACCAGTGGTGACATCCTTGAATGTTTTGTGTTGTCAGGCCATCGTAGAATACTGACAGCAGCACAACATTTTCACACAGAAGGAGGAATATTTTTTGCAGTTTCTGCTTAAAAAAAAGGGATCACAAAATCAATCGATTATCAAATTCTTGCTAATTACTTCAGATGAATCAATTAATTGATTGTTTAACTTTGATGTATTTTCTTCTTGTATAAGATAAGATCTTTATTAATCCTGAAGGAAATTCTTGTTCCAACCAACCAATCAGTGGGTTCTGGGTCAGGCTCACACACTAAGCCCAGTTTTTATTTTGTTGTTGTTGTTGTTGTTTTAATATCTGGGAAATATACACAATTAAAGTGTTAAAGAAGCACAAACTTGTGCCTAACAGAATATCAATAGAAGTAAGAGCTTTACTCGCCAATACAATTTTAAAGTTGAAATGATTAATTGATGAATCTAATTATGTTTTACTTTGTCAAATATGATAGTAAAGAGAATATATTGTTATATATTGTATTATTATAAACATTTCTATCAGCTTTTGACTGGTGGTTGGATCGAACAAGATTTAAAGACACCTTTGTGTCCAGGAATTTACATTGGACAATTCTACACTGTTAAAAATTGAATTAAAAATAACAAAATAATGAAAACAGTTGAGGTTCTGCTAGAATTTTGCTTTAGCTGCACGTCCTCTCTCATGTCCGTCTCATGTCCAGTGTGTTTCTAATATCTGCGACAAGTCCTGTGGCCTGTGAGACACTCGTCGTTCCATGAAACATTAATGGCACTTGAGAATTTAATGGATTTTTAAACAAAGTCACAGGGACTTTTTCATGACGTCATTGACTTTCACCTAGCGAGACGTTGCTTAGCTTCAGGCAACTTGTTTTTAATGTGAAACTGTCATTTTTACTGAGCTGGAAGTATAGAGAAGAAAACTCACTGCGCATTGATCACAAAGACTCCCTCAATCACTTGGTTCCAACACTTGTGTCATTGTCACAGCAGCCTTAAATGCACTGCGACGTTGTTTGCTGTCTGGGCATTGGTTCGCCTCTCCGATGCTGATGAGGATGACGCTGTGTGCCAAAGGCTCCGGCTGCTCCGGATGGAACTTGGACTCCCAGTTTGTTTCGTATGTTTGGACCAGAGAACTGACACATTTATGAAGTAGGCCCTTGAAATACAGTGGAATTTGACCAACACACATCTTTCTCACTTGTCATAAAAATAAACCAACGAAGTGTAATAATTAACACGTAGACCGGGGTGATACTTACAGAGCAGTAAACACTGTCATCATTGTTTTAGTCCAAGATATTAACACATTAGAGAAAAAAATCCTTTATATGAGAGCGAATCCCTCTTTGTGGTTGTTATGTTATTCATAGCCAGATGACCGAGTTAGCTTGGTTTGATCGTTGGTTAAACCACATGATCAATGAATGAATGATGAATGTATGCACACATGTTGGCCCTGCTTCAGAGGGGTCAAAGGTCACAGTCAGGTAGTGTCTCAGCAGCAGTCCGCAGGCCCGAACTCTGAAGGGGTTTAGCTGAGATATTGTGCGAATGTTATCTTTGGAATCATAATCCACTAACGACAATGATCTCAGTTGTAAGATGCAAGATGGAAACTGAGTCCTTTTCATCTCTTGACATTATCTCCTCTACTCTTCGACGTCGAGCCTTTCCTGTGCTATAAATCCAGCCCCGTACAAAATGCTCTAAAAACCATCTAATTCTACATTGCTAAGCGAACAGATTCCTTTGTTGATTACTGCACAGACGCACCCACCAGCTGGAAAGTTTCTCTCCTAGATCTGGCTCTGAAGCCTGAGGAGCAGGCAGAAAAAAAGACACTGGTGGGGTAAAAAGGGTGGCAGGGTAGCCTAGTGTTCAGAGACACCCTCTACGAGCTGAAGGGTCAAGGATTTGATTTGCACTCCCACAAACGCAGGATCACCCACAGCAGTTTATAAAGCAGATGGAAAAACAGAATAATAATAATAATAACATTAAAAAAAAAAATGATTTTCCTTTTGTGCTGTATTGTTTATATGTGCATCACAGTGTGGGTGTCCTGCAGTGTTAGTATGACTGTATCTCTCACATTCTTCCTTGTCAGATAGACTATCGTCTCGTGTGGTCTGAAAGGTAAACAGGACCCAGGGGGGGTCTGGGAGCTCCAGACTGCACTCACTCCTCAGTGTCAGAGTCAAGTGTTGGCTAATGGAGCCTGTCAAAATCCCTGTAGCCTAAAACCACCTGCCTTGAGAGGTCCTGTGTGTAGATGTCAACCCACTATAGTAATACCCACAAGCCCTGCGGCCCGACTCAATACTGTGCTGTCACACTTGATTTATACACTAAGTGGGGAGGAATAAATGCTACAATTAATCTTAATTAAGCCCTGGTAATCCCGACAGAGCTCTATTAGCTGTGACTTGTGCGACCTCTACATTGAAAATGCCTCTGTGTTGACTTGGTCAATATGGTAACAGGGCCTGCTGTAATGTAGATTTGAGATGCAACTATCAGGCAGTATTTTTGTGAGTTAAATATTCTGCAATTATTTGATAATTATTTATTATTAGTAGTTTTGAGTAATACAGTGATGTCTGGGTGTGTAACCATGAAAAGATCCCAGCACGTGTTTATGCAAATGAACAGGAGCAAACACACAAACATGCCCCTGGCATAAAGAATGAATGAATCCATCTTCAAATCACTTCATGATAATTATAAATATGAATTTAATGGGGCTTGGAGTGGAAATCTAAATAAACTGTGAAAGAGTCATTAACATTGCGAGGGATTTTAAATTGTAGGCACTGTTAGCTTCAGACCTGAAAAAATCAATTGAGTCTTCGATCGAATTAAAAGTATCAGGCAACTACATTGATAATCAATTGCCTTTTATTCTACAAAAATGTCAATAACGACTTATATTAGATGATTGGGTGAACAACACACGCAAATGAGAATTTGTGATGAGCACATAAACCAAAAGATAAACTGATTTATAATTTAGTTAATTGTCATACCAATGGATACTCAACATAAGTGTTAGTTGTAGCCCTGGTTCTGTTACGGTCCAGCAGGATATAACCGTTTAGTTTCACCATGGCTCAGTGTCGGGGGTGAGCGAGCAACTTGGCTCAGCCAAGGACTGATGAATTCTCACAAACTGTAGCAGATAAGATTTTGGAACCAGACTACTCCTAACTTACTGTATGTCACCAACAACAATAACTGTGTGTTCTGTGCAAATATTGGCAATGTACATTTAAGATCAGGATTTAATTGAACAATTCTAATCGATCACCGATTAAAAGGATGTGTCTTCACTTTATTGCGCTGGTTAAACCAAGAGGGCACTGAAAGCCCTCGCTGATATTGGCATAGCTATTGAGCTGTTAGCAGCAGGCGATCAGTAGAGTCCTGCTGTGTCCGCAGCACTTTAGAGGAACTCAGCTCACTTTATCTGATCAGCTCCTCTAATCAGCCTTATAGAGACCACGATTAAACTTTTTTACAGCGCACATAGGACAATAACAATCAATTCCCGATCAATCCGCTTTTCTGCAAGCCACTGAAAAATTGAAGCGAGACATTTCTGCATGTTGTAACTTTACATTTCTTTAGGTTCAATCTTTTTCGTTGGGTTGAGGCACAAAAAGCACTCGGAAGCCAGGCCTCCAGGGGCCTTACAAAAGTTGAAACGCTAGCAGCCTTCTCCCCAGTAACTCCACCCCCGTCCCCTCCACCTCCCGATATGAAAGTCATGTCATAAACATGCAACGTGAATGTGATGTGACGTGATTTGCAGAAATGTTGATATTGCATGTCGCCTATGACACATACAAATGTGAAGGTATGAGGAGCAATATTCATCACATGTGGATAACTTCTGTGAAAATGAACCCACGAGCATGTTTTAAAGAGAGCCAGCAACTGTCCCCCTCAAGATCCGTACTGTATACTCTCTGCTCCTGGTGTTCACGCATGCAGTGTTGGTTCATGCTGCAGACACTCTGCCAGTCAGTTGACTGAACCTGGCTCTCTGAGCTCGCGTTAACCAGCAGCTGTTATGAGAGCTGGAGAACCACAGTGTGTGCAACGAAGTAGCTGATGCATGCTGAAAAAAGTCTTGTATTTTCCCCTTTCCTGTAAAAGTTAACAGTATTTTCCTTTGTTTATCCTGTGTTAATACAGCTCACAGCAGTGCCCTGGTTACACTGACGCATAGATAATTTCACGTGAAAGCGACGGACACAAACAGAAGATAATAATAAACAACCAGAGTGCAGGCTCAGTTAGTAGTATAGAGTGTTTTAGTTACAGAAGAGCGTTTTGACTTAAGTGTGCTTACAGTAAAAGCAGTCTCTCTCCTTTCTTCTACAACGGGCTTCTAAAGAATCAGCCAGTTGAAGGAGCGAGTTAAGTATGGACCAGAGTTCCAAAATGAGATATAAGATGGCAATTTTCTGATGGAAGCCTTTTAGATAAATAAATACCAGTGGTTATTACGTCTCTCAGTCAACCGGCCTTATCATATAAAAGTCAGTGGTGAATGTTGTTATTATCTCCAGTAATGAACTTGAGAACAGACAGTAAACTGGACCTCAGGGCATAAATGTGGACAAGGCATCGTGTTTATATAATCATGTCCCCATAATTCAGAATTGAGAGGAAGATGCTTTCAATAATCCTCTTTTAACAACTTAAAGGAAAGCTGCCTCTGTTTATATAAAGTTTTTTTTTTTTTTTTTTTAAAGAAAGTTTACAATTAGTTAATCTTATGAATTGTAAAAGTCATCTTTTAGTGTGTTTAGGTTGAAGCACTTTCATGGTTTTGCTGCCCATTAGAAATGTTGTCATAATCATAATCCATACATGGATACATGGAAATTACTGTATTATGGATCTTGGGATACGCAGAAATGCTTTATCATTTTTTAAAATTATTTATTTGAATTGAGACTAATAAGAGCCACTTGGCGTGCAATAAAGGAAGGCAAGAGGCAAGTTGTCAGTCAAAAATACTTATTGATACAAATCAATTGCACAGTATGTATGATTTTCACCCGAATTTATGTTCAGGTATGAAGAAGAAGATGTGTTCCTCAATGGTGCCTTTGAACAGATGTGACTGTTATTAGTGATGGTATCATTGTCGGTGTAAATAGTGGACAGAGCGTCACTTTCTTAAAAGAGAAGCCAATGCAGAACGTGCCTTACTGTGCATCTTAATTCTTTCTAATGGCCAGCAGGGGGTGCAAAGGAGTCACATTATATGTAAGCTTATGAGAAAATGACCCTAATTCTAACTTGATTTATTACCTCCGTAAATAGTTGCCTAATGAGTTTATGCTCTCAATCGCTAGTTTAAAGTCTACTTCAATACAGCGTGATGTTCATTTTGTGAGTTAAGCTCCCATTTAGAGTGAAATAGATGACAAAGGTATGCTTGAGAATGTGGCTACCTTGTGATTAACAATTCTCTACCACAGTGTGCCCTCAGGTTCTCAGTCACATTCAGCTCCACCCCCTCGTCCAGACAGGGTCAGTTTTAGCACAGAGAAAACCAAGATGGAGACGCCCATAATGTCAAACTCCATACTTCAAAACAGGAAGTCTAAACTCAGATGGGTACATTACAATAGGCAGAGTTTTTATTTACTTCTAAATCACAATTAGGACTATGTGTAATGCCTTTGTACTTGCATTTGTGTATGGCAGGAGTGTATGGATCCCATCTTTTCTGACCGCACTGATGTTGAGCTGACTGTGAGCTCTTTCGCACTCTTGACAGCGAGCTGCATTTTTTGTGCGCTTTGATTGAGAATGGTGCCGACATGATCAGGATACCAAGTGTTTCTGTTACACCCCTACAGGCACATCTTTTTGACCTGACCGTCTTCAAAGTGTCTTTGTAGTTTGTAGTATGTAGCTTGAATTCAGGCACAAGGAAGCACCCAAAGCTTTCAAGTGCACAGCTGACCGAAGTTGTCAGAGCTTGTGCTCGGCCTGGACGACTGCGATTTGCTCCCGGCTAGCACGCCTGCATGTGCTCATGAAGTGCAGCAGCCCGGCTGGTCTTCTGCCTACCTTTAAAAGAAAAACAATGCTTATTTTCTCTTATTCCACGTTGTCGCATGTGAATCAGTTCAGCATATCTGATGAAGTTTGATGTACGTGCGTGATCCCTGCAACTGTTGGCCTGTATCCTCATGGCTGAATGCACGTATTATACTGTAAGTCTCTATGGATAAAAGCGCCAGAGTAAGTTCTTCCCAGATGGTTTGCCAAACATGACGTGCACGTGCTCTCAGCTGCACATACAAACAAATAGAAAATGCTCTCACACACATGCAAATATAGCTGCAGCTCCCGGTTTGTCACGCACATTCATGGGTGCATGCCCACACATCCTTCCACGGGCATATGTTCCCTTAACTTAATCTTTGGATTCCTGAGTGGTTAGTTAGTCACAGGCTTATCTAGGGGCAACGTCAGAGTGCTTGTGTGGAGGAGGGAGCACTTTCCACATGCACCAGAATAATAAGAAGCTGTGCAGGTTTTTTTTTGTTCTTGCCGAGCGCAGATTAGATCAGAGCCAGGGCCTGATGGTTTGGTCTTCCTGAGTGCTCCAAGACTTCAGCTTTTACCACTTGGACTATGTGGAGGCCCTGTCCCCCGGGGAACAGTCCAGTTGAGGCCAAGCAGAGTAGAGTGCTGCAGGGACCGTCCAAGTCCAACACACAGAGGTCTGCGCACCAGGAAGTACAGACAGGAAATGACCTGGGTCTTTGGAAGTCATTAAACCCTTAATCTGATACCACAGGGATAGGACACACTTCAGCAGCTCCCACTGCCTCCTGTGGATGTTTTATTCAGTCTTTCCAGTGAATTTTTCAGTTTTCAACTTGCTGCATGGTAGAGTGTGTTTGTTTCATTTTATTTCTAGATTGACAATATGATAATTAAATCCATTAATTTAAAAACAGTGTGTCATGGACAAGTCAGAGACTTCATTATAAGACTAGAGGTTGTAAAATTCTAATCAAATTGTTTTATGATTTTATTATTTTATTTTGTGTCTTTTGTTTTTTTCAAATCCCACTTTGTGTGACAGCAATGTTATTCCTTTATGTCATCTCTTCAAGTTTCCTTATGACATATGCCCCATGACCATCAAATTAATAGGACAGTGAACAGGAACACTACAGTGCACAAGTCTGGCAAAAGGAGGGCTGTTTAAATTTTTAAACGTATGCCATTTTAGCAGTTTAATTATTGAACGCCCCCAGTGAGGCGTGAATAACTTGTGCATAATGCAAAGCCAGAGAGACGTTTCAGCACCATATACTCTGAGACATTTGGCTCAGGTCGGCATAAGAGTTCCCTGTAAGAGGAAAAAAAGAAACAGTCAGGGGTTGGTTACGTCACAGAACTTGAAAGTCAGCTTAATGTTTGGTCAACATGAATACAAATTCATAGCTGAAGACGACCTTGACTTAAGACTTCCTGATTTATTCATCAGGCCTCCTGTAGTTGAGTGGAGACCATTGTAAACGCGTCGCGCTGATAGAAAAGCATGTCGGCACAGATTACAGAAGAAACGGAGGAGAATCCAGGTGCAGCTGCTGCCCTTTGTCCCACATCTACTGACTGTGATGTCATGTATGTTGAGGGGAGGAGCACACGATTTTTAGGGGTTAAATTTATGCTCATTGACATTAGATATATCGCACTAGAGCTGAGATGTTTTGAATGCATCACAGACTAAAACAAACGTCCATCACTCAATAAAGTTGGCGATATGAAGAAAGTGGCAGCTGAGCACACACTGCACACAAACGTGAAGATGGAAGTGGACCTAGTGAGGACAGGTTATTATGGATACAACTGCCTTCTCTTGCTGATATTGTTTAGTATCAGAGCCCTTTGGGTAGAGAGAGTCATGCCATCTGCATTTACTCCAGTGGAACATCGTGGAGCCTCTCAATACTTTGTGGAAATTATCAATTAATCAATCAATCAATCAATCAATCAATCAATCAATCATGCATTAACTATGAACTGGGGAACACCATG
This sequence comes from Acanthopagrus latus, assembly GCF_904848185.1. Taxonomy (NCBI): domain Eukaryota; kingdom Metazoa; phylum Chordata; class Actinopteri; order Spariformes; family Sparidae; genus Acanthopagrus; species Acanthopagrus latus. The sequence continues at coordinate 13,390,480 of NC_051046.1, forward strand.
CTTCTGTCTCTCTGTATTCATGCATTTAAATTGCCTGCTTAGAACTTCGTGGAACCATCTGAAGTCTCTGTGAATCACGTGACGAACAGCATCTTGAACTTCCGTTGTCGTGGCTCTCTCTAATGGAAGATGGCAACCAATCAGAGGACGTCTCTCACACGTGGAGTGTGATGTCATTCTCTGTTCAGGACGGCATTTATTCCACTATGTATTTACATAGCAAATAGCCGTTTGCTGCCAAATTAATCCCCATGTTTGTAGTTTATTTCAGATCTGCTGATTGCTTTTTTTTTCAGGTTTGGGGGGAAAACTGAGACCACAACTCAATGTGCACACCTCTTTCTCAATCATTATTTTAACAATAGCACGTATCTCTGCTAGTTTTGCCTTTAAAGGGTAACAGGGATCTGTTGGTACAAAGAGTCTTGTGTATGCACCCGGCTATTATAAACACTCCTGACGCGGGCTAATGTTCAGTGTATCCTGGGGCACACACAGCGCTCTGTGAATTGTATCAAATCTCTCTTGCTCTAAACAAAAAAATGAGTCAGACGAAGCTTATCATCCAGTCAGAGGGAAAGAGAAATATTACAGCTTTGACTGAAGATATTTAATATTTGTAATTTTATGCCTTTAAATATTGAAATCAAATCAAGGCTTTCGTGGTAAATTAAACACACGTCCTCTCTCTGCGCCAACTCTGGAGCTCTGTTTAAACAATGTCAGTCAGAGAGATCCCTATTACCAGCAAAGCACCACATTTATAGATTAATCCAGTGCAAATGCTTCAGCTGAGCTGCTGCTAACTGACGGTATTACATTTATGTCAATTTCCATGGCAATCTAGTAAACATGTTCAGGGGTTTAGTACTGACTGAGAGCGACTTGACACGAACATGCAGAGAACAAATGTAGGAAAACGCGGGGAGAATAAAGTGCTTCGGCGTACAGGGGAAATGTTTGCATTGTCACCGCCATCAGTTTGGCATCGTGGCCCGAACGTCTTAAATGTCTCCCTTTTCCTGGGCAGCACCTTGTGGGTTTTGGGACCAGTAATGCTTAGTTGGCAGAAAATGTGAATATGGGAAAAGTAGATTTTTCAGGAGAAGCAAAACTTTGCTGTTTTTCCTCATGGAGGAAATATGAACTAAACGGAGGTAAAAGCCCTTTCTCTCTCTGCTCCTTTTCTCTTCAGCACATCTGGATTATCAAAGCTTGTTATTCATATTTTACTGCCGGGGTCTGGCTTTCACTTATCTCCGCTCGGAGACTATAACAGGGTGTTAGGGTATTATGGAGAAAGAAGAATGTCAAGTCTGTGTTAAGACGTAAATCATCAATATCTCTCCAAAATTCTGCCTCATTAAAGCTCAACATACAGCACATATTGTAGTCTGCAGAGGCTCATGAGCAGCAGCGATCATGTACGATTTTTTCCCCCCAATGTTTACAATGCTCAGGCTTAACAGAATGACAAGTGTAAGCTGTTAGAGAGGTCTCTCATTTTTGTCAGTTTACTTAAGACAGCCCTTCCTCCATTAAATGACGTCAAACAGCCACTGGAAGACTAAATAGGGCTTTTTTTAAAGTCTGTTGCCGTCTACACAACTTGTCCTCACGCTGTTCTTAATGGGAGATTTTAAGTCCCTCCTCCTCGGTTTGATGAAGGGAGAAAAGTGAAGGGGCGAAGATGCTTTATATTCTCAATTGAAGAGGCAAAAACGTTGCCTTAAAAGTCTCTGTTTAGGGTATCAACCGTGTAGGTGTTTCCCATAAAATCTTATTGACAGAAGAGGGATCAAGTGTAGAGAATGAGAGTTTGTAAATGGAGGCCTCGATCTGCCAGCTTCCTCTTGAGGGACCACACGCTTTATGGATCGCTTCCTCCTCTTCTTTGGTCCGGGAGCGGCCTGACGTGTGTCGGCGCCATGCTCTGTGATGGCAACCAGGATAAACGGCACAAACAGCGGGGGGATACATGGCAGCTTAAAAGCCTCTGTCCCAAATAAAACTTACAACAGGAAAAAAAGAAAAACAGAAACAGGCAGAATGGGGCTGTCAGAATCTAGAGATAAAGACCAGCCATGTGCGATGCGAGCTGATTGGTCGGAGCCGGGACGAAGCCGAATGTGCCGCCGCTGCTTCTCAGGGACAGGAAGTCTGCTGTGGTGTCCTGTCTTCTCTCCGGCTGTTGAGGTGCCAGTTCGCCTGTCTGCCGTCTTTGTCTGTGTGCTTTTTTTCTGAGCGCCAACCCTCCGCAGGTCAGCCAGCATCGGCCCGACTGTCTTTCCTTTTCATCACAGGGCTAAATCGTGTTTTACAGTAAATCACCTGACAAGCGATTCAGAAAAACTGACTTTTATGAAAGTCTGCTGGAGTTTGTAGGATTTGGCTTCAGGAGAGGAAAGTTGACTTGCATGCTTCAGTGAAAGCCCGCAGCTGCTGGCTGATTCCGAGTGGTACCCTAAATTGTTCCGTAGCTTTTCATCCTTGATGATTGTTTGTGTCTGGCATTTATAAGACCAATAGCATGTACTTCAGATTCCTCTGTGTATGGAGTCCTCCCTAAGCAGCCAGACACATTCTCCAATAGCATATTTACGCCCCAGGAGAATAAAGTGGTCTGCCAGCCTGCAATGTCACTAAATTATTACATACAGCCTGGAATCTGGCTTTCTCTCTCCTGATACTGATTCTGATAGCTAAACGCTGGGCCAGACAGAGAGCTGATACCACTGCTCACTTTCTTCCCAAATTAAAATCTATAAACTTCGCTGAATGCCTTGTCTACAAGTGCTGCATGTTGATACGCCGCTCACCGTCCTCTTGGCCTGAGTTTAAACTGCATAAACTGATGTTGTGGCCACTCGTGAAAAGCTGAAACAGGCTGCAAACCTTTCAAGTTGACATAGATAAACAAGGTAGCAAACTGTTGCTTATTTACACATCCGACAAGACATCAGAAGGCAGCTGGACTCGCAAGATCAAGTCCATCCTGCCAGGCTTCAAGCTATTTGCTCGTGGCCAAAAACACAAGAGAATCGAGCGGCACTGACAGCTTTTCTCAATGAAAATTATCCTTTTGGCTCTTCTCTTGTCTGGCTTTGGTAAGGGTTTGATTTACCAACTGGCTACGGCGGTGGTACCACTCAGCGACTGTTCAACTGATTTGATGACGGTAGCCATAGAAGGTGATAGACATATGGTTAATCCAATCACCTGCCAAGTGTTTTTGGAAAGTGTCTGCCTTTTTTCCAAACTGTTGCCAAACAGTTTCCAAGGACCGAAGGTTGGGAGCAACACTATCATTCATTTGGAGTCAAGTTTCTGTCTACCTGGCGAGTCCAATAGTCGCTCTCTCCCTCCTGGTACAGTTTTTGATCTCAGCCGACTCTTCAGGGAATATCCGGCTATTTAGCTGATAAATGCTCCACTGTGCTCACCGGCTAGACTGCCAGTCAGTCAAAGCAGCCTCCTGATGCGAGCAGTGAGAACCAAGGCAGTGAAGTTGTCATGCAGACAGTCATTAACGACTGCTTTAACAGTACAGCCTGCGATAGTTCATGACTTTGATATACTTTGATATGTTTGCAAAATATCAATTGGAAGTAAGTAGCTGTAGCATACAGGCAAGCAGAGGAATATACAGGGGTTTTGAAGAACTTTGATGATGAGCTGATCAAATGCCATTTTTGCATGTTGCTAACACTGAAGATTACCGGCCGTGAATTCACTCTCGACAGTTGTCTCCTCAATTTACACGTGCTGGTCACACTTAGGACGAGGGAGCTGGCAAATAATGCAGACATTTGTGCTCACACACACAGCTCATCCAGGTAATAAATCCAGAGTTATACTGCATGTGTTAATGGAGCTATATGGTCCCGAGCCCATCTGATGTAATAAGGCTGGTATCGGATCGATACATCCCCACTTTTATTGCCGTATGTCTATACCCAGCAGACTGTGAATGTTTCTAGGAACAAAAATGCTGTTGTATAGCAGTAAGGAAGGTCATATTTGCCAACGCCAACTATAAATGAGGCATTTGTGTGTTGAACGGGGTCTCAGATGATCTTATCAATCACATTTTGCTGCTACAAAGTGAAAACTTTAGCCTCCAAAATGTCAACCGCCCGAGGCCTGAAAAATAGCCTTGTTTCTAACCTGACAGTGGTGCATTTCTGACTCCATCCAGCTAGCTCGGAAAGAATTTCATCGGCGCACTTGTCATGGGATTTTGTCATCCCATAAAGCTCCTTGTGATCTTTCAAAGCTGGAGTCGCATACTTTCTCCCAACACTGACAACTCCATTTCGGGCTTGTTTCCTGCTAATTAGTTATTTAAACATACAGAACAAGGTCGATGTATGTTGCAGTCAATAAGAATCTGTCTGATTGTTGTTTGTGATTACTCTTTTTGGAAAAGGTTGTCCATTACCCCCATCCTTTTTCCTGACTGGAAAGTTGCCGTGAAGCACTTTACCCATGACCCCCTGTTTCCCTGACAAGTGAATGGAGCCTAAGGATCTGTTTCTGGGCCTGAGCTCCCGACAGCATTCCTCATGTTTAGGAAAACATGTAAACTGACGTCGAAAAAATAAAAGTGAGCAGTCAGCTCCCTTGGCCTTTCTCGCCTGGCCCAGATGCCCATATGAAAGCTGACTTTTGTGTGCTGGACAACTCTCATACAAGGTGGACGACCGGTGTTTTTCCTGGCAGGTCTTGAACAAACACAGACCAATTACACTGGACTGCCTGGTGTGTCAAGTCATGATCTACAGTTTTATTTTGCATTATTTGAAAAGGCTTAGGAAGTAAATCTGTGCTCCGCAGAACAAGAGAGACAGAGATTTATAATAGAAGTTCCTGCAGTTTCCCTGGGTTAGCATAAATCCTGGGCTCAAGCAGATATCTAGTGTCTAAGACAAGCAACGCGTCCCAAGCCAGCTGACTGGCACATGGTCTGAGCGAGCTGCGGTGGCAGAGCAGCTTCGACATCTTTTATCTGAAATATTCCAAACTCTTACATGCAACTTTTCTAACCCCCTTGCATATACATGTATATGAGATAAAATGTGTGGCTCCTTTCCCACTCAGACCTTGGGATTGCATTATTCATCTAAGGCAGTGTTTCAACTTCCTCTCTTGCTCTGCCGGCAGAGCTGCCACCCACACCACTGAATTAACTATCCGTCCTCTCATTCATCCTCAGAACAAGGGGGCAGGCAAGTCTCCAGAAGGACCGCTAACTGCTGCTGCCGTTAGCTAGTTGGCTTAGTTAGCTAAGTTAGCTGTGCAGCAAGTGGTCCTATTAGCTGACACAAGTATGCGCAGGCTGTGAGCAAAGGAGCCTAGGACAGCCGAGGCTAGCTAGTTAGCATGCTAACATCAGTAGATGTCTCGTCGGCACAAAACATAGACCTCTCTGACATCACCTCAGCACTAATATTTCTTCACCTTCTGTTGACAATCTTCATTATTTTTTTAATGTGTTACAGTACAATTCTTACATATTGCAACTCTGAGTAAAGTGCAAATGTGCAGGTACTTAGATTGCGCCACTGATTGTATGCGTGTTGTGTGACTGGACTGAAGTGGAGCCAGTTTGACCTTCATTATGTTGACAGCCATCATCATAATAAAGATTTGTCTTGAAGCAGCTTTTGCTTCACTGTTTAACAGACTTTCAGCTGCTGTACTTTTCAAATACTGCTGTACTTTTCTACCACAGATAAGAGCAACAGTTAAGAAGCCGAACATCAAAACCAGGGCAGCTACAGGCAAGCTTGTTTTTATCGGAATCAGCCCTCAGAAATCCATCTGTCAACCCCCTGTGTGTGTACTGCGTATGGTCACTTGTTTTGGTTTGACATTATAACTCTCTTAGAGTATGTTACATTCAGAGTCAGCAGTGGTATTTACCAACAAGCACTGAAGGAGGGTGTCAGACAGAAGTTTGTCCTCTTCAGCAGTGGGCCGTAGCGAACTGTAAGCAGTCGATTTTATCCATTTTCTGTATTATTTCAGCCATCATTTGGGTCTTTAAAACCATTTACAATACTGCGAGACTTTATTGCTTATAGTCTAATGTACTGTCGTCAACGATCTTGTTCTGCTGTTCAACAGCCAAAAACCTAGATTCGGTTAACGATAATGTAAGACGAGGTAAAGCAAAGCTGGGACCGTACCAGTTTCCATTTATAGTATTGGCTTTGTCTCATCAGCTTTGACTTTAGCATTTTAAATCAATAGCTTATAGCATTCATGAAATTATATTGAGACAACTACACCCTGTGACCAATAGATCCCTTTGGGATTGTACAGAGCTCAGACTGGAATATTGATGGGAACAGTTTGGCAGATGTAGAAATCGGTGACCCAGACTCATACATAATTAGGCTCTGCTGTAGGTTCCTGCTCCATTTTTGCCCTGATTGTATAAAACAAGATTGCGTGGACTTATCGTGGCTATTATTATACATGGCTTGTTGATTCCTCAGGTGTCAGAGGGTCAACTGCTTGCAACTGTGTGGACACACACACACACGCAAGCAGATAAATGGCTGTTAGGAAGTGTGTGCACGTGCATGTCTGTGTATATGATGGTGCTGGCATTTGACTGTGTGTGTGTGTGTGTGTGTGTGTGTGTGTGTGTGTGTGTGTGTGTGTGTGTGGAGATGGATGTCCATAGCACCTCAGTGGAAACTTGGCGGCGAGCCGACCGTTGCCCATGAGGGCTGGTAAACACTCCGTGATGGATCTCACTCTGCACACAAGTGCCAAACATAATGTAAACTTGTTTCCATCACTCCATTCAGCCTCACGCTCTTCTCTTTTTCCTTCTGCTCCTTCTGTGTCTCTTAACTCTGAATCGCTCTGTATTTGATGTGTAATATGCAGAAAGATGCATATAACATATTGATGACATGCCTTCTGTTTCCCAAGACAATGCCCAGCGAACATCATAACAAAGACAGCTGCTCTTGGTATATTCAAGACTATACTGAAAGCTGTTTGCAAGCACGTTAAGTCATCAGGTCATTTTCATGGCGGAAGCGAGGAGAGCATATAGGGGCTGCAGGGCCGAGTGGTTTGGCGGTAAACAACTCCGTAGGTAACCAGCCTTTGACATTCACACTTCCTGATTATACATCAGATCTGTCAGCCGCAGCACCAGGGGCTGAGCGAGGTCACATCAGATGACCGGCCCCCCATGCATCATCCAAACCAGATGTCTGATGAATAGCTCCTCATAAAAGGATTCCTCTTTTACAATGGGCCGTGGCATTGCCTAATAGGGTAATATTCCCCCCAGTTGTTAAAATTCTTACGGGTAATTCAGAGTGGCCCTCTAGACGTGTTTTTAGAGAGAAGATTTCACAATGACCTTGTCCTGAGATGCGGCTGCTGCTGCTTTGGACTGTACTGATTTATCTCCACCACATCTAAACTACAGAGCGAAGCTCTTCATTGGGGAAATACGCACATTTTATGACAAGTTTCATTCTTTCTGGCCATTGACAACTTACAGCTGCTGGTTTTCATATTTGATAGTCCACATCTGGCACAACTGTAGTGTTTCTCTTGTTTTCCAGGCTATAGCATGATCTGCATTACATTACCACACACAGATGTAATTATTTTGGATAATCTTTTGCCCTCCGTGTGATGGATTTGCCTCTGAAATGTAAAAGGGGACAAACGATGTCACAACATGAGAGCACCACAGTATCCTACGGGTAAAACGACTGCCTCTGTAACTCTTGTTTTCTGGCTGACTTCAGCTCCTTTCTCCTTTTGTCTGGCTCTTATCTTCTGTTTTTGAAGAGGGAATGTTTCTGTTCCTGTCTCCCATGGAATAAACCCATCAGATGAAACAATCCACTCTTCCAAAGAAAAAAAAGTTAGCCATGGGCTCCGATAAGGTGAAAAAAAACAGATGTTATTGCAAAAAAAAAAACCCTGCTTGCACTCGGAGGCGGCTGCCGTCCTGTGTGACACGCCGCATTGAAAGGGATGTCTGGCATTCAGGGAGCATGTGCTGAGAGGTGATGGACAGGACCTGGCCTCCTCATGCTCCTATCGCTCTGTGTTAGCGCTTCTTCTCCTCCCGTGCTTCCCGCTAATCACAACTGACAAGGGGGACGCAGGACTCTGGATGGAAAGAGTCGTGCTGACCTGTCTGGGGGAATGAGCACAGGTAGAGAGAGGAGAGACGGGTGGGGGGGGGCTAAACAGCGGTTTCAGGAACATCAGCACCACAGTCCTGCTAAATATGCTGCCTCTCTGTTTCGAAAGGCTGCAGGATTTCCATAGATTAATGAAGGATGTGCGGCTGCATAAAAAAACAAAACAAAAAAAAACTTGAGCCTGGCATGACAGAGCAGAACGCTTTGTCTTTATTTAGGTGCTGTGAGAAGACCAGATGTTTGAAAGCCTCAGGGTTAAATGTACAGTATAAAACAGTGTGTGTGTGTGTGTGTGTGTGTGTGTGTGTGTGTGTGTGTGTGTGAGAGAGAGAGAGAGAAAGGAGAGCTGCAGAGGCTGACGACATGCTCAGTCTGCACGTCACCTTACTCTTTTGTGTGTGCATCAGCAAACGTGAGCGAGTCTGCATGTGCTCTGCTCGGCCTATACGTGCAGTCCCATGAGAGCATCGCACGGACATGTGTGCCTCCTGGACTGTGAACACAAGTGCTTATGCATGGGGGGGGGGGGCACATCTGCATGCTGAAACATTGATGGAGGCCTGTGATGCAACACATCATCAGTGACACTTAGAGTGTGATGAATATTTCAATGACCCGGTGGAGCGGTGGACATTAGGAGTCAAACTAGAGGGCAACCATGGGGCCTGTTCTGGGGGTGGCGTCACTGCAGGAGAGTTTGAATGCAGAGCAGCCGTTTATTGTGTGTGTTTCTTCCACTGGTCAGCATCTCGGGACTCTTCTTCTATGTTAAAAATGAATTAATGTCGAGGCAGTTGGTCGCCCCTGGTGTTGTTCACGTTGGGATGGTAGCCTCGCCTCAGACCAAAATACTGCAAATGAAAATGCAAGCCCGCTGAAATGTTTGCTCCTAAACACCATGTTGTTCCATTCAGAGAGGAGCTCAGCAAGCAAATATAGGTCAACTACATTTATATAGAAAAAAAGGGGGGGGGGGGGGGTTGCTGCAGTTTGAATAATAACAATAAGAAAAGATATTTATGAAAAAAAATAAAGGTATTTAAGGAATTTTCAAGAGACAAAAACAAAAACAAAAGTCTGATCTGGTGAGGACAACGCCTGATGGGCTGGCTGAGGAAAGATCTGGGGGGTTTCACTGCGGCTGCAATATCTTGCTCCCCTGTGTGGAGTCGGAACTCGGGGGTGTGAATGAGCTGAGACTCACGGCTGGTTGGAGAGCTGGTGACAAACACTCCGGATTTGCCCCCCTCCAAACGCCGAGCAATAACCTGACGGACACTCACTGAAACAGCTTTTAAAAAAAAATCCTCAGCAGTGCTGATCCTCGAAAGTACCAAAGAAGAGGAGCCTCCGTGATTTTAAGGAGAGACCGGGAAGGGACCAAACAATGGACACAGGGAGCGCGTTCCATCGCTGTATGTTCACGAAACGGGACTGACGTTTCGCTGCGCGGACCGGGCCGCGGCGGAGCCTCAAAGCGAAGGGAAGAGAAGGGACAGCAGAAGTCAAGAGAGAGACGACGCTCAACAAAGCAGTGCAGAGCGGGACGCGTGTGTGCAGGGAAGCGGTGCCCTACATCTGTAACATCTGAGTAACTCTGTCACTCAGGCTCCTTTCACGCCGTGTCGGGCAGCACTTTTCTCAAACCCCCGCACCTGGAAAAACAAAGATAATGTGTTCAGTGGCAGCAACATCTCCATGCGTAAATGGAGACGCATCGGTGCGTATTCGCTGTACTTTTTCATTATGCGTGCAATAAATGATGTTTGCTTTTTGTGCCACGAACTCGTGCCTGTCCCATGACCACGCTGCTATAGATGCATTATAGACTTCCTCATACTTCATATCTGCCATGAGTGATGGCGATGCCTGCGGAATCTGACAGCGCCGGTGCGCAAAGCAGCACTCGTGAAAAAAGCTTCGGCGCACCGGATCGCAACGGTTATGTGAAAACATGTGTCGTCCCACTGTGCCGTGACCGAGATTACGAGTCGTGGGTGAGGCTAATGTTGACGAAAATATGGAGTTCCCAGAGACTCCGGAGTGCGGTGTGTGCGGGGTCGCTCTCGGTTTTTCTCGCTCTGTTGGTCAAATGTGCAGACTGGAGAGCTGGAGCCAGCAGCAGCAGCAGCAGCAGCAGCAGCGCTGACAACAGACTCTCGCATTCACCGTCCCCACTTCACTTCGTCTCAGGCTGCGCGGCGGAGCTGTTGCAAACTTGCTGGAGTGTGCTCTCGCCATTGTTCACCCTCGTATGTGCCTTCTTCTGGGTCGGGGTCTACCTGATCCGCTGCGGGGTCCTCATCCAGACCGCCCTCTCCCTCCTGACCTTGTGCCACCTGGGCGAAGCGGCGGCGTGGTCTCTCCTGGACGGGACAGATGAGCAGCTGTTCTCGTTCACGACAGCGGCCGCGGTCGTGCTCGTCTGCGTGGCCACCGGCGCACTCATGGTAGCGCGGCTGAATCAGGGCATATCCGTGGTACTTTTCATCAGCATAGTCAGGACTATCTCACTTTTCTCGCTGCACAAGGTACGGGCCACTTGGAGACCGTACGTAGCGTACCTGGTCGGAGTGCTGGGCATCCTGCTGGCGAGGTATGCTGACAAGCTCCTTCCCAACCAAGGGAGACACAAGGAGGGCTGCACCCCCGTGACTGGAGCCAGGGAAGAGATCCCTGTATTTAAAAGGCGCAGGAGGTCCAGTTCTGTGATAGCCTCAGACATGGCACACAGTCAGTCCAACAGTAAGTCACATCGCCGGACCTCTCTGCCATGCATCCAGAGGGACCAGGTAAGAAGTTTGTGTCCCATTCCACTTTTTTTCCCCTTTATTTATTTATTGATTTATTTATTTATTTATTGTAATTATTTCTGGCATGTTTTCTCTCTTTTGAGTTTCATGTTTGAGGCGAAGAGGAGAAAGGAGGGAGCAGTGAAATGGCACTGAAATCAGGAATGTTGGCCTTCTAGGACTCTGATGAGAGTTTTCACGATTATTCTACTCTTACTGAAGCAAAGTATATATATATATATATATATATATATATATATATATATATATATATATATATATATATATATATATATGAAAAAAAATGAGGATCACAGAGTTTATTTAAAAAGAAAAACACGTGTGCAGTGTAATACACAACAACAACATCAGCAGTATGAATACATACATGTTATTATAATTATAATAATACAAGCTTACATGTTCCGGTCCTCTGGTTGTTCGGGTGTTTTTGTTCTTGTTGCCTGGATCATCTTCACCCTGATATCTTGTCATTCTATAGAGCCACCGACAGGAAAACATGCAAATATAACAAATAACAATATTTTCTTCTACATAACCTTCACAGTTGTTTATGGTTAAAAAATTAGAATGTTTTTTCTGAAAGCAAAGAACACACTCATCTCCGTCTAAGATTATGAGCTTTCGCCAAAATGTTCCACGTTTTCTCTCTGAAAAAACACTGCACCTGTCAGACCAAGGTGATGAATTGTCTCATGCAGACGCGCACAGTTGAGTTGCGAGTGTTGCTCAACAACAAAGTGCCAAATTTGGTGCTTTGTCGTTAGAGGGGTGCTATTTTAGAGACAGCTTTTAAGTGCTGATGGGAAAGGGAGGCTGATGATTTGATGCCAGTGATTCATCTCATTCCAGTTTATATATGTCAAACATTTTCCCCAGAGGATCTCCGATCATCGCGGTGTTTTCGGTCTTCCTCATGCCCTGGTACTTTAACACCACTTGCTCCCTCATGCTGTCCCTTAAACCCCAAGAATGTTGCATCTCTGGGCACCCATACACATGCGTACCTGTGTTGAAAAGAGGGGGGCGAGGGGCGAGGAGAGAGGGGTGTTGGTCGTACAGGCAGACTCGTATCAGCTCTCCTTCAGCCCCCCTTGTGGAAAATCAATGACCGCGCCGAGCATGCGAGTGGGAAACAGACTTTTCGGAGTGATCAAAGCTCTCGTTGTGACCTGTGAGTGCGCTGAGGTGGGGAGATGAGGGGCCGCACTGTCGGCCCCGGCCACTTGAAAGATGCCCTCAGCTCTTAGGGCTAGTTAGCGTTGTAGTGTGCTTGTTTGTTTTTCTTTGTGGTCACACACACACACACACATACACACACACACCAAATATGAAAAGGCTCTCAGATATTTTACAGTTTACACCTTATTCAGAAGCAGGTTTGATGTGTCAGTGCTGCAGCGGTGGAGCGGGGCCGCGTCTTTGTTTCTGACGGCGTGATGAGCTGGAGCCTGGCCGCGACCTGTGAGCGCGTGGCTGTAAACAGGCGCGCGTGCAGATGATTGTTTTGCAGAGCTCGGTCCTATAATGTATTTACATTAAGGGTGTCACGATTTTGTGATATTCACGATAACCTTGGGGGGTGGGGGGGGGGATAAATATTGATATTGTGTTTATGATGCATGTGATAATATTTAAGAGTCTATAGAGGGATGATCGCTGTAGCTCATCTTTTGTTTATGAGTTCACCTGGCTGCCTTTTTAAAAAAAAAAAAAAATTAATTGCTCTTTTTAGAAAATTTTTTTTTAAAGAGTCACGATAACAGTTGCTCTCTCCACCTCCCTACACTGGTGTTTTGAGGGGAAATTAATTTTCCAGAAATACAAACAAAACGCACTGTAAACAAATTTAAATATAGGTTTGATTGCCAGCATTAAAACAAAAAAAATAAATCAAATTTCTATAGACATTGGTAGACATCAGTGATTATATTGTCACAATCCTGTAGAGAAAATCTGATATCCTGAAAGTGTTGATTAACACAAATACACATATGTATACATTTTGTTTATATCATTGTTATTAGCTTTTTTCTGTGTGTTGTTGCATTGATTAATGAAGTTATGACATTAAAAACAAGAAGGAAACTGTATAGGGAAAAAACAAAACAAAACAAAACAATGAATTTTTAATATTTTTTCCACATCACAGAAAAGCTTTTCGATATTAATTAATAGTGGCGAACGTAGACGACAGAGAGCCGAGCTGTCAAATCGCTTCTTTTTTTCGAAAGACACTAAAAGCACAAGGAAACAGAAGAGAATGGATAACATTACACTTGGATTCAGGCTCCATTACTTTAAGACAATCAAGATGGAGTTACTTAGAGAACAATAAAAAACAGCCCCAAAATCGAGACATTAGTCGTAAACAGCTCTCACTGATGCAACTGCGGCAATAAACACGCTTTTGTCTGCCGTGTCCCAATAAAATCTGAGCAGGATGGAACTACCAGGCAAACAAAGCAGGCAGTAACAGGCAAAATGCAAACTTTTACTGCATGTCTCCCTCTCCTCTGCTCTGTCAGCTCGGCCCGGCTGGAGCCCTCTGCTGAGAGATCATCTCTACTGCATGTTTTTGTCGTCGGCCTCACAGACAGCAGTCCTCGCGCTGTCTTGATGTGAAGGTTCAGAGTACGATAGATTTTGTGTGTTTTCACTCTCATCTCTGGCGGCGGTGCTAAGCAGTTGACCAGTCATGGCCTGCCTGTAATTGAGACACACATGGCGTACACATGCTGTCTTAACCGTGTCTTGTCTGTGTGGTCTGTTATGTGTAAACAAGCCCATGCTGACCCGCTCTAGTCATCACCTCGCTCACATGGGGCTCTGGCCTCCCTGAGGGAGGTCAGACGCACGTTTTGGGGCCGCAATGCAACCGCCACATGGTGACGGGAACGGCAGAGATGCCAGACACCGTGAAGTGTCTTAACTGACTCTGCCTGGAAGAGGAAATACAGGCTAACAGTGATAACAACTCAGCTGTGATTTTCCAGGTACGACTGGTACCTATCAGGATGACCTTAAGAGGTTGAATGATGTCCCAGCAGCTCTGCCCTTTTGCTGTGTTCACCAGAGTTATGATGTTTTTAAGAAGCGGTAAGAGCGCCGTGACAGGGAGCAGATCTGCACTTTGTTGGAGCGGCGATGTTTGCATCAGCACTGTGCGTCTGAAGTGTTTGAAGAACAGCGCGCGGCTGGATGAAGGATTACAGTTGATACTTAACTTTGTTTTTCTCAGGAAGCTTCTCCCACAGACCTTCGAGTTCTTATATAAAGGCCCTTCAGACTGATAGTCAGTGTGTAAAAACTGTTTATCCCGAATATAAATAGAGCGAAGAGGGATCCCTCTGTCTCTACTTCCAAACAAGCCTTAAAAGCTGCCATGCTGCCCTCGGCCACTGTGCCAAAGCCATCCTCCGAGGCAATAGCTTCAATCTGCATGACTGTAGATTTAATAAACAGCCATTTCCCCTCCTTTTTGATCACAAATTGGCTGCCAGCATCTATCAGCTCACTAAGTAGGTGCATTTCGCAACACTGGGGTCGTCCTTCCCATCATCAGCTTAATAAAAGAAAGTCATTATCAGCTGATCTGATAGCGGTTAGAGGGGGCCTCTGCGGGACAGTTCCTTCTTCTTGGGTTAATACAAAATGACAGGCTGGTCTTCTGTATTTCAGCTGGGGATATTGAACTGGAGGAAGAGGTGTGGAGTTGTGGTGTGGATCGCTTTTCACAGCGTGTAAGGAAATTTGAGTCCGAGGCTCTCCTGCTGCAGACATCAGCGCTGTCATGGAACTTTCTCTCCTCTCCAAGCGCAGGAAAAAAGCAGTCTGCCGTGTCGCCAGCGCACATCAAATGTTTTCAGCCCAAACCCACCTGAGCTGCAGAGAGGGCATCAGCACGATTTTCTGCTTTTTAAAAAAAAAAAAAAAAAAGATTCTCTCTACGAGGTGTTAGAGGCCACTCCCTTTTCCGTCAGTAACTCCTCCCCTCCTCCTCACAGCGCTCTGCTCTCTGTCCTCTCACTGACACCAACACAAATATTATCCCAACCAGAGGAGGAAATTCTTCCTCAACTTGGCTGATAAAGATATTCTTTAAATCTATGGTAATGACTTCCTGTGGAATGGGATCCAAACACAATTACTGTTGCAGTTGTAAATGTTTCCTGTTACTCTATTTTCGCTGCAGCGTCCATAATTGAATTGTATTTTGGATGGAGGAGGTTGTTGATAGCCTGCAGGGCAGTGATTTACCACTGGGCCACTGTGCACTCTCATCCCGAACAGCTTGTTTGTATTCTAAACACATAGCCTCGTGGGATATGATGTTTTTTTACTTTTTTCTTTTTTTTTTTTTCCTGTGTGTGTGACTGGACTGGCCTCTGGGTTAGAGACGCTCTCATTGAAAGCCTGCCCCTTCATTTTTGGAGAGGAAGCTCATATCTGTATGTGGCTGTGTGTCTTGTGATTGGCTGATCCGCTTCACACTTCCAATCCCCATTCAGTCCCAGTGTATTAGCGGCGCCGTGCATGTGTGAGGAGGCAGAGGGGTTGAGGAATTGGGGTAGGAATGAAAGTAGGTCATTTGAGGTTTTGTTTAGTAGCCAGGCAAAACAGCAGGCTTACTCTTACCCCCCTGAACGGTGGAAGAGTCCTGCGTTTGACTGATGCAGCACAGCAACTCTAAGCGTGCTTGTGCTCCAGATTTGTTTGTGTTACCTCTGCCATGTTGGCGAAGCAGTGTGAAGCCACATTACACAGGCTTTTTGGTCTGTGGCGGCATAAACAAGAGCTTCTTGGCCGCATTATTTTTTTTTGTTTCACCAAACAGACAGGTTCTGGACAGAGTGCTGCGATGGCCAGCTCCCAGCTGTTCAAAGAATAATTTGGGTTGATACAGCCGGGGTCTTATTTTCATAGTTTGGCCAATCATTTCAATCTGTTATGATAAGGTTTGGTAGCGTGGCGACATCATTACAACAAAGTGTGACAGGGCAGCGGTCAGTAGTCAAAAAAAACGATGAGAATGTTGTGAGAGAAATTCTCAAATGTCCCCTCTTATTTTGATATATTGTGCTTACATGTGAAACTGATACAGTGCTTCCAACAGGGGTTATGTCTTGTGATACCTATGTGGTTGCAGAGTATGAATGGATGTATTCATGTATTGTATGTGGGTAAGTGTGCCATGAAAATGAACATGAAGGAACTTTGGTGAGGAGTTCATCCTGAAGTGGTTGATGAAGCCTCTTCGGTGTAAAAGTGTTTTGATCTTAGGGTGACACATGACACACAACGATGGTCAAAGTGTATAAGAAGTGCATGTGTATCATGAGATGGAGGGGGAGATGGTTGGAATAGTGTTTCGAGGGAGATCATATGTAGTCTTTCGACTGTTACAAATTGAATGTACTGTCCCTAATTATTAGAAAGGCTGAGGAAAGACCACCACTCTTCAGTCAACATCTATGCTCCGCCGGTGTGTGACACTTGCTTGCAAGCAATACAGAACGTCTAGGAGAAATATTGTGTAGGAGCTTGGTGTTTGATCAATTCTCATTTGCACTAGACATGTGACTGATTTACAGTTGCCAGGACAATGTGAACAAAGCATCAGTTTAGTCAGATTATCTAAACCTCTGTGTTTGTGTGGGAACACCTGGAATGCTGGTAATAATCCCTCATTGCACAGGAAAACCAAGAAGTCATCTGTAAACTGTGATAAGGGACATTTCAGGTGACAGTGTTACCATTAGCCTTTATACTCTCTTCTTGTTTAAAGGAATAGTTTGACATTTTCAGGAAATACGCTTTATTGACTGCTCTGCAAAGAGATGGATGAGAAGTAAAATACTCGTCTCACGTCTGTACAATAAATATGAAGCTACAGCTGGTTAGCTTAAGTTTGGATAAAGACTGAAACAAGAGAAAAAAGCAAGCCTGGCTCTGCTCTCATTTTGACACATTAATTTGATATTTATATTAAATGTATATGAATATATATATAATATATATACATTTTATACATATTCATTTTGAGCTCAGCCAAGCTAGCTTAGTTGGCTAGCCTGTTTTCTCCTGCGTTCAGTCTTTATACTATCTCAAGTTAATCCTCCATTGGTTGTAGCATTTATGACATTTAAATCTTGACAAACAAAGGAATGACAGTATTTACAGTTAATGAACTGTTCTACAATTGATATCCCTCTCGCAATTATGCAGCGAACGTGCAGCTACAGCTGGTTGGCTTAGTTTAGGATAAAATCTGAAGCAGGGGAAAGAAGCTAGCCCATCATCAGAGTGAGCTGTTTTTTCTTGCTCACTGTCTTTGTGCTAACACAAGCTAGTTAGCTGTGAGCTGTAGCATGTATGCCTTTTGAATCTCAACAAGAAAGGGATGAGCGTATTTCCCAAAGATTAGATTTATTAAAACCTGATCTATCGTCTAACCACCCCCTTGTGGCGCCATCTGAACACTGAAGGCCGTATCGCAATAACAGCAGAAAAATGGTGGCTGATCTACAGTGTGAAGATCTGAGAAATCTGCCATAACTGATGAATTTTACAATATAAAGTAAAACATGGTGTTTTGACCTATCTGATATTTCTGCTATACTCACTACTACTTTATGTAACATGTTGCTTTGCTAGCATCTCAGATATCTACCCAACAGCGCCATCTTGGACTAACTGCTAGTTTAGGATAAACGGGTTATTAGGTCTCAATCTAATCTTACTGAGATATGATAATGTCAGTTATTCATTTTACATGAAAAAAGACAATGGAATAGTATGTAAACTAATGCATGATGCGAGGATAAAGGAAGCAGAGTTATCCTTTAAACTCTGTATTACATTGCTCACCCATCTGTGTCCAATTCTTTCATTGCCTTCGTTTCCAATGAGAGCAGCTCATATCCTGGTTCTTGCCCTGCGTCTCTGATCACCTGAGCCAACCAAACCAGAGGTCCAGGACTTAGCTGAGCACCCCTCTCCCCTCCGCCCCTGGCATGACCACGATCTGGCCGACTACTGATTACCATGGAAATTATGGAAGGACGTCTGTGTGAGCATGTGTGTGCATGTAAGAGCGCGTGTGTGTGTGTGTGTGTGTGTGTGTATGTGTGTGTGTGTGTGTAGCCAGCAGCTTGATGGCTGCCAGCTGCTGCAGGCTGAGAGGTTGAATCCGCTCGGAGAAACACGGAGGGCCTCAAACCACAGACACAACCCAACGCAGCTGGAACTGCTAGACAGGCACAGGCCTCCAGTCCTGACACACAGCACACATATTAACACCTCGGGATCCTCATAACTGCTGCACATTTGAATAGAACAGCAGAATCCGAAGCGAGTTGTGACTTCTTCTGTGTGTTGAAGAGGCAGATTACACGCTGTACTTTCTTTCTCTTCTGCTGTCTGTTCTCGACTGAGGCAATTATGTCACTCAAGTTTTTCTGTGTTACCATAAGAGACCGACTATTTCAGTGATGGAGGTGAACAGAATGTTCCTGGCAGAAATGTGTGTACGCGTACGTGTGCGTGTGTGTGTGCGCTTGTGACTGTGTGTGTGATAGAGAGAGGAGAGAGTGTGTGTGTTTGTGAAGCACTTACATATGCGCATATGTTAGGAGTGTGTGTGAATAGAGCCGCGCATTGTATGACATTCTCTGATACTCTATATGTTAACTAATGTGATACACCAGTTTTGGTAGTTTGGTAGTTTTGGTAAGTCTTTATTTAAAGTCTATTTCAGGTACATTATGCCTGCTTCAAATTGTCCTTACCTCTGAAAACAGTTAATTACGGTAACAATGACAACTTTAATTACCAAATCAATTATGATTATCAAATGTAGTCAGTTTAAGTAAATATTTGCACCTTTAGTAACAGAATATTGCAGCAGAAATGCTGCTTATTCAAGCCTCGAAAGACGATATTGCTTGTTGTGGAATTATTTCGATGGGGACCTTTTCCAAGTGTGTTTCTGCAAGTTCAGACTGTGTGTTTCTTTATGTTGCAAGCCACAACTTAACATGTCTTTAGGTTCAAATGTTCTACATGAATCTTGTCACAACGCTGTGCTTATGCTCTGGTTAGGTTTAGGGACAAAACCATGTAGAGGGAGGCATCATGATTTGGTGAAAAATGCCTGTTTTGGTAACCGCAAACATGGCTGGAAATGTCTCGAGGTCTCCTTAAAAACAACCAGTTCTGACGCCACAATTACAATTACAATTACATCTGGATACTTTTGGTAAAAATATATCCAGTGCAGTCCTCCTTGCAAATGTTGAAAACACTGTGGTTCCTCATCACAAAACATCCAGTTTTTTCACCTGCAGACTGAAACTGCCATCACCAGATTTGTAACCTTGTAGCCTGTCACTCCGCTCCACATCCTGATGTCAGGTAGTCAGGTAGTAAACATGTAATGTCATGTCATGTCTGGCTAACGTCACTGACATTGCTGCCAGGATTGAGCAGCACCAGAGGAGGTACTGCGTAATTCATTAGCGGCACATTGCTAGTCTACCAAAGAAAACCAAGTCACTGTATCTGCATCTTGAATCCTCCAAGGTAAATCTGTTGCAAGCCTAGAGAAAGTGAGAAGCAGCCCCTAAATAAAGAGGTTTCCCCAAATGTGACACTGATCACCTCCAAATCCATCCAAAATAATGGAGTTCGAGTGTGGGGGAAAAAAAGCAATGTTTTCCGCTCTTTAAAGGATGAGCAGGTTAATAGGTGCCAGTGCGCATCCGGTGCAACGTCACTTTGGGGAACTGAGCGCAACACATTTGGCTTTCATCTCTATTTATCCTCCTGAAGGGCCTTTTCAATCACACACAGGAGCTCACCTTAAGACAGTGATCCCTTACATGAGGGGACATTCCTGTGCTTGCCCCGGCGCTAAATGAACTGGAATGTGCAGGTTGAGCAGACCCTGAAGGACAGGCCTGTGGGCCCGTTCACCCAGCCCTCCCCTTCCCGGACCCTCCTCTCCCCGCACACCCTGACCTGAGCCAACACCACCATCCTGGGCTGTCACCAGGTGTGCAGCTGGCCTCTGCCGAATGAATAGACACTCTCACATCTCCCCGGGAAGTGTGTGCTCCAGTGTGTGTGTGTGTGTGTGCGTGTGTGTGTGTTTGTGTGTCCATGCATGTTTTTGAGAGGGAGGTAGAAGCAGGGAGAGGGGGAGAGTAGCGCGAGACGTAAATAGCAGCCGTCGGTAGAACGTGTGAAAAACAAATGGGAGAAACAACTGCTAATCTCCGCTCTCGGAGAGCTCACAAGCACATTTGATACAGCGGTGTCCCAATTGTTGATCTCATGGTCTTAGATCGGTGTCCGGGTTCAGAGAGGAAGTGCAGCTAATCCCTCAGGTCCAGTCTGGCCATTGTGTCTCTGCTAGAAACAGAGCTGATCACAGTCGCCACTGCTGCTGCTGCTGCCTCAGCCATGATTCATTTCACAAGCAGGAACATTTTGAACCCCTCTGACTCGGGCTGTCCAATAAATCCAAACATGGTCAGCTATTAATTGATTATATATTTCGAGAACATGACAAGGAGGGCTGTTTTTCACTGATGGATGGTTTGTATTTAGTAATCCACTGCCTGGCTACATATTTTCGAAGCGACTGCATGTGTTTTTATTCGACTCAAATTATTCATGCCACATACATTTTCCTCTAAACATCACAACCTCTCCATTTCACCACAGGGCTGTTGCACATTATTTCCAAAATACCAGTGGTAGAAGAAGTGATCGGATCCCTTGAAGTAGCATTACAACAATATGAAAATGCTCAGTTGCAAGTAACAGTACAGAAATTTTATCAGCTGATAGTCCAGTATGAAACACAAACAATATCTGTTATGCAGCATTTGAATTTGGCACCTAGTTTGATGAGTTAGAGATGATTTTTAACATGGTATCACTAACCCTAAGACAGTTACTCTGTAGTAATGCATTATTTATTTATTTTACTTTGTTTTACAAATTTTACTTGATGTAATGTAACTGAGCACATTTACTCAAGTACTATGCTGTTCTTTTCTTGAGGATTTTCATTTTCTGCTACTTTATAATTTGGGAGGCAACTGTACTTTTTACTCTACTATATTTTTTTTCCATAACCTTAGTTTCTTGTTACTTTGCAGATTACATGCTGCATCAAATAAAAAGCAGCACATTTTTTGAATTATTGATTTTTATCTGTGATTGAATTTAATACAATTATATATTTACATCATGTATATCATAATACGAAGTACCATCGTATAGAGTATATAAAGACATGGAAACATATGTGTAATTTACTTTTACCTGTACTTTGATACTCGAGTTCTGTTCATATTGGTTACTTTCACTTTTACTCATGTAACATTTTAATACTATATCTTTGTTTTTAGTTAAGCATCACTTCCTTTCAACAACACTGATGTTTTGTCTAAAATCCTGATCTGCTCGGTAAATATTGGCCGTCACTTGAGTGTTTTGGAGTGTAAAAGTAGAATATTTCCCTCTGTTAGCAGGCTGCATGTCCGTCTAGCTCGGCGGCGTGGTACGAGGAAATGTGTTATTGTAACCTCTGCCTGGTGAGCCCTCCCCGTCCGTCCAGCCCGCTGCCTCACTGGCTCGCCATGAGCCTGTCTGTCCCTGCAGCCAACAAGGCTTCTGCTGTTCCCAGCTCAATGCTATGTTTTACTCTCTAAATATGTTTGAGAGAAAAAAAAAAATCTGTCTGTACATCTGTCTGTCAGTCAGGTTATTTCACCCGGTGCAGGGGCGAGAGTCTTAGGGTTTGGGTTAAGGGCTGTTTTTGCACAGTCACTTTCAATTAGCCGGATATTAAAAGTGCAAATGTATGGCTTTAGTGCTGCGCTGAGGTTGCATGGTGGTGTGTGATTTAGATTTTTATGGACGCGCCGTGTACGAACAAATAAGAATGTTGGAATGCTGGTCATGATGCAGCGTGAAGCCATTTATGTTCCACTTTGGTCACATCTCTGAATCCACCGTGCAAACAGAAAACGCTAATGGTCAGCTCAAGGAAACAAGTTATTTTTGTTGATCAAAAATAGTAATAAATAAGGAAAGAAGTGAAAAATTTGAAAGCAGTCAGTTGTTTTCTTTTTAAGTTGGAATCATCTTTCCTGGTAAGGTGCTTGAGTGTCTCTGCTTCATACAGATACTTGCATTTTAATGTTGTGTTTTTCAAGGTTTGAAAGATGCTTGGATTTTGGATGAGGTGCTTGAAACAGAAACATGAAACTTTCTTGTTTTTCACCACTCTGTAGAATTATACCATGATACACAATTTTGGTTGTTTAAGGACCAATAACATCTGATTTAAAGTGATGAGGTAAAATAATAATTTTCAGTATATATCTGTATATATGTATGTTATTTATCACATACGTCAGTTGCAGGAAAAACTTTAAAATGCTCCTTAAAAGTGCTTGAAATGTTCTTGAATTTGGGTTTGCAGCAGGTGTAGAAACCCTGTCTATTGTCTAATATTCCTTGAAGAAAACGGTGTGTTTTTGTGTGTGTGTGTGTGTGCGTGCATGTGGAAAGTGTGCGGAAGTTTATCACTTATTAATGTGGGACGCTATGAAAAGGAACATTTTTTCCCTTCAATGTGCGAGGCGCAATCAATATTTAATCTTATCTTTAAAGTTACGTGAGGTCGTTTCAAGTTAACGTTCACTTGTTAGGTACGTGATGAGGACAAGGCATCCAGAGGGCATTGAGATATTCCCCACGCTTTCAAGAGTTCAACTCCACGCTGTATTATTCAGTTTGAAAGTGTGAGTCTCTGCTCATTCGAGAATCGGTGAGACCAAGGCCGGAGTTGTGGCTCGTCCTCTGTCGGTTTTTTCCAAAAGAATCCCTGCTCAGTGCTTCAGATTTCTGTCCGTGGAGTGTGATGAAGTGATGTCCACCTCCAGTGCGTCTATTCTATACACTGCAGATACACACACACACACACACACACACACACACAAAGACACGGTCCAGCAGACTGGCCAGGCAAGGTCTCATTGATTTGTTGCCGCTATGCTCTGCATTGCCCGGAGACACTAACAATGTCAGGGCTGACGTGTTCTTGTGTAGGTGACATCCGTTTATTCTCAGCTACAATTGATGGCTACGAACAGCAAGCTCTTCTGTGCATATGTGTGTGTGTGTGTGTGTGTGTGTGTGTGTGTGTGTGTGTGTGTGTGTGTGTGTGTGTGTGTGTGTGTGTGTGTGCGTGCGTGTGTGGTCAAGACACATCCTGTGTCGTGCAGATAGTGGTACCAAGCGAGCACCTCTTTCTGCCCAAGCTCACCAGCTAATTGCTTCACGTAGCACAAACAAACCCTGATCCACTGAACCTGGTTCGTGTAATGTCTTCTTCTGGAAAACAAAAAGTGAGAAAAGACATGCCGCGATGACACGTGAGCCTCGTTGATAAGACGCATCGCATTGTTTCGGAAAACCTTCAAATGAGTCCCCCGTCCGCCTGGATAACACATAGTCTCACGCTCTGTGTAAACAGAGGGAGAAAATTGAAAATGAGGCTCACAACTATGTGTTTGAGGTCAGAATAGGCGCACTGAGCCTTTATTTTAATGTGCATGTGCCTCGGGGCTGCCTCAGATTTCCCTCTCCAGAATGTTTTCCTTTAGCTGCTGTTCCATTCATACTCTCGCTGATCCCTGTGTTGTCTCCGGCAGGACTGGACAGCTTTGGTGTCTTCTCTTCCCTCCGTTTTTTTTTTTTTTTTTCTCTCCGTTGGCAGCGTTTAGTGTCAGGTCTTCAGGTTCAAGGCAGTTTTAGATCCAAAAGGCTCAAAGGGCTTCAGACTAACTCTTTTCACCATCCCGGAACCGTCCTGCAAACCAATTTTCACCATCTTGAAGTGAACATAAACCATCCCAAAATCCAAACGCCGTTTCTTTACTTGGTAATTATCATCTATAGTTATTGGTGAAAAGTAGCCTAAAGACACTATCCAAAGTGTACTGAGCTGAAGTACTAAAGTACATTTATTGACTGTAAACTTGTGGCGTTGTTGTATTAAACTGCAAGTCACTTTTTTAAGGCCTCATGATTGTCTGAAAAACTCACACTTGCCAATCTTGAGACCTCAAAAACAGGGAGGAAACCAAAGTTTCCAAATTATTTGAGATTCAAGGACTGTGCAACCGCATTTTTTGTGCAAATAATTTAAATTTTTCACAAAACAACACAGAAAAATTCACCCTGTTGCGTCAACTTGTATAAATCTGTGGCATCAAGTATCATTTATCACTTTTCAATCATTCGTTTTTTGCCACTGCCCTGTTTGTCGGTCTCTCAATGGGGACTGATGTAGCGCAACTTTTTTTCAGGTCTTTTGTTCCCATGGAATGTCTCTGTTCATTCAAAAGCATCTTCCCTAGTCAGGACGGCAGCAGTCTCGAGCAGTGCAGCTGACATTGTCCATAATTCGGCAACTTTTTTTTGCCTCCATCTTATTGGTCTCCATTTTGAACAAATGTTATGAATATTTGCTGAACTTCTTTTATTATCACAAATCAACCTCTCACCTCATGTCTGTCAGTCATGGTCAGACCCGCTCCCGTGTTAAGACTTGAGAATTGTGAGAGGTCTGGCAGGTGATTCATCAAGGCTTTTGGAGAGAGCGTTTCCATTATAAGGACGAGGAATGGCATGTGGTGGTTTTGGCAATGCTCCACAAACTGGAGAGGCAGAAGGACTTTTGACGTCATCGGGAAACGTGACCCACTTCTCAAGAGGCGAGGAGCCTTGGGCTGGTTGAGCAGATGTTGCACAGATGAGCCTGCGTTCACCCACACACACACACACACGCACACAAACACACAAACACACATGCGCGTGTGCACCTACCCCGCATGCACACTTTCTACTCCTGCCTTTATTTTCCATTAAACTACCCGCAGAAAGAGAATCAATGGTGCAGGAACTTTAGCCGGGTCTCATTTGGGTTTGTGGGCGTGCACAGGCGTGAATTGATGTGGCCGTCAGAAAGAGGGTGCAGCATGACAAAAGGGGGCGGCGTTAGTGGGTCATTCAGGTCATATCTGCTCCCACAGTACACTTCAGCTACGTTGCTCCTGTTATGTAAGGTGGATGTAGGGAAGACAAAATGATGGTGGGCCCAAGAGAACCACTGGTCCGCTTCTTCTGCCGGCTCCATTCGGCTCATCAGCCAGGGGCTCCCTCTCCTTTCTGCTGTCACTCTGCAGCTTTCAGACATTACATAAAGCTTTTTTTCTTTCTGGTCTGTCAGTTAGTTAGATGTGTTACAATAGCAATAGGCTCTCTTTTTTTCTCCCCGCAGTGCTCACTGAAACTGTAAAGATGCCCGTTGAGGTGCTCGGGTGAGATCGGGTGGATCACACAGCTCCGCGCTGAGTACCTGCTGGAGCAGCACACAATGCAAACTAAAGCCCTCTGAGTTGTGTTTCTCTCTGTTTTGCACAATTTAAACGGTGACGATACAGCAGGTCAGTGTTGTATTAACACAGTTGATTTTCTTCTTATTCTTATCTTAGGTTTTCTTTTTAGTCGTTGTATCGTTCTTTTCGTGTGCCACCACGTGGAACTGAACTCAGGCACTCTTTGGGAGATGATAATGTTTCATCTAATCTGATTTCACTCTCTAAACCCGATACATAAGTCACGATTTGTGGTGTAACTGGTCATCTGCATCATTTGTGGTAATGATGGGAAAAAAAACAACAAAAAAAAAACTCACTGGCATTTTACAAATTTTAGTCTATGGAATCACATCACAGATGGAGTGTATTCACTATGCTTGAGGCAGTGCTTTGTCAGAGCAAGTAGCTGACAAACAATCTGGCCGGCAATCTGAGAGTTCATGTGATTTCTGCGTGAGTTGCCCTCTGATTCATGTTCATGTTCCACTGAATCTTTGGAATACTGGGGACACTTTGAGAAGATGTTTTTGGATTGCATCTGTAGGTTGTTTAAGTTTCTCTGTCTCTATACGGTCAGAGCATTTTAAGATTTTCTCTTCCATTACTCAATTTTCTATTGAGTTTTTTAAAGATGTACATAGCACATCAGCATCAACACAATAAATAATAATAATAATAATAACAATAATAATAACAATAATAACAATAATAATAATAACAACAACAACAACAACAATAATAATAATAATGATAATAATAACGTAGATGAATAATAGAAAAAAATAAGAATGAGTAGTTGTCTGGAAATCTGTGTTATGTCTCATAAAAATGTTCACTTTGTTTTCTTTTAAAATGTGACTCTCAAAAGGTATGTCAGCTTTTTCCAAAGCCAAAATGTCTTGGACACTGTTCCTGTTTTGGAGTTTTGACATCAAGCCAGTTTTGGCAATGGCTTTCTTACTAGCTGCAAGTAAAACTTCAAGTAGAACTCTTCCCTCACCACACAATCCTAAATGTCCCCAGGATACATTAGCCTACAGGGCAGGTATCTGGGACATTAACATCCCAAAACAACTGCAGCAGCTGCGTTAATATTTCCCCCAATATGACCATGTTTTTCTTTGTCTTGTTATAATTCATGAAACTATGTGGGTTGTCGGCCTCTATCATTCCACTCGGCCTCTGACAGTGTGGTCGTGCAGCATGTTGCCTGATTTTTTATTTTGGGTGTTATGAAAAAGCGAGCGAACATTTTTCCATTTCAAAAAAAACTTACATCGCTGCGCTACCTGCCAAGCCGCAGCTGGCAGTCACTTCCCAATTTCTGAGAAAAATCTGCCAAATTTCCCAGATCTTTGGAAAAGGCACACACCAGTACCTATTGATCTAAATCATAAGCTTGGCTGTGTGCTATTTATATGTAGATATAGTTTCCTTTTTAATCTTGCTCCATTTTGGCAGTCGCTTCCTCTTCATTTGTTATTTTCCCCCCAGGGACGAGTTAGAGTCTAAATCATTTCAGGCAGATGTTTGGTCCTTTTTTTTGTTTTTTTGTTTTTTGTTTTTTTGTGTTCAGAATTCATAAAAAGTCCATCAAGCAAAATGGTGGCTTCTCCAGCGAGAGGCTGCTCGCACTGTCTGTGACAAGCTCATTATTTCTGAAATGTCAGTGGTAATGAAGATTGGTCACCTTCAAGAAGCAACTCAATTTACTGTGACGGAGGTCTTTACGTTTCTCATCATGCCTGGCTCCTCACGCTTGTAAACTCTCGTGCTGAGGGACGGGCGAGCTGGAGAGCATACCCCGACAAGATTACGTGCTTATAAAGATTATTCCTGCTTCATTTCACATGCGGCGATACTGTCGCCTGACGCCAGGAATGCGCTTGGATGTTGAAGAAAGTGCAAGTAGACAAACATGCATATACACACACCTGCATAAAAAAAAAAAATAATAAAAAAAAAAAAGGCCCTGCCTGGAGCCTGCATGTGATGTTGCCACAGATGTAATAAGCACTCATTCATTTCCATGTTGGCAGAATGTTAAGATTGATTCAGGGGCCGGTAGATGAAAAGGTCAGTGGGCTTGTTTTGAGTGAGTGTAAGATTTCCATCATCACGCCGCACGCTCTACCAGGCCCAGTCCAAACTACACAAACAGTGTCTCTGAAGCCCTTGACAGCCTCGATTCTGCCATTAAGTCAATAATCTGCCCTCACTCTCTCCTCCTCCTCCTCCCTCCCTCCCCCTCCTCCCCCCTCGCGTCTGACCCGCTGTTAGTTTACGTACTTCCCTTTTTACTTACCCTCAACAACGCTTGTCCAAACAGCGGCATAACTTTCCCCCTTATGCGTTTCCCTTTCTCCCACCGTGCCATTTTCCACAATTTATCCACTTTGTCTCCCCTCCTGAATTCTCTCACCCAGCACCTTTCATTGTTTCCAGACAGTGGTGAAACATATTGAGGGAAATGTGTGGAACGTTAGAGTCTGTTTGCACGGAGAGAGACAGGGACACACAGACGCACACACACACACACAGGAGGAACTGTTCCAGGAAAGTGGCATCTGTGCAGCCCATTAGACAGAGATTCAGTGGACCTGTGCGGGCCTTTTACATATGGTGGTCAGCTGCTGGAAAGGAACTGGAACCAGGGTCACATTTGAGAGAAAACATTAGGGGAGATGATGCATGTTGGACACACACACACACACACACACACACACACACACACACACACACACACACACACTTCAAAGCACTGTATTGCCCTTCACCGTTGCCCCCCGTAGCATTAACCTGGCCACGTCGTTCATATCCGCAGGGCCTGGCTGCAGGTCGCAGCAGACAGCCACCCTGCGGGCTGCAAATTAACCCTCACACTGCTCCGAGATCTGGAGCCTCAGCAAATTCTAACACTCATCCCCTCGTGTCGTAAGCCGTGAGAAGTTTGACATTTGTTCTTAGGAAGTCTGGGGATCATGAGAACAAGGGGGTGAACTCACAGAAACCTCTCATCAGTAGCAAAACTGTTATTATTGCAGGGGAAGTCCAGCATACTGTAATGATTGCTGAAATGTCTCTCCAGAGGTCTGCGTTCTTGACTTTACTGAGGGAAGAGGAGAACGTGTGGAACAAAGGAGAGGAGAGTGTTTTCGCAAAGGTTTTTTTTTCAGGAAAGTAAAGCAAAGGAAGAGGCAGCTGTGATTCATTAGTTTATTTGTATTGCTAGGTCTGAGCTGACCTAGCCCAGACCAGGCCCGGATACTTCCTACCAGGCCGACTGTTCTGCTCCTATATCTTTGAACTTTTATCAGTCTGCATGGAGGCATTTCTGTTCACTGTGTAATGCCTGAAACATGATTGTATTGCACTGTATATATGGCTCTTACATCTTACTTTTCCTTTTCCCCACATCCTCAAAAAAACAAACAAACAAAAAAAATTTGAAAGCAAAAAATCCTGGTGGAATCAATTTATTACCATTCAGAGCAGAGGGATTCTTTAGTTTTGCTGCTTTTTTCTTTCATTAATTATTTATGATCTTTTGAAGGGCTCTGACTGATCATGTTAACAATGTCTTTAACAGGAGGACACACAAGAGGTTAGACTTAAGATGAAACAAATCTAATAGTAAAAGTACAGATAAAAAAAATACATTAATAATTCTGTAAAAACAATTTAGGGCGGCTTGTTGCTCACGTGGTAGAATAGGTTTTCCATTAATGACCGGATGCTTGGTTTGATCATGGGTGCTCTTGTCTGCATGCCAAAGTGTCCTTGAGTAAGGTGCTTAAAGGTCCAGTCTGTAGGATTTAGCAGCATTTACTTTTGAGCTGCAGATTGCAGCCAACTATTTAAACCCCCCTTGCCTCACCCTCACCTACATGAAACATGAAGGTGCAAATATGGCTCTGTGGAAGAGGATCTGCTCCCTGTGTAGATATAAAGGACTCATTCTGAAGTAATGAAGACACAGTTTTTAGTTCAAAATGATTATACGCTAATGAAAAAGATCCCCTTCAATCCTACACACTGGACCTCTAAAGGCCAAGCTGCTCCCTATTATTATAATTGTTGGTATTATTATCATAACTAATAGCTTCCTTATATTTTTAGTATATTTGGGTATATTTAATCATGTATTTTGCTTTATATGCTGAACATGGAGCCGGGGAACATGAGGAAGGACTTTGGAACTATGGCGCGGTTTTGTTTCGGCTATCTGATGCTGTGACGTTGCTGCTGTGATAAGAAAATGTCTTGTGAGGTGACTCATGGTGATGTTACAGTCTTTAGCTGAGCAGATGTCTGGCTTGTCCATCCACTGGTTTATGATGATAGTTCTTCAGAAAGACATTTTGTCTTGAACGCTCGACCCATAAAAAGCCATGTGCAATAATAATACATTTTCTGTGCAACATTTCTTAATGCATTTTCAAGGAGAAAATGAATTTGCTCTTGCTTTAAATCGCCCGAAAAAGAGATGCTGTATATGCAAACAAAGGGCCCTGACTAAAGGTCGCAGACATAACTTCACATGTAATGAAGTCACATGACTTAGTAGTAGTCACTGGAGTACCTTGAATCATTTTACTGCCATGAAATTGGAGTAGATTGCGCATTTAACTTAATATGCCACATTTAGAAATGCAGTTGAAAGCAATTTGATTATGTGCAATGTGATTACACTTTTCAGAAGTTAGTCAGTAATAAATTACATTTGCAAAGTAACTCAATTACCCTGTTTCTGATCATGTTCTGAGAGCCTCCCTTGTTTTTTTTTAAAGGGACTTCTCGTCAGGTAGTGTCATTCGAACCAAGTTTTTGAGAGAACTGCTCCTTCTGGGTGGTATATTGTCGGTCACGGTGAAGTTACGAGGGCTGCGGCCCTCCGGGAAGATCCTACTCACGTTGTTTGAATATGTGTTGTGTCGGAGCACCTGGTCAAAGCCTCAGGCAGCGGATGTGGCTGCACATGCTGCATGAATACGAGACTCATTAAGTTCACCGGGCTGCCAGGTGGACTGCAGCTTGTTTCAGCACATACACACACGCACATGGTCCACACACGCCTCCCTGAATATACACATGTGTGCTCGCTAATAGGGGCGCAAATGAGACACGTTCACACACTTTGCAGGGATGGACGGAAGGAGGGAGAGGGGGAGCTATTGGGCCTCTAATCAGATCAGCTCAGATATGGTATCATCGTAACCAAATTAGTGATGCTACAGAGTATAGTATATCATGTTTTGGCCAGAGCTCAGTCACATTTGTAGCAGAGAAGTGACATGGAGCACTTGTCCCAAATGCAATCACTGGACTTGCGTCATGCACATTAAGGACAGGTGAAAGTAAAGATACTGCAGAGGAGGGCTGACGCTGGATGTGGCTCACACGTGCAACTTTATTAGCGAAAATACAGAGTGACGGATACTTCTGAGGTCACTCAGCTGCAGTCACAGCGTGTCTTATGATCAGCGCTCATCTGCCTCACTCACAGCAAGAACAAACAGCGAGGACTGTCACAACAGAGAGAGTAATCAGTTTAAAGATCTGATGTGTACATTTATAGAAAATAAAGCTCATCGCTGGAATAGCATTTATGTCTTGGCGAGACATTTTCTCATATTTATAGCTCTTTATTTTTATCTTATAGTTGAAAATGGGAATGTTTGACCGTTTCTTATAAAGCAAAATAAGTTTTGATAACCATCCATAAAATCCTCTTCCTCGTTCGTATTGTTACTTTTCAGGTCACTGATGTTCTCCAGCAGTGGCATCACTCCATAAGCACCAAATACGATTAGCATTCCCGTCCTATCAGAATAAACCTGTCATGGAGCATTTACCTAATGGATTCTTTGCAAAAAAAGTACTGTAGCAGAGAGATGATACATGTTTGATGCCTGAAAACATCTTTGCGTAGCTTTATGGTTGTCAAGGAAACGTAAGTGTGCCGCTGTTTTATTGATTGATTTATTTAATGTTATGTTCTGTGCATCACAAAACCTAAAAGTCTTTTTCACCAGCGATACAAAAGAAACGTTTTGGATGAAAAAATAAATATGAGCGCTGCTGAAACTACTGGAGCCAGTCTTGACTCTTTGACTTCTGGTGACTTGCCCTTTGTCTGGACTCACCTAATAGTCTTTGTGGTGGGAATGCGTATGGCCACAGTAATGGAGTCTGGATCACATGTTTGTCTCGACATACTCGTCTCTGATAGGCCCGTGGTTCTTAATTACCAGAGTGACTGTTTATCCACAGTGTTTGCCTGGATCCTTATCAGCCCTAACAGTGTTTTAACTCCCAGTGGAGAATGTGTGGGAGATGGCGAGAGGAAGTGTGTTTGTGTGCGTGTGTGTGTGTGTGTGTGTGTGTTGTGACGCACAATAGTGTGCATGTCAGCGTGCACGTTTGATGTACTTTGTCAGACATGGGTCAGAGTGTGAGGAATGCAGAACACGCAGATTCAGCCTGTGATATCCTGGTTGTGGTTGTCGCTGATGAGGTAGTGTTTGCGCTCCTCGCTGTCGGGACGGCGAGTCACGCTTGTGGTCCGCAGTCACTGAGAGGCCACTCGTGTTGAGGTTTCAGCGCCGCGCTGTTCAACGTTATTGCCTTGTTCAGCGCCGAGGTTATCGGGCAAACATTGAGGCTGCACATTTTGCATTCCAACTCGGGAGCACTTGTAAAATTGTGACGAATTTCCTGAGTCTAGATTGTAAAATTGTTCACGCAGTGTGTAATCCGTCTGCTTTTTATTTAAGGTGGCGCTTCTAGAATGACTTTGTGTGTGTATACATATGTTTTTTGTTTGTGTGTTGAGCGTGAGTGTGTGTGTGTGTGTGTGTGAGTGTGAGTGAGCATGTGTGTAACATGAGCTCTGGCCATCTCCCTGTGTGTGAGTAATGGTCCCTGTTTTATTGGCCCGCTCCTCAACAGACTCTATGAGTAATCACATAATGCCTGCTCTGACGTCAGAGCTGTTGCCATGGTAACACAGTGCTCCCCACTCTGGGGAGGTGCGTTCATTTTTTTTTTTTTTTTTCCCTTCTTTCCCCCACATCTCGTCCTATGTGTGCGCTCAAAGCTCCGGCTCCGGATGGAGACATTACTCCTGGAGCTTAAATCACCTCCCCCTAATCTATAGTTTCACATGATTAGAGAACCTCACTTTGCTCTATTTTACCTTCTTCTTCTTCTTTTTTTGTTCATTTCATCCCCGTCTCTCCGTGTCTCACTCTGAGCCTCTACCCTCTCGCACTTCGCTGTCCCTATTTTACTCATCCTCCGTCTCTTCTTGCCTCCCAGCTCTGTCTCTTTCATGATTAGCCCCCATTTCACTCTCTGTCCTCTCCCTTCCCGTCCCCTTTCTTCTCCTCTCCAAACTCTCTAATGCCCGATGAACCACCTCTCCTATTTCCATGCCAGATGTATTCATTTTTCTCCCTGCCTTTCATGCACTGTTGAATTCCACTGAACGGCCGACCCCTCTCCTTTCTACAGGCTCTTCCTCTTCACAGTTTTGCCTTTTCCTTTCTCTCTCCTCGCTCTGGTTGAGACGACAGGCTCGGGTGAAAAGGAAACACGCTCGTTTGTGTGTCTGTGCCCCTATAAGATTAATGAGGCTCCATCCATCCGTATGGTGCCGGGACAATGAAGCAAGTTCAGGTTTAGTTTTGTTTTTAAAAAGTAGTATCATGAAAAATTATTGTTGCTGGATTTTACAGGCTCTATGTTAATTCATGTGTAATAAATCCTGCATTAAATCAGGTACATTTGGATGCACCTCCCCAATAACTAGTGTAATTTAAAGTACTGCAAAAGCTTTTTGAGCACCGTCAGAGTCTGTGTTCCAAGCGTAAAACACCATCAAACTGTCAATAATCAGGCCAGCCTCAATCTCTCGCTAGCAGCGGCCGGTCTGTCTGTCTGGCTGGCCAAACACTCTCACAGTGAATCCGTTAATGGCTCTGTGTTATGTCTGTTGTCATTGCTCAGAGAGGCCGGGGCTGAAAGCATTACTCTGCCCATTTCCAACCCATTTCCTTCCCTCATTCTGAGTAGTGTATCGCCACTGACGAAAAGGGGTATCGCTGTCTCCCAAACCGGCAGTGATGTACCGCCGCCTCTATGTCATGTGGATGCTCCGTCACTCATCCAGTCAGGGCTGTGATTGGTGGCCAATGGCGAAGACTGACTGCTCGTCCGCGTGATGTAGTCGGGACTGGAGCAGGACCGCCGTAATAGACTCTGCGTGTCTCATTAATCAACAGGGCTTGGCTCGTACAGGCGTCCATCTTCATTTTCCAATCAATTATACCCCAGTGGAAAACAGGCCCGTCTGACACAGGTGTATGTGTGCGTGGAGTTTTCTCTGCGGATGTGTGGATGTGTGCGAGAGAGGAACACGAGGCAGACAGAGGACACACAAGTTCATGAGTGTGTGCGATTCTGTACGGTTTGCCAGAAAGGCAGCCATACCAGATGACGGCCATAAAAAAGTGCCGCCTTGTAGCTCAGCCTCGAGTCATGGCCGGGTTTCTGGCTGACTTGGCCCTTGACAGAGCCGGACCCATTAGTCAGTTGCTGCAAATGACTGGGGGTTTGACCCGAGCCCCTGGGAGCACTATCGAACCATAACCCAATGAGCCTCGGTTGAGGGCGTAATCGCCTGAGGCACGGCCCATTTTGCCAGCAAAGGTCCCCTTATTGCCCGCAGTTTCTCGTGGCACCGCCAGCTCAGCAGAGGGATCGAATTCAGTCAAGGACGAAGACAAGGTGAGAGTCTGAGCCAGGCAGGGTGGATGCAAAAAATGTTTGGAATCATTTTCAAAGAAATAGTTTAACATTGTGGCAAATACAGTCAGAATCAGAATAGATGTCATTCATGTATGTGTGCACATATAACAAACTTACATTTCTCTCAGAAATAGACACACAGTGAGAAAAAAGGGCAACAAGAACTGGGCAATTAGTTTAAAAATGCAAATAATGATTAATGGTGCTTGACAGAACTGTACAGTAGCATTTGCACAAAAAATAGGTGCATATGCAGTGTTTCTGAACAACACCAACCAATTCACCTATCCGTTGTTCGCCCTTGTTGTCAAGAGTTAGATCAAAAGATTAATAACACTTTTATATTGAAGATGATGCTATGGCTAGCTTAGCTTAGTATAAAAACTGAAAACACGGTAAACAGCTAGCCTGGCTCTGTGTGTTTACCAGCATCTCTTCCCTCATTTGTTTATTCACACAATACATTTACTTATTTATGCTAAGTAATGATCATGTACTCTCATGCTTTTTGCCTGACAACGATTAAGCCTCTGGCATCATCGGCAAATAATATCCGGGCCAAGGCCTTCCCCTTCCATGCACCGGTCATTGTTGCTGATCAAATTAGCAATTTAAGATGCAAGAATGGTGTTGGAGTTGAGACACACCTCTTGACTTATCTGCGTTTGAATGAAGATCCACTTTTGAAAAAGCTACAAAAAGCACTTGAATTTCTTTCAGTGCGTCTGATCTGCACGCAACCAAAGCCAGCTCAAAGGTGATTGGTCAATATTACCCAGACTACAAACAAACTACAAATGGAAACCAGAATGTTGCCAGTACAAACATCTTGTGTCTTGCCTACAGTTTTGGCATTATTTGCACAAATAAGGTTTATCTCCCAGAATACTGAACTATTCCTTTAAGTGGACCCCCCCTCATCAGCAGTGCCACCTTGTTACAGCCCATCAGTGTTAATCTACGAGTAGATATCACAGTGTATAAAAGACTGGGATGAAATGTGACACATGGAAAATGAACCGTTCTACTAAAACAATCTCCCTCACACCTGACAGGCGTCATTTAGCCGTTGGTCTCCAGCTTCTGACAGCTCATAATTGTTGCTGTGATTAGTTCTTTTAATCTTGTGATCGCGTACAGTGAATGTGTTGGATGCAGATTCAGGTTGCGTTGAGGACTGCCTGCGGTTTATTCCCTCCACTGTATGTTCAAGGTTTTACAGCAGCAGCGGTGGCCAGATCTGTGAGCTCTCCGTTCTTACCCACCCCCTCCTCTTTATCTCCGCTGGTTGTCAGCACCAGATCCATTAGGTTCAGGCCGTTGCAGCTGTATTAATCAGGTTATACGGGGGAGAACTAATTTGTTTCGGGGTCTGTTTTCCATTAGATTAATGCGCACATGCAGATAATAAACATGCAGATTTTTCAGATGGGGGGGGGGAAGAACATTTGCACAAGTTTCCACTGTTTTTTTTCCTCAAGGGTGGCCATTTTGTATTTACAAGTCCCATACAGTAAAGCCTTATCAACCGTGCAGTTGAAGCTGTTTATGGCTCAGTTTTACGATACCTCTCTTCTAGTCTACCTCCCTAATTAATTGAACTACTTCCCATTATACAGGATTATCCTTTCCAATTGGGCATTTTTTTGCCAGCATTGTGAAAACAATCCTGGCTGATGGACGTCATTTATCCAGAGCTGCAGCAGACGTTATTTGTTTCTGCTTTTCCATGGTCTACAGAAAGTGCAATTACAGCAATTGCAGATGAGGAGTCACACTCGCTTCGGGCTACAGACCCATTTTATCGGACGTACACGGGATGTGAATCCATGCCGAACACGATCTTAAAACCAGGATTAATCATTCTTTTCGTTGTTTGATTAATTATCCTGCCATCATTACTGATTGGCCAATTAAGCGAATAACAAATGAGGATTTGGACGGTGTAATGAGTGAGTGAGGTTAAACACAGCCTCCATCACACTCTCTCCGTCGTGTTTTCTCTGCTTCTTCAGATGGTAGCAAGATGAGCCTGCTGCTCTGTGGTGTCTTTGGACCGTGTCGTGGGGAGCAGAATGTGAGAGGCAAAGGTTTCAGCTAATTGTTTCCTCAGCTGTGCTGCAGAGTTCACTGTTTGGGGTGGGCTAAGAATTCAGAAGCCCATTTTTAGAGTTATGTTGTTTTAAACTTCCTCTGTTGTGAGAGTTTTTGTGGCTCTCAGCAACTGGATGTAAAAAGTATGAAGCCACCATTTTGTAAAGGAAGTTATTTTCCTTACAACAACAAAGTGACACTGTGTGGGGTTTCCTGTGGTCAAGGGCATAATCCGATTTTGCATTCACATGCATCTGACTATAAAGCAAGACATCTCTGTCTGTCTGTCTGTCTGCTGTTCACATATCTCAAGAACCGTTCATCCAAACCACTTTACACTCAGCAGGTTTGTTGCTGAGGACCAAAGGAAAAGCAATCTTAAATTTGGTGAAATTTGGAAACATTATTAATACACTTTCAATGAACAGTGTTTTGTGCAACAGTGGGGGCCTGGCTTCAGCACTCCAGCTTCATGGCTGAAGCCTGTGATTTCATGGGGAAGCAGACATAAACAAATTGGGGATTAGTGTTGCAGTAATGACGCGTTGCAGTGAGGGTAAACAAAAGTGGAAGGCTGAATGAGATCGGATAAAATCGGAGACGCGGTTTTCTATTCTTCAGCAAGAACTGGATGTGAAATGTAAGGTTTCTGTCAACAACAGTATGCTGTAGCCTCAAGAGCAATAACGTTTGCCGTTGTTTGGCAGCTCTGTCAGCTGCTATGGGATGCCTCTCTCATTGTTTTTTTTTTGTGGTCCAGCCTAGAAAATGCCAGTGTTAATCATCTAGATTTTAAATTGTAAAGTACGAAATGGGCCTGATATCATTGGGGTGGCCCTGGATGAGTCTTTGTGTGGTTCAGGAAGCTTGAGACTGGATCCGTAAACCCCTCAAAGTACCAGATAATCTGACATAATAGACCCTTTTCACAGCTGACATTTGGATGTTAAAAATGTCTCCATTCTGGTCTGGTAGTTGTCGAGTAGCTGTAACTGTAACAAAAATGTTCGCCGTCCTGCTTGCCTTGGGCATCTGGACAGTTTAGTACCTCAAGATTTATATACTGTACATTGCTATACATACAGTGCACTGTAGGATCCTCACTGCCACTGGTGTCCTCTATAATACAGGAGAAAATTAATTCAACAATAAGTTCCAAGCTCCACAAGCGAAAGCACCAAAGAAAACATACTGTAGTTTAAAGCTGAAGTATTCATGCATATTTATGCAGTGAGTTGTTTGTATCCATCTCTTGACGGCAGTTTTGCAATTATTTATGGGTTCCACGTTTTAAGTGGAACAGGAAGGCTATTTCAGGCGATGGCTGTTCACGAGCGCACAACTGCTCATGAAAACGGATGGCAAACACAAAGTAGTGCTTATTTCTTTTATCAGGAAGAGATAAATATAGCAAACACAGGCCCCGGTGAATGATTGCTGCTTTTATAATGCATGATCTCTGCTCCCTCTGTTCCGCAGCATCTGAGACAGTATCAGTGAGAACTGAGACAGATGAATGTGTGGAATGTAGTCTGACGTCACTGGATGTGCCGTAGCTTCAGTCACATGGCTAGGTAAACACAAGTAGCCTTTTGCTATGGTGTGTGTGCTTGTGTGTCCGTGTGTGTGTGTGTGTGTGTGTGTGTGAGTGTGTGTGTGTGTGTGTGTCCGTGTGTGTGTGGGTGGCACCGGTGGCTCTGATCAATAGGGTCCAGGAGAGTTCTGTGTTGTTGAGTGTGAAAAAAGAAACAAATGCTTTGAATATTTTAACTAGGATTCCTTCCATGTTCAAACAGCAGACTAACAGTGTTAACAAGGTTTTTTTTTTTTTTGTTAGCTTGTGGTTGGCCTTCATGCTGTTCCAGATCCTGAGCACACATGATTACATGGACACTGCCTACACATGGGTAAACACAAAGACATATGACGTAAACACACAAGACTGTTATAAAGCCATGACACCACATTTATCGGACACCTGCATTTAGCTACAATGAAGATCAGGATTTTGTGTTCAAAATGTATACTACAATTATAAAGACAGATGCAAATATTCAAAATTAGCCCCA
The DNA here is from genome assembly GCF_904848185.1 of Acanthopagrus latus. NCBI lineage: Eukaryota > Metazoa > Chordata > Actinopteri > Spariformes > Sparidae > Acanthopagrus > Acanthopagrus latus. The sequence continues at coordinate 13,428,924 of NC_051046.1, forward strand.
TATCAATCACAACTATCAGTGAATCAGTAACAAATAATCTGATAAAATTTGAATTTTGGAAACACATCATGGTGCCACTTATTTCATCTTCTGTTGCAATGATCACAAAGTAAACTGTAGACATTGGAATTGGAATTTGTCGCCCCCTCCCCACAGTTTCTAAGTGCAACACTGCTGTCGTAAACACAAATCCCACGTCTGTGACAATTTGACAGACATAAAGTAGCTGCTAACTGTAAGCCAAACTCATTACATTGTAACACTGTCATCTCCCTTGTATCTCCACTTGTATCTTGAAGTAAAATATATATGTAATGCCGTGATCCTACCCTCTCACTGAAGTCACATAGTGCAAGTAAAATTGACAGGATGGCGGAGTGGCTTAATATTTTTTTGTATTTAATCAATGCAGTTTGTAGGAATAAATATAGACAGTGAACGTTTCTGCTAACCATGGATATGTTGAAACTTTCTCATAACTCTTGTCTCTTAACTTCATTGTCATCCCCTCTACTTCCTGACATGAAGATAAGGTCAGAAAAAAACTGTAAAGTAAACATGATATGACAGATTTGAGTGTGTCAGTGGTTTGCAGAAACGTTCATGGCCCCATTTCATTCCAGTGACAGGGCTGTGATGATAGATCACATGGCTTCAGGTAATGCAGAAGGTGTTGTTGTTTGCAGTGAAGGACCCACAGAGAGTGACTTCCTGACCTTCCGCAAACAAGCTCTGATAAAAACACTGTGTGCTGTCAGCCAAAAAACAAATGGCACACGTAGGAGGGGAGAACCAAGCTCGTGAACGCGGTGTAGCGCTTGCCAGGTGTAGAAACCAATATCACCCCCAGAGGTTGATGAAGACCAAACCGGAGCAAAGAAGAAAGAAGAGTGAATGTTATATCCATGTCGCCTGACGTGCATCAAAACATGGATCCAAACATGGATCCAAACATGGTTCTCCGTTGCTAATGTTGCTCCCTGCTGTGTCTGCAGGGTGTTTTAAATCTGCGGCTGTTTTTTAAACACACATAAAGCATCATCCACTCGCACATTCACAGTTTGGAGCAAATGTGACTCGGCAGCGGGCCTGTGAATAATCAGTCTGGGTGGTCCAGTCACAGAGCTGTTGTCACTTTCCAGTAGAGCTCAGCTGAAACCATACTTCATGATATTCCTTTGCCAAAGGCGTAACTGCTGCATGACACAGTGACAACATATTATTACTACAGCGTCTTTGGTTATTATCACATCATATATCATTTAAGCAAGCCGGGCAGAGAGCTTTAAGATACTATATACTGTATAGTGCTTGCTGAGCCCCAGCGAGGGTGTGATCGAATAAGATAGTTTTCTGTCACTCATGGAGCCTGCCGGCTATTTCCCCAGAGGACAACCGGCATCTCTATCTTATCCCCCTGTTTACTTTGCTCTAAGCCAGGTTTCCAGGATGGCTATCGGCATGATGGCTCATTCTTAATGGCTTTGTGCCTTGCCTCATGGAGCAAAGCCCACCAGAGTGTGTGAGGGAAGGCCATCTCTTGTTCCCTCTGTACCGTTATGGTCCCTGTAGACCCCTGCATTCCTTCTACTTGGGGAACTAGAGCCCTCTGTGAGTTTCACTGATAAAGCAAGCGCTTTAAAGGGTAATGGTGGAAAACCTGCCCATGGGGCTGACCTGAACCTCCCCTGGGGGCACAGATTCTGTAATGCAAATCCTTCCACCTGCAAAAAAAGAGGAAGCAGAGATTTATGCCCCCACACAGGTGCACATGCTGTTTATTAGAGGTCGGCAGTCACACACTTTCATGCATGCCCACACATGCTTTGAGTACATCAGTCGGCACATAGGTGCTGTCCTGACTGTACATTTATGTTTCTACCTCAGTGATTTATAAAGGATGTAGGGATGTGATTTAAAGGCACATGCTTGAGCGGGCAGTCGCTGTCTGTTTGTTGACTGTAGTCCTGTGGGAATCTTGATGGGATTGTAAATGTTCTATGTGTAGCTGAAATAGTGGGGGAGATGTGTGTGTGTGTGTGTGTGTGTGTGTGGTCCTCTCTCTGATGAGTACAGACAAAACACAGAACACAGACGTTGCTGAGTCATCCCTGTGAATAAACGATTGAATAATGTATGCACTGGAGGCAGCATGCATGCACAAATTCCCATGCTACTTTCATAGCAGGGCCTTTGACTGAACTCTGCGTTATTAGATTCTCATTTCCTATTCTATGAATTATCTTATCACAGACAGACCGGTGTTATCAAAAAGCAGATTTCCACGTCGCTTTTCAGCCAAAATTAACATAATTTATGGGCCTCATTTATAAAAACAGACTCACAGTTTTTTTTTTTCCAAAGCATGACTTCTGCGAAAACAATGTATAACCTTACTTTGATGTGGAAATGATCTTATCTTTAAGCAAAGTCTAGACTTGACTTAAGTGATTTTCCTGCCCCTTATATAGGGATATTGCAGTTTAGGACACATACAGTATGCACCCAACTGACCCAACCCTGTGGTTAACTTTGCACGAGCTTAATGAACAGTGTGCAGCAGTGGCACACTCTGACGTCGCTTGTTTGTCTTTGTTTCTCAACCCACTTTTTAGTCAACTGAATAATATGTGTCCCCTTGTCTACCATCCCTGTAATTTTTTCTTCCAAGAAGTTTCGTTTTGTCTGGATTCATCTGTTTTCCTGATTAAACCCCTTGGTTGTGCTGCATTACATGCGGGGAATAGCAAGGCAAGGTGTGGTCAGTTTAAGTTGATTTAAAGGAGACACATTTTTTGTTCAGTTTCAGGTTCATAATTCTATTTTGGGTAACTACTGGAATGGATTTACCTGCTCTAATGCTCAAAACATGCACCTGTCTGATACTTAATGTTTTAGCTCCTGTCTCTGAATGGGCCTTCTACTCAATACCTGGTTTCTTCTGATCGGTCAGCTGACATATGCCAGAGCCAGCACGGCTCACTACATCTATAGTCAGCTCAGCCCAGTTTTCAGCTACCAGTTAGCTTAATTGTTAGCATGAATACAGGCATATATTATGCAAATGTGTGACACGGTGATATAGTGTGATGTCACAAAGTCATCGAATTAAAGGTGAAATTACTGACAAGGTGCTTCAGGAGCAGTGTCTGATGTGGGAGAGAGGAGCTCCCGTTGGCGTGGATGAAAAAGCATATTAGTTCTCCTTTAAGTTTAAGTTACAAACGGGATTCCCAGAACCTTTTTTTTTTTTTATGCTCAGCATCGTTTATGAATCAAACTTAAGCACACGGTTGGAAATGATCTTAAGACTAAGTTCAAGCATAAATCCTAGAACATTTTTTATTAATGAGGCCCCAGGAGTGAAAGTGTGTTTGCTTCAGTTCACATGTCATGGTAAGGTCCAAATGGTTTTGTTATTCAACTGTTCATTAACTTTGAAAACCCCTCCTGACGTAGATCGACTCCTCCAAAAGAAATATTGCCTCCTGTCCCAGTCAGACTTATGGTTTCATAAAAACATTTTACAGTGGAACTGTAACACCCAGCCCTGTTGTCTGAGACCTGCACTGTGCACCAAACCAGCACAAATCTCTCCATTTTTCATTGCTTGAATAAGTCCTGTGGGAAACAAAATAGGGAAAAATGTGGCTTAACCCTTTTTATCAGCCTGCACTCCTGATTGCCTCGCCTTTCATAATTTAATTCATAAACGCTACAGAAAGTCTTTAAGAAGACATATAAATCAATATTACCATTTCCATTTTGTGATGAAAGCTCAGCTGGAAAATACCCAAGCGGCTCAAGCAGACTGAAGGGCTGAATCACCGCGTTGATGGATGATGGGGAAATGCACTCTTTATCTCAGTGCTGTCTATCTTATTTGATGAACATAAAGCAAGGGCTAGTAACACACAGAAAGCACATACGAGGGATCAGGCTGTACACTAGATGTGGGTCTAATTAGCCAATTAACAGGCAGGCTTAGTCACCTTTGGGGAAAACGTATCGACCACAGGATGAGTGACAGCACAAGCTTAACGTCTGAATTTCAGAGGCAGGCAGGTTAGCTCAGATTTATGAAATGAATTGCGGTGTCAGGGCCTATTTATTCTGACATAACTCTTCCAACCAAGTGCCCATAGAGTAGCGGCTGTTGTTGACACACTGTACATCGCCTGAATCGACTGTGAATTAAACCACACAAAGCCCACTGGCACCTTGCAGACTGAACAGAGCGAAAGGGCTTGTAAAACAAACAAACAAGTGAGTACTGTGTTCCCCTTCTCAGCTCTCCAGGCCCCGGCAGTAATCCTGACTGGACCATTATACACTAATGGCGTTGGCATGCTGTTTTGAGGCGGGCTGCCAGGTCTACCCAGCCAGATCCCCTCTTTTTCACCCATCTTTATGTGCGGAGCTGGGAACCGGACAGCTCGAGAAGGAGTCGGCCAGAGCCCACAAACGAAAGGAGCAAGAAAAAACACTGCGTGTGCGCAAAAGTTGTCGCCACAAAATAAAATGTGATGCTTTTTAATCGTGAAACCACGTGGATGAGGCTTGAGGGATACTTGAATACTATCCATATAGGCTCTTATGAAGAGATTTTCGCTTTGTCTGTGACACTTTTCATGCCACCGCGTTTGATAGTTTTTGAGGTCAGAATATGGGGTACTCCCACTGAGGTTTGCTCTGGGCCACGGCATCCTTGTGGCCTCTGCTTTCGCCCTGGGAGGCTGACAGATCTATCTCTAGCTGAGAGATACGCTGGGTTTCCTCTAGGATCAGGCTAAGTCTCTCCCAGGAAACGTAAAGACGATAAATCCAATTAGTCACACTTCAGAAATTAGAAGAGTCTTAGTGAGAAAGTGTGAAGAGTTGAGGAGGGGTAAACAGAGTGCAGATTCAGTGCTGGTGTGTGAAATACATCATGTGTTCTTATTTGTGCACCGTAGCCTTTTTTTTTTTTTTTCTTTATGCACATGCAAGTGAGATTTGGTCATTAAGTGTGTGTGTGTGTGTGTGTGTGTGTGTGTGTGTGTGTGTTTGTTTGCAGACAAAGAATGTGAGAGGGTGCGGATGCCAAACAGCTTTTAGGTGTGCGTGTGCTAATCTCCGCACACACACAAGTGTGTTCCTCATTCGCCGCGCACGGCCCCCACCGCTTTGGCAGCCCACCTCACTAGTTCCCTTCCCTCCGGCGATGACGCAAATGACCCACGATGACTGACCCCCACGGTAAAACCTGTAAAACATTAGCCAGCGTGAATAGGAACGACTCTCCGTACTCTCCCCTCAGCAGGCGGGCAGGGAAGGATTTATGAGTGTCCTCCCAGCGGACGGCTGCCGCGCTCGGGGTGGATGTGGCGGAGGAGAAGGTGCGGCGGAGTCACAGGGACAGAGAGCCAGACAGTTTGGGTCAGAAAATGTGTGTCTGCCTGGACCCGAGCCTTTCCACACTCTGTTCCTGCAGTTTTACTGTATACAGTACACACCCCTATTAATTCTTAGCACTTCTGTTGCCCTGTGTCCAACTAAAATAAAGGACAGTTTATGAAGATATTTCCAGGAGGAGGATGACAGTATAGTTAATGAAAATGGGAGAGAAAAACACATGTGAGAAAGTAAATACATGGATTAGAAAGAAGATTACTTCTCATGTCCATCTACTTTCTGCGTCATTGACTGTTTAGATACAAAATGTCATGCTAACTCTGTCAGGCTGACAGTCCTGAAGAGAGTCTGTATCTTTCTGCTCATCAGAGTAGAAATAAAGAGCACCAGGTAGATCCCAGGCTTATCAAAGCTTTCTGTGCTCGAAGCTTAGAAATGAAAGCAGATTTTTACATTCCAACCAAGCAAAACTACATTTGCCTCTGGTGCAGCATCATTCTTCCATTATACGTGAAGGAAATCTTGTAAATATACAGCACAATGTCATTATTCTTGAAAAAAATATCATCATAAAATAAAAAAAAAAAAAATTAAAAAACACAGCTTTCCAAAGAGGAGCCCAAGAGAAAACAGCTATATAACACTAATCATGAGAATACCTCCACCTGGGGGTGCAGAACTAGATTACAGCTCATTCTCAAGGCCGTGATGAGTAACACAGAGTTTACTGTGGCTGTATCGCCCGTGAAACGGAGTACAGGGATCTTTGATTGTTGCCTTGATGGCGTCCTGACGAATAAGCCGCTGTCATTTCTGAAGCCTTTACACGGAGAGACTTAGCAGCATCTGACCTACTTTCTTCTTTCTTTTCTTTTTTTTTTTCGCCGGCTGAAATGAAACTGAGCGCGGGGATGTCTGAGTCAAGCGCAGCAGACGTCAGAACATCTCTGACAGAGAGCCGCGATAAAGGAACAAAGGAGGAATAAGTGAGAGAAATTCGGAGACCTGGAGGCAGCCGGTGTGAGCCCGGGTGCATGTGTGTGCGTGCGCTTAGCAAGCAGGCATATGTGTGAACTCATGACTGTGCAGGCCCGACTCTCAGCGCGAGAATAGTGGGTTTAATTAGACCAAGAGGTGGTGCGCAAAAACCCTTGGGTCAAGCTGATTGGAAATCCTGCAGTGTGATCTCCTGGCCCCTTCCACACTGCCTTAATTAACCCAACCATACTGTCAAATCAGCAATCTCTGTTTTTTTGTTTTTTTTTCTTCCCCCAAACAGAAGATCTCTAGTCCGCATTTCTTGCTTGCCGTGTCCTCAATGGACACTGAGTTTGAGTCAGAGTAAATCCAGGCGCTAACAAGATAACGCCGCAACTGAATATCCGAGTCGACACACATCAACTCCACTCGCATGAAGCCAGTAATGAGGGACAAAATAGGACGCGAGAGGCAGAGAAAGAAGAATGAAGGCCTGATCATGAATGAATGATTAAGAAACACTGCTAGCGGTTAAATCGCACCGAGCTATATTAGGACAAGGCAGTTTCCGCTTCTCTCCCCAGACAGATTTAGAAAAGTACTCTGTAGTGAGCCGATGACAGTGGGTCGGGCTAATTACGAGGCTTCAGGTCGATCGGTGTGAAAGGTGAGCTGCGCTATGGGTGCCGCCGCCGCTGCAGCTCCCACCACTTCACACCCACAGGGAAGTGGTTCTCAACTGGTTATTGGTGGGAGCAGGTCAAAGCATATTCCAGTTAGTTTGTTTGTGCTTTGACACCGTGGTGTTTACCCAGCACCTCAGAGGCACAGCAGCTTGCTGTGGGCTGTGGCTCGGAGCCATGGTGGTGGACAGGGCATGGCTGCATACTGGCATCCACACTGCTGCCCTCTTAACACTCTGGGTGAGAGGAAGGGTGGGAGTTTACTTGGCTGGCACTGTTTTGAGTCATGAGAGTGCAGCTCATTTGCAGAGGGCAGTGGATATGTTATGGCTGGCTGCTTTCTTTGTATCGCTGACATTTTCATATCATCCGCTCACGAGCGTCCCTCCCGTTATTTACCTTGAAGCAGAGAAATGTTTCTAAACAAACTGTCATCGAGCCGGACAGCACGAGGCAGGATGTCTTACGCCCAGAGGTTCAAATCTACAGACTGTGATACATTCACATTTGTACGTGTCAAAGGCTACATACCATTTTGACATTTCAATAAAAACGTGTCCTATCATGTTCACATTACGTGTTCATGTGTCTGGAGGTGGAGGGAATTGTTACAGGCAGTAAGTAACATCTACAGCCATGTTTGTGGCGCCAAAACCGGATATTTTTGATGAGACATTGTGACATCTCCAACCGTGTTTTTGGTTACAGGACTAGCTGTTTTCCAAGAGACCGCAGGACAATCTGCAGCCATGTTTAGGGCGACAAAAACGGGTGCTTTTAATAGACCTTGGGACATCTACAGCTTCTTTGCAGAGACAAAAACGTTTTTTTTTAACAAGACTTATGGACAAGTTTCAGCTGCAGTCGTGGTGTTCAAAACAGTGTTTTGTTTTTTTTGCCTAAACCTAACCAGAGCATAAACATAGTGTCACGAGATAGAAATAGAAATTGCACGTAAATAAATATTGCATCCTAAAAAGAAAAGTTACATTTCAACATACCAGTGGTTTGCAGAAACACAGCCAACATTCATTCTGGCAATTGGGTTGTAACGTTTCCAAGCACTGAATCACATGATGGACGGTACGAAAACGCGAAGAACCGAAGAAACACAACACAGAATATCGCCACGTCGTAATAAACAAGCAGAGCAACGGAGCTGAACACATGTAACATTTGGAAAACACTCACTCTAACTTGGCTAACATAGAGTTAGTCTCCTTCTAGTTAATCCAAACACACACAAAAAAGTATTTCCTCGCTTACTTCTTGTCGCATCCAGCCCGGAAGATATCCGTTGACGTCGAAATTTACGTCTCCATCCTGTTACAGCGAGAGTGAATGGAATTTTGTTTTTGGTTCGAATCATTCTAAATTCAACAGCAACATCTCTTTCCAGGAACAATGTGACTCTGAATGTTCCACCGGCCTCACTCGGTACGGGCTTCATAGGTGGAAAATAGTTCCAAAGTAAACTGTTGACAGTGAGGTTTGTGGGTTATCCACATTGTTCCTGGAAAGACACATCACAGTCAAAGTTTTTTTTTTTTTTTTTTAAATGTGATTCCATTCGTGGTTACGGTATCGGGGTGGAAGCACAAATCAAACAGATGTCTCAAAACCAAAACCCAAAACTATCTGCATGGATAGAAACCAGTTACCGGCTCAACAAGCAGATTACCACCTCAACACCATGCGCTGAGATCGGTGTTTGAATTCAATTTATCGATTCAATCGTCTTATTTGTTTCTTGAGAGGATCACTCTGGATCGTGAAGGTACAGTTCGTGTCCAGAATGTGTTCACAACGGAGCCAGAGTCCCATAAAAATGCCTCAGACCTTATTGAGTGTGTCATGTTACTCTGGTAGCTGCAGCGCGGTGATTGAAAGACTTCCACTTTCAAAGACACAAAGCATTTTTTCCTTCTGAGGACTGCTTTCAGTCTCTTTATAAATCACAAGTATTGCTGTAAGTGATGGAAAGCCACTGCTCGTCCTGGCTTATTGTGAGTTACAGGGCGGCATAATGAATCTCGCAGAGGGTGAAACAAAGGGCATAACTTCTGCAAAGTTGTTATTTTTCCCAGTGGGTGCACTGGAGCTTCAGGACAAAAACAAATCCATTTGGAAATTTTACTGCTTCGGCTGCGTAGTGCTGCCTGGAGGGCATCCATGAAAAACCAGGAGATATCTAAGAAATCATTCATGTGTGGTTTTAACTCTTCAGACATAATATTGACAGTGAGCTGTCACATGTTTTGAGTATAATCTTACGCTGTTCTGCTCCGTCCTGCCGAAACAAAACAAGGTCATAAAGCTTGAACTAGTCTCCTCTTGTTTTTTTTTTTGTTTTGTTTTGTTTTCATTATTGTGTGTTAATGATCAACTGGCTTTAACAGAAGATGTTTAACCTCTTTGTTATGTTTATGTCATATGAATTTTGATTTCAGTGTGTTCATGTTTAGCCTTTGTGAGGTTAAAATCTAGTTCTGTATTTGGACCAAAGTTGGAGCAGTTTTGTATGGAAGCCCTGAGAGGCCACTGAGAAAAACAATTGTGATCATTTTTAATGTTTCATTTTTATTTTTATTTTTTTTTATTGATGGTTTGTTGTTTGGCTAGTTGGTCCAGAATAGACCCCATAAACTTAGATCCGGAAACTTTTTCCCCATATTCTCTAACACTGTTTAAAGAAAATGCAAGATTTTTTTTTTTTATTTTTTTTTTTACATTTGCGTGGCATATTAAGGGAGTTTGTATCTATGAGTTAGAACAGTTTGTTGCAGATCCTAATGAAAATCCAGATCTAGCAGATTTAAATGTGTATTATTTGATACTGGATTACAATCATATTGTATTAAAGGGGGCTTTCGGGCCCTGGGATGGAGGTTTGTGCTCTACAGAGTGCTACCTTGTGTTCAGAGTGCATGGAGTAATGAAAACTCACCTGAAAGAAAAGAATACTTTTAGCGATCTTTAAACTCTAGTTTGTCTTTGAGTGATTGACGGTTGTTTGTGGTTCAGCTATTCCATGTTTATTCTAATGTCGGTGGTTTGAAGTTTTAAAGAACCAACACCAACGTTTTGTTTCCCAATTTTCCACTTCTGGTTAAAAAAAACAAAACAAAACAACAAAAAAAACAGAAACAAACCAAACATTTGAATACAGTAACACAAGACTGCATCCAGTGCGTGGTTTAGTGTTTGCTGATCGAACTTTTTGAGCGAGTTTTAGAGGAAAGAGAGCTCTGCAGTCCGTCTGTGCGCTCGAATGTTTCATGCCCGGCTTTGATTTTGTGTGGCTTTTTTTTTGTTTTGTTTTTTTTTGTGTTGGCACATCAAAGGGGCGCATGTAGACTTCTGTGTAGTCTGGGCCTGTCTGTCAGAGTGTGGAGATGAAAGGTTGGGTTACATAAGACCATAAGTCGAAAGGCTGTTTACGTGTGCGCGCCTGGAGAGCCTCACTGATACTAGGACCTTCTAATGGAGCAGGACTGTGACCACGGCGGAGCTGCTGCCAGCTCGTTTACTGAAAAAGCAAAAAAGCCCTGTCATCAGATCAGTGACGAATAAGACAAACTGCTCTCTGCCTGGCTGATGCTATCATTTACAGTCATTTATATCCAATACACAAGCCTTTTACACAGCCGATTGCTCGTTGACGTCCTTCCCCGTCTAGTAATGCATGAGAAGCTTCGCGCACGCTTGATGGAGCTTTGAAGTGACTCACAGATATTATCGCGTGAAGGATCAGAGAAGCCAGGCTCTTTGTAGCTGCAGCCCGAGTCCAAGAAAATGGAGGATGAGAGAGTGAAGATGCTCGTTGAGAAAGGGCAAACCCCCTCGTGTTGCTCCTAAATGTCAAGCCGTGGAAAAAAGCGGTCGCACTTAATGAATGGGTGTGCGTCGAGATGTGCGAGTGTTATGATGACGACCTTGTTCGCGTTATTGTCAGGGCCACCGCGTTCCGTGGAGCGTCACCCATTGTTGCCAGGACCTTGACCGAAGGATGAGGTGTACAGCAATCTTCCCACAAAGTTGCTGACAGACCAGACCCGTGTCTCCTGCGGCCCAAATGGCACACTTAACGATCAAAAACGAAAAAAAAAAACACACACACACACACACACACACACACAGTCTTCACCTCAATTCAAACCACAGGATTTCAATCTGCTTTGATTCCCAATTTAAACTACAGTACAGCTTAAGGCCTTTAAATGCGTCAGAATGTGTAAGAAAGAGCTTTCTTTTCTGCAAAAGTTGGAACAGTTGGAACAGGTTTCTGTCAGTCTGCTCCCGTTTTTTCACCGGAGAAAGGGATTTTTCAAACTTTAGCAATATTTCAATGAAAACAGGCAGGATGACAGCTGAGGGATTCTTTGTTTATGTCAGCAACTGCCAGTCAGAAATGATCAAAGCATGCCCACACAGTGCAAATGGAGCTCAGATTTTGATTGTTATATACCCAATAAACTTTTTTCCCTCAAATATTAGTTCACTTTGTTGCTTTTTGGTTGATATTTACCATTCAAAAGTGCCAGGGATTTGTTTCGGTTTTGTTCATTACTTATGTTTCTGCGTATGTACGTTTTGGTGCTTTAAGCAACACAAACGCATTTTTCCATTCACCTCCATTGAATTTGGAGTCGGGGGAGAGACAGCGGAGCCAGATATCGTAAAACCTCAGCTCATAAAACTCTCTGCGTGGTCAGACACCACCAGAGGTACTGTAAATGAACCACAAAAAACCCCATTCTGCAGTCTTCGATTTAGTATACAGTACAATATACCTGTGTTTTTTAAAGTGATAAATGTACATGCTGAACAACCTCATATTTACGGGAACAGTAACTTTACTGTTGTGTTTGTTAAGAACGAAGCAGCTCTGTGGGAAAACTCTCTGCGTGACAACGCTGCTATCCAGAAGACCCACTGTTTCCCCAGTGTTTTCACTCGCAGCGTGACCCAACTCAATGACCTCCACTGACACAGTAAATTGCACCTGAATTATCAGTTTGGCTCTTACGCTGAGCCCCTTGCCTCAGTGTGCGCAGCAGCAATTTGTCACGGCGACATGCTGGGTATCTCAGGGTTTCTCAGTTCGGGGCCAGAATGCTCCAACAGAGGGCAGGGAGGGAGGACGGGGTGTTCAATGTTGACTTGGCTCTCCTGCAACGCGTGTGCACCCAAAATCGGTGACAGAGCTGCAGTGATGCATTCGGTGACTCCCCGAGAAAGTGGAAAACGGGTTTACGAGGCCTGTGGGAGGACACAGTGGCTGGTAATTAGACAGCATAAAAATCCTCAGCCTCCACCAGCCCCTTAGGCGGTGAATTGGAGCTAAAGTAAACCAAAACCTGACTGTGAAATTGCATTAGACGTCTGCGCTTAATGGAAAGTGAAAAAAAAAAAAAAATAGACAAAACCCATTTCTGCATTTATGAGCGTTTCCATTCCCCCCCCGACACACACACACGTCCTCGAGTCTTTGCATTGCCACTCCCGCTCCTCCTCTTTTCCCGCAGTATATCTCCATTACGGTGTGGCCTTCGTGTAGAGGCAAAGTTGTGGGATGCTAACAGAAACAGGATGTGCAGGACTGTGGTTTCAACATGTCTCTGTCTCTGTTTCCCACAGATGCTCCCCCGCTCAGACTGGGACCACAAGAGAGGCTCCCGAGGATCACAGGTTAGCACAGTGCACAGAGCACCGCAGACACACCACTTATCAGCATGTTTTATATACTTTTTGGAGAAGCATGGCGAAAAATGTTCATATGGTTTGAGTACAGCGAATCGATTGCCAGGCGCTGGTACACAGCTGACAGGAAAACACACGCACCAGCTTCCTGATTTCTGTCACTCGCCTTCACATACACACCTTATAAATGACGCAAATAGCAGAAATCCTACCACTAACAGGCCTGCTCAGCCGCTCGTTTTAGCCGTGGTTAAACAGCATGTCCAGAGGTGTTACTTCCCACCAGAGTCCTTGTTGTACTCTGTGAGTCTAAAGGACGCAGGTCTGTGATTTGGCTGTAAGGCTCTGCGCAAGCCATTAAAAGCTGGGGAATTGAAACTAGAAGGACACGGCACAGAGGGCACAGCTTGCAGAGGGCAGACGCACACAGCCACATCCTTCAGATTACCTTTCCCATCTTTGAAAGAGCGTGTGCATGTTTGCGAATTGATGTATCGGGCCGCAGTGGAGCCACAGGGCAGGACTCCGGAGTACATAAAGAACAAACAATGCCCTTGGCGTTGGCGTGGCCATATACAGTATGCGTGCGCTGCATGCGCTGCTATCAGGAGGATATCCTTTAGAAATGAATAGACAATGCCTTTGCGCTGACAGTGTATGCTCGGGTAGAAAGAACTCCAAAAAAAGTTGTGGTTGGAGGAACATTAGGGGATTTTTCATGAATAGTGATCCTAACATTGCAGCGCATGATTGGGCCTGAAATCGAATTACACACTAGATGATTTCCTAGAGATGTGAAGATGCACGGCGGTGGTGTATCAGTTCCTAAAATCAGCCGAACAGAATTATGCCCTCAGAAATGTTCTAATGGCACGTTACCATCCTGAAATTTTCTCCAAGGCTCATATCAATTTGTTATGTGGGGTTAGTAGGCAAGCACATATTTTTTGATTGATGCGTTCCCTAAGCTGCCATTTAGACTCAGTGGTCAGCTCAGTGTTTTTTAGTTTTTTTTTTTTTCTTCTTTTTGTGCTGCGCGTTCGTCAGTGGAATCCTGTAATAGTCCAGAGACTGACAGGACGTGTAAGACGCCGAGGCTTATGTTGGCATCCCTCTCCCATCTCGTGGCTGTTTTCCCTTGGCTCTGCTCTCCTGTTGGTTCCGAGAGGCTAGTAGCGCCTCACAACGGTGCGCATGGCACCTTGTAGAGGGTGTAAATCACACGCCCCGCTCTTTAGCCAGTGACCGGAGCGCTGCTTGATTGATCTCTACGGTGTCGTATTCGCCAACATGCACACATTAGCAGGCTCATTTTCCAAACCACTTTTTTCTTCTTTTTTTTTTTTTTTCCCCCAGTCCAAAGCTTGCGGTGGATGTTTTAGCTTAGGAATTGACAGTGAAGTTATGTATGGAAAGAGCTATTTAAATATTTGTTTTCGACTTGAAAACACATTGGTTTTGGAACATTACCCGCAGAGATTATCGGAGAAAAAGGGTGCTTGTAGGCCCGGATCTGGTGACTGTTATTCTGAATTACAGAAAGGCTGGAAGAGCAGTCTGTGAGGCAGACAAGCCGTGACATTGCAGTCATTTTGAAGATTTCTCAAAATCACAGCGAGCGCTTCAAACACTCGAGATCAGACTTCCTAAAACTGCGGCTTCGGGAGTCGCAAAAGGTCGCCGGCCTTTCTCTGGTTGGTCCCATCATGGCAGTCGAGTGGAGTATTTTCTCATTAAATTGGGTCCTGTGGCAAGACTAAATTTATGGCTGACTGCGACTGAAAACACACTCTTTCGACCGTCCTCAGCCCGGGAAATAATTGGATCTGCCACAAATGATACGGAGGCATTAGCAATTTTCAAGCTCCTACTCTTTTTATGATGTGCAAGCAACAGTAAAACACCTCTGAGCTGGTGTCATTTCTCTGAGAGAAAGCTGAGGAGTAGAATGACACTTTAACTCGGGTTTTATTTATAGTACGCTCATTCAGTTAGTAAGACTCATGACTGCGCCCGCTGCGGCGCTGATGCGGTAAATCCTCGCCCGCTCATCGGCCGGCATAAGCCATCTGTTTTACCTCATGCATCCCTTTTGTTTGCCCTGTACTTTATGCCAGCATATTCACGCTTCTCCACCAGTCTGTTTGTCTATCTCTGTTGGTCAGATGGGATGGTGGCATGTTTGGGGTCAGTTGTCTTGACCTTTCCCAGTAAAACTTTAATGAGGCAGTTATTCCTTTTTGTTTTGTTTTGATCCCCCCCCCCCCCACCACAACACACCCCCTTTTAATAAAATGTGTAATAGCGCGTAATTGTATCCTGGCTGCAGCCGAGGACCTGGCTCAGCACGGCTTTGGTCTGAGCTGACGGAGGTTGTGAGGGGAGCTGGGTCGCGGTGGGGGAAGTGGGAAGTGCTGCTTGGGTGTAGTTTTGGCTTTCGGAGCTGAGGCAGGGAGCGAGGAGTGTCTCTGCGGAGTTTTGTGTTACTGTTCTGCTGTGATTCGCACCGTATCACCGCTCTGTTATTTTAAATAGAGAGCATCGGCATCTCCCGGGCTCCTCTTCAGCTAATCCATCTCGGAAGATGTAATCGGGCCCATTACAGTCACTGCACTGCCACTGAAATATAAAGCTGCGCAGTAATGATTTTTTTTTTTTTTTCCGGGGGTTCTGTGTAAATTCAATCGTGAGAAAAAATGATGGCCAACCCTGAGTGTGTTTTTTTTTTTTTTTTTTTTTTTTAAATATATCCCTAGACGTCTTGCTCAGCGCATTCCTGCATTTCTAGGAGTGTGAGGATTAGGACGAGGGGTTAATTTCAAAATAAGCACTGGATTGTGTTTATCTGTGTGTCTTATGAAGAGCCAGAGTTGCTTACTATAGACAGCTTCTTAATGGACGAGTTCGCCCAACATATGAAAATTCACTCATCATCTACTTACCCATGTGGCGATAGAGAAGTTGGGTATAGTTTAGTAATCCACCAAAACATTTCTGGTGTTTAACAGTAAATTCCTGTCCCAGCATTCTCCATAACAGCTAATGAAAATAGGGGCTTGATTTAAGAATGTCATTGTTGGATGAACTTATCCTTTAAATGTGAGGATTTGCTGCTTTTCTGTGACATTTATGATAGTAAATGAAGAGTTTTGGACTGTTGGTTGGACAAAAGAAGCAGTCTGAAGACGTCACTGCAGGCTCGGGGAAATTATATTGAGCATTTTTCACACTTTTAATTTCTTTCCTCTTTTTTTTTTTTAACATTTTATAGACTAAACGGTTCATAGACAATTGTCAGTTTCAGCTCCAGAAATGTGTTTACTAAGACGATGAAATACTGTTCTTTCCTTAGTTGGCCCTTGAGGCATTTGTCCAGTCTGAAGCTCTCCTCCAGGATACATTATATTCTCACCATTGCACAATTTAAGAAGCCCACATATCACTGCCCTTTTACTGGAGGCTGAGACGACTGTATGTTTAGACGAGAGAGCCGAGGGGTTAAAAGTGCACCAAGTGGACCGTCTCAGAAATTACAAAAATGTGACCTCGGTCTGTGTATCCCATTAATAATCATCATTAGACAGAAGGATCAGGGTTTTGTTTGTTGCATCAAATGTGCTCCATCTGTCCTCTGCACAGTTACTGGCAGAAAACATGTGGACACAGCAGGAACACCAACAGTCATGTTTCCACTGCTCAGTGCTGTTGCAATGGTTGATGGTGTTGTTTGTGAAATGTCTCGTGTGACAAAGGTACGTTTTGTGCGAACACAGATCTGACGTTCATGGGTACGGTTAAAAAAAACCTGGGCAACATTTATTATGTGTGTTTTTTCATGTCATGGATGGGTTAGGTTTGAAATTCAATGTTTCTTCATCATCTTGAACGATATCAAGATTTAAATCAGCAGTCATTTTTTGCAAATAACTTTTTGGTGCACATTTCTGAGCCTAAAGCTACACACAGCTAAGTATGGTCTTGAGTGCAGAGACGCTGTGTGGACAAACAGCTCTTCACTCTTCTCTGGTGATTGCTGGTTTGTTTTGACTGGCCCTTCATTTGGTTTACATGAGCTGCTGCGCGGGTGTTAATCTATGGCATGTCTATTGATGTACTGATCCAAACAGGCAACTAAGACCATTGATCATAAACGTCGTCGTTTTTCATTGTAAAATGTCATAACAGAACGTTTGAGCGTGCTTTAGTATGCGACTTGGCTCGTCGAGGAGTCATAAAGACTGTTTATTGATGCCGGTAGTCAGTTTTATCAAATGTAGGATGTCGACAAAAGCTGGGGGCTTGTGACCAAATATCACATGGATTTGTGGTAATTTTTGTGACTGGGCTGCTGGCACAGTGGGCCCAGCTTAGAGGGATCAGTGGGTGTGTCAAGGGCTGGCATCAGTCAAATCACGAAATTTCCTCCTTTTAAAAGCAGCATGTCTCTTGCCAGTTAAATGCAAAAGTTTGGCACACCACAAGTGACCTCACTGTCACTGTGACCAGCTCCCCTCACAACACACACACGTATATATTAAATAATTAAGTATAAATTAAATCAATAATTATATTATATAAAAACCCACTGAATTGACAGGGAGAGTGTGGCCGTTTGTTCTCAGTGTAACAGGCTATCAGACGAATGGGCCTTCTGGTCCAATAGCACATCTATCAGACTGTCACGGTTACATGATGGTGGCATGGCATCTTGCCACAGCCAGGCTAGCTGCTTTCCACTGTCTCCACACTTCACGCTAAACTAACCGGCTGCTGGTGTTTGCTTCACACTATTTACTGTAGAAGCATGAGAATGGTATCAATCTTTTTTTATCAAGCTCAAAGTAAGAAAGCAAACAAATGGATTTCACAAACTGTCAAACTACTTTTCACGCTGTTTTACTTTCTTTCAGTTTTTTTTCTAAAATCTCTCAGTGATCTCATCCAGTGTGCCAATGAATTAACCAGATGAGGGTTTGTCAGTTTGTCACTTTTCCAACAAGCAGGCCTGCTGCTGTTTTCATGGCCACCGACCGTGTGTGTGTGTGTGTGTGTGTGCGTGCGTGTGCGTGTGTTTGTGTGTGCGTGTATGTTCCCTTTTAAAAAGAATTACTGATCCATCCATTTCACTGATCCCCTTGGAAATACAGGAATGATGAGTCATTTTCAAACTAAGGAAGCTGTTGTTTGGGTGATCAGAGACGTGACATTTCTCTCGTTGCTCTGTGATTTAGAGTAGTAGCTCCCGTGTTCACACGACTCTCCGAGGTGCTGGATCCCTCGCTAATTCTGAAGGGCGCGTTTCTCAGGAAAGTCTCCACAGAGCTAAGTGTGAGCTTGTGACAGACGGTTGTTGACAGTTCCCAGATGTGAATGTGTGCTACTATTAATGTGATGGGGGGGCAGCAGTAAAAAAGGAAAAACGAAAAAAAAAAAAAAAGGAGCATGTATGCTTAGGGAATCGTTTAGAAATTAGTCATAAAAGACATATACAGCCTGACTGGGAGGTTAAAATATGATTTTAATCACTGCCTTTAATGGAATTTACAAACACTGCAGATGTGTCCAAGGTAAGAACGTCTACGCCAGCCGCGGTACTTTCACAAAAATATTAAGAGTTTTGAAACGCTCCATCATAACATCTGTCCAGTAGCTTTTTTTTTTTCTGTAATACTCTGCGCATTTTCCCAAGCAGGGGTCACAATGTGGGGCTCGTCTGAGATATATCCTCTTAGAAAGTGAGGCCCGCTGCTACAGAGGTGGCCACGGCTGATGAATGAAAGTGATCATCTAACCTGACAGGAAATGCTTACATAACCTGATGATATTATGTAACTCGCAATTTGATCTGTTACAGGATGTCTATTGGTGATTCTTGAGTTTTAGGTTGCGGATTTTTGGAAGATTAGAAAAATCAGAAACTGTCTTCAAGCCGAGATGAAGGGAAGTTAGACGCTTGAGCCAGGGATGGTCGGGACTTTGCGTCCTTTCTCTCCCCTGCAGTCAGCTTCGTTTAAATGCTCGAACTCTCATTCCTCGGCTCACAAACATGTAGAGAGGCTCAGAGGCAGGGTTTTTAAAGGTAGATATATTTTAACAGCACAGTATTTCTAAGGGTAATGCCTTACATGTGGCCGCAGACAGGTGTAGTCATTTTTTTCAGGTCAATATGAAGCAAATTTAATGAAAGCAAGATCCCCGCTGCGTCCCAAAGCTCGTGTCTCAAACGCTGGCCGTGCACCTGGAGCCGCTCGCCAGACTTTATTTTTCATGTCAAGTTTTGGGCATTAAGTGGCTTCCTCCCAGTGCAAAATGAAGCCCAACACATTCATCATTCCCTCTACTTTTATGGTCCTCTACAGGCTTGGGGTTGGTCAAGCTGAGTGACAC
The DNA here is from genome assembly GCF_904848185.1 of Acanthopagrus latus. Lineage (NCBI taxonomy): Eukaryota > Metazoa > Chordata > Actinopteri > Spariformes > Sparidae > Acanthopagrus > Acanthopagrus latus. The sequence goes on from NC_051046.1 coordinate 13,448,069, forward strand.
GATGCTCAACGTCGTTTACCTGGGTGCAAACTAGGGGTGTCACGATTTTGATTGCAGGATCATCAATTCTCCTCAGTATGTTGTTATTCCCCCTGACCTGGCCTATGTACGTGCCTCTGAAGAAAAAAAAACAAAAAACTTCAAAGACGATACAGCTAACTTAGTGGTAGCCAGCAGCTGCACTTACTTTTGCTTTCTGAGATCCTTTATTAATTTGTTTGGGAAGGGGGGTTTACATTTAGGAGGAGAACTGAGCCGAACAGAAATGATGGCAGCCAGGGATGATTTATTGCTTCGTTTGAGGAGAGGGGTTTACTCCGGACAGATGTGAGAAACAGAGCTTTTAAACAAGCTGAATTTCTATCTTTTGTTGTTTATTGTTGAATCCCGAAGCGTGGTACTTTTGGTGACTGTTTTTTCAACTTGCTCAACTCAAGCTGCAGTAAGTCACCAGGATCGAGTCTGGTGTATGTTGTGAAACAGCCCCGTCTTTCTGGAGAAGAATCTGTGAATATAGATGACAACTGTCAGGGCATAAACCCAGTGATCTTTTCATATTTACCAACTCCAGATGTGTTCATTTGACAATGGCGAACTGTTGGTTTGAAGAATTGTGACACCACTAGTGCACACACCAGTCTCTGTGCTGCGTGCTCAAGACGATGCCAGTTTGATTAGTTTATGTCCCAAGGTATATTTACATTGACGTCTTTGTGAATGCGACTGGTGTTTTCAGTTTTGAGTTGGCTGTGCTTCGCGAACAAGGAGTAAAGTTTGTAAAAGTCACTTTGTGTGTGTGTGTGTGTGTGTGTGTGTGTGTGTGTGTGTGTGTGTGTGCGTGTGTGTGTGTGTGTGTGTGTGTACACATGCATGTTTGTTGACACTGAGATGAGCCAGATGTTCTCCAGCAGCTTCGTTCTTCTTCAGCCCCCTCTTTAGAAAAGCTCCTAAATCAGCCCGTAAATGAGTTGAGAGACAGGTGTTTACATCTTATCCTCACAGCATGCATTAGAGCACAGTATAGGAGAGGGGGGAGGGACGAGGAGGAGAAGAGGAGATTTGAGGGAGAGGAGGGTAAGAGGAGTACAATAGTCGTCTGTCCAGACATGCTCCGTCGGCCGTCCCCGCAGGACGTCTCCTTCTCTGTAAAATAGATTGGCTCGGTCCCAGTGCTGGTCATGTGACAGATTTATCAATAAATGCGTGTCACCGTGAAGGAATGCCCTCACACTCGGCGAACACACGCCCTTTGTATTTTTGCAGATCAACAGGAAGATTGTATAAATACAGCAACTTATCTGATACGACTGGGAAAATAAAAAGCGAAACCCTCACTGTTCCCACAAGTGGAAATGCATGAAAGGCGCTCACACATGTGTTGTTCAGCTCAACCTTTTGCCACTTAGCCAGTGTAAACAGAATAATTCTGGGTGCCTGGCAGCTGGTGTCAGAGTCAATGGGACATTGGGGGAGAAAAATCTGATAACATTCTTTGGGGGGAAAAGGGAACTGGTGAGCTTATTAGATAAATTCGCTGGCAGCCAAGACTGACCTGTGTTTAGTTGTGGTTTGTTCCGCGGCTCTAGGCGCAGCAATTAAGAGCGGGCTGTGAACTTTTCACTTAGCTCTGCAAAAACAAAGGCCCGGCTCACACCACGCTGGTGCCTTCAGAGCTGTGGGGCAGACGGGCAGAAACAGACTGCGGCTGTTGACCGTCTGAGGGGTCAGGAGCGAGGAGGTCCAAGGTCGGAGTCCAGCTGAGACGCGGCTAATGAATCCATTCATTAAAAGCATCGAGTACAGCTGCACAGTGTCGTTCAGAGGTCTCAGACGGTGCAAGTATGTCAGCTGCTACTACTGTGGCGCACCGCTCCTCGCTCGTCTTCATGTTTTTGCTTCCTCTGAGCTAAAAGGAGCCATATAAGGTATAGAGCAAAGCCTTTGATGTGTGAGTGGATGGTAGCTTGTGTGCAGCTTGATGTGATAGCGCAGACATAACGCACTTTACACAAAGCTCCTCAGAATCTCGGTCGGACCCGTTAACAGCATTGCAAAATCAGTTTTTAATTTGTTTCATTTTTTTCTTGTTTCTCGATTGTTCTGTGGGTGGCTTTTTCTTTCATTTTGTGCCATATTGTTGTTTTCCCCAGCTAAAATCACTTTTGAAACATGATTTGGTTATGGCTGTGTGTGCTTGTCATTGTTCGCATACAATGTGTTCTCTGTTAACATGGCGCAAAGCATTTGATGGATAATTTTAATCAGCAAAGACAGACAAGTGGTAAGAGAAGTATTCAGATCAGTATTAGACGCAATAGAGCAATGTCAAAACAGTTGTAGTTATAGGCAGAATGGCCCTCATCAGATTTCTATTATTATATAATTATATACTATCATATTTGATAGTTACCACTTGCATTAATGTGTAATCTACATTTTTTGTGTAACTTAATTTGCAGCAGAAACAAAAAGGCTAGCCATGCGCTATATGTTGGTGCTGTTCCTGGAAAATTATAATTAATGATTCTCCAGGACCATCATTGTAACTCAACAATCACATTTTTGTAACGTCATAGCTTAGTGACTCGGGGGAAAATCACGAGAGAGGAGCGGAGTTATCCTTTCAGACATCCAGACCGTGTTTTCTTGAACGTAACCAAGTATTTTTGCCACCTAACACTAACCAAACAGTGAAAGAAAATGGAAAAGAAACAGAAATGACGAGTGAACTCAATCATAATTTGTTCCAAGAGGGATACAAACTCTGGTGTCCTGAGTGAGAGTCCTGTACTTATCCCAGACTTCCTCTGAACACAGACTTCATCACGTTTTCACAAGTTGACATTTTGTTCCTGGAGTTGAAGCTCACCGGTTAAGCATTTTTATACACTGCTGCAGTCCAGTAGAGAGATTAGATTTAGAAAGTAAATCATTAAATTAAAACATTAAAACCTGCATTGGTCTCTCTTTGGCTCCTTGGGGGCAAAACAACAAGTTCTATAATAATATCATAATAAGATTATTAAGTTGTTTCTGCTAACACATTATCTAAAAGTGGCCTGTTTTCATATCATGAAGTACAGAAACAGACTAGAACAGCGTGGACCTAAATCCTTTTAGATCAGTTTTGGTCTCCACCCTCTGCTGAGAAGAACATCTGGCCCCCATCGGCTAAATTTGCCTCCGTTGTTCAGTCTGTGTTTTGGTGCTGCGTACAGTGGGTTTACCTGCTGTCTGCCTGTATGAGCAAAACTTTCCCATCACATTTCCCATCACACATAGCAATTCGAGCCATCACTGACCTTAAGTTGACTGCAAATACCTCCTCAGAGCTGAGTAAATACCATTTGTCAGTTTCCACCAGTGAGAAAATTGATTACTATTATTATTTGATAAGAAGTAAAAGATAAACTAGTGTATAACAGACACAAGGTTTAATGTGCAGCTGATAGGAAGTGATGCCAATATCACCGCTCAGCTTATTATATCCTCACATCGGAGCTGCTGACGTGGTTTACACACCTGCTCTTCACGCCTGCCACCCGGAAGGTGCATGCGGCCGTGCTGTCATACCCGGCCATTGATGAGCATCACCTCCCATTAGCCGCAGCAGCCGTGATGTTTATTTCTCGTTTCTCTGTCTCCCTCTCACCCCACAGTCGTCAGGCACCACCGTCATGGTGGACATAGCGGTGATGGGGGAGGCCCACGGGCTGATCACAGACCTGCTGGCCGACCCGTCTCTGCCCCCCAACACCTGCACCTCCCTGCGGGCTGTCAGCAACCTGCTCACCACCCAGCTCACCTTCCAGCCGCTACACCGGCCACGCCCTGCTCCCCTGCTTAACCCCAGCGATTCCTACACCCTCTCCGACTCAGAGGAGGGACCCGAGAAAGGAGAGAAGACGTCCATCCACAAGGTGAGCAGATGAAAGACCAAAGACCATTTGTTGTGATTTACATTTGACAGTGAGGATATTTCACCCAAGTCTCAGAGCTGTTAATCAGGAGTGGTCACGAGCCAGATGCATAAAATTTTGTTTTGGAGATGGCTGGAAATAATCCTTAGATGGAGATGCAGTCCAGTTTATCGCAGCCAAATGATTTACACACCGCGCTGCGCTCCACACACGTGTTAATCTTTCAGCCCATGTTTCAGCTAATGAGTGCTTCCTGCTTTCAGAGCTTTTAGCATCAAATGAAGGAGTGTATTTTCACAGAGTTGAGTGAAGAAAAATTGAGCGCGTCTACTGCTCGGAGCACTGTTCTCTCTTTCATAGCCACAGCTGTGTCAACATGACAGATGTGCAGAGCCAGACAGTGTGTATGCGCACATGTGAGTCGAGTAGAAGAGGAGAGGCATGGCGAATGTGAACTCGCTGCTCAGACGGTAACAAAGACGGAGGAGTGTGTGTCAACAAAACTGGACCCCCACCGCGATCACTACGGTTATTCATCTGGGGAAGATATCCATCGAGTGCGTGGTGGATGGCTGCCACGCCATTGAGCCAGTCGCTTGGCTGACAGGTGTATTTTCACATCGCCTGAACTTTGTAAAAGTAGCTAAGACAAACTGCGCCCGTTGAGTGGCAAGTGAGGCTGCACTCATTAAGGACTCTGCTCCCCAGAGACGCCGTGCCCGCCTTGTAGCTGCCCGGGAGGAGAATAGCAGGAGGAGTGGAGGTGGTTAATGCAGGAGTGGAAAGCCCTGCGCTTGCTTTTCTGCCTCCTGGCTAAGAGTTTGATGTTCGCCGTGGTGCATGCTGATGCCTCTCAAGCACTTTTCCCCAAACTCATTTTCTGTCCAACACAGGGCATGTTCTCTGCACCGCGAGAGAGCCGCTGCGTCAGAAGCACGCGCGGCGCAAAACACAAAACACAATCTTATCTCGACAGTTAAAGGGCCAAGTCCAGTCACAGATTTGTATCTGCGCTGACAGCAGCAGGGATCAGCGTTTTTCGTTCTCCTTTGTGTGAGGATGGCCTGTTTTTTGGTACTACGAGTGTTTTTCTGGCATGTGTGTGTTTTTTTTTTCTTGCTTTTTAGTGTGTCTGCAGGGCATTCATTAAGGAATGGAACTACGGTGCTGGAAAATCGTAGAATAACACTGCTGTTCCAATTTCACAATCGGGACTTGAACGCGTATTTTCATGCATTAGTAATCTGCGGATCTCGGGCAATTTCATGTGCATAAATGTGTCATCGCTTGAAGTATGCACTGATTGCGCGCCGCTCATTCGGAGGCATGTGTGTTTTCTTACACTCGCATTCAAAAACTGGCTAATCTGCAGCTAAAGTCAGCACATACTTAAATCAGAAGCGTTCCACTGTGAATGTTGGTCAGTAAAAGTGTTCACTAAGGTGACCTAAACCCACGGCGTGTATGAGTTTGTGTGTGTGTGTGTGTGTGTGTGTGTGTGTGTGTGTGTGTGTGTGTGTGTCTGCTCTCTCACTTGGTGTATGACGCCTTGCTGTGAATGGACTCATTCAGGATTCTGAGGCGATCTTTTACTAGGTCACCCTGCAGAAGGCTGTGAGAGCGAGAGAGGCTGCCATGTTTTCGCGCTGCTGTTCCAAGCTGCTGCTGCATGGCACTGAACAGATGGAGGCATCACAAGGGCACAGACCACTGGGAATCCCAGAGAAAGAGCAAAGAGAAAAAGGCAGATAAAGAAAGAGACTGGGAGACCGAGACAAAAGAGACTCTGGGAGAGAATTGGAAGCGGAGAGGCTGAATCTCGATGATGAAATGTATCAGTGCAATGCAACACCGACATTGTGTCTAAGAATAACCACGAGGGGCATCGCCGGCACAGCTGCCTGCCAATATCCTCCAGTCAGTGACGACTGCAATGTTGATTCTCTCTGGATTCTGTGAAGACAAAGATTAAAGTGCAACCAGTCATGAAAATTGTTCCAGGTTATATTCTGGAAAAACAGCTGTCTCGACTAGAAGATCCATTCGACTGCAAACAAAGCAAATACACATTAACAACATGTTCTTGAAGACGATTAAATGCCAACACAATTACAGCCTTGTTTTTTTAATATCTTCAGTTAGTTATGGACAATGTTTTTATTAATTTATATAAAAGAAGAAAAGGTTTTTCCAGGAGTGTTAAGGAGTGTTAAGTGCCTCTTTAGTCGTAATTATGCTTTTACACGAAGGTATGACTCATATACATTCACAAAAAAAGCCTAGGTTGCTTTTTGGCAAGACTTCTACTTTAACTGTGCACATGTACTCTATATATGTAGCCCACTATGCCCAAATGTTGGGCACAAATGACGATTTTTTTTGTGACAGTAAGCCCGAGTGCACAAATGGAAGATTTGTGTCAGTGTACATGAATCCTAAAGGTTACATTTTGTCAGTATTTTAACATACTGGTTTTAAAGGTTCACTGGGTAAAAATTAGCCAACTGTCCAATTCATTCTCGGAAAAATGTGGAGCCGCATATTCCCAGAGTAACATCGAGATGTTGGTGTTTATACCTTTAGCAAGGAAGCTTTGGACTGGGACTGTCTGGGGCTGGCTGGTTAGCTTGCTAACTTCAGCAATCTCTGCAACACAATAGTGTACCTACATTAGACGCCATAATGTGAAAACTGTTAGTGCTTAACAATTTGTTGGCAATTTTTTAGTGTTATCGATTGAAATTCTTACATATTGCTTCTTTAAGGTCCAACCAATACTCAATAATCTTTCATGACTCACTCACGACTGAAAATGTGTTTTCCTAACCTTAACCAAAGTGCTTTTGTTGCGTGGATACAAACCCTGGACGTGGGTGTCATAATCTTGGACTTTTGTACGTCCACCATCCACCCCGACCTCCTCCCTGATGACAGTGTGGTTCATAAATGTACTGTTTCATTTAGGGCAGGCATAAAATGTAGTCGTGTTCAAAGTCAAGAAAAAAAAAAAATCAGTGATTAGTTTCACGACCTGCTGTGATACAATGTTGTTATTTTATATTTTATATATTTTTAACTTTTCTGTATGCAGCGTCTGAGGCGGAGTCTCCACCCTGGTCTTCTGAGGAGGATCTCTTCCACGTGGACCACCACCACCTCCGCCACAGGCCTGCCCACCATCGAGCCCGGGCCCGTCCGAAGGGACCGCAGCGCCAGCATCAAACCGTACCATGAAACACTCACCTGCAGGTACCCCAGCTTGCACAACTGAACATACTTACTTCTCGTTCTTTCACTCATACTCTCACTTGTCCTTTGTCTTTTGCTTGCCCTATTATCCCCGAGGAGTTATACAGGAAAAAGATTTGCTGTGTTCGAGGCAAAGTCGTAGAGTTTTGTGTTTAAATATACTAATTGGATCCCGCTGTGTGACATTGTACCGAAGGTATACACAACCGCGGTTCAAACGCTTTAATGAGGACTACCACAGTATGACACATCACTCTGAGGAGGTTTATTCTCAGCAGCGTGGCTGTAGTTATACCAAAGACATCAGCGTGAGTGAACAGTAATGGCACAGCAGTTCGGAGAAGGATGTGTGTGCAATGGGAGCCAGAATGGAAATATGCCCCACAGGCGAACGCATTAACCTGAATAACTAAGACACACATCAACTCTCAGCGCATTGGAGCTGAAGATGGCATGAGACTCAGGCTGCACAGAAGTAGATCTGCACGTATGTGGGGGTATTATGAAAGTAGGGTAGAGAAGGTTGCCGGTTCTTTCAGAGTGCTGTTGCATTCATGGGTTAAGTGTGACAGCATGTATTTATCCGCCGCGTTCGTTTTGGAAAGCTGGTGAGAAAATCCGGCCTCAGTGTGTTCAGATAGGACATGTAAAGACGGCACGGTCCCACGTAGTTGCGTCAATTTCGCCTGTGTTTTGTTTTGCTAGTAAATCTCATCAATGCCTTAACCCTGAATAAACACAGGGTCTTCATTTATTAGAGTAAACATGATTGCTAAGAGAAATATTTCTGCTTAATTTACTGTGATCAGCACGGAGATTGCATTCCTCACAATTACTTGGTGATTACTGTGACGTTGTGTTTGGATTGTTTTAGCGCAGCTCAGGGGGAATGAAGTTTTTTTTGCATGAATTTCAAAGGGGTAGAAGAAGGAGATTCAGCTCGAAATGTTTTCGGCCATGCTTGTTTGCGCTCGCTTGAAATATGAGCTTTCGTGCATACAGTGTTCCTGCGGTGTGGGTGTACAAGCAGTACTAGACGGCACATGCTGCCCTGTCCCTGAAATATTAACTACGCCTCGACAAGAAAGAGTCTCTTCATTTTTCATCTGCTTTATTCAGTTTCTTCCCCCGTCGAGTTTGTGTCACGCACACGAGGCAGCGTTTGTCGGCAGATCCAGACGCTCGTGTGTTCTCGCTGACGCTTTTGGCGTGCTAAACCAGGGGGACAGTTAGAACACAGAGTAGGTTTACATATACGGCTGTGTGTTCTTGTTCAAAGTTTGTTTAATTGTCAAGTGTTTTCATAAGAGCATTTTTCCGATCTCCAAACCGACGCCTGAGATTAACTATTGATGTGCAGCGGAACTTCAGATGGACACGTCTGATGTCTGACTCAAAGGCGCGCTGAAAACAGACGGCATGGATTCAAACGGTTTTTCGGCTGATGACAAGCTTTGTGTTGTTCGGTTGCTGTGCTGTCATACGGAACAACAGCAGACGGGTCTTGCTTTTTGCATTTTTGAGACTTATTGTGCTTTTCCTTTCCTTCAGTGTGTTCTATAGGTTTTCATGCATGTAAAAAGTTCCTGAAAGTTAAAACAAGTCAAAGTCCACACCAACAGTAGCTCATCTCTCCCACAGAAAACACTGTTTCTTGAACCCCTCTTCGGTTGTCCCACCTTTAATACTGTATAACAATAGGTTAATGCCTAGCTGCTAGGTGGGGTTATCATGTTATCAAAACCTATTCTACTAGTAGCCCAAAATCAAATTATGAACCAGACAATGAGCATTATACGCCTCTTCCGTAAGTGCTAGTATTTAGTAGTCTTCCATTCTAACACTTAAAGATTTGGCCACAACCTAAAGACAGATAAATCCTGTGAGCTTAGTTTTCACTGCAAGTTTTATGTTTCAACTTGAGATTTGAATCAACTCGACCTGTTGTTGAACTTCTAGATAAAAAAAAAAACGAAGTCAGTTCTTATGCAAGCCACCTGAAACTAAACAAATGTTAAAACTTGGTATTTTAAATGTAAAATGAGGCGTGACTCTGCAACTTCACGGCCTATTTCTCACCTCTGATTAATTTAGAAACTAATTTTGGTAGCTTGAATTCAATTACAATTGATGTTTCCAGAAGAATTGCCATGTTATTTCTTTCTTTTTTTTTTTTTTTTGTAGAGCAGATACAAAGACCAATCACAGGGCAAAAAGTGGTACGTTTATCTGGTATATACTGTATACTCATGGTCAGTTAACTTGGTCTGATGTTTGTCTAACGTTCAGTCAGACGTTTTTACCAGAAAGAAAAAAAAGCCAGCCAGTATTTAGTTTTATATTGTTTTCTGTTGTGAGGGGAATTGTTTCATGATGCTATAAATTAATTCTGCATGTACTGTAAAACTGAACAGTTCCCGTAAAAACATGTGGCTCCTGTCTTCCAAAGTTTGAGCCAAGCTGCCTGGAGAAACATGTTAACTAGGCCAGCCAGACAATTCCTGCTGCACATAGTAAAAAGACACGGGACAGTCTTTGCTCAGTTTATGGCCATCGTCTGACATCGATGTGGTTTTAGATGAACTATTCACAGGTCAGTGTGTTGCTGCTTCCAACAGGATGGATCAATACTCATACCATGAATATATTATTATAGCAAAAGTGTGTGGGCATCTCTGTGTCCCCTCACTTTTTTGTACATTTTCAGTTGAAATATGTTTCCCCCTTTCTTCCAGTTATAGGAAATACTAACATACAGTGACAATTCAGAGAAGTGAGAGTTTAAGATAAGAGTTCATACTTAAAGAAAGACTCACACACCTACTTAGTAGTATGGTAAAGTCTGATAGAATATGAAAAGAAAATAATGTTTCATCAGACAATAGGTTTGCAAACTTTGGTTTGTCTTTATTCAGTCATAAACAATCAATTCATAGCAACATTGTCCATGTTTTCACAAGTGAGAACTAAGAATACCACAACAAAAATGAAATCCATGATTAAAGACGTAATATGGAATATTTTTGCATTAAAATGTCTACAAACGATGAGTGTATTATTATATATTCTATCGAGTGCTGCACGTATATTATTCCAAATGTTTTCAACAATGTTCAAACCCAGAGAAATCTGCCATTTCATTCAAGGCAGCAGTGTGTTTCGTTTGCATGTTCATTTGTTTAGAAAAGGAGAGGGAGGAAGAAAGTGAGTGTTTTGACTAAACTTAACGTGGATACAAATTTTAAACATTGCCACATCACATAGATAGAGTTCCGTCAACAGCAGTATTATTTGTTTAACAATGAAGATAACAACTTTCGTGATCCTTGTGCCTTTTGTTTTGTTTTCACTGAGGGACCCCTAGTGGTAGAAATGATACTGTCTGTAACAAAAAAACAAAAGTGCAAACATATTGCCCACAGGAGGTGTTAAGACTGAAGCATGACAGGATAAAAACACCAAAAGATAACGTCAGTTGTCTCCTGAGAGGCCTTCCTCAAATCATGATAATAAACCTTGTGACATGCAGTATGAAAAACAGAACTATAGGTATTCGTCAGACAAATAGTGCTAGAATACTTTGTACTTTCACCCATCTCCCTTCTTTCCATTGCCTTAAATAAAAAGAAATTTTCAGAGTCCTTCTTAAAGATGTGATCATCCTTACAGTGTATTCAAATTGTAACATCAACCTAATAAACCAGAAAACTTCATGCAGAAGTCTACAACTAATGGCTCCTGTGTATCTAACCTTGGATTGTAATTTATAATGTTTACTGCACAGTTAACAGCACTGTGAAAAAAAAAAGTCTGTTGTTTTGTTTTGTGTCTTGAGCCCTCTGAAGAAGTGTGTGGGCCGCGTCTGTCAGTGGCTTGTTTGGGTCTGTTTGCACAATGACAGTGTGATACTTGAACGAGTTCTGTGAATGTAAGCACACCGAGCGGTTTCTGTACACAAAGCCCTGTCGCCTGGTCCTACCGCTCAGCCCCGGCCCAGCAGCGGGCCCCAGCTATGGCCACTTATGGTGGTGTGAGTATAAACAAACACCTGGGCCTCTCCCCAGTCACCAGAGCCCCACAATTAACACACACACACACACACACACACACACACACACACGCACGCTTTGCCACACGGTCACAGCTGTTTCTTCTGGCAGGGGTTGTGCAGACACAATTGGAGAGAACAGAGAGTCCCTGGGTTTAGTTTATTGCAGCTGAGAGGGCTCTCCTCTGAGTAACACTTTATTTAAATTTGGTTTTCGGCATCTGGCTCTTAACCAGATGCCTGAAATGAAAAAGAGAGCTGGTAAGGAATCGGCGTCATGCTGCTAATCTACTCACAACGACTTCAGAAACCGGTTCAGAAACCAATTATGTTCCAAACACACATGAAATATTGTGATGGTGGATTTCAACTTTTAATTGACCAGTAAACAGTAATAAAAAGAGGATTAAAATACCTTTTTAACTACTTTGGTGAAATATTGGATGTAATCCAGATGTCATGGATAATCTCAATGTCAGTGCAAAGAACACCATAATACTAATAAAAATAGATCATCTTTAGACCATTTAACAAAAAACACAAGCATATATTATTCCTCAGTGCCTCGCGGTCGGCCATGATTGCTTTAACATGGGGTGTGGCTCCACTGCAGTCCCCTTGAGATGACGTGTAACACTGTGATTGGTTCATGGACATCCAATTGAATATGTGCATTTAGATGGAGTCAGTTGACAACAATCCAGACATTCTGTAAAAGTTATATGAATCAAATTGAACAGGTTAACATTGTCGGGGACTGAACCTGTGGTGGTCTCGTAGCGAATGGCAACTTGACAACACATTTATCATTCAAGTTTTGGGGAGTAGAGTGTTCTTGTAATTCATGTTCTGTTAACTGTATCTATTGGTGTTATCACTTTTGAGGGCTGGCCAGGACTTCAGTAACATATTCATTAATTTACAAATCACATAAAGCATCAGTAATCACTACTGATAGGTAATGAGTCCGCTCAGAGAAAGTGAAATGGTCGGGAGGAGGAGGGAAGGGGAGGGAGAGAGCGAGCACGTGGAGGGGAAGCTGGGAGAAAATGAACACATGGCTTCAATTGCCTTCTCTCTGCTCCATCATCAAATCTGTACAATCTTAATTAGGACATTAGGCTTCTTTTTTCCCTCCCGCCGTTTTTCCATCATGTCAGCTTTCAGTGACGTACAGCGTTAAGAAGGAATAACACCAACTTCAAAGCTACAATAACGCTTTTTATCGGACAGGCCGGGGTATAAAAAGAGGCCAATTGAATACCTTCCATTTCCCTTAGCTCCGGCCACTGTGCTGTTATCTTCTTCACGTCATCTGGCTCCAGAGTAGGTAGATTACTGGAAGCAGAAATAATGGCTGCAGTGTTTATCGTGGCTTGGACACTGTCCGTTTAGGCTCCGAACCAAAGGTAATCTGTCAACCTGCTGTAAGTGGTTGAGTATAAAATCTGGGAGTAAACGGCAGCAGAGAGGGGAGCGGGCAGAGGCCAGTCGGAGCTTACTGCACGGCTCGAAACATTTAGATAAGCGGCATGGGTGGGGGCGAGGCAGCGGGGCTGTTCTCAGAGAAAGTAGACAATGTTGCAATTTATACAGTATTTCCTATTGCAGGATAATTAACTGGACTGAGGTTTATTCTGGAGAATGCTGCGGTGCGTTCGTGTGAGCGTGCGAGAGAACAGCGGTGATTTTTCCACTACAGAGGAAAAACTCCCAGTTGACCTTTTACAAACCTGTTTTGACCTTTGTATGATCCTGTCCTGTAGGAAAGCACACAGAACTGAACCGTTTCCAACAAACTGTATTGATAAAGCAAGTTCGTACGACAGATTTCACAACAGCACATTTTGTTTGCCATTTGTTTTGAAGGTTGCGTTCAAAGGATAAGTTCCCCGCAGAAATACAAATGCAGTCATTTTCATCTCAATCGTATGCTGATGGAATGTCGGATGAAGTTTCGTAGTGCGACAAACATTTCTGAAGCTTCACCACTCAGGAAGATGGGGACTAAATAATGTCTTTTCATGTCGATTCATGATCTTGAAGCTTCCAGAGCCTTTGAATACAGAGTGGAGCGCTGTTTATTTCTTATTTATTTTGGTTTTGTCTTTAAAACAAGTCCCCATCTGCTTTAGTTGTTTGGGTTAGGGTTTAGCTCCAGAAATGTTTTGTGGGCTACAAAACTTCACCCGACTTTCTGTCCATATGCAGCTGCAAAGGTATCAACTGAATTTTCATTTTTGGAGGAACAACAAGTTTTGGTTTGGGTTGAATAATAGAAAAAAAAAGCCAACTTGAAGCGTGAGACAGAGCTTTTATTTTTTCAATATTTAACCAAAACCATGATCCCTTGAAGACCTCAACCAGAGTGTTTGCCTGAATCTAACCTTACCAAGAGATGCCGGATGTTTACTTGGCTGAACTAACATCACTGCAGCCAGCAGTTGCATTCTTCCCAAAGGTATCAGAGAAAAATGATTAGTGTATAAATGTTATTTTGAGGAGACAGGGCTGAAACAAAAACAGGCTGGAATGTGTACTTTTGTGTTCCTACAGTAGGTCTATCTCGCTGGGACAGTTAAATTACTGTAACTACAGTGCTAACTGCTGTAACTACACTTAAGAGGTTTTCTGTGATGAAAGCAGCGTCACTCGATCCGTGACTGACAGAGTCCTCAGGTGAAAATGGACAACCTCCTTATTTACATTCTGCGCTGAAGGCTCAATGTCAGTGGCCGAGGCCATTCTGCTGCATTAGCAGAATAGGAAGAGTGTCTGCCAGTTCTTCAGCTTTCATTAAAAGTAAACCTTTTAAGCCAAGCGCTGCTGCCTGCCCAGACCCCCCTGACAATAATATACTAACTGTTCGCCCGCCAAACTATCAAACTATTTTATATTCCACACCTGCTAGGCATTACACACAGTGGTCCAGCCCCGGCCACGCAAACACAACAGAACTGCCTTTGTTGGGGCCTCAGGACCATTAGGCAGGGCGGGTACAGCTCGAACGTGTTCAAGAAACAATTTATCAGACGGAGATAGACACACTACAAGCCTTTGTGCTCCCTGTGACACCATGCTCTAGCGGCAGGCATTTCCTGCCCTGAGAAGGCAGGTTTTACAACATTTAGGGAGAGGTATTTTAATTGGAACCACCTACAGCCTGACGGAGGCCTCGGTGGAGAAACATGGAAAAGCTGTTGAGAGCGGCTCAGGAGGCTCCCCCGCGGTGTCACACAGCTAACCAGCCAGCAGGCCCGGCTCAAGGCTCCCTCTGAACGAGATAACGCTCATTTGATTCATAAACCAGTCAATAAATGTGAACGTTTTAATCTGACTGTGGCGCACATTAAGCTGCTCCCGTCACTGACTTGTCCCACGGCTCAGAGAGGGCGGGCTCAGTCTCTAATGAGTCTATACAGTGGAACAGCGGCTGTTTGGAATTTGTTTTGTTGTTTGTTCTCTTTGCATTGCGTTAATGTGTGCATCCATTAAGTTCATTAATGAGAGTTTTTTCTTCGAGCGTCTGTACAACGTCTGTTTCATGTGGGGACAGCACAGTAGGAATCCCATTAAGTCTTTTTTTTTTTTTTTTTTCCTCGACAACTTCTGCAGACTGGTTTCGACATCAAAGACAGATGTAGTGAATGGCATTACTCCCGATCCTTTGGCGTAGCTACAAACATACACGCATATACCATTCTGACTCCCAGTGTTTAACAATCTGCTCCGCCAAACAAAACCGATTACACAGATTTCTCAACATAATGATTAGCACCAAATTTTCTCACAAAAGTAATTAAGATTTCATCTCAGCCTACAAAAGCTGCAAAACAGATTGTTGCAGTTGATCAGCAGATGTTCCGGTGCACATTTGGATGTAAATGTCTGCGCTGTGGATTTAATCGACACATTGTGTTCTGACGTTTAACGTATTTTCAATAGTCTCTAGAACTGATTGATTAAAATTAATGAAACTGATTGATTCCGACATATAAATTTAGCAGTCAAAGCTGCAAATATGACAGTATTAGAACAGGGAGTGTCATATGCTACTGTGGAGTTAAATGGAACACATCCCTTTTATTCACTTCATCTCTAACCTGTTTGAAACCCTCTTTCCTACAGCTGTGGGAGACCATACATCAAACTGAGCCACGGAGAGGGCTCAATCGACAAGGGAGACAGGATACCACGGTCAGGTATGTCCTCACTCTTTCTTTCTGTCTTACATCATTACCACTGTCTTGGATTAACCTCGACATTGTTTTATGTGAAACTGAAATTGTTTTAAGATAATAATCATTTACCCATGATAACCCATGGTAATCATCAGATTTTGGTCCCAGTCACTTTCAGTCGCAGACACTGAATGGACAAATGGAATGCAACTAGGTTTACTTAATCGATCCATTTTCTGCTACTTTATTCTTCACTCTGCTACATTTTGGAGGCTATTATTGTACTCTAAATCTGTTACATTTATTTGATAACTTAAGTTACGTGTTACTTGGCAGATTGTGTGCTACATCAGAGCCAATCCATTGCATTTTTCACACAGCATTGTGCCGCTTTTTCTCCTAAGAATATCACTTTCAAACTAATTTTAATGGTACAGTGTCTTGTATCAGGGTGAATGATTATTACTTGTTTCTGCACTATGTAACTTCAGTAAGAAGTTAGGGAAGGAAGCATTATATACATGTTTACTTCAAGGTACGAGTTGTCAACACAGAACATTTTTATGACGTTTAATGATTTTTGTTTGTAGTTGGCACGTACATTATGTCTAACTACTGGTTACACATCTGGAATTTGTATTTACAACAGTGGTGTTGGACTCAGAAACTGTGGGGAGCAATTTCTACATAATGTAGCTTTCACATTGATGTATCTTAGAGGATGAAATTAGAAGAATGCTGAATGTCAGATCCGATCATCGACAAGGTAAATAATTGGTCGACCCAAAGTATACAGTATACACATATATGTAAATGTATAGTTTTAGTTTTACTTGCATGATTTCCATCATAACAAAATCACAAAATCTGTTAATGCTGTGCTCCTTCTTTTCAAACAATCAAAAAATCATCAAAGGCCACGAAAATCACAAAGAAAAACAGGCAGATAGTAAAAGGAAGAAAATAAACAATGAATGATCAACAGGGAAACCACCAGTAACAATAATAATGATGGTACCTGTATAATGTTACGGATGTGCCAGGGAAGTAAATTCCGCCCTAAAATAAACTTGCCGATTTGCATCAGCTTAAGGGAGAGTTCATGGTGGATTTTTAGGCCTCGGTTTGACATCTCTTTGTTTTTTTTTCTTTTAATAGCAGAGGACCAAGTGGTTGTGTCATCAGACTATGACAGCACCCACGAAGCCAACCACAGTGACAGCAGTGATGTAGCACATACAGAGGAGGACACGGAGGAAGGGAAAAACCCCGCCCAGAATGTCATCCTCCATCCACTAATACCTCCTGAGGTAAGGCGAGGCAGAACGGCTCCAGTGTGACTCTATCAATGAATGCGACGTTGATGTATTATAACGTATTCCATAACTGTTGGCCACATTTCATCATGTGTTACAGGACAAACCAATTTTGGCTCCAGAGCCATTAATAATGGAGGACTTGGAGCCTTTGATGAGTCAGCTCAACAATTGGAACTTCCCCATCTTCCGTATGATGGAGATGACCAATGGGAAATGTGGACGGATCCTCAGTCAGGTGGGCACGTCTGGGAGAGGTCAGAGGTCGACTAGTGCGTCATCAGTAAAACTAGGGATTATTTGCATAATGACACATCAGAGCTGAACAAAATGCTTGAAAGTAATACTGAGATAACAGCTGTCTATGTATTCATAAATCAGCAGACCCACATATAATTGTATAATTGTTTATTGGCACGACTGCATTTAATACAGTGCCACAAAAACCCAAACTACACAATTATAATAAACAGTAATAAACAATTGATGAACTTCCTTGTCTTTATATTCTACAACACCACAGTCTGAGCATTTATAGATTGAATTATGAAACCCCTCTTACATGTAATATGTTGATAAAATACTACATGACTCTATTTCCATCTCAATTTTAAAATGCTCTTTCGGCACAGGAAACAACTGTTTACATCAGCAAAACAAGTGAGAGAAACAACAACAAAGAAAATGGAAAATGTGCATTTCCAAAACGAGTGACAAAAACTTTTTTTTTTTTTTTTAAAAAAGCGAAAAAAAAATATGTCTAATACCAAAAACTGTACAACTTTGCAAAAGAAATAAGACTCTTGACATTCTGATTTTTGTCTTTCAGGTCTCCTACAGGCTCTTTGAAGACACCGGCCTGTTCGAGACCTTCAAGATCCCCGTCAAAGAATTCATGAACTACTTCCACGCCCTTGAGAATGGTTACAGAGATATACCATGTAAGCTCCAGTATTTCTCTCCTTCTTGTGTTTCTTTTTTCTTTTTTTCTTTGCATTTTAACCGTTTTTGCAGCTGTAACAGTTAAACCAGCCACTAGAGGGAAATGTTATACCGTCTGTCCGGTGTTCGTCATATATGACTGTATGCAGCCTTTATGTTGTTATGAGGAACATAAGCTGCCCAACAGTGCTCCCTGGTGGAGGAGATTTACACACACTTGTCTGTCTCGACCCAGATCACAACAGGGTCCACGCCACAGATGTGCTACATGCAGTCTGGTACCTCACCACGCAGGCTGTGCCCGGCCTGCCCAGCCTCATCACTGACCACGGCTCAGCCAGTGACTCAGGTGTGTCCTTTAGTGCACGCATGCAGACATTCGCACCACCTGTTGTGTTGTCGCCGGTGTGTTTAGTGAAGTTGCCACAGAAGAACACATGACCTTTCAATAGCTTTTTGTTCAGTTTTTCAACTTGTGTTAATCCATTTACCACCATAAAGACCGTCTATATGCGCGTCCACACTTTTTTTTATGATTATTTAGATTTTTTTCACCTGCCTCCAGCGTCACTGTGAGCCGCCTCATTAATGTCAGAGCATCAAACCTGCAGGAGTTTCTGTTCTTATCCTACTCACAGTTTGTCTTATCTCTCTCGGGGCTTTTGGCACTTGAGTTTACGTACCAAACACTATTTGAAGTCTGGAACGGCATGAAATCGCAGGCAGATTAGAGTTCCCTCTCACCCAATTTCCATAACCTCATTTGTATGCCTTACTAGGGCTATCCCTTTGATCCACATATAAGTGGATTTGAGTGTGTATTTTTCCGTGTGTGCTCCAGAGTGCATGTGTACACACATGAAAGTAGTACAGTATGTGTGTTTGTCTAAATTCTGCCACCCTGCTCTTCACCCTCCTCACTTTGTCTGTCCCCCTGCGGCTAGACTCCGACAGTGGAATAACACACAGTCATATGGGCTTCCTGGTTTCAAAGACCTACACTGTGTCAGAAGATGGATACGGCTGCTTGTCAGGCCTCATACCTGCTCTGGAGCTCATGGCCCTCTATGTGGCTGCCGCGATGCACGACTACGACCATCCCGGGCGGACCAACGCTTTCCTCGTGGCCACCAGCGCCCCACAGGTACTCGTGCTTCTCAGCCTAAAGTAGAGAACAGTATCTGATTAGGATCAAAGTAAGTAGGAGTTCATTTGGTTGGTTTACTGTCACACATCAGTGTTCCTGTTTGTCTTGGTATTCAACATACAATCGTTTGAGTGGAGATTATATTGGAATTAGATCACCAGTTATGACAACACCTCATTGTGTGTAAAGTCTTAAAGATCTGTCTCAGTGTATTCTTTATTTCCTGCCTAGAAATATCTCCTAAATTTAGTCTAACAGGCTTTAATGATACTGATACAACTCACTTGTCTATCAAAGAGTCGCAGTGTAGTACAGCGACCTCAGGTTCCTTGTCAATACTTTAGAAGCTTCTCTTTAGTTTTGTCTTAACGTCCTCGTCAACATCCGACATTTAATTGTCTGCTGATGGGACACATCCAAACGAGAATCTACCTCAGCTGGCATGTACCTCAGATTCGAAGAGAAAAATTAATATTTGAATGCTCACATTATTTGGTTGTCTATTTGAAAACTACATTGGCTAAGTAAGACATGTTGTGGTTTGTCTCACACACAAAGATGTCATTTACACTGAGGCTGCCAGGAAAAAGTCCCATTCATATACTACCGACATCTTTTGTACCTGATTATGTAAATGTAAAGCGTCTGTGCATTTGCAGGCAGTGCTCTACAACGACCGATCCGTTCTGGAAAACCACCACGCTGCCTCAGCCTGGAACCTCTTCATGTCGCATCCAGATTACAACTTCCTCGCCAACCTGGACCATGTGGAGTTCAAGCGCTTCCGTTTCCTGGTTATTGAGGCCATACTGGCCACTGATCTGAAGAAGCACTTTGACTTCCTGGCCGAGTTCAATGCCAAGGTATACCTAAAACTTTACTCACGCAGATACAGTGGGTAGGATTTAGAGAGATCTATGGGCATAATTGGGAGATAAGTGTATGATCACCTGAAATCAAGAATCCTTAGAATGAGCCTTTTCATAACTTCAGAAGGAGCACCATGTTGCTCTGCCATGTTTCTAAAGTAGCCCAGTTGACAACTATATCAAATCCTGCATACCAGAACTTTAAGTATTGAGAAGAAAAGACTGTTAGATCTGAAAATATGGTGTTTTAAATCTTTGAAAATGTTAGTTTGACAACATTGTGGAGCTACAACTACTCTGAATGCTTACCTACCTTTAAGCTTGGCAATTTTGTGTATTTTTGGGATTGTGGGCCAGTGCCAATGCTGCATTATGACCTGTCCACAGATTAAAAGTGAAAAGTTGATATTTTGATAGCTGTCTTTGGTGTCTTTGGAAGGCTGAATAATGAATCGCCTGGTGAACTTAAAATCTTACCATTATTATTCAGTTTTATGAGTCATACGTTCACACCTCAGCTTGTATAATGTTGAAAAAAGGGAAATGTCAAGTGGTTTTTGGGTAACAGGTCTGTTTGTGCAGAACACCGCGGCACTTGCAGTGTGTAACACAAAGCACCCTGCTGCTTTTCAAGAACTCATTTAAGCACAGACACAATGTTGGCTTCAGATTTGAGGGTCTCAGTTTTTTCCTTTGTGAGTATTAGTACAGTGGTGGTAGTCGATGGGCACGGCCTGTCAGCCAGCGTTAGGCTCGCCGGCAGGGTCTTCCACTGCCATGCACCCCGTGCTCTGCTCTTCCTGGAAGCAAATTAGCTTTCTGTGAAGTACCCATCAAGTTCAGCACTTGATCTCCCCTGCTTCCTGTGTTATTAGGTTAGAATGATAAGTCGCTGGGAGTCTGTCAGATCTGAATCTCATTAAGCATAACTCACAATACTGAATCCAAAATTCAAACAGTGTTGAGATTGTGCTGCTGTGTACATAAGACGATAATCAAACATCTAAAAGGTTTGATTCAGAAGTGACCTCGACGTTTTGAAATATAGCAAATCATCACAGGAAAAGTCGGCTTGTGCACCTCATGATACAAGCTGACGCTGCAATTAAAAGGTATTTTGTCATTCACAGTGTGTTCCAGGGTTGCTGTACATCCTCTCCCTGATTAATAAACACTCTTGACATTGATATGAATGCACAATCTTTGAGCAATCTTTGAACAGCACAACATTTAAATAACATCTCCATATTACAAGCCCTGTCTGCCAACACATTTCAATATGTTAAATGACAACATGCTGGTTCTGTTGTTCTCTCATAGGTGGGTGATGATCCGTCTACAGGTATCGACTGGTCTAATGAGAACGACAGGTTGCTGGTGTGCCAGATGTGCATTAAACTGGCTGACATCAACGGGCCTCTGAAGTGTAAGGACCTGCATCTGCAGTGGACAGAGGGCATCGTCAATGAGTTCTATGAGCAGGTGTGTGAACCGCCGCTGACGGGAGATCAGACGTCGTTTGTTTTCGCTGAAATACTTGTCAGTGCAGTGTCACGTTTGCACGTGGGGGGACACAACATCGCAACCACCCACCCAGTACGATACACTACAATCTAATACAGTAGTTCTGCAGTACTAAATCACACATTTGTGTGTTCCTTGCAACATTCCTATTCTAACATAAACTCACAATGATACACATACAAAACCTGATTGAGAATGCAACCAAAGAAAAAACAGCCTCTGAGCCTTCACTTTAATCAGATCCAGCAGGAAGTGAGAACATCCTTGCTATGCAAAATCTTATCACTCTTCAGATGTAAAAGTCTAACTAGATGCACACACACACACACACACACACACACACACACACACACACACACACACACACACACACACACAAACACAAAACATATTTCAACTGCTTGAATTTCTTACAATGTTTTCTCTAAAAATCAAGCTGAGGAGCAGTGCTGAGTGACTCCTGGTAGCATGCTGTGTGTTTCAGGAAGACTCCCTCTATTATTTTTTTCCCCCCAGAACTCATAGAAACCACTACAGAAACTGAAATGCAGTCCCCCTCCTCCTCTACATTTTCTTTCCTCCACATAGGCTCCAGTCTTCTGGCTCGACTGAATTCGGTCCCTCTAATGCATTTTTCATTCAGCTTCTCCGATGTGTGTTTAGATAGTAATGGCCGTGCTCCTCTTTGCTGAGCTGTTATTGTGCCAGGCGCTGTCATATTTATCTGTTTAATTATGCATTCTGCTTTTAAATTCTGACTATACATTATATTCACATGTAAGCCAAGGGAGCGGTAGATACAATGGAGGTTTTGCTGCACAAATGGGCTCTTATTCACATGCCTGCCACGCAGCAGCTGCAACAACTTCCGTAAATTCTGCCTTTGCGAGGTTTATGGTGCCCCGTTGTTGTTGACAGCGTCACTGTATGTATACATTTGATTAGCTGTTCATTACTTAGGTCATAGTTAAAAGTGGTACTCGACGACATGATGTTCACAGGTGTTTGTAGTCTTTTGTCGGAAGTATTTACATACGTGACGGGGGCAATATATTAGAACAATCAGAAAATGGTGCCATCCTGTACAACGCCACCATCATCATTAAACATGACGTTTATGCTGTAGTTAGACCTAAAACAAGACATCACAGGCATCATAAAAGTAGAAGTTATGTCAGAAAGGTTGTATTGGATTGCAGCAGATACAAGTATGCATGTTAAAGCAGCACTGTACACCCATTGGTCCCTTTAACAAATATACTGTAGTCAAGCCTTCAGCCTAAAGCCACCCTCAGTGACCTTTGTTACAGTATGTCCCCTTGGCACTGGGTGGCTGCTAATCTCTGCTAATTGCCTATGTTTCGAGCTCAGACCCTCATGCACCCTCCCGCTTCAGCTCGGTGACACAACCATCTTGTTACAAGCCACTCTGGCATCTACAAGTGGACATACAGAGGGAGAAGAAATGCTCTTCAGTGACAATAGTTTTAGTGTTGCAGGATGTGGTGACGCAAGCAGGGTGCCCAGGCAACTGTCATTCAGGTGGAGCAGTAGCCTGTGATTACACAGGCAGCCTCGAGAGACCAATGACCTTGTAAAAGGCAGCAAAGCAATACAACTCATCTGCTATACAGAACGTGTTCATACACTGTCATGAATCACAAGAAATCATGTTGAAGGAGCCTTGAGGATAAGATTTGTTCAATTTGCCATGAGGCTTTATCAAATTGATTATGACGTGTGAACCAGGATCTGGGTGACTCGAATCTGTAGCATGTTTAATCTCTGGGCTTACAGGCGCTCACACTTAAAAAAGTAGCGTAGGTGTTACTCCCAAATATAAGCTTGCGTTTATCATTTATCATCACAGATGTGATCAAACAGCATTCATCCGGGAATACTTACATTTTCACGCCTCTGAACTCGCTTGTCAAGAGATTCCATCGAGCTGCAGATTCCCTCTGAGATCCCACCTTATGATGAGTCTCTGCGTTGTACATTAGCAGCAAGCGGGAACAAAGGCATTCTACTGTACAGTGCACAGGATGCCACTCAGGGTCAGTCACCAAGGCAACTAGGAAACCTCGCTATACTCCAGCTGCTGTTCATTCACATCCATATGGACGTCACAGACATGCTGCTGCCCCTCAGCCTTCTCACTATCACCTCATACCCTTTAGGACTTTGTGTAATATTGTTTTGACATATATATTTACACAATACTGGATGTTTTTATGTCATCTTGACACAGAAACTATATTACTGTTAAGTCTTTTCTTTATCATGATTTCCTGGAAAAGAACTGGAATGTAATGTTCACTTCTAGGAAGGTTCCTGGAAAGGGATTATGTTCTTTATATGATTAATTCCAGTTAATATCTAGCTTATCTGCCTTAATCAGTGCACAGCAGGTCAGCTGAACATGCAGCAATGTTGTTCGACAGGCAGGTATTCAATTTAACATCCACAGATTAGCCACAGCATGACAATGGCAAATAAATAATGATCATCCACTAATTACACTGCATTGTTCTGCTGGCAAACTTTGGATACTGCACTCCCCGATGGCAATGCTAAACCCCCCATGGAGCAGCAACAGAGGTCCCATTGTGGATCAGATGCTCTGACCTGATTCAGGACCTCTGGTTTGGCGGGGGGGTGGTATTGTGCTGTTTGGATCCTTCGAGTCCTGTTGGTTGCAAGTTGGGACTTCCATGGATCTGACTGGTTCCAGCACATCCTCTGGATAGTGTTAGGCCTTTCTTGTTACGGCTGATAGGTGTATAGAGAGGACTAAGTTTCAAATAATACATAAATACACGAGCGGCAATAATACTTTAGTTCAAATAGGGCAGATCTGTCAACTGGAAAAGATACCAAGCTCAGAACAGGCCGTTTGTGTCAGGTGATGAGAGTCATTACAAACCTGTCAAATGTCTCCCAGCACAGGTTTGGTAGCTGCTCTAAAATCAGAGCCATATGTTTAAAAGAATGCTGTGCAAACTCACATGCTGCTGAGCAGGATTATGTGTATATTTTTTACACCAATCGAGACATCACCATGTTGTGTTGGTGCTATTCAATTTCAGTGAGGCTATCATGTGATCAGGCGGGAAGTACGTCTTCTCAGTTACATTTATTTATAGTACGGGGGCTTATCCTAGTGGTTTTCTCATCCCAGCTGTAAAGAAGTCATTGATTAGCAGGCTGGAGTCAAAACAGATATGACTTTGAGACTGCTGGTCTGTGTCCAGTTTTAAGTCTCCTTCTTTTGTTCCTCCTTTCCCAGGATATGTTTTGAGTGTGCACAGTCCCGCAAATAGTTTACTTCGGCTTCTCCTTTCTGATGCAGAAGGCGCCAAACGTCACATCGTTATGACTCGAAACCATTTATTGTTGTGAAACAAAAAATGTAAGGCTTAACAGAGGCTTTGACTCTTATTCACTCTGGCCTGAATGTTCTTTTGCAACAGTGTGTGTGGCTAGCTGTGACTGTGAGTCAAGCCACGTCTTTGTATTCATTCAGCCGTTGATGATTTTGCACTAATGTGGCTCATACTTTATGCAGGGTGACGAGGAGTCCAGCCTGGGCCTTCCCATCAGCCCCTTCATGGACCGAGCGGCGCCACAGTTGGCCAAACTCCAGGAATCGTTCATTACACACATCGTGGGACCGCTGTGCAACTCCTACGACTCAGCCGGTCTCATACCTGGACGATGGGTGGAGCCCAACCCAGAGGCAGACGAGCCGGAGATCACGGAGAACGAGGAAGAGGAGGATGAGGAGGACACTGCAGAGGAAGACACGTCCACCAGCTCAGAAGCATCACGTAAGCACCGTGGTCTAAAACGATGCTGTGATAATAATAATTCAGTTTTGCAGGAGTTGTGTAACATATTATCAAGCAGTTTAAAGCCACCTATCAGAACATACTGTGAATGCTAATGACAGCTCATTGAAAAGCCTAAAGGGAAGTGCTGTTTCCAGTGAGCCTCCACACCAGCTTGTACATTTAGTGAGTTAATCTATAATTTATACAACATATCCATCCCGCCGAAGATATGATACATGATTCCCCATTAAATGTAAAAAAAATCTTTTTTTATATATGCTGTTATTTGTGTACTTGAATTATCGGACATTTTTCCAACAATGTTCAAGAGAAATTTTCCAGATGATAAATCAGAGAGTGAGGCAAATATGACTAAAGCTAACATGAATAAAACTTTATTTAAAATAATCTCGTCGGTGTACCTGATGTCTTTCTGAGTCATGTCAGATAGATTTTCATTTGCATTGATGGTTGCTCCCATGATCCCATGCTACTTTCCAACATCATTAAACTATCTTGGGGGTTTTTGTTTTGATTTAGAGATCCCTAGCAGCAGAAATCACATACTGTGTGTCTCTATAACAATTCAAAATGTCTCAATCTAGTAATGGTAATCTGTTTGAAAAAAGGTTGAGACAACAATACATGAAAAAATGGGGTACTAAAAAGATCAACTTTTATTCCATAGTGTACTTAAGTGATTTTCCTCCCATTCTTCATCCTTTATTTTCAATGAAATACTTACAATTAAGTTATTTCTCTTTTCCCTGCAGAGAAAGCAGCTCCCAAGAGGAGGAGGAAAGCCTTTTGCCAGATCACCCAGCACCTGATGGAGAACCACGAGATGTGGAAGAAGGTGATCACAGAAGAGGCACAGAAACAGGGCCAAGGAGCCGAGTCTGTCCATTTAAACAATGTAGCTGAGCCAATCCTGGCTATTCACGAGGAGGAAGAGGAACCGGGCAGCAGAGAGGAGCTAGTAGAAGGAGAGGATCCGGAGGAGGGAGTGGAGGAACCCGAGTGGCCCGTGTCTCCGCAGGAAGACTCTAAACCTCCGGAGGAACTAACGGAAGGGGACCCACAGTGAAAACAGCCCATGGGATATATGGAGTCAGTCAGGGCAAGGACATGAAGATGATTTTTTTTCCTCTTATCAGCTGACTCCTGTTTTTTGCCAGCACATCACTTAGACACAACACTGTAGATGTTTGGGAAATGTGTGCCTATACAGAAAAGAAAACAGAAACAGGGTGGGAAAATTTGTGCTTTACACATTTTATTTGAATATCTGGTTTCACCAAACATTTAACGGAGCTTTCCATATTGCAATACAGGATCATTTGTGTACTTTGGGATACAGACTCTTTTGCTACTGTCAAGAGAAGAGGAAGACTGGTTGCACAGACCTCAACCCAATGCGGTAACACGGGACTGCAGAAATTTGCTGCCAATTTATACATAATTATTTTCTGAATGCAATTATATATAGACATCACAGTAACTTGTACTTGTGTTTCAATTTTAGCACGAGTTTTTGAGGTCTCACACGGGCCATAATATTGTTTTTATATATATATATATATATATATATATATATATATATATATATATAGATATATATATATATATATATATATATATATGGATTATAAAGGGAGTCAATCAAATGAGGAACATTGGCGTATCTTTTCCTCCTTTCAACTTCTGCCAAAAGTACCTGTAGTCTTTAGCATACTAAATCAAATAACTACACATTTTATGTTTTTACATTCGTTGCCAAATTAGGTACTTTACACCATCAGGTGTAGCCATATAAGTTTTAAGGGAAGAGATTCGAGGCCTGTTACTCTCTGTATGTGTGTGGGTGAGTGTGTCTGTGTTTTTATTTTAGTCTGCTCAAATGGACAAATTCCTCTGCAGAGGACACAGATATAGTCAGCAGATAACCTGAATATTTGTGCCATCTCTGGTTTCCAGTCCCAATATGATTATAGCGGTCATTGTGGGTTCACTGTGCTAAATGTTGTAGTGTCCAGAGGTCTGCACTTACGACGCAACAGTGGGATGTTGGAAATACGTGTGTGCTGAATATAAGACCAAAAAGGGAAGAGAACATGCACTACAGGGAGAGAGGTATGATGAGGGGGAATAAAAACAGATAAGTAGGCATTCGTGAACATTATAAAGAAACAGGAAGCATAATCTGTTTAAAAAAAACTGCCCAGACAGGGCTCCAGACGTTGAGCTAGTGTGCCTCACTTCTTCCTTTGGGCGCACCAGCACGTCTTTTAGGTCTGTCCAGTAATACATTTTAATTTACTTTCATAACACATTATGCTTATGATTGCTAACGAGAATGAAGGTGCAAAAACATGTTTTTCTCCGTTTAGATGACACACAGCAAAAAAAAAGTAAACGCTAAATTTTAAGCTCACCAGTGTGGTATGTAAACATGTTGAGTTGCACTTCGACAGATTTTTTGGCGAGTGTACACCCAAAATAGTTGTACCCATGAGCCCTGCCATCTAAATAAAATGTATAATTCTTTGAAAATGTAGACTTACATCTGACACCATTTTTGGAATCAGTGCATTGTATAACACTCAAACAGGTCCTTATAGTGTAAAAGCCTGCTAATTACTGTATGCTGACATTAAACCCTCAGGAAATCTTTAACTGTTGAAGTTCAAAGTAAACACTTGTTTCACCTATGAGGACTGTACATTTAAATATACAGGGAACACCAGCTTGTTTAGAATAGGTTCATAATAGACTTGGAGACTGAAGTCTATGTCACACACACCCAACTTCTCTGCATCGACCACCACAACATACATCAGTCTGAATACTTCTCCTGGTACCTTGGGGAGATTCACAGTCAGTTTGTCTAGAAATCAAACCTTATAAAGCAAATAATCACTGTGATAACAGAGAAATTATTCAGGCAATGTGAGTTGGTAATTTTTTTGTTTCATATTTAAAAACAATCATTTAAAATCTAGTCAAGGTTGATTAAAGTGAAAGCTGTGGTGGCAAGTTTTCAGCATCAGTATTTCAGGTCACCTGTCCTCTGCTAGAGATATTCTCACAACGAGCTGCAAGACTACTTTACTTCTGTAGCTGTTTGCTGGCAGTAGAAAATATTGTTCTTTCTTGTAGAAGTTACCTTTTAGATAATGGCCATGATGACAGTGATGGCAGAAGTATGTGATATTTAGACACACATGGTTGTGTTTAATACTGACCTACATCTGCAAACACCAGCAGCGAAAAGATTGGCTGTTTTTATTTGTTATTATTATACTAAATTCCTACTATTAGGTCAGAGTCAGGATTGACGTTGTATAAGTCATGAAATTAAAGAATGTTTTATGGCTGATGGCTAAGGATGAACTGAGCTGCCTCGCGGCCTGAGGAAGGATTCTGCTCTGTGGTACAACAGTGAACACCATATCAGTTATTTATCTTAAATATCCACAAATAAATACATTGACTCATCGCCATGCATCCTACAGCTGTACTTAATTCCAAAGTTGCTTATTCCAAAGCAAAAAGCACAGGCTATCCACATCAAACTCATCACATATAGGGCAGGGAAACACATACAATGGAACATAGTGGTCCTGAGTATGATAGTTCCAGCGCCAGACATTAAATTGTTGAAATCAGTGACGCACATACCATAAAAGAACTGCTCTCCAAGAGCTTCTAACGAACATAAAAAGCGCTGCTTGCAAAATGTAGCTTTTGTCCTTAATAGCATGACTTGTAAATGGAATTTAACAGAATAACATTACTGCACAGAATGTGATAATATTGTAAAGGTCAGCGTACTGTAAGACCATCACATGACAGGTCCGACTTTCAAATGAGAAAAAAAGCCATGAGGTAAACTAAACACACAGCCAAATGCACAGTCGTTTGAGTGGGATGCAAAATGTCTCTCCTGAATATCTGCCTTTGCTTTAATAATTCACATTTAAAGAGTAAAGTGTTTGAGAGACCATAAGTAGATCTTGGTTCGAATAAGTTAAGTGCTCTGCACTGATTTGGCGGGTCACAAGCGAGTGCACTGAGGCAATATGAAATGAATTATCCACTGCTAATCTTGCCCAGTTCTCATGACCTACATGCACATCTGAATCTCCTTTGCACTGGTATCTCATCTCATGATTTACCACTTCTACTCCCTCCCATAATCCCATTTCTTTAAACTGAACAGCACACACATCTCCCTGTAGTTAGGATATGATGAAGCAACTGCATCATAAGACAGCGGCAGGGAGAACATCATGTCTTTGTATCTTGGCAGATACAGCAGAAACGCACTCTATTAACACACAATGTTCCTGGCTGTGCTGAACTGTGTACTACATCCATAATGGCCTGTTTACTGCTGTCCTGACTCCGCTAACGTGCGGAGGGGGGAATGGGATCTACCGCAGCTCAGGCCACAAGAGTTCAAGATAATTGGTCGACCGTCTGATCAGAAAGGCATTAGACCAAGAATATTTCCCCCCCCAAACCCCTATATCAGATGAAAATTGTTAGAAGCCACTGAATCAGTACAACTTTTGTTTGTTTTTTTTTGGGCCACTAATGACCGTGTTTGCCTCACTCATTGTATGTTGTTTACAGCATGCCCACTGTTTCTGTATATCGCCTGCGATTCATCCCTAATGAGCAGTCATTATCATATAGTCACAATGGAAACATTTGCAACACAGAGATCGCAACTAAAGTGGTGCAGAATTAGGGGAAAAAACAACATGATTTTCTATTAGTCTTGTTTCTATTTCAAGCTTCCAGCTTAAAGGGTAACTCCACCAATGGTACACATTAAAAGGTTTCACAGGTCTCTGGGAGTACTACTGCATAGTCAAAAGAAATCCCTTTGTATGTCCAAACGAAGCTGCCTATAATCTGATACATTGCCTCCAGTAATGGCAATCAGCGTCTAAGTTGCATTGTGGGTAATGTAGGTAAGTCTGACCAATTAAAAAATAGCAAAATCTCTGGTTCTGCTGTTGATTTTGATCACTCCTTTTTAAGATATTCATAATAAGTGTCAGTGTTATGGGAGTGTAAAAACTTGATGCCTACAATGCCCACAATGCAACTTAGCCACTGAGTGACATCACTGAAGTCTTTTCATTATGCAGCTTCCACTGGAGCCACAAAAGGATGTATACTACTTTTTCACATACTGTTTGCTGTAGTGCACCCACAGACCAGTGAGCACACTTCAATGTGAGCTACCCTTCAAAGTCTACAGAGCTCCTGCTTTGTGGATGTATAAATAATATACAGTGTGTGTGTGTGTGTGTGTGTGTGTGTGTGTGTGTGTGTGTGTGTGTGTGTGTGTGTGTGAGAGAGAGAGAGAGAGAGGGAGTGAGTGTGTGTTTGTGTCTATTTGTCTTTCTGAACTCTTCCAATGGCCTCTCTAATGTGACCTGTATTTGGCTGGCTTTTACAGCTAGTAGCGAGAGATGCTGCTTTCCTTTACGAGTAGAGACGATGAAAATAATGAAAGGGTAAAGTGATGCAGTAAGTGGTTCTTCATTCTTCTCTGAAATTGTTATTCCTTTAGCATATTTCTCCTTGCGCTTCCTCTTTGATCTGCCATCAACTTAGCCCGCAGAGCCTCACCGGCAACAGCAGTAACGCATTCATCACACAACCTCTCTCATCTTTAAAGGTGATCCACTAAACCATATTCACTCGGCGGCCATTTTCCTCTAATGTCAAGCTCGAATGCTGGGATGATGTTATGCTGCTGTGTTTCAGCAGTGACTAAATGCAGGAACTCAAATTGTTGGTACTCGTTGTCTCAAAACTCCCTGATTGTTTAGCAACTAAAAGGACGGCAGATAATGAAAAATCTGGGGTGACGTCAGACCATATTTTAAAGTGAAACAACATATCTTATAGCCTCTGAGCTAACCATAGCATTCAACCACTTCCCCGCTAACATTAACGTTAGATTACATCATGTGCGTTTATCTTCTGGGCTTCTATAAAAGTGTCCAAGATATGGGTTGGTATTTTAGAATGAATTTACATCTTCCCATTCATATCTTGTGACACTATCAAACAGCAATGTCAGCTAGGAAGCGGTTGAATGCTAACATTAGCTGTCATCCGACAGAAGCTAATGGGCTGTCAAATAAGTTGTTATACCTTGAAAGTATGGCCTGATGACACTCCAGGTTTTCCCTTTCCATTGTCTTTTCAATTGCTGATGAATCAGAAAAGGTCAGATTTGAGCTTCCCTCTCTGCCTGTGATGTTAGAAAAAAAATGGCCGCCATGTGAATATCCACTCCACCAGTCCACTCTGTTAGTTTTCCTGGCATCTTGTTTGCTGTCAGAGTGGACTACGTATGAATTTTTGCCCCCAGTCACATCGGTCTTAATTCAACACCTGCATTTGAGCTGATTTTGATATGTGTATTTTTCACATCTTGATTGGTTTTATTTGTCATACTTTATTCACACATGTAACATAATTGTAATCATGCGAACCAAACTTAGCTTTACGATTATGTAAAGATGAAAAAAAAAATGAGATGTGTATTTTTATATAGTTGACACATGATTTAATAATTGCTTTCTTCTCACTAGTACCTTGCACTTACCACATGTACTATTACTTACACAAGGAAGAATATGTCCAAATACACAGTATTTGTGGACGTAAAATAATTGATTTTCTTGCAGGTTGATGCTCCATTTTGTACAATATACATATATGCTGTACAGTAAAGAAATTTTAAAACTACAAAAACTCTTTTAGATAAACATTATTTATTTTTACCATTTTGTAATTTAGACACTATACTGTAGCTTCAATATTGCCAGACTTACTGGAAGTGCCTATATTGGTATTATGTATCATACAGTGAATATATTTGAAGATCATTAGAAGTTGTCACAAACTGAACCATGTGGATGTTGTAATGTGAATACATTGAATTACAAGAATATAATTTCTGTGGTATCCCCGTGTCTGTCCTGTGCTTATTTATCATCATTTCTATTGTCATTGAGAATCTGCTTTATATTCAAATCTCTCATTGTGACAAAATGTCCGTAAAGTTCGAGGTGCTGTGCTTCACCCAGACAGTTTTATATCAGTCATTTCTACTCACAACATAAGAATTTAAATTGGTGAAAGTGTCATTTTTATGAAGATCACATCCAGTAGGCCTGTTCTCTGTGACTTCGCTCAAATTTTACCTGCTATCATAGCTGATTCTCATCGAAATATATTCAGCAACGTGTTAAAAAAAAAAAAAGCCTGTATCATGTTTTTTGTTAACTAATTATCAAGCACAACACACTGTGGCTGGCTGCAGCTCTAAGCATTTGAACCACAATGCAATTAATCACTAGAGAGCATCTTAGCACCTTACTGCAGCACCAATCCTGCATCTCACCTCGGGTGCTGAATAGATTATGTTAACTGACCCATGTAGCCATTGAGAGAGGTGTGGGCACGTTCATAACAAGAGGGTGTGCTGTGTATAGAACTGTTATCCCCATAGCAACCAGAAATGAGGTCTGACCACCTGGTGTGTCAGTAGGCTCCACAGGGGAAGTATGACCTTATCTAATGATGCATTTTTATTAGGGGGGAACACATTTAAGGCACACTGATACCCTCTTGTTTTTAAAATGTGTTATTGTCCTTTCTTTTGTGAAAATGCCACATTGGGCTGAGTTGAGGAAAATTTCAATAAAAAAAAAAATCTATTTTAACAGCAGCAACCATCTTCAGTTAGATTCTCCATCTGTAATGCATAATTTCATGTATCTGACTGCTTTACTTTCATGGGACAAGACAATTTTAGCAAATAGTGAACTTAACTTTTGACTCTAGTATGTTATTGTATTGGTTCAGACGAAATAGCACCTGCAGAATTTGGAATAATCTATTTGATCGTGGTTCATGATGCAAGATGGTTAATTAAACTTATCGATTCATTTTCATCATGAGCGGATAGTTTAAAGACCCAGATGCAGTCCATTTAACTGGAACAACATTGGCAGTGAAGACAAACTGGAAGAATCATACTTTTTCAGTTTACATGTGTCCTTATTCTGTGTGTGAGCGATCTCTATGATAAGGTGTTATCATGTTATTCTTATCTGAGCCATCACTGAAAGCTGTAACCACCACATAGATAGAAGGGAATCACTTATCCACACATGACACAATGGCACCGCTTTCAACAAGAAGGGGTGATTTCAAGGGACCACTTCCTGCCCTTGCTTGTGAAATGTCATACGTGTATGAATAAGCATCCAGATGTCATTTTTTGGTAACATGTGAGGCAAACTCTGTGGCAAGTTGAAACCTCCGTGCTGTTACAGCTAGCTAAACAGTGGCAGACAGGGGTGGGGATGGTCAACTACCAATTACCACCAAGACAAACTTTCCCCACCAAATTACAAAACCTCAGAGAACAAGGATTAGGACTGGACAGCTGCCCCATGTTGGCTATCAGAGCAGTCAGAAAGTCTTCCGTGCACAGTTGACTGAGGCAGCACAATTGTATTACAGACTCAGTTATGATCAGGAGCAGGCTAGCTGGTAGACCTTAGAAGGAACTGGTTACGAATGTTTGTATGTCAGTATTTTAAAGGTGTTGTTTCAAGAATAAGGCCAGAATTCAAAGGTCACTTCAAAAACAAGACAACTGCTGCTCTTTAATAGATACCTTTAGCGATTTAGCTGATGGCTCAGTAAGCTGTGGCGCCAGCGGCATTTTAGCTCGTCTGGATCAAGACTTCGGATCACAGGGGGAGTCACCACGGGCGCTGTGGCTCAACTCAACTGGATTTGGCAGCCTGAGCGCGAACACTGCTGGACACAGGACCAGGACTGAACACAGCCTCCAAGATCGACGGAGGTCAGTACGACAACAGTGGATGCATGCAGAGGGGATTTAGGTATCCTATTCAGTGAATCTAGGATTTATTTAGCCCAAATCAGAGGTGACTGTGGAAATACAAACCAAGAGAGTTACATTTAGTTTATGATGGGTTTGAATAAAATGTCTTTTACAAAGAGTTGACGAGGCAATTAAACTCCTTTTCGTCTGCTAAAAGAGAGAAACTCGACTTCAACATTTTCTGTTTAGTAAGGAAAATAGAAGTAAGAATATCTAATATCTTGACATTTTGTGAGCTGTTCATTTATCACAAAAACAACTAGCATGCGTGAGGCTGTCTACTGCCTCTTGGAGGTACAAAGTGGTCAGGATGGGCCGAGGACATTTTATTACAAGACCCAGCCTTGGCTCAAAATATGACAGTGAAACGAGTCGCAGGGGTTGTGACACTAAAAATAACTTATCCATTGTTTTGTCGATGCTTCTTTCAGGGTGTTTGCTTATAGGAACACATATTTTTGGGCCGCAGTGCATCACGTGACGATGTATTTACACTGTTTGGCCACTAGGAAACTGTTTTCAAAGTCAGGAACTCCTCCTCCGGGCTTGTGCTGCACAGATGAGATGTCTGAGACAGAACGTCAACACTGATGTTTCGTCACACTATGTTGATAATATTAGTTATTCTAAAAAACAAAATAAAATAAGATTCTTGCCACAATTTAATAATTGATCCTTTAGTGTGTCTGTGTTCAGGTAGAATACTTTTTCTAAACTCTCTTTTAAGACAGGAAGTTTGCATAATTCATTTTATTCGGATCCATATTTTGTGGTGTGGGCTGTTACAACTCACCCCAGACTGCATTGCTGCATTGTTATATGTAGAGGACAAATAAAAAGGGGCACTTCCAAAGATGTCAAAATCTGAGATCTCCGGTGCTCCAACCACCCCAGGGCTCCCCTACATTCTGTCAGGGTGTGAAGGATGATTAATTAAATGCGGATATCAAAATCATGGCTTCATGTTGTGGGTCACGTACTGCAGTTGTTTGACAAAGACCGTGTCACCGGAGCTCAGTGCTTAAAAAAAAAAAAAGAAAGAAAGAACAGAAAAAAAAAAGGTGCGATACTCTGTGTCAAGCAGTTTCCTCAGCCGCGCGGCGCGTCACGTGTGCCTGGCTGTGAGCGCGGCGCTTCAGTATCCACCCTGTCGCCTCCTCTGAAACACTCTGTTCTCCAGCCGCCCGCCCGCCGAGCAGCGCGTACAAGTATGAGCAGGTGACTTGGAGAAGAGAGGGGAAGGTCGTCTCTGTCCGTGGAACAAGTGGATTCTTACCGCCTCGATTTTGTTCTCCGATAAGAAGTTAAGAGACACCTCGAAAAGGAAGAGGGTTAAGCTCCGAGTTAGGTAAGTATCATGATGTTCCTTTTTTTTTTTTTTTTTTTTTTTTCCCCGAAAACATCATGCGGATTTTGTTGTCTGTACATTGTGTATGTTTGTCAGTGAGGGGATCCAGCGGAGCTGCTGCAGCGGTGTGATTTCAGAGCATGCACAGAATGAAAATATGCCAGTTTAAACTCATAACCGCGCAAACAGCTGACACTTTAACGGTGTGGTGCGCACAGCTGCCCGTGGACACAGCGCGGGAGGGAGGAGGAGGGGGGTCCAGACAGACAGACAGACAGACAGACAGAGCTTATCTGGCGGCCCAATATACGCATTAATGAATTTATAAATTAACCCGAGCGCGTGTGGCGTCCTGTCGCCGATAAATCAACAGAGATCACGTGATTGTTGCCACGTTTGTTACTGGCAGCGAGAGCAAATCCCACTGATATTACTTCAAACTCAAAAAAAAGTAAAAGTTTACTCTCTGTTTTGTTTGTTTTGTTCATTTTGACATTAATAAGTTTTCATCACATAGTCCGGCTCTCCTTGAAATATGTCTGTTTGGCTTCATGGCCGTTGACCACACATTCACTGAGTCACTCTTGACAACAAACCAGGTTATTTTATTTTTTATTTTTTGACATAGAAAGTGATGATACGATCGTTTTATCATCCACATGTATGAAGGCCACGCTTAAGAGTGCATTATGTGCATTGTCCTCTCAGTGATATTAAAGACACACTATGTAGTTCTGGGGAGATTTTAATCAGAAGACAGAGATCTTCATTGACAGATTTTTGTTTTTTAAATGTATGCCAAAACAAACTAAATTAACAAATTCTGAGTTTTTGCCATTGACCTTTAAGGACAACACTGTTTGACTTTGCTTACATTTGCCACCATTCTAGCCTCTAAAAGTGTTCTTGAGACCTCATGTTCCTCCGCGAACAGCTTGTTCATTACCTGACATTACCTCATTTCTGTTATTACCTGATTGATGTTATAGATATTGAAATTCTGAGTTTGAATCTCTTCTCCAAAACTACACAGTGCCCCCCTTCAAGTACAGTTTGAGCACCATGACGCCACGTGGAATGAATTGGATTCAGAAAAACAGAGCATTTGTATTTGTGAAGTACACCAATCATTCCCCCCCCCCACACACACACACACGGACCTGATTGTGCAGGCTTGTCTGAGTCCTATACTGTCTCTGGATAGACGCCAGTATAATTGTGCGCATACAGGGAACGTAGCCCATTAACTGCCTGTCTCCATAAGATACAAGCTTTAAATCAAACTGATGTAAGTGGTTTAGAAGATTGTGTAAAAAAAAAAAAAAGTGAAGTCATCGCTGTCTTATTACGTGAGACAAAATGAATGGCTCTTCTTTCTATGTGCATCCCTAATTGGTAGGTCATTTTTTTTTTTTTTTTTAAACTAAGAGCCTCTTTCATGCATAAAAGAGAGACACTGAGGCCGTTATTGTTTACAGCCTCGGTGTGCCAAAATTCTGTTCTGCTGAGTGTCTATTAAGGTTAGACAAAACATGAAAGCCCTTATATCATCAGCTACAGCTACGTTTCTTGTAGCAGGGTTCAAAGCTGTCTGTGTGTGTGGTTTGGTGCATGGAGGACGGATCCATAGGGAGTTGTCATGTCTCTGAATAAGCAGTCTGGCTTTTAAACAGCAATGCGGCTCTGCTTTTTTTTTTTTTCTTTTTCTTTTTGCATTTCTTTCCCTCGCTCTGATTCTATCATGTCATGATTCACATGCACCGGCCCAAACAGACTCAATGCAAATATCAGTTATCTTCTTGCAGCAACTCCCTTTTATTTTGGTTGTTAAATGTCACTATGTTTTCTTCTTAAACCGTTTGCTGTCACTTTATCGGTCAGAGTGCTTTGCAAAGATGTTTTTTTTTTTCTTTTTGTAATCATAAAACAGAAACTATTATGGAACAATTGACATCATCTTGCAGTTGACTTCAAACTTAATATGAAACCCCATCATTTGCAGCCCAGTCATGCCACCGCAGTCATTACAGAATTCTTACAAGATTTTCTTTTTCTTTTACGCGCTTGTTAGTCACCTGTCACTGAGTTTTATCATTCCTCTTAAAAGTAACCATCACAATTTCTAAAGATGACTTAGTATCATCGTTGCTATTGAGGACTTAATTCTAAGGACTGAAAGAATGTTTTATTAATTACTCGTCTCCTCAGTATGATACTTGCCTCTGGTATTGTGTTTTAGGTCAGTGATGGGGGTGACAGACAATTAGAATTTTCCAGTTTTTACATCTAAACAAGTGGTTCTTGTACACTGATAATAGTCCACACAAAGGCATAGTTGGTCACTCAGTTAAAAGGGAATTCTGGTATGATTCCCACCTGGGCCCTATACTTACATGTTCGGGTGTGTAAACCATTCATACTTAGCAAGAGTTTTGGAATCAGTCCAGTTGGCAGCCACGACAAGACTGGAATGACTGCAACCCAATCTTTAGGGGCAAATTAGATCATCAATGTTATGACCAGTTAAAGTGCTTTTTTTTGTCAGTGACAGGCTGAGGATGTCACTGTAAGTCTCTGACATTATTCCAGTAGAAATAGACCTTTTTGTATAAATAATGGAGGTGAGATCAATACTTGCTGGCAGGTTCTCTATGTAGGCTCCAATGTCCTCCCTTCAGCTCTGATTCACATTTCTACTGTCGCACTCATGCAACAGCTCACACCTCGTGCGATTTCAGAATGAGACGTCTCCTTGAATGAGACCTCAACCTGTAAATATGTCTTTTTGCTGCACTATTGTTCTCCCTACAGTCCATCACTACCTCTTTGTCAGCTGTATTCAGCTCATCTCCAGTATGAAAACATCAATTTACTATATTCACAAGCTATCCATTTACTTGTTAAGTCTTCTAAAAAAAAGCGCTAGCACTGTAAACACTAATGATCCCCCATGTCACCGAGCACCCAGTCCAGACTGTTAGCTGCATGGCTAACTGAGCTAACGAACTTAAGGCTAGTCCAGTTAGCAGCAGTTTACCATTAGCCATCCAGACACAATCCCCCTGTTTGTTTTGAATTCGACAGGTGGTCACTTCTTACATATTGCACTAGATTGCATTCATGAGATTAAGCGTTTGAATTTATCTGTGATGTGCACATGATCGGGTTGATTTTACAAATGATTTCATATGTCAAATGTAAAATCAGTGAAGCTGCAGCAGTCTCTTACATCACTTGGTACACAGTGTACAGAGTGCTTCTATGTTGTTTAACCTTACTTCAGTGGTCATTGTTAATATGTAGGTCTATGATGAAAAGATGTCCTAGATGAGTGCAGTGATTGTTGTTGAGCAAAATGGATTTGACAGATTTCTCAATCTCTTTTCCTCCCGGCAGGTGTGAGTGAGGGAAGCCATAGTAAACCACCCAGCAGCTCAGGCAAGTTACCCTCGGAGGCTGCCATGAAGAAGATGGACACCTCAGCCACTGGCAGCTGGATGCTTAATAACAAACCTACCTCCTCCGCAGTGAAGAACTCCTGCCATCCCAATCTGAAGGTACTACACTGTGCGGAGAACAACAGTTACACAAGCCAATGGGAACAATGTCATCTACTAGAACACTCATAAGAACGTGATGCAGTGTTCAGAGTCCTCATGTGTCTGTCTTATTCAGAGTCAGTGGACTGGTTTGGAGGGAAACAATAAAATACCTCTCAAATGACTGGGACCATATATATGTAAGAAAGAGTGTCACAGAGTTCATATGTTGGTTAATGAACGCTCTTGTGTGTGTGTGTGTGTGTGTGTGTGTGTGTGTTTAACGTATATGGGGAGTAGCCTAAAGCTATTGCTGCAAGCCTATCTGCAGCACGGTGATGTATTTAGCATACCTGCCAACATTCCTGATCTTAGAGGTAGGACTTTCCCTAGTTTAACCCTGTCTCCCATCGAGCTTCTGATTGGTATTTTCCCCTGTTGTCCTCTAAATTTCACAGTGATACAAATCACTATGGTACCTGGCAACCCAACCCAAAAGCTCGCTCAAGCTCTCTGCTCCCCTCAGTTTTCTGCTGAAAATGGATAACACAGGTCCAAAGAAGAAGACATACATTTACAATTTGTTCGCCACTTGGTGCGAGACCTTACTGACATTAACCTTCTGGCTCATAGCCTCGCCTTGTTTCACTCTGCAGTCCATAGTCCTGCATCATTTAACCCTTCCTCTTCTCCTTTTGAAGGTCTATATGGCAGTGATGGCTCCTGAACACACATGCACACACCCTCACAGTGTCAGATGTTGACTTTTGGTTGTTTTTTGTTTATTCTCAGGTTGATGTTTAATTCATTTTACGGTGAGATATGACTTAAGGCCAAAAGAAAGTCATTTTAATTTCACATCCTTATCATGTTGTGTTGATATATGGAGCGTTGAGGTTACCCAAGAGAGCCTCCATCTCTTTTTCACAGCCAGTGTTGGCAGATAAGCTGTATGTGATTTTAATAAGCAAATTGTATATGCATCACTGCTAAATATAACCACTCTAAATCCCACCTGTTAACATCGATGCAAATCAATGACTGAACACCCACTGAAAGTGAGTTGAGCGTGCTGCATGTGTCTGGTAAGCCTGGCTGATGACCATGAAAGGTGTTAAATGCAGAGGCCTTTTGCACTGGGTATTAAGTCGTTGTGAAAAATTCCTCAGACAAAGTTTGTGCTTCAGTTGAAACAGGTCAGAATGGAGGGTCTGTACCTCTTTATTGGATTAAGAAGCACATTGGACAATGATTTCAAAGCTGCTTAGTAAAATACTTGCAAGGAATTCCAGTCATGCTGCCTTTTTTGCACATGTGTGTTTTCCTTCTCTGTGTCTTACAATGCACTTCTCAGTGTGGTGCTTTGATACAGCATGAACCTGTTAATTGAGATATTTTTATATATTTTTGTCTGTTTGTAACACACCCATATTGCTGATGAGAACAGAATTAATTTCAAGTTTGTGAAGCCCACACTGGGATTGTCCTACATGCTGCACATGTATTCAACCTCAGGTGAATATTGTGAGATGGGGAAGTGATACTTTTTGATCTCTTTCCAGGATTTTTCTTTTAAGAGTTGTAGAGTTTTCTTGTTTGTTTGTTTGTTTGTTTTTTCAAAAGAAAAATAATGCCATGACCTATACAACATTTGATTCATGTAATCACAAAGAAATACACTTTTATCAATAAGGAGACAATAAGTCACAATAAGAAATTTTGCAAAACTTTTCAAAAGTTAAATATCTCTCTCGTCATTGGTGATAACTATTATATCAAAGTAACTTGATTTAATACATTTTATTTCCTCAATATGTCCTTAAAACAAAATATAAACAAATAACTTTGGAAAACCACATCGTGTCACCTAAACTAAAACAAAGAGCTCTTGAGGACTTTTATTGTTTTGTTTGTTTATGATTGTCTTCTAAAACAAGGTTAGAAAGTAGCTCAGATGGATGTCAAATAAGATGCAAATCTAATTTAAAAACAGAAGACAATGCAACAGAAAAAAAAATCAAAATTCATGAAAATAAAATACATTTCCTCTCCAGCTCCAGTCTGCCGTCAGCATTACAGAACATAAACACCCAAATACGCAGTCACCTTTGCAGATCACTGCTGCAGCTAGGTTAGCTGGGTTTTTATTGCTCCAGAATGTCTGAAGCTCTCCACTTTCTCTTTCAGTGCCGGTCAGCTCTGGGCAAGCTGGGCAGCTGAGCAGCAGCTCTGCCCTGCAGCTCCACAACATAAATAAAGAGATAAAGAGATCTGGCAGCAGACATAACACAAAAGATATTGTGCCTTTTTATTTTGATGACAACATTGCTTGTGATAAATAAACAACTACTGAAGTATTCATATCAGCGCTTCTCTTCTTCCTCAGCCATCTTGTTAGCTGACCTCGTAGTTGCCACCAAATTGACACAAATTAATCTGAGGGCGGCTGGCAGCTAGATGGGGATACATCTGACTGGTCAAATGTTGCGTACTGAGTGTGAATGCATGGAGCATGTCATTCTACTTTAATTTCCTCTAAATGGTTAAATAGTTCTTTGTGTCTTTTTTTTTTTTTACTCCAGAGGTTCAGTGGCCTACACTTTAAATCTGAGTCACAAAACTAAGCAAAACTGGGTTTGGAACTGTTTCACTCAAGATGTGTCATGACTTTGTGCATGTTGGTGCTCACTGCATGCAGTTGGTGACCTTTTTTTGCCTCCTGCCTCTTAGCCAGCCGGAGTCTGCCACTGATGAGCTCCTCACAGATTTGAGAATCAATCTTCTTGCTCTGAAAAACTCCATGTTAAGGGAGACTGCTGCTGCAGGGAAAGGATAAACCTCTTGTTCTCTCTGACTGAACAAGCTTTGGGTCAAAGACAATGGGGTTACATGTCACATGACCTAAAGCTCCACCTTGTGCTACTGCAACACTCACTTGGAATTCCCTAATAACACTGGTTTCCTAAGGCCACCCTAGA
This sequence comes from Acanthopagrus latus, assembly GCF_904848185.1. Lineage (NCBI taxonomy): Eukaryota > Metazoa > Chordata > Actinopteri > Spariformes > Sparidae > Acanthopagrus > Acanthopagrus latus. Next base: position 13,489,919 of record NC_051046.1, read on the forward strand.
CACAGACTACTAAACCCAGCTCAGGCTCAGGTTCATTATATACTGTTGTTCAGGATCTACTTCTTCTATGTAAATTTGAATATGCCAGTATCAGAGAGCCAATAGTATGTGTGGTTTACTGAAAGCAAAGCAGGGCATTTGTGTTTACACTCGAGGCCACTGTCTGAAAGAATGGCACCAAACTTACTGCATGTGTGTAACTGGACATGATTTTCACCCTCACCAGAGAAATCTGCTCAGCTGACAAATCAGCACTTGTTCAGTATCAGGGAAGATTACAGTTAATAAATACATTGGAAAAATGAGATAGAATAAATGGGAAATCATTTTGTTTATGTCCCCGGCTGCTGAGCTTTTGAAAGCTCATTTGTAAATGGAATTTGTGTATGCATGTGCGTCTCTTCTGAGGTCAGGCTATTTCCATCCCTGAGAGTTCAGGCTCTCACCTGTTTCCTATTACGCTGCATGTTGGTCAGCCTGTCAGCTCATAGTGCAGTGGATGTGTCTGTGTCCTAGTGGGATCGGCTTCTCTATCTACCTCGCCTTGCCTCGCCTTTAATCCTCCCTTTGTTGCTGACTGTCAGTGTCCACAGGTGGCCCAACAAAAGGAGGAGGGTGCTCAGTAACACTCTCCGGCCAAAACTTTAACAGCACATTGCTTTCCTGTGACGAAGATGCATCTGCACTGCAAACACACACGGCTCAGTGATATCTGCTTTTTATTCTCTGTTTTGTTTTACTTACTTAAACTCTTAAGTTCCCTTTTCAGTCCAGCTTTCAAAATTTGACTTGGAATTTTTCATTTCCACTGTGGCTCCTCTGGCTACTGATTATTGGCCAAGTATGTGAACACATACAAGGAATCTGACTCAGTTTTTTTCTTTGCTCACAATGTACATAGACTTGAACATAAACATAACAAACATTCAACTAGAAAGAACAAGAACAACAAAGAACAGTAAGTTAAAGAATGAAATAAAAATAAATAAGTAAAGTGTTCAGAGGTGCGGTCTATTACATACACATATATATATGTCTATTACATATATACACACACACACACACACACACACACACACACACACACAGCCAGTTCAGGGGTTCACTGCAATGTTAAGGACATGATAAAAAGAATTTAATCCATTGAAATTCAAAAAAGAAGTCTTCTCTGTCTGTGTTTTTGTAGATGTTTCTTGCGGCCTTGTCCTTTGCCTACTTTGCCAAGGCTTTATCTGGCAGCTACATGAAGAGCACAATTACACAACTAGAGAGGCGGTTTGACATCCCCAGTTACTTGATCGGCATCATAGACGGGAGCTTCGAAATAGGTGAGTTTCCCAAAGTCCAGTTTGTCTGTGTGTCTCTCTTGTGCGACGTGTTTTTGTTGCATTTAGATGCTAATGCAAGCAAGCCAAGTATGTCCTCAGCATGTCATCGAGTTTGACACTCTAGCATCTAAGCATCCTCTCTGAGCGTTGAAAACACACTGGTCTTACTTTATTGTCTTGAGTAATGAGTGAAAAATCCTTTGAAGTGACAGCATGTAGGTTTAGAAAATCGATGGATTTTGTATTCTCGTACAGTTACTCAACAAACCGGACGCACTGAATGAAGATATTGCAATACTGCATATGCCTGCCTCAGATAAATCTGAATATTGATACAAATTCACCTCGCAGCGGTGGTTGGTCTATTCTCTTCTCTTATATGTAATGCATTTTTAATGTCTCATCTCCGTCTCATCTTTTCTGATCATCTCACCCCTGTAGGGAATTTATTGGTGATCGCGTTTGTGAGCTATTTCGGTGCCAAACTCCACCGACCAAAGATCATAGCGATTGGATGCGTGGTGATGTCTTTTGGGACCTTTTTGATTGCCATGCCTCATTTCATCATTGGCCGGTAAGCAGAATATTTGTGTCTGTGTGTATATATATAGATATATATATATATATATATATATATATATATATATATATATATATATATATATATATATATATATATATATATATATATATATATATATATATATATATATATATATATATATATATATATATATATATATCTCTGCATGCATTGCAGTTGAGAAGTGTACTTTCTGATGTATGCATTTGTGCTTTACATTGTGAATATCTAACGATACCTGATGCTTTCTCCCTTCCCTTGTTTAACAGTCACATTGGTATTTTGTACGCAGCTATAAGATCGAAACATCCGTCAGACAGTCAGTGAATTCAACCAATAACCTCTCTCCATGTCCAGAAAGCTCACCTGAGTCCACCAGGGCAGGTGACAGACCCTCTATACTGCCCTCTAGAGGTGAGATTAGGAGTAGTGTATGTTGTTAATGCCATTTTCAGTTTGGTGAAGTCTTGATTCATAAATTCTAATCCCATTTTACTATTTGATTTTGAACTTTAGGCTGTGAGCGAGAGTCTGGTGTTTCGATGTGGATCTATGTGTTTCTGGGAAACGTTCTGCGTGGGATCGGAGAGACTCCCGTGCAGCCTCTGGGAATCTCTTACATTGACGATTACGCGCAATCCGAGAATGCTGCACTCTATATTGGTAATGTACCTTACTCACGGCCTATCTTAGCAGCTTTACAACTTGAATTAAGACAATTTATTAGGATATTTTTTTATTGTTGCACAACCGTTCAACAGGTTCTTATTTCTTTATGTCTAAGGTGAATGCTAAAAAGTGTTGTGTCAATGTGAATGACTCCTATTAGTCCGTCATTCAGTATATATGCTTATGTGCTAACAAGATGTTAGATGATTCTTTCTGACTACATGTTTAATAAATGCAGGCTTTTGACAAAAAACAAATAAAAATACATCTTAAAGCAGATGTATTATGCTCTTTCAGTTTTATGTAGGTTCTTGTGAATGTAAAAGGTCTTGAAAAATTAGGTCAAAAAGCTGCAAAAACAGAAGCGCCTCCCTCCAACAGAAAACATTGCTCCTCGTCAGTAGTGTCACCTTCGACTCTGTGATCATACTACATCACACATTTGTATAATTAATGCCTACGCATCTAGTTTGGTACGTAAGAATAATTTTTGTGAGGCTGCTTTGTTGTTTTAAGTGCTGCTTGCTCAGGCGTGTGCGAGCTGACCTTGAGACAGGAGCTGGAACAGAGTGTTTCAGACAGAGGGTGAATACAGTGCTGCTACACTGGACAGTATTGGAAAACTGATGTGTTCATTGAGCTTTGAAGCATGTGAGGCTGTTCTAGTAGTAACCCAGAATTAACTTATGAATGTGGAAATGAGCATTATATGTCTTCTCTCAAAAATTAAATGAAGCATTGCTGACCTGAGACAAAACACAGGATATTGTATTGATAGGTGCTGAGTGTGGTTAAGTTAAAGTCTGATTCTGTGTTGTTTTATTCTAGGATGTGTCCAAACCATATCAGTTATTGGTCCTGTCTTTGGATACCTACTGGGGTCGCTGTGTGCCAAGATCTACGTTGACATTGGCTACGTGGACATGGGTGAGTAAGCTCTCATCTGGCTGATGAATTATGACTGATTGAATGACTGTGTTGTGCTTGATGAATTGATTGTGCTGTGCAGAAATGCCCCCACATCCCCCTGTAGATAGTTGGATCCATATAGTTTTTGTTGTACATGACAGTGTTAAAGGTGCGTAAAATACAACACCTGCCACAGGGAAAGGAATTAGGGCAGATTCAATCTAGTGATCCAGTATGATCTAAAGCAAAAAACATAAACAAAACTGTGATCATAGTAAATGATGATCAAATGAAACAAAATGTTTCCACATGCTCTCTACACAGAGACAGTGACTATTGCACCTGATGATTCCCGCTGGGTGGGGGCATGGTGGCTGGGCTACCTCATCGCTGGTACCATCACCCTCATGTCTGCTGTTCCTTTCTGGTTCCTGCCTAAATCGCTGCCCGTGCCCCTGGATAAACACGATACCAGCTGCACTCCGGAGCAAACCAGGTTCATCAAAGACTCCCCAACCATGGAGCACAAATTCAGACCCGAGGAGCCTGCTAATTTACATCAGATGGCCAAAGGTTTGAATATTGTCACAATAAGTTTTGTACCATACGGAATATTGAGTTTTGGCTTCGTAATCTGTATGCATTCAGTGGAATCTGCGACGCAAGCGGGTGTCAGCTTGACTTGATTGTTTCCTTATTGTTTCCTATTGTAAACATGCAGCTGCGGCGTGCTACTTTTGAGCCCAAAGCCCTGTTTCTATTTCCATCCCCGTCCCCTGTGACAGAATGCATATTTAACAGACTCAGTGTGGGCAACGAGTGTTCGACATCACTTCCTATCAGACCTCGCATGCAGTCATGACACTGTGTATGGGCTGTCACAACTTTCTGTTCCACGGGTTTCACCAGTGTCTTTTGCAGCATTTAATCCTTTATTGACTGACTGACCATTTTCTCAGATTTATGCCTCAACTGCAAGTTGCAAGAAGCTTTATTTCGTCTAATGAATTGAAGTTTTCCTCAGATCGCAGAAAAAATTTTGTCAGCAGTTAACTCAATTATACACACCTGATTCCCAATAAGTTGGGACGCGATGGAAAGCATAAATTAAACAGATGATTTGATTATTCTATTTAACACTCAGTTTGAAATGACACACAGACAGTGGGCCTTATCATGTGCCCAGCACTCACATTGTGTAAGGAGCACATGTACTCCCATCTGAGCTCTCATGGTTGTGTAGGTGTAGGTGAGGCAACAGAAAGCGTTTGTGCCTTTGACCAACAAAAACCTGGTCTATAGGCGATGGGAGCTGTATTTTTCCTGCTATCTAAAGGGCATAATTGATAAGGTGGAGAGATTTGCCCACATATAGTCGTGCACTCTGCTTGAATGATTATGAGGCTGCTTTCAGACATTTTCATGGTTTTCATATGTGTAACATCAGTGTGGCCAATATAGAGGCAAATTTTAGAAGCAAAACTAAAAGCTTTAATTATAGACCTGACTGGACAAAGGAAACTCTCCAGATGAAGTAAGCTAAACTTGTTTTTTTTAATGGTCATTTATGATAGAGTTCAGATTGATCAGGAGGGCGGCTGCTCTAACAGTTTTGATCCTACTTGATATTTTTCAGAATAAAAATTGGGTTTTGTCATTTTAAACATGTTTGTCGGTCTAGTTTTGAGCATCCTATCCTTGTAATAAATGCAGTATTATTCAGTGAATTATGAATAAATCAAGGGAGCCAAACAACAAATGTTCATAATGTGCCGAAAGAGGTAAAGCCCATGCTTGAAGTGGTATTCATAAACTTCCCCACACAGATTTCCTGCCCACACTGAAGAATCTCCTTTGGAATCCTGTATACATCATCTACCTATGTGTGACCATCGTTCAGTTCAACTCTCTTATCGGGATGGTCACCTACAAACCTAAATACATTGAGCAGCACTACGGCCAGTCAGCATCAAAAGCCAATTTTCTAATGGGTAAGCAGAGGACTTCATTTCATTCATACTGTTTACCTTGTTGTGGATGATTTCTGTTGGGTCATTTTACCTTTTAAGATGAGTAACAAGCTTGTTCAAAACCTGTGCTGCCTCTCTGAATGGAAAGTATTTAAGGATGCAAAGTGATGTGAGCCAGACGGTCATCATAAGTGTTTCATGAGCCAGCTTTTGATGAATTTTTTATGCTTCAGCTCCCACATCCCTCTTAAGTAAACACCGCAGCTTAAAAATGACAACCAGGCTTCCCCTAAATCGTCGGACATCCTGTAATGACAACGATTGATTTTTTTTTAAAAAGCACACAGATTAATTGATAACAAGCCAGATGGTATAGGAGACAGAGAAACAGCGAAGCTCTTTGAATCCATATAACAGAGCGAGCTGAAGACGGTGCTGGGTGATGGGAAATGCATCCCATAATCCTCTCCAACCATCAAAAGTCATTTTCATCTTTTCACAACTTGACTTCAGCTCACTTCACATGAAATATGAATGAGAGAGTTCTGATTTTAATCCCAGTCGGGGACTGGTGTTGCTGCCTAAAGTGGCCTGTCCCTCTTCCCTCCCACCCCCTGATAAGAATTTGTTGTCTTCTGCCGTTTGGTTAGGCATGATCAACATCCCGGCTGTGGCTCTGGGGATGTTCTCCGGAGGGGTCATCATGAAGAGGTACAAGCTGGGTATCATGGGAGCAGCTAAGTTTGCCTTTGGGACCTCCCTGCTCGGCTACTTCCTGTCGCTCTTTTTCTTAGCTATGGGCTGTGAGAACTCCAAGGTAGCAGGCATCACAGTTTCATACACCGGGTACGTGATGTCTGGATATATTTCCCACACGTCTCAGGTTTAGGAAATTCTGCAATTAATCATACAGCTGACACACTTTCCACGGTTTATTTGACTTGGCCTTTCCTTGTCTCTGTTTTTATATTCCATGCACTGAAATGATTGCGCCTTCTCATTTGATCAATGTTTCAAAAGCTGTCAATAATAAATGCATTTTTCTCATGTTTGTCACACGCAGAGTGCAAGGCTCGTCTTATCAGGAGCCGTCGCTCTTCTCCGACTGTAATTCGGGTTGCTTGTGCTCGAGAAGGGAGTGGGATCCAGTGTGCGGAGAGAACGGGATCACCTACGCGTCCCCGTGCTTGGCGGGATGCACGTCCGCCACTGGCTCTGGCAGAAACACGGTCAGGTCACGCGTCAGGACACACAGCACGGACTTCATGACACACTCATATTTCTCAGTTGACTCAGAAACACAGCTTCACATTTAGCCTTCAGCTTCAAGTTTCATTCATATCATACATCAAGTGTTTCCTGCTTCGCTGCAGCTCATTTGTCATGGTGAAACAGATTGTTTTCCTCTTTGTTTTCTTCATATTTTTCTTCCTTGTTTTCGTCTTTGTCAGGTGTTTAACAATTGCAGGTGTGTAGCGCTGGCTGATACACAACCGGGCAACCTGACGGCCGCCCTGGGCCAGTGTCCGCGCAGAGATGGCTGTGACAGGATCTTTCCTTACTTCCTGGCCCTGTCCGTCCTCAGCTCCTTCATCATATCTCTGGGAGGAACACCTGGCTTTGTGCTGCTTATCAGGTCCATTGAAAAAAACCGCCACAGACTCACATGTATCTCAGTGTTGAAGAAGCAATACATCATCTTGTCGTTCTCGGCATTTTACACTTCCTGCTCTCAACAGGGAATTTCACACAACAGATGAAAAGGTTATATCAAAATTAAACAAAAAATAATATTCGTTACCAGTTGATTACTTTCATTTTTTTCTGTTTTACAAGTCTGTGAAATGTTTTGTTATGAAATATGTGCTAACTAGCAAACATTTTCCGGAAGAAAAGTCTGAACACTGGATAAAGCCAAATCTCTTGTTTCATTTTGTTGACATATTAGGAGCCAAAGCTTATTACAGAGGCAATTTTAGCACTCCATAAATTAGAAAATACTGTCATAACAGTCACAAAAAAATAATCAGTTTTGCCATCTTCTTAGTAATAAATTGTTGTATAAATATATAAAGCCTATAAAAGGCTATGAATGATACACAAAAAAATCCCTCAGTAAAAACATACATATAGGCAAAATATTTACTCCCATACAACACCATGAAACCTCCCCAGTTGAAATACATTAAGACAATTGCTTAATTTATTATGTGCTTATTTGCATACATTTCCAGAACAGAAATCTGAACTAGAACAGCACCTAGTCTGAAAGAAGACATCTTATGGAAGACAAATAGCCCAAAGTCTCAAATGTTTTTACTTGCTGTTTCTGACCTTAAAGCATCTTATCAAAGTAATGTTCATTTGTAGTGTATAGTGTCTTTTACATCGTTATGCTTTCACTGTTGTGGGATTCTTCTTTAACACCTCAGTCTTTTTCCCTATAGGTGCATTAAACCGGAGCTGAAATCTCTCGCTCTTGGAATCCACACGTTGGCCACACGCACCCTTGGTGAGAACCATTTTTCTGTTCATTATATTTCAAATTACGCAGTATGAACATCAGTTGCACAGAAATCTCTCAAGAGCTAACAGTCACTTTACTATATGTTGTAGGGAGCAAAATTGCTTATTGAAATCATTTTTCTTGATGCTCATTCCTGGATATTTCTTAAAAAAAAACCATGAAAGATCCTCATTAAACATCATTATTATAAAACTTTAAGTACTGGAATAAAAGTAATTACATTATGTGTCATATTTGATCTGTTAATGATAGATGTCTCATTCCTGAAGCCAACCTTCATTTGCTCTTTGTTTGGACTAACAAGTCTTTTCAAACCCTACCACAGCTGGAATCCCCGCCCCTATATACTTTGGAGCCATAATCGACACGACATGCCTCAAATGGGGATACAAGATGTGTGGAGGAAGAGGAGCATGCAGGATATATGACACCTCAGCTTACAGGTAATTCAATCTGGTGGGGCTTGTGTTATGAAACTCCACATATGATACCCCACAGGCTGTCTTTAAAACTCAGAGAGTGCTCTTTGAAATGAGACAGAGCGTCTGTAAGCATGCAGGCTGTAATTCTTATCAATACAATGATTAGATTGATGAGAGGGACAATATTGCTGGCGGTGGTGTTTACAAATATTTCTGATTATTAAAACTCGAGACGGGAAATGAGACTCGCCCTCAGGGACTTGTAGCTCGACTCTTTCCTAGTATGTCCCCTCACAATAAGGCTTTCTTCATCTTGCAGGATCGTGTACCTGGGCCTTACACTAGGTTTGAGGACGGTCTCCTTCCTCCTTTGTATTTCAGGCTTTGCTCTACTCAAAAGACATGTAAAGAGGGAGGAGAAATACGCTCTGACCAATGGCAGCGCAGAGCTGGAGACGCTTAGGAAAGAGGAGAACAGCTCCGTCCACTGTGAGCAGTTTATACCGGCATCGGACTGCAATCCCGACAGAGAGACTCGCTTGTGAGCCTCAGCACAACCTCTCCCCTTCTGATGCAGGTTCATGGAGCATTATCAGATGTATAGAGGAAGACACACACACACATACACACAAACACACACACACTGTGCACACTTTTGATAGCACACAGAGTATATATTTGTACAGGATTTGTGTAGATGGACTGTACGATACCTGAAATGAGAGTCATTTTAAAAAAAGAAACTACGCTGGAATGTAAAAAAAAAAATAAATTAATGTGTTTTTGTTTTTAATGAAGACTTTTGTAGAAAAAAGAATGTAATTGTGATGTATTTTCTATGTTGGTTTTTATGATTAAACTTCATGAAATGGATATTTTTGGGGGAGATTCAACGTATGTTAAGGTACCTGAGTTGGATGATTTAATGCCATCGTGCCAGTTTTTTGGGTTTGTGGCTTTGCCTTCGGTTCCGGAGGTGTCTCAACCTGTGTTGAACGAATAAGGTCAAACAGATCAAACGTAGAGGCAACACAGAAACGGCAGCGCTTTCAGGGATCATCCCATTGGCATACGAAGTTGAAGCTTCCACTTCCTGACTAGGTGTGACAGCAACCATTTCTTCAGTTAGATTATGAATTTATTCCACTTTGTAGCTTTTATAATCAAACTTCCCTACATTCTTTTGAACCTTAGCAAGCTGACTCTGTTTTTAGGTCAAGAATGAACTGTCAAACTTTATGTAAAGAAGCCATAGAGTCGCTTAGAGTCATGTAATGTATGAGCATCCACAGTTTATGATACTGTATATGAAGGGCATGAAATATGGTCAACAGTTCCTGAGCAAGTGCTTAATTGTCCACCGTTTGGGATGTGGTGACTTCTAGCAGTCAGGTTGCAGATAGCAACCTACTGAACATCACTCATCTCACCATCTGCTATGGTCCTCCCATAGACATGTGAAAAGCTCTCTCTTGAGTCACAGTTAGGTTTGTCATTTCTGGGCTACAGTTGGAACACGATAGGTAAAATTGCAGAGGAACTGCTCCATCTGTAGATATAAAGAGCTCATTCTAATGTAATGAAATAAGGTTTCTTATTTTCAAGCAATTAAACTAAAACAAAAAACAAAATGACAACTATCAAAGCTATAGTCTGTAATTATGTTTTGGTTATATTCGCTAAAATTGTCATCATGACCTGAGAGTAGAATAAGATACAGGTCAGCTGTGTAAAAATCCCAAAAAATCACTGTCTGTGGCTCCACCCAGTGGCTGTAATTTGATTTGCACGAGTCTACCGCTCCCAGCTAAATACAACCAATGAGAGCCAAGGAGAGTGTCTGAGAAGTGTAAATCACTCTTGTGCATACTGTTGGCAGCCCCCCTCCCTCATGAGCATACTCGGCAGTGCCCTTCCCCTGTACAGGTGCAGTGCCTGCTCTCACCTGGTCAGATACTCTCATGCCCAAACTGTAAACAATGGCTGAGAACAGATGACAACAATAACAGCGCCGAAAAATGCCCCACCGTTGCCCACGTCGAAGAGAAGAAATAAGAAGACTGCAGAAAAGCAGTGCAAAAACAAAGAATTGGACCGAGCCAGAGAGAAAACTAGGATAACTATGGAAGCATGATTTCAGAGGTGGAGGAGCTGCGGGATTTGTAAGGACTCAAGAGCAACACAGAGTTAGCTGCTTTTCTGCTGGACAAGTAAGGACCCCTGCTTGATACATGTTTCATTCTATGTTTTAGCCACAAGGCTGTGGTGGCGGTGGTTACAGTAATACTCACAATAGCATGTATGTTGCAGTACGATGTTGCGGTCGAGCTACGTAGCTTGTTGCTAAATCTAGCTTGTTAGCTTGTATGCTAAATCGAGCTTGTTAGCTTGTATGCCAACTGCAGTGTTTAGCTTTGTGTTTATGGCTACTGGTTAGCAAAAGTGTCTTTCCAGTGACTGGGCAGTTAACGTTAGTTTGTGTTCAGACTGAAGTGGTTGAATTGGTTTAGTTTTATAGTGTAACTCATGCTTCAGAGACAAAATGTTGCACTGGGTAATGTTTAGCTGGTGACTTTGTCAACAGTGAAGTGAGGAATAGTGAGTTGTTACTTGGGATATATACAGTGATCTGCATGAGGCACTCGTCATTATAATTTAGTTGTATTGGTCAGAGGTTGAATAATCAGGTCTTATGTCGTTGGCGTCCTCTGTTACCGTGGTTACAAGCTTGCTCGAGCACAGGCAGGTTTGAAGGCAGGGCGGCAGCACAGCAGAGAGGAGAAGGAGGGACCTGGTAGCTGTATCATTCAGATATTCAGTCTAAGTCCACTTTTTTCTCAAAACTCCAGACTGCAGCTTAAAATGACATTTCTGTCAATACTGATGCCTAAATCCTGCACACTGGACCTTTAATTAAGCCTAGAGTTGTGATTGTTTTCCATTCTTGACTGAGTCAGTCATAATATACAGGACTATAATTCACTGTATTTACCATTATTACAAGTTTATCAATATTGTCTCTGAGAGCAATATAAGTTTCATGAATAACAAAACACCATCATTTATATGTAGGCCTAATGTATGTTGTGTTTCTGTATTGATCATGAGGCTCATTACAAACCCACAACATCTGCCTAACTTGTTCACTCCGCCTTATTTTGAAGCCCACTGCATTTTTCTTTTTTTGGCAACATATGATAATATTTTCTGGCACTACGTTACTCTATGATTGATCCCTGGCACTTTTGGCAACAATGAAGACGCTGTCTGGCATCTTGTCTCGTTTATTTTTCACGTACACACCTTTGTTGTACAACAAACATACTGATAACATTACAGAATACAAAAACAGCCAAGCCGTCACAAATCCAGTCAGTCAGGTTATAGCTATTGAGGTTAGAAGGTAGATGTACAATTCAGGATGCTTAACAAAAGACAGTTAACAAATACGTAGGTATTAATCATCACTTAAAATTAGCAAGTGAGAACATTAGAAGTGAGCATCAGCCCGGAGTGAAAACTTCAATTCATTTGTGCATTCTTCTTTTGTAGCATGCAAAAAAAAAAAAAAAATGCAACCATTTGTTGCATCCTTTAGAGGTGATATTTGTAAGAAAAGCAGATTTTTGAGTCTCAGTCACAACTAGTCAAATAATGACACTCTGGGTTTCCCAACTTGTCACACCTGATGTTTTGGGATGATAGCTGACCATTCCTACAATCCCAAAGACTCGAATATCAACTTTAAATATCAACTCAGTTTAAATTAGGAAGAAAGTTGTTTAAAAAAAATGCTACAAATGTGGCGTGTGGTTGCTTAATTCATAAAGTACACCATTCTAGTGTTATGAGAGGAAACCCTAACCCGTATCCATGAAATGAACAACACATGAAACCAATTCTTTGCTGTATCCCTGTGGTTACTGATCCTTTTTGTCTTCCGCACTCTGGAGATTCTGTGGATGAAGGAAAGGGTTAAAAACAGAATCACTCCAGTATCAGCCAGGTTTGATTTACAGTCAGTGGTTTTGTGATTTGGTATTAGCGTGCACACATAAAGTTCATCTATTGATGTGTGCATTTTACCTGGAGTTTATGGTGCTCCGTCAATAGTCTGTCATACTCGTGTGCCAGACCTTTGGCCTGCCTCTTCATGGCCTCCACTTCAGCATGAGACTTGTGCACAGCTAAACACAAACACATTAATGCCCCTTAAAATTAGGGCCGTAGAATTTAAGCTTGTCATGAACATATTAGCCTACTTTAAGAATGGTTCCTTGATTTTAGAGGATGTGACTTCAGATTATCCAGTATGAATGACATGATGATTACCCACCGTCCTCAGCAGCCTTCACTTGATTTGTCAGCTTTTCAACCTCCAGCTTCAGTTGCTGATTTTTTGCGAACATGGATTTTTCCTCGTCCAGGAGAGCCTGAACACAAATGATTCTCCTTCATTACTGACAACAGACTACACACGACAAATACAAATACTTTATATGAAAGGATAAGTTTAAAGATGCAAATTTAATTATCTTCTCAATGTGGATGGAAAGTCGTGGGAAGTGTGCAAACTGACAACTGGAAAATCCCAATTAGGGCATCCAGAGACTTGAGTTGCATTGGACAAGCTGTACTGAGCCACTCTATGTTTCTTTTTACAGTTGTTTTTTTCATGTTTTAAAAAAATTAGTGCCTGTCTACTTCAGTTGTTTAGCAAAAGGCTGTTACACTGTTTAGCTGTGAGGTCAACACACTTTAAAAGGGGGACATTAGTCACAAACATTTTGAAAACACACAATTATGTAATACAAATGGTGCAGGATAAACTACAGTAGAAGAAAAGGGAAGGAACAGGTTCAGGCTCACTTGTTTAAGCGTCAGGTTGTCTTCTTGGTGCTGCTTGGATGCTTTGACAGCATTGTCCATTTGCGCCTGAAGACCCGCTGTCGTCTCCAAGGTGACAGCAACCTGGTTTAGCAAGGTGACAACCCGACGCATGATACTGGGATGAGTTCACAGGACAGGAAAGATGAGAAATGGAAGATAAGACAGAGACAGAAACTCAGAAATGGAATTGTGAGTAAATGGACAGTTGCTTGAGAATTTGAAGTCCCAAAGACATGATTCTGTTATTCTGAAAGAAACAAATGACACAAACAGCCAGAGGAAGAGGGAGAAGCCGGAGATGTAGAGGTTCCTCTGGGATCTGAACAGCTTCATGTGGATGTGGTCGTATACAGTCGGGTTCACCTTGGCATCCTGCATGGGCTGAGGCCCCGAGTACTTCTGAACCTCACGGAGAGCATCTGAGAGTGGGTGAGGGCACAGAAATGTGACTGATGCTGAAGACATGCTGTCAGCGTACTCACTGGTATTTAATGTCTGTCTCTCACAGGTGATTGCTTACCAAGGAAAAGAACAATAAGAACCATGATCATGGTGAAGAAGCACTTGTTCCAATAAGGAGACAACCAGTTCCATATTCTCAAGTTGAAAACAGAGCGCCATCTACAGAGGAGGTTAAAAGGATGTGTGAGTGTCAGAAAGGACATGGACACACTCTGCTGGTGAGTTGTGTGAACTACTTTTGTCAATTTCCTTATTTACAATTGTGTGCACACACCCTTTTTCGATAGATTCAATGAATGAACTTTCGAGTTTTGTGTGTTGAGCTTCGGTACCTCTTTGCTGATATGAAGGGTATACACAAGATTAGGTTGACCGCAATCTCTGCATAGAGAAAGAAAGCCACAGCCGTCCACTGCAGAGTCATTGTGACTGGGATTTCCTGAGGAGATTAGCAGGTTTCATGAGCTCCATGCAAAGTAAAGAAAGTCAGTGAAGAGTAAGAGTGTAAGTGAAGTCATTCACTTTTTGCTTAATCAATTTTATACAGGATATACTGCAGTACTCTCCTACTCTTTTATACTGTAGAGTTACTTATTGAGCACACACATGCGTCTCTGTGGGCCTACTACAAGCCTTCTGTAGCAGGCATTCATAGCCCATTTTCTATTTATAGGCTTTTACCTCTAAGACTATTCCAACTCTTCAGCATAAGTATCGTCAGCTGTCCTTTTGTTTAAGAGCAGGAGGTGGCCAGTCTAGTCCGGGCGATTAATAAAGTTGTTGGCTTACCGGGCAAAGTTGAGCGATCAGCAGAAAGAGAAAGTCCAGACACACATACACACACACATTCAGTAACACACACACTCTCACAACAGCTGCTGGTGAGCATCTGAGAAGCTACAACCCCTAAATAACACCCTGCTGCTCAGTTGACATCACCAGTCGGCCCCTTTGGGTTTGTTAAACAGCACATTCACACTGACAAAACTGAGCAAACGTGAGTTTTTAGTCTACTGAATGAGAACATGATGAGTTTTTTTCTTTTTTCCAGTTGTGTGTTTGTGTGTGTGTGTGTGTGTGTGTGTAAGCATGTGTAGCTGTTGCCACGGTGCAAAGTAGTCATGGTACACAACACCCTGCCTCTATCCATCCAAACTTCCAAAAAAAGAGTCAGTATTTTTACTCGGACTATCTCTTTTGATATGTCGACCTCTCTGACTGGGCATTTTTCTTCACCGAAGACACCATGCAAAGGGCCACAAGGGGGCGGTGTTATCTAACCATCTTATCATAGCCTCTGCACACGGACAGCAAGAAGGAAGTCTTGTGTCTTTTGCAATTACTGCAGTAAATTCAATCCAAATATTCCCCATGTGTCATGGAGATATGCAGACAGCCAACAGCGTGGATAAAAGGCTCGGTTTACACACCAGCTGTCACTGACATGGCGGATATAGGCTTATTACAAAAAGACTGGAAAGGGAGGCTCTTTTTTGTGTTTGTGCCTTTTCAAAAAGGAACATAAACATCTTGGCTTCCTCGTAAACACATGAATTGCCCGGGTATTGCACATCAACAAAAGCCGCTGAGGGAATTCTCGAACGTGGCCTTCCGTACACTCTTCCTCCATTTAAATAATGAGTTTTCTTTTGCCGAATTCAGCTCCCAAGAACTGTTCTGTGTGTTCTGCCCCTCTCCACCGCATTCAGCTCGCAGGAGTGTATTCACACGGGCTTCCTCTGTGAAAGAGACTGATAGCTGCTACCCTCTTTGACTGTGTGTCTTGGGAGTGCCGAGGAGCAAAATGTTTACAGCTGCGCCCTGTGATAGCTTTTTGAGTGTGGGCAAATGACTGTGGCAGAAGTGAATACACTTTGATTGCTCTCTTCTCCTCACCATCTCAGAGGTCGCAGCTCAGGAGACTGGAGAGTCATTACAGCAAAATGTCTGCAATAAGCAGATGGTCAGGCCGCGGTAATGGTGTGCATGATGGAGTGTCGCAACCCAAGAGCACCATCCCTTTTATTTATTGTCTTTCCATATACACTGTATACATTTCTGTCATGGTAGGTAAAGTTAAGAACGTGAAAATGAATATGGGCTTTATAGATGCTTTCTTAACTGTTGTACAAGGTTGTTTTCTTTAACATTTCTTTTTTTTCTTTTTCGATCCAAGTGAATTTGGTCAAGCATAAATTCCTGTCTGCTTTATAGACTAAACTGACTCGCCAGGTGAAAGCAGGGTAAAGCATAAGCTGACCAATATTTGTTCAAGGTCGGCAGGCCTTTGCTCAGTGATCTAAGGGATCTGTCCTCTGTGTCATCAGTGAGCGTATTAAAAACATAGCAAGGAGCTGAGCTTTTCAAATATTTTAAAAAACAATACGTGTATTTTAACTCGGTCAAGAGACCCAGTTAAGTTTTACAGGTCCTATGAGAGTTGCTGGTGTATATTTGTGTCTACACTTGGCTGTTTGTACCCAGAATACCTCCACAGAGAGGCATCTTCAAACCTGAGTCTCTCATGTATATCTCCTGATGAGCTCCTCACCCTGTCCCTGAGGGGTAGAACAGATGCCCTGCAAAGGAAACTCATATCAGCTGCTTGAATCCACAATCTCATCATTTCGGTCCGACCCATACGTTCAGCCATAGCTGAAGTTTGGGACATAAATCGACTCATAAATTGAGAGCTTTGCCCTCAGGCTCAGGTGCTTTTCTTCACTGTAATGGCGTGGCATTCTCAATGTAACCTTCATTTGTGAACAAGTCAGTCAGCTCAACCCATGCTGGCCCATGTGACCCAGCATGAGCTTCGAATTGGTCCCATATTTATCTCCCCATGTGAGTCACTAATAGTGTCAAGAGTGAACCCTCGGGCACCATAAGGGCGCCTTTTTCTGCTCACTTACCCTGGATCTCTATTGGCATAATTGCCTATGGTTGGTTACCATGTGGATGAAACATGGTGTTAGAGGTACTGATGTTAATGGAAATGCAGGTCACAGAGTCACAGGTCGCCTCGTAACATACTAGAGGTCAAGTGTTGAGACAACCACCCACCTACCAACAAGATCTGTCCCTGATGCTACAGCACTATTGAAGAGATCCAGCAGCCCAATAAAATACAGGGCACAGAATCCCACTAACTCCACGAACTTTGCATAAGTAAAAGTCGGTTGGTCTTAAATGTTCCTACAAGGTGCAATTTTCTGCCAACTTTATCACCTAAACTCAGTATTTTCCGACCTCTACTGAACAGTGCCTGACCAAAGCCCGACCTCACCTCCCTGAGACATCTTGACTCTGACCTTACCAACAGCTTTTTGTTTCTCTTTTGTTTTCTGACATGTTTGTACTTTTGTCAGAAGACTTCACCATCTCCAGCCTGATCCTCTACCGGTTTGTGAGAAAAGGGCCTGGGCCACAAAAGCTGAATAATGAAGCCTCACTGATCAGATCAGCCAGGCCATTACCCCAAATCACCCAACGTTTTCCAGCAAAGACTCATTAAGTGTCAAAATGTCCAGTTATCGCAAACCTACAGCCTCTACCAAGTCCGGAGACACCAAGTTACATTTTTTGCAGATCTGAAGCTCAAAGCCCAAAATCACAAATCAAGGCTAAGGAAACCAGACCATCATCTCCCTGGACAATGCAGGGTGACTTACTTTATATTTGGTCTTTTTGAGAGAACAGAGAGTAAATTTCTCTTTGACTGGAAACTTGCCTGCAAACAAATTTACAAGAACCCACCTAGCACAGAAACACTGTAAATCATTTCTCGGTGGTACAAGATTTTAAAAGCAGCAGTGCTGCTACATCTGCTGCAATACCTTTCCTTGACTGTTGGTTGCAAATGCCAAGATAGTGCAGGTGGGTCTGAGGTCAGAAACTTTTGTAGGACTTTACCTGCTAAATCCTAAATGCACAGACCAGACATGAAGTTTTGTCATGCTCTTAGCTCTGCATCATGGGAATAACCTTGGTTTCAGGAACTTTACAAACATTAAATACAACAGAAGAACTAAAAATAGAAGACTCAGATTATGCATCTGAATTAAAGCTCATCAGGAAGGACTACAAATCCACATAGGTTAGTGTCTTCACAGTCTAGTTCTTCAGGGAATATTATTTATTTATTTACTATGATGTGATGCTGCTGCTACATATGCTAAGTTTCAGTTAGCATCACACTAACTATCTCGCTACAGGATCTCTGATATTATTATTATTTAAAAGTTAAAAAGTCAGATGAAATTACTAATGGACATTACACAAAACTACTGCTACTACTGCTCAGTAAACTACATTGTCGAGAGTAAACGCACATCACCAACACCAACATGTCCACCAACTTGGCACAGAAAAGATACTACAAAAGGATGAAAATCATAACAAATCTAGTCTTGTAGTCTTGACAATGGCAGTAATGTGAAAGCTAAGCTAGTCAATTCTGTGCGCTAGCTAATAATCAGGATCAGGTCTACAATGTTTAAGTCATGGGATTTGGTGACCGTTAACTACCATACATAGTTTTTCGGAATTAAGTTCCCATGGAGCAAACCAGAGGGGCTTGACTTCAGTGCTCTCTGGTAGAAGGACGTATGTTAAGGCATATTTGTAGTGCAATTTCATGTTAGTTAATGGCCCACATAAAATATATGTAGATAAGCTATATCTGTGATGCACTAATATCAGTCATTAGTCACTTAAGACTTGACTTGGACTAAAGAGAGAGTGATAATGACTTATCTCTGGTATGAGCCTTAATCTAAATGAAAGACATGAGAGACCATGAACATCTCTGTTTGTCTTGTCAGGTATTTATTGTGGTAGCAAAACAAATCCTTAAACATTTCCATCTGGTTACTTTATCTGTTTGAAAAGGATCATGTAATGAATTCAACATGTGTAAATTTCTCTAGTTAACATTTACAACATCAAATCATTTCTTTAAAGAAAAAGTACCCAGTCAGCCAGCAGTGAAACAATTCTCTTTGAACCAGTGTTTCAAACTTCAATAAGCTACATTAAACTATAGCCACATATAGAACAGACCATTAATCATGTTTCGTTTGAATGCTTATGTAAAGTATCTCATTAGATGTGGAGGATATGACTTTGATACTGAGGCTGCTGAGTCCACACTTAGAATCAACCTACTTGCAGTGGGTGTAACTGTACAAACAATGTCTCCTGTTTAGATTATGATATATGGGCATATCTGGCATATTAATAACTCTGTTTGTTGAATAAGAGAATGAGGCCAGATAATGAATTCACAGTATATTAGCAATTGCTGTGCTGTATAGACTGTTTCCCAGCAACGCTATTTCAAGATGAGGAGTTGAGGGGGAGTTGTTGTGCGGTTAACTGTGCGAATCACAAAAAATGATGGGTGGAAAATGTTCAATATCAAAGAGGTTAACATTTATATCAGCACAGAGTGCATACTTCTGTGCGTCTAGGGATATGGTCAGATCCCTGCTTCACAATGCGGAGGAACAGCACCTTGTTTATGATGAAGCAGCATACTGTTTCACTGTGTATCTAAGGTTAAGGTTGGGGAAAAGTTTGTTTGTACTTAGCTGATCCATATACAGCAAGAGATATGTCAGATTTTATAGAGGCAGATTGAAAACTTTGGATGGAGGATGAATCAGCTGTCTGTATGTGGTGTGCCAGAAACGAATGAAGTGATGATACATGTCAAATAAAAATGTCTGCTGTAATATTAACTAGAGGAGGCCAGTAAATCATTTAATAATATTGATTATATATTTTATCTATATAGCACTTTTCATGATACTCAAAGACACTATAGGAGGTCATAGGTTGTATGTTGCAATCAAGAACACTGCCTGAAACAGTAGTTAGCAAGTTTCTTTGAAATTGACCTAATAACTGAAAGTGAAATGATTCAATCTGCTGAATGTTAAATCAGGTTTCTACCAAGTGCGATGTGAAGATTCAACTTGCTGTTGGCAGCACAACGGAATTTTAAGTATGGAGCGTGGTGGTTTTGTGAGGGGTTTGGTTGTCATAGAGGCTGTTCACATTTGGTATAAACATCAGTTCCCGAGTGATCGGATCACAAGTGGACAGCTCCACTCAACTGACATCCTCTTTGTGAAGCAGCAAGAAGAAGCAACAACAACAACAGACAATGGATTACACGCTGTCTGATCTCCAATTGGATCACTGATTAACTGTTTGGACTCTCTTAACCTGCCATTGTTCACAGCAGATGCCTGTGAGCACATTCTGTTTCAACTAACCTTTGAACTAGTGGCTGTATTATCCCCCGACTCCCTTACAAAATCGCTTAAATTTAAAAGTTGTTGAGTGAGGAATGACTTTAATAACTTTGCATAACTGTGCCATGACAAATTCAAAATGATTCATGCCTTCCTGTAAATTTGGCTTTAAATGGCACTACATTGTGTTGTTTCTTTCCTTGTAAACTGTGTTAGTTTGTTACAGAATCTCTGTACCACCACATCTGCTTCAGTGTTTTAAGAGCGTCATACCTCCCTTCATTTAGCAGCTGGTCATTTCCACTAAATTCATGAAAAAGACACCATTTTGTTTTAACTGGATCCAGTGTAGGCAACTTATTTGACACCCAAGGATAAAATACCCAGACTTTGTAAGTTATGGAATCAGGATGAACTTTATAAATGTTGTAGAATGCTGTTAACAACAAATTCTTCATGATGTGGGCACTCTTGTTAATACAGCAAGTGCTATACATGAAGATTTTTATTTGTGTAAAAAAACAAACAAACATCGTATTTTGTGTTTATTTGCATATTGTATGAGGAAGAGAGGATCCAAACACAAGTGGCCACTCAACACACATATGGAGATGCATTTTAATGCCAGATGTGAACTGACGTGCTGTCTACACATATTGATAAGAAACATGAACAGCCTCACACTTAACTCCTTCTATACGCAGGCTAGTATCTTGTTAAATTGTCAGCTAGTGTTCATCTTTTGCGACGATTGTTCAACCATAATGGGTTTCAAGACCATCCAAGCCTGACATTGCTATGCAAAAAATGAATGGGACATTTACTTTTGGAGCTCTGGAAACTCACAATTACCTCTGCTAGTTTGCAGTTCTATTGTGACATGAGGACTCTTGGAGGAAAATGGAATCCATTTCAAATATAATAGTCTATTTTGGCTTTAGTGAATACAAATGCTCACCATGTAGTGTCAGACTCCAGCTGCCAGTCTGTGTTGGTGAGCTCTGTTGTGATGGCCCCATTCATATCTTTTTTTCATGTGGAGAGAAGAGTGGTGGTATAATCACCAGACAGTAGTCATCACTGTGAGGGGAGCTGGAGGGCAGCAATCTTCTCTCTGCCGTCTGTGCCCCTCGCACACGCAGTGGTTGACACTCTGTCACTGCCTGATAAAACAATTCGACTGACACGCGGCTGCACGCGCATACTGTAGGGGCATAGCTGCACATGCTGCAGTAGGCACCTACAAAATACAGGACACACACATTGCGGAATAGATGCATGGACAAACACAGACACTGACTAGCAGGCACACACATACACATACACAGACACACACACAGACACACACACATACACACACACACAGGAGCAGGCATGCAGCCATTTCGGCACAAAACTTCTGACTTCTTTTCGTCCTTAACATTTTTGGTTTAGAGCGATAAGAATATGCTAGTCGGTCCTTTTGTCTGAGCCACATTTCTGAATAGGATGATTAAGATTTTCACAGAACAACGGCATATTTTGTCGAATGTAAAATTCTTACTGGAAGCATGCATGATGTGATGAGCAGTTCTTGTGCTGTGGCCAATTTGTCTTCATATGAAATCCATGATTGCGTTATAATACCTCATTATTTCACTACTTAAGGATGGATTTGAAGATGATTGTCCCTGTTTACCCCCCAGGATTCTTTTGTTCTCAGGTATAGAACAAAAGTGGATAATAAAGGAGTGCACTTTGTGTGTCATTAAACATCTGCTCTCTACTGATAGCCACAGAGAACCACATTATACACAGCATCGATTTAAAGGCAGACTGGTCTGTTATTTTTTTCCAATACCAGACAATGATGTTGGTAAGGTCATAGCAGGTAGAGGTTATACGCCATTGTATCTGTCTGCCTTTCGATTCCTTGTTTCCATTGGAGGCTAAGCCTTTCTTGTACAGAGATTATAGGTTGTATATCAGAGTCATATGTCTTCCAACTCTATAAAGTGTCCTTCCATCTCTCGAAATGTGGCTTAGTGAGAGTAACATTTGGAAAATGACCACAACGAGCAATTTGTCAAGCTGTGCTGACTGGTGTGCTCAATTCAGTTTCTTCTTCTCTACGATAGCAGAATTACGGCTGAGTGTTCGCTGACCTAATCCAATAGAGGCTCCATACGGACGGAGTAATGTGATTTCCCAGGCTTTTATTCTGTGTCTGCAGCTGGATAGAGAGGGGCCCCGAAGAGATGGCATCTGAATTGGGGACGGCTGCCTAAGAGAAGCAGCCCTGGGCGAGGGAGAGGACAGGACATAATGTATGTGACTGGGACTGCAGCCATGACACAGAGCATAGGGGTGAAGGAAAAGGACACGCCAGGGTCAAGTGATTCTAATAAGGCTCACAGTGAAGCATCAGTTCACCTCTGCTATTGACTACCAGTGTATTGACCTATTTTTTTCTCTTCAGGTCACCTGAGGTTAGAGGTGTATAGCAGTGGCCTGCTAACCTATCCGATATGCTAATTAGTTGACCTTGAGAGATTTGCTGCAAATGTCACGTCAATAAAACTGGTCCTACATTGACTAAAGACATGAAACTACTGGAACTCAATATAGTAGCATTTCATAACAATAAAGGTAGATGACACGTTCTTCAGTTAAATGCAGAGTTTTAAGACTAAATAATGCTTGAATCTCACAATGTTGTGTTTCCAGAAGTAAAACGACAAAGAAAACTCACGACAATGCTTTTGTGTAAATTAGCCTCTAGTAACAGGGCATGTTCGTGGATGTCGCATTGCTTTTAGGATTCATTAATCTATATTTTTGCTAGTCTATTTATTTTGTCATATTTAAGCAATGTGTCCCTGTAATAGAAAGATAAGCATGATTATGTGAATACTTCTTTGCCTTTTGCTTAACGCAGCTTTAGAATTAAATTATATTTTAATTATATTATATATCAATAATTCATATTCATTTCATTTACATTTTCATTATAGATTGAGATAGCAGATCATTGCCCAATTTCCACTTTTACAATATACCCCAATGCACTAGATAATATTGGGTACCTTGTATTTAAGCTGAATATTTCAAATGCATCCTGGAGCACAATTTGTACAGCTATGTGACAGAGTGCACTTACAAATAAAAGTGAATCTGCTCCGATTTTGGATCTGTTAGTTGTGGCCCGGCTCCAGGCCCGCATTTAATATCTTGTGTTTGAGAGCTCTGTTGTTTTCCCCCAGATGGAGATGCCACTGCGCCAGCCTGTCATCGCCTTTATAGGTAGGACCAAGGTTAGAAATGTCATCGAACTGTGCCAGAGCCAGAATCCAAACAAATATAGCAACAAGCATTGGTAAGAAAAAAGGTGGAGTTTATAAGCCTGTGAAATGAAACTGACCAGAAACAACACTTACGAATGGCACCATGTGCTGAAGGCATCTTGTTTTTAGATTAAACTAGAAGAGACTTTTAGATATTATGAAAATATGAAGATTATAAATTTGCCTTCTGGTACATGAGGAAATATAAGATGAGGAATAAGGAGGGATTCAATATTTATTCTTGTTTCCCCCTCAAAGGCATGAGGAGCAATGTTAAAAAAGCTTTACAACCACGAAGCTTGGTTTGACAATGAAATGGTAAATAGTTCAATCAGCTTTACTCAACATATGACAAAAACATCATCTTACATCAATGTACATGATAAACTGGAAGTTAAGTGGCCCCACTAGTACTTGCACAGCTTCAGTCTCAGCTGAAATGGATTAGTGAGAGCAAAGTTCCTCCCTTCCCACACAGAAAATGACTAACAAGAAGTGAATGTCGGACTGAATAATGGCAGTTCAGTCAGATCAACAGTCTATGTTCGTTGTGCTTGAGAGACCTTTTTTTGGCTTTAGTCAGTGTGGCTGCACCTCAGGATGGAAAACAAACTGTGACCTCAAAATAATAGTAGTGGGTGTAATCAGTATTGGTCTTTGAGAGGTAATTTTAGAAGGCAATCGATACAAATGATTTTTTCCAGTAGCACTGATGAAGTTTGGAATAGTACCTGACATTTGAGCAGAGGTCTAAATTATCTGTCACCAGGACTGGAACACAGCCGGTAGTTGTGAATCATTGCTATGGCGGTAACAGAAATACGTCTGTACATTCGTATATTGATTCCTGACCGTTAAAGTTTCCCCTCTCAAAGTTGGATTCATATACATATTTGTTAAATTTATCCTGTGGCTCAGTTTCTCATCTCGTAGGTCATTTTCCCTCCCCCGTCGGCTAATCTGTTGCTGGCTGTGATTCCATCTCCACTCTCAATCACAGACATGCCCTCGAGGCACCGTGACATGCACGCTGCCTGTTTACAGCAGGGTCATAAAGAACCTTGCCTGCATCAATATTCCCATATCAGTCCTCTCTGTTGTGCTACAAAACCACACACTGGCAGTCAGAGAGGCATCTGATCGAGGTTGTGTAATCGCTCTGGTAGCCAACAGCCCTGTGCTCCCAGGATCTAAAGGGCTCTTCAATTTTCTACTGTACCTGAGACAGCAAGGGCGTAATAAGCTCATTACTGAGATATACTGCGGAGCACAGTGTGCATATACATTTGTGTATGTGTGCCTTTATGTATGCATGTGAGTTCCCCGTATCTGTCCTGATCTTGGATAGAATCTAATCCTTGACCCTGGGATTGTAATGAAGAGAGCCGACAGGCTAGCTAAGCATGGCTTTATATGCTAATGTATATCGTAATCTAGATTCACTGTTAGAGCGCGGACTGAGTGTCATAAGCTGACAGTTTTTCCCTTTTTCGGATTCCCACTGCTGAACTTCTTCTGCAGCTGTGTGAATAAATTATTCCAACTTATTTAGGGCAAACTTGGTTTGTAGATATATTGAGCTGAACATTCAAGGCTGGCTGCGTTATAATCTACCAGTAACAGCCACCTGGGAAATACAATTTCACTGTCTCATTCATTGACAAACAAAGGAGAACATGCACTATTGGTAGACGTGCACAGGCAGCAAAGAAGAGCTTCATTATGTGTTGTTCTGTGTTGTAAACAGAATCTTTTATTGGGTTATTGTTAATTGAAAAAATGATGTTTTTTTAGGCTTTAATAATGTTTTAATATTTTGTGCAGTTGTTCTTTATTGCAGTTATGGATTTTCTTACTTGTAATGTAGAGCCTCGTTGTTAGGCTGGTGTTATTCGAAACAGACACCCATTCCCCACCTTTCCCTTTAGTTTGATTTAATAACTTCTCTCTAAAAGGTAACATCTAAGGATTCTGGTCTTGTTTTTTGAGAATTATAACAATATTTATTGTTTTCATTGTGCTCAGTGTGAAGCTGTCCTCGTCACGGTCCCTGTCCCACCGTGAAGTCAGGCTCAATTCATCATACCAAAATAAGACAGCTGTAGATTTTCCATTTGGCTCACAGACGTGACTGTTGAGGTGAAGCAGACTAGGCTTTGATTACATCTGGTTTACGTCAAACGATGCGATGAACCATGGTGTCCTGTTGTGTCTGTGGAATGTAAGAGTTCTTAAACTGTAGGAGCAGTGATCGTGAACAGTTCCCCCATAGCTTTTTTAGTTATGGCAACATAACATACACTGCTTTGCTACTTCCTTTCCATCTCTCTGTGTTTGACCTGTCTGTCATTGGTGCATCCTCACACCTATAGTTGTATTTCAGCGCGAGGGCCTTCCCTCAGGGGGCTCACAGACAATAAAGTCAGTGGTCACTCGGGATTGCAGGGTCTGCTGTCAGAGCAAGTGGCATTGTGATGAATGGGAGTAATCTCACAGCTGTTACAGAATCACAAACACTTGGGGGAGGGGAGAATAGGACGCCTTTTGCCGCGTTATGTGAGTGAACACAAAATTTATTATAAATATACATATACATAACAATTCCTACTTTCTCTCTCTAAATATACCTTGTTTACCCTAAGCTGTGCACATATTATGTATGTACACAAAGTACTGTATGTTGCTACCATTACAAAAAGCCATGCAATATCTACAGTACAGTATATGGTGTGTCTATGAAACCTACATTTATTCTCAATAAATAGTAATAAATTATCCACTTTTTGTTTTTGTACATTCTATTGCACATATTATTTACATTACTGCTTTGGATTAACATTTTCCCTTTTTCATCATGACCTGATGTCAGTTTTAGCTGCTTTAATTGATCCTAAAGGTAATGAGTTCCTCTACTCCACGTCCTCAGAAGACAGGCATTTCTGTCGGGCATCTTTGTCCTCAAATGTCACCTTTTTGTTCCTCTTTGGGTCGATCCAGGAGTTGTGGATAATGGCATTGTTTGGAGTAGGATCCGCCTCAATGATCGACACCACTCGCTTCTTCATCTTGCTTTTCAAGACTTTCTGGAACTTCTGCCTTGTGAAGGCATAGAGTAGAGGGTGAAAGATAGTGGTCCCATAGGCCATGACCAGGAAGCCCAGTCTCAACTTGACCATTAGGTCACTGGGACCCACACTCAGGATGACTGTGTTGAGTATTGTGATGGGCGTCCAGCACAGCAGAAAGGTAGACACAATCAGGAGGGACATCCTGAAAACCCTCTTTTGGCGCTCTCGCCTCTCTCTGTGGCGCTTAACAGCCCTGCGCAGGGCGATGATGACAGACACAGAGGTCCGCATACCCAATGTGGGGTTGCGGCTGCCGCTGCTTTGGGATCCATCCGTGGCCTCTTGCTGCGTTGTCATGGCCGTCATGGATGGTCGCTTTTTCCTGCGAGCCTTCTTCTTCTGTGAGGCGTGGAAACGTGTGCCAATGCGAATATTGAGCGCCTGCAGGATCTTTGAGTAGGTGATCAGCATGACAACGGCAGTGAAGAAGAAAATAGGGATCTGAGCAAGCAAGTGGTAATAGAGGCCAAGTTCTGTGTAGTACTGATTAGTGTGGACGACATTCTCCACCGCTGTCTGGTTCAGGTCAGCATGGCCCTGGGCAAAGAAGCCCACCTCAATAAAGGGTACGAGGAAACTAATAAAGGATAGCACCCAAATGGCAGCCAGCAGGGCCAGGGCACGGCCCATGGTCAGCACCCGGTTGGCTGGTTTAACTGAGATGTCGTAGCGATCAAGGGTGATGGCAAGCACATTAGCAGCAGTGGCGACACTAGCGAAGGAGACACAGGCTTCATGGAAGCAGCAGACGAGAGCGGTGTCTCCCTCCAGGGAAAGCAGCACCACCACAATGGTGAGGGGGATGCAGCACACACAGACTAGCACATCCAAAACATGGAGGTTCATAGTGACAATGTTACTGACAGAACTAATGAGGTTCGACTTCATACAGTAGAGGGCAAGGACAGTGAGGTTAGAGCTCAGGCCCAGGAGGATTTCCAGCATGAGGAAGCCAGTCAGGGAGACCTGAAAACTGACAGGATAGGGATACGGGCTGGGGGTTGCCGGACTCATGGTGCGGCTGATGGGTTCAGTGTTGTCGGTGACCGTGACGTTGCTCATGGTGGCTTCTTGTTCAGGGCTGGGAAGGATATGCATTATCCTGCGTGTGGGAAGAAGAGAGAAGAGAATTTATAAGGAGAAAAAGGACGAGAAGAGGTCCGCCTATTTTACATTTCTCAAAAGCAATAATGAACACACATTCTTAGAAATCTAGTCAGACGTAATGCTGCTGGTTATAATGATGAGAAGGCCTTTTCGGTTTAAACAAGAAATTCTGAGAACAGACACTTTAATAGTGATGGCATTTTTTTCAGAATATCCCACCACACGAACAGCATGACTAGCTAATAACTATCTCGCCTCAATCAGCTTCGACTTTTGTTATCGCCAGCCTTCATCAGACAGTTGCATCCACAGAGGAGGCTCATAATAGAAACACTTTGAAGCCAATTAAAATCTTATAACCTCGTAGCTTTAATGGCTTTGGTAAGAGTGGTGGTGGCTTAGTTCCCTAGCCTCTGTTGAACACTCCGTTAAAGTAGATAGTAATATTGCAGGACGGGGGTAGGTGATAAAATACTGGGCCTTGGTCCTTAGTCACCAAACTTGACATTTCTGGCAGCAATTTAATCATTGTCAAAATGAGGAGGTGATTCATGATTCCCATAATGTTCCCCTAGTGTGTACCTCATCACTAGCAGGTGTCCAGCACTCAGAGGTGCCATTCAAATACAGGATGTTTGTTCAGGACTTACATGATTGAAGGACTAATGAGTGCACCAGAAACCATTTGGTGTTTGGGACTGTAATTAATGTTTGGTTCGGAGGAGCAAAATCTAATATACTTCAACACCAGAGTTAATTAAAAATAACTGATTAGCGCAAGCAATATTTGAATCAGCCATCTTCATAGACAAATACACCCAATCTGAACAGGCGTCCATATGAGGTGGAGAACAACAAATGGTATTTTGTAATATTTACCCTTCCCTCCAGCACTATCTGAATTCCAGGGCTGTGTAATCAGGCCATAGAGTCCATGTTGCATCCGCAGAGACAAACATCACATCCAAACATAGCCTTTAGAAAAGTGTTTCCGCTCCAGCAGAGACCCCCAGCGAGGCCTTTCCTTTCCTTTCCTTCCCGGAGAGGCTGACAGCCAGAAAAGCACCTGTCTGTCTCACCAGGGACTGTCAACGGGCTGCTAGCTTCTTTTTCCCCTGACCTCAATGGCAAGAAAAGTAAGGAATCAGCCACCTGCACCCAGTGAATGTTAAAGAATATAGGCTAATGTTCTCTACAGTGTTTCTCAGATTCTTCCTCTGTTTGTTTGGTGATGGCGCGAGCGCTGATGGATGAGTGGAACAGGGCTAAGATGTCGGAGCCACCTCCTGTTTATAATCTCATGATATTCCCAGGCAGGAGAGACGCAGCCAACCAAGAAAACAAAGAAACACAGACTCTTTCCCCTGAGCAGGACTGGAATGTACTGCTCGTAGTACGATCCAAATCCTCGCTTTTTGCTTTTTTTTTTTCTTCAGTGAGAATAGTATTGTCAGATCTGTATATACAAAAAATCGTTACATCCATTAGCTTGTACTCCAAGAGGGCAGAGTTTGTCAGGTAGATTCCCCAGTTTACACCATAGTAATGTCCAGAAACTGTCCAGGAGGGGTCAATGCGTCCGAGCAGTGTCCAGGCCCATGTCTCCCCTGGGAGTACTAATGGAACAGGCCTTCACTCTCCACCTCTCTCATCAGTCTCTGTACGCCTGGCTCCAGCCGCCATTGACTTGTAAATCGAGCATAGGTCTCCAGTTTGCCCCTCAACATGCTGAACCCTCAATCACTGGGGGGATGACATGAGCAGAGCAGATTATTACAGTGCACGTGTGTCCAATCGCGTGACATGTGTGATCGCCGTGACACTGGTGATCACTCGTGTTTATGTGTGCACGGAAAATGGAAGGGGGGTTGATTCAGCGATTCAGCGGAAGGTCATCCTCAGGAGGTAGTGGCAGGGAGTTCATGAGGCAGAAAGAGGCCGTCGTGTAGATTTTGCAAAAAAAAAAAAAAGAAGATCCCAGACAAGAACTGGACTTTAGAAAGCAGGATCTGCATGTAACATCATCCGTCCGTCCTTCAGTCCGACATCGTTCTCAGAGTGACCTGAAGAGAGAGAAAGGATAGGGTAATGGGTGATAGAAAGAGGGATAGAGGAGGAGGAGTAGGAGAGGGAAGTGTGGGGGATGCGTTAGTGATAATAAACATATCCTCTGTAGAGAGGCGACAAGGAAACTCTCATTAGCATAGCAACAAGCCTCTGATGTCTTATCGTGTTCCTGTGCATCGCCTGATGCACTTTACATCGCCACTAACGCATTAACATAACAGCAACACTAATAAAGGACTTTCACAAAAGCAACTGGTATTACATCTCAGCCACCCATTGTCAGACTGAAGATTGACTGGAGTAATATTTTTGCTTTTCTGGCCGAGTATAGTGTGAATTATTAAAGGAAAAATGCTCGGTGTAATATGCTGTGTGTCACTTGTACAGCCACAGCGGGGATGCTAGTGTCATACAATTTTCATGACAGGGCCGACTGGATGAGAGCTTTAGTGCGGTGTAATTCCTGGGGGCACTTGTCATAAAGAAACAGATGCCCCCTTGCGTGCCACTAAACGTGATCCATGTAATCTCCTCGGAGGAATATGTCGGTCATTCTTCAAGGTTGTTTCAGGGAGGGATGCCATACTTTACTATGCCTCAATGTCAGCAGAAAATGAGCAACGGGTCCTGCGCTTCTGTACCCGGCAGGAGAGATGATCATACATGTTAGAAAGATGCGTGGTTGCATATCAAGTTTCTGTTGTTCATAGAGAGCCTGACAGTTTGGATTGTGTGTGTGTGTGTGTGTGTGTGTGTGTGTGTGTGTGTGTGTGTGTGTGTGTGTGTGTGTGTGTGTGTGTGTGTGTGTGTGTGTGTGTGTGTGTGTGTGTGTGTGTGTGTAGCAGTAAGACACAAGCAGATATGCACAGTATATGTATATACAGACATTGGATTGCATGAACACATTATCAAAAACCTTTTAGAGTGTGATGCCTACTTGGAATTCAAGACAGAATGTATTTAAATCAGTTACTGAGATGGTTTCACTTGAACCATAACCCTGTTTTTTTTCTCTTTTTTTCATTTAAAGTCTTACAACAATGGATCATAACTGAAGTTATTCAGGTAAAAATGTAGTCGATGGTCTCTGATCTGATGCATTTTGTTGAGATGTTCAGCATTTAGTTGTGTTTGCTGTCACATACGCTGTGCTCAGCTGAGTGCTGTAAATCAAACCAATAAGTAGAGTGCCCCATCAAAACACGGCCAAGCTCACCATGCAGGGTAAACACAGATGCTCCGGTGCTGGTCCACACACCACGCTGTACAAACAATCTAGGTCGACTGATAGAAACTGCCGGTTTATCTTCTGCCCCCTCCAGCAGTAATCCAAGAAGTGGGATTGAATATTGATGAACACACGAGGGTCACACAACTGACAGACGTTCTTTCCCTCCTGAGTCCACAGAGATTAGTCCTTACAGGGATGCTGATGGGATTTTTCTTTTTCTCCCTTTGTCGCCTTTTTCTCTTTTATCCATCCATATGGACCGGTTTCCGAACACTCATCATCTCACCAACTCTCTGTTGCACTCCCTCCCTCCCTAACTGCCTGGATAGGAGTGCAAACCATCACACTCCTGGTATCTCTCTATCTCCCGCTTCGCTCTCCTCTCTCTCCCTTGTTCCCTCTCTCTCTCTCTCTTACTGCGGAGGTTTGCAGTGCTCCCCCAATCCTGATTGGTCCTCTGTAATAGGCTTAACCCTTTCCTCTCCAGCGAGGGGAGGTATTTCCTTTTGTTCTGACTCTATCCTCTCCTCCCTGACAGTGACTGTGACACCCCGTGTGGGGCTGTAGTGATTTGGAGGAAGAAAAAAAAAAAGCTTCTACTACGCTTTTGCACAGGGGCTTTAAGATGTCACTGCGCTAAACACACAACCTGCTGCAGAGTCGGCGAGGCAGGCTGGAAAAAACAGCAGAAAATTCTGCAATGATGTATTAATTAGCTCTGTCACGATGTAATGAACACGTAATGTGTTTGTGTACCATAGAGGGGACGATGAGGATGGACAGGCAGCAGAGAAGCGATATCTTTCGCATCGATTTTGCGCACACACATGGCTCTTAGTATGCGCGTGCAAGTGAGCATGAGAGGCAGCAGTACTGACAGAGGGGAGATAAATTCTTGCAGCTGTGAGTGGGAGAAATGGATTATGCAGGAGAGAATGCAAGTCAGAAAAGAAGAGATAGAGGACAGAGGCTCTGATTGATAGTTTCAATTAAGTTGCTCCGTCAGATCAGTAAGAGGTTGACCACCCTCCATTCTTTTGTCAAGGCTCATTTGTCAGGTGCAATTATTGCCACAGGGCATCCTGGTACCTGACAACCTCCGGTGAAGAAGAGGGGGGCATCTGCTGCCACGGCTCTGCCACCTGATAAACTATCAATTAAAGCCCACAGAAAATCCATCAGGTGGTGTTAGTCTGACGGTGACAGCCTCATAAGGACGCGTTGCCGGGCAGATGTTTCGGTTAGTTTTCAAAGTCATCAAAGTCGACTTGACACACAAGAGAGACCAAAGATGTAGCAGGGGTTGTAAACTGTTTCCACCACTGGAAGGAAACACTCTGTCAATTAATCGATTAGCTGATCGACTGTTACAATCGATTTAGTCGTTACAGTTCCAGATCTTCATATGTATGGATTTGCTGCTTTTTATCCTCCACCAAGGTTATTTATGTTTCCACCTGCGTCTGTTTGTGAGTGGGTTGGTTGGTTTGTCAGCAGGATTACAAAAAAAGAAAAAAAAAAACAAGAAACAGATTTCCAAGAAACTTGAATGAAGGATTGGTCCGGACCCAGAATAGACCCCATTAACTGTGCAGATCCAGATAAAAGGGATGGATTCTTTGTCACTTCCTTGAACATGGTGAGATAGGAGGGTTTTTTTTTTTTTTTAATTCGATTTGGGGGAACTTATTCATGGGTCTTATTTAATGGGTTGGTATCTATGTGTTTATGCACTTTGATGCTGAACCAAATAAAAATCCATCTTTCACCACACAATGTACACTGGGCATTGTTTTGTCGTCTGAGGTGTTGGCTGGCAAACATTTTAATAATGATGTTTTGGCACAAAGAAATAACGAGACGAAGGTCTTTCTGCAGAAATGCTGTGATTTGTTTTTTTTTCTGGTTGTAAGTGTAGTGGACAATGTGAGGGAGTTATTTCTTTGACACAGTTTTTTTCAGGAAAAATGAAAACTGTGGAGCAAAATTGATTATTCTTTACTCCTTCATATCTAAAATATGAAACACATTATCATAGATGAAGCTACCAAGTGGTATTTAAAGTGGTTAAAACGAACTCTACCATCCCCAGCTGCAACATTAACGTGACATTCATGCATCAATAATTTCAATCCAGGATTATTTCAAATTGATTCATTTTGTTTGCAATTGGAAAAATGCTCAATGACAGATACCACAAGTGGCCAGGCTGATTATCCATCCATCCAGAGAAATATCTGTCAAAACAATCACAACATGATTTTTTCTCTACTGTGTGCAGTCGTAGCTGGTATAATACAATCATTGTGAGGTTTGTCATTTTGGGCTCTGAGGAACTTAGAACTGTATGTTTTAGTTCTGTGAAAAAACACATTAATTGATGAAGACGACAATCACCGCAGCTGTGCATCTTGCATGATGAGCTCTGCAGTCGCAGCTTACTGAGTTTCTGTGTGGAATGTCTTCCTCAACGCTGTACTTTTGGCAAACCATGTAATCTAGAACAAATTGAAGGTCAAGGGGGGAAACCTCAATTACAATCTGGTAATACTGAGGGCACTGGACACCCCTCATCATACAGAAACACAGTACATGTTTGTCTTCCAATTGACACACGAGGACCACTGCACACTGGAGGATTAAGATGAGCAAATACTTGCACGTTTTTGAGCCCATCATTAACTCCAATTCTCACTTGATCTTCACACTGAATGATATGGGGCTCGGCATGTGTGTCGAAAGTACTTGTGTCTGTCTGTGTGTGAGGCTGTGTGTGGATGGAGGAAAGATTAGAAAGTTTGACAGATGGGTGGGGGCAGAGAGAGCTTGTCTCTTTGGTGACTGGTGTGTATCGGTTAGCGTAGTGTGAGCAGCTCTTTTGTACATATCAGTAGGTTTGTGTGCATGTGTGTCCTCAAGATTACGTGTTTGTGTACCTCGATGTATGTACCCGACGTCAAGTACCTGCTTCCTCCACGGGATCCATCTGCACGCCTCTGGCTGTCAGACTATAATTACACAGCAGTGCCAAGCAGCTCCTCTGTCGCTCCCTGCAACTCAAGGCACCGCACGTTTCATAAGACGCATCCTGAGGAAAGGGGAAGGTGGACACATATATCAACGCTGGACTTAACACTTCTCACGGTCCTTTGGGAATCTTTCTCATTTTAAAGAGTGGTAAACATGCTACTGCAAAAACCCCTGCATTCCCAAAAACCTCAGAGTTCAATAGAAGAATGATGTTAATATTTCATTCCCATTAATATTTCATCCAGATTTTTCTCTGTCCCCAGACTCCACTGTCTGATATTCACTACAGTTTTTCTTCGCTTTCACTCTGAGTTTCTGTAGATGGCCATGGATATGCTGTGTACATGTGCCTGTCGGTACTCCAGTGTGTGCATTGCTTTTGCTTATACCACACTTGTTGTGTGTTCTCACCCTCCATGGTACAATGTGTGGGTGTGTGTGTTGTGTGTGTGAGGAGGACCCTCTCTGGCCTGGATCATCAGGTGAAGAACATGCAGATGCGCCGTCGCTGGCCATCTTATTTCAAGTCTGTGCTTTGCATGCCAAACATCCGCAGGCAATCGAGCAATAGTGGGATGGAAGCGGGCAGGCCCAGAGGACCCAGCATACAGACTTTTATCTCCTCCCTGCAGCAGGCATCCTGCACTTCCATTTGGTGCCACTGTGATTTGCTCCAGATTGCTTCAGAACAGAGTTAGCTCAGTGCAAATGGGGTGGCAGGGTTTCAAATATTGTAGCAGTCTGCTGTCGTCTGATCAACTTAAATTGCCCTTTTCGTAAACCCAGAGGAGCTCCCAGTCCATGGACCTGGGTGCTCACACAGAGACGGAGAAACACAAATAATGTCTCTTGAGCTGCTCTTGTTTTTGTTCCTTTGTTACATTTGTATTTCTGTATTTTTCTTCCTCGATTATTCCACAATTTCACCCACTTCCTAAACTATCCATAGAGCGCCGCAGTGAATTTTGCTGCTTAAAGGATGTTGGCCAAGAAAGAAGACGAGTAGGAGATGAAGAGAAAAAGAAACATTCCAAGGTCTTCTGTTTTTGACCACAGGGCAGTCTGCTTTGACGTCAGTCCTCGGGTTCCTCCATGCTCAGTTGGTAAGAGATGAAAGTCCCCTGGATCAAGCAAGAAGAAGAGGAGACGAAAAGAAGGCCACCCCCACGTCCTTCGGTGTTAAAAAACTGGAGACTGATGAGCAGCAGCTGGCGACAAAATGCAACCTCAGTCCTAGAGGAAATGTTAATGTATCCTCTTCCATCCTCGTACAGGTCCATTAGTGCTGAAGTGGCTTCATTTGTACGTGACATTTAGCAAAGTATAGTGTGTAAGGGCTTTCGGAACCCTTGGTAAAATACGACTAATTTGGGTACACAATGGATTACAGTCCTCAAATTGTTGTGTAATTATTTTTTTTTAATTATGTTCCACTTCTAAAATGATTATGGGGAACAATGTAATTACAAAGAGTGACAAAACAAAAAAACACACGAATAAACTCACAACGATTAATGGAGACTAAATATTGCATCGGAGCAGAAAAGGTCCGTAGGTGCAGTTATTCTCGCATTTTGTTTTCCTCTGATGTTGTGCAGACTCTTTCGTGAAATTAGTTTTCCGCTGATCACAAGACAGTTATCTGTCCGACGGTCATTTGTTTTTGCCTGATCATGAAATAATTATTTCCGCCATCTCGACAATCCAATTGCAATCCCAAATTGTCTGCTTGTGAGCAACAGATAACGCGCACTAAAGTCTGACATGGTAATCATCTATTATGAGCAATCATAATTCATTCTCTTAATGTCACTGCTCACATTTGACATCAGCATGTTATTGCATAATGCAGCTGCAACCTGTCATACTCTGTCTAATGCAGGTATTACACCACGTTAGATCGGCACAATAATGGCCTGACCTACCAGGTGTTGGGTGTTGGGATCAACAAATGCGCATCGGGAAAGACAGTTGCTTGTTTTATCACGTGCTAAATATTGGCAGAAAACAAAAAAAAAACAGCATCTGTGATTCCTGGTGACATCCGACAAAAAACTACCTTCCCTAATTTGACATCTGTGATTGTTGTGGCATGGACCCTGGCAGGCCGCGGGAGTGCTGTGACTGAGAGGAGGAATCATGTCGGTGTTGGTGGTATCTCCTTTCCAATCACTTGTGTACATGATGCAAGAAAGATGAGAGATGGCAAGCTACGATTGCTGCGGAACAAAAGTAATGTGTAGTGTGATGCCGGCAGTACATTACTATAGTATTCTTGTAGGGACTGATTTTTGTTCCTCTGTTTGTTCTGGAGTGGCTGAATTGAGGCCTGCTGAACTACTGGAAATAATCACCAAGAAATAAAGATACATTGTATTGCACAATTTTTAAAATGAAGCAAAGTCTAGGTTTGCTGTTGTACCATAGTAACATTACAGGTGGGTCGGTTTCATTTCAAACCACCGAGGCCGGTGCAGCTTTGTTTCTCCTTGTCACCAAATCTAGCAAATAATGCTGCTATTGAATTTCAATTTTTTCGGTGTTGTGGGAACAGAAGACTCCCATAAAGTGGGACTGAGAGATACACAAAAACAAATCGCACAGTGTTTATTTTGACAGACGTTAGGACTGTGGTGTGAGCCACCATTTCAGTGGGAATTTGTTATCACTGATAGGTAATATAAAATGATAACTACAGCATGTGATTTTCTGATGGGGTCTACTAAAATAAGCATGTTCCCTTCTGTCTGGAGAGTCCAATTTGTAGCTTGGAGCATCTGTGTAGCACCACGCTGCTTAATTTTATGGCATGTGTGTTGTGACACATTTTGGATATTACACTTGGCCATATTGAGACTTTGATAATATTTTGATCAATGGTTCAGCCCCTCCCATAAGTACACTTATTATTTATATTATATATAGTATGCTGTTTGTTTCAGTATTCTTAGTTCCTGTCATTTAAGGATTTTTTTTTTTATTATTGTCACTGTCCTACAACTATAAGTCAAATGTTGATTATAGCAGGTGCCACAGTTTTGTAATCTTTCTCTCTCTAGCAGTGTCTTCCTCTCTCCCTTACTCGTCCTTCCCCCTCTCTACCATTGATTTACAGTCCTGGTTGTATTGTGGGTCGGTAAGGTTAGAGCCGTAAAGTCGAACTAGGCGAAGGCAGCTGTTTAACCCTGACAGTGAGATCAGAGATTGCCCATGTAGACTCTTCAATCCCGAACATCCCTTACACACACACACACACACAGATTCCTTGCTGTTTCCTGCCGAACAGTGACCCCCTCACTGTTCTTCGTCACGGACACGAACAGCTTCTTTTCCATCAGCCCCCTCAGAAGTTGGCCACTTCCTGTCACGGCGCAACATCTGTTTACGTAAGCCATGTCAAAGAGCGGCAACCAAGGCGTGGGAACGCAAAGGGAGAGCGTGGGGGACCCCACACTCATCAGCGGGGAGGTGCGATCCAGCAGAGGGCTGAGTCTTGGGGAGGGAAGCACGTAGACGTCAACCACACACACTCTGCGGAGACACAAATGCACACATTCATGCTCCTCCCTATAGGCACCCGGCCATCTGAGTGCTCAGTGTTTGTCATCATATTTTGTCTGGTCATGCTGCTACCCCTGGGACTTCCTGGCAAAAAATCTCTTTTTTTAATTTCTCCTTCAACAACTAGTTTAAGGATTTGGTTAACAAATATGTTTTTTCATCGACTCACTTGGGGTAACTGGGTCAGCAGGATTTTGATAACATATCTGGAGAAATTGATTAGTTTCCATGCATGCTTTGTACAAAAGGAAAGTTTTCACCCCTGAGGCTGTGTACTGGTGTGTGTGTTTGTGTACGTATGTTTGTGTCTGTCTTGGTAACTTTGTGTTAAGAGTTGAGACTGCCATGCTGTCTGTGGTCTAATCTGTCTGCCCCATTGGCTTTCCTGACTGTCTAGTAATACAATGCTTTATATCAGTATTTAGTAGCCACAGGGCCCCAGTAGAGAGTGGAATCCCCTGTTGGAAGAAGTGACTTGCTTAAGATTACAAAAACCATTAGACTCTGAAGGCCATGGCAACACAGACAAAGGACCTCTTAATGGAGCACAATGGCATTTACTGCCATTGTACGCTATTGTCCCAAAGTAGTGTGCCATAATGGAACTTTAGTTGGCATTTCCTTCAAGTGATTTGTCCATGCTGGCTCACTCATGAGAGAGGTGGAAATAGAGCTAGTTTGATGTTAGCTCCAAGGACCACACTGAGTCTCTTGCATAAGTATTGGTTATGAGGCTTCATTGATGGTGACATATAGTATTTGTTTAGTTTGAAGTGGAGGAAGAAGATCTTAACATCATGTACATTATGTACAGCAGCATATGTGCTGATGAGTGCGCGCATTAATGTAAAGGAGGCTTTGTGGTTGGAACAATTTGGCCTTACAGTGCTTGTTTTTCTCCTCTGGAGCTCCTTTGAGTCGGAGTCTTTGGGGGGATAGAGGGATTAACCTCAAATAGATGGGCCTGTGAACACCAACAGGAGGCCCGCTAATAAGCAGAGTTACTCTTCCTCATACACGTACGCATGTGTTCGCACACACGGCCACACACAAATAAACAAAAGGAGTTTGCATTAGGGATGCACAATTAATCGGATAAAATCCCAATATGACCAAATTGAATAACCAAACTGCAAGAAGCTGCAAATGCAGACAGTGGGAAAAAAAACATCATCATGATGAAGTACTGTAGCGCTGCAAAAATGTCCTCGGTAATCTAAATCTCTCCCCTCCCCACATAAACACACACACATCCTATTATACATTGTTGATTTGCATTAATTGGATTGAATCTTCTCTCTAATCATAATACCAGTATCTGAGTGACCTACCTAAACATTACAAAAACAGAACATAAATCCCTCTTCAGTCCATGATGACGTGTGTTGTTACATCCAAAAATACAGCAGCTATAAGGCATTTAAAGCCTGTCTGTGCTGCACACACCTCTCTCAGGGTTGGACAGCAGTGTTGACAGCGTTCTTGGCTGATTAGCTTGGCTCTCTTATGTTTACAGATGTTAGCCTCAGGTGAAAACGGCTGATGTAATTAGATTGTTATAAGGCAGCTTTTGCATACAGCGCGTGTCTTGTCTGGTTTGTGCTTGTGAGTTCCAGTGTTACGCCTTGTTGACATAGACAGTCTTTTTTCTGTTATTTCCTCCCTCAAACTGCCATTTTTATCCACCCCTCGTCTTCTGCCTTCCCCCGGTTCCTTCCCTCTTGCTTTCCTTGCTAGCACCTTACAATAATTAGCTACCTGTCGTCTTCTGCCTGTCCCCAGTCGCACCTTGTCAGCGAGGCCTCTCTTGTCGGCGACCCACCACTAATGGGCCACTGCCTTGGCTCTGACAGTCGGGATGACCCTTCCTTCCCTCAGCTGCTACCTCTTCATTAAGGCCTGCCTCCAGCTACATTGGCACAAAGATCAGCACCTCTGTCTCTGTGTCTGTCAAACCAACTGAGGATCTTCACAGTACCACACTCTTCCTACCACACATGTCAATATCTATGTCCCGATCCGCACAACACCTCAGCGCTCGTGCACCTGGCGGGATGGTGGCGGGTGCCTGGATGCACGTCGCCTCTCCTGTTCAAAGTGTCTGATGCCTGATTGTTCTCAGTCATGCAGAAGCGAAACCTTGATGACAGTACAACTTCTAAACCGCACAGCAAGATGTCAGGGTATCTGGATGGATGCTACAAAATGTCTCTTTTCCTGTTCCTTCTCCACTGTTTGAATGGAAGGAAATAGATGCCAATTACATGTAATTAAGAGTTAAACGCAGCACTAGGCTGCTCATTCTTGGTCTGTGTACTGTGCTGAGGATGTGTAGCTGTAAATGGAGCTCTTTATTACACCTCAGCGTTCACAGCTCAACCTTTGACAGGTGTGGAATGAAAGATAATTTATCTTGCCACTTTCAGAATTAGACTAATGGCCCAAAATCACTGCAGATTATTTAGCCTGTTAGAGCATCGCAGACACCAGGTGCAGTGTAGTCCAGTCTCCCATGCGTCAGTGGGATGACTGTTGCTCAGGAGTGTGACATACTGCGTGGGTGGCAGCAGTAGGGTGCTGGCCCTGCCTATGGGTGTACCAGGCTGTTGCCCTTGATTGTCTGGCACAGGGTCAAGGTAGCACAAGGCTGGTCACCACCGTCAGCACTTCTCATTGTCAAGGCACACACCATAAGACCACCGGGATCTGCATGACCAAAAGTATGTATCCACGTACGACGGAAGGCGCTGTAAGAATGTTGATGCCATTTATGAGTGCTCACGCTATGAGTCATGTTAAAGCAGACTGCCAAACTCTTTCTATATAATCGATGCGTCCTTGCCGATGACATAGTGGCTGAGTCATACCGCACTCTGACATGTACGTCCTGTGGTTTGTGCTTAATTCCATCTGGGTGTGTCATAAGAAATCAAGCACCAGTTCACTGGAGAGTAGGAAGAACCAATAATGTTATTCAGGTCTCTCTGTGTCGTTGAGTTATTTAGTGATCATTTTCCATTAAGAAATGTTTGCCTCCACTGTGAATTAGTCTCTCTATCAGCATGGAGGATGCTGCTGCTCTCGGGCGCTTACTCATCTCAGCAGAATATGAATTGATCGTACTTTATCCAGGCAGAAATCCAGGCAGGGCGACTTGGAAATTGAATTGAGAGGGGGACAATGTGTGATAGCAATGGGCTGAAAGGGGATGTCTCTTTTTATTCAGAATCAAAACCACAGTTCAAACAGGAAGGAAAGTCAGATCCTACCCATCTGAATTTAAAATGCATATTGTGTATGATCACAACAGGTGAGAAAATGTCCTCGACAAAGGTCCAGAGCTTCATAATGTCTAACTCATGTTATGATTCAGTGCGTTATACCATATATTGAGGTAGCGTGGTAGTAGTGTGCATTTATTTAATGTGACCTTATTTGAGTGGATAGACTGCCTCGTGTCATAGTGGCACTTCCCATTGCTGCTTTTAATAATCACCACAGTCATGTGAGACGTTCAGGGTTTAAAAATGCCCGTGGGAAGAATGAACATGTAAGAGTTAATCCATTTCTTGATGATTTCATTGTCCTCTTTTCTCTTTTTATAGCACAGCATGCAGAAATTCCTCCTCTTTCGTCTGACCGTTGTCCCGTCTGTCCCCTGCATGTTAATTTGCAATTTTTCTCTGAAATAAACAGTTCTGATTGGATAGCGACACCCTGTATATCATGATACAGTGAATTTCGTGGAAAGCCGATGGTGAGGCTGTTGGGAGATAAACTAGATGTCCTAAACTAATGTCCTTTTGGGCATATCCAATAATAAATGACATTTCATCACATTGAAACAAAAAATCTGGTGAATCTAATATTGTACAGAGGAATGCGGTTCATTGATTCGTCCTCACTAGCCAAATATGAACAAAAACACTAAAGGAATAGTATGTATAATGTTTCGCATTGCATATCATCATATCGGCTACTCCTAGAGTGATATCATATGCGACACCTTTAATAAAATAACTGCATTTTCCCTGGTTGCAATATATGATTAATATTCACTGAAGCTAGAACGTGATATACTAAGTCTATTTTAATGACGTCCCTGAGACTGATAGATACGTTCTCGGGGGTATTTAAATGCTGGATGTGATAAGCTATGAAAAGCACATTGACTTCTAAACAGGCTGTGTAGTGGGGCCTGTAGAAAGGAGCCTTGTATCATTAAACAAACAGATTAGATTTTGGTTCCACTTGACAAATTGAGTGTAATTTCTTTTGCTGGCTGGATGATCGGTAAAGATTGGATTTCTGTTGGGCTCTGTAAGAAATTCACAGGAAGGCATTAGCAAAACAAACATCCAACAACTGCTCAGTCTTGATTCAGATGCTTTCTTTCTTACTTTTTTTTTTTTTTTTTTTGCATCACCCAGAGACTTTCGAACAACTGCATGAAATGAAACAATTCGGGGGGAAATCCCAAATGACACTATCTGGCAACAAAGTTTTATTTCTTTGCATTCTGAAACATCAAGACTGATTCACTTTGGAGGAAAGAATAGACGCGAACATGATTTTGAACCGATTTACGTCGATGGACTGATAAGCTGACAGGAGTGTCTGGGTGAGTAATCAATGGTGTCCCCAACAGGAGAGATTTCGAACAGGAAATACATGCTCTGGTGCCAAACATGGCAAGCAGATGGCAAGCAACAGGGCCCTGTCAGTCCAGTGTAGGGTTGTGGGTTTGGAGGAAAAAACAGGAAGAAAAAAAAAAACCCAGTCAGGATGGATGATATCAGGCCATCTGTCTGCCTTACAACAAGGTGTCATTTTTAAGAGGGTGGAAAACTCGCTCTCACTCTTTCTTCAGATCTGGTCCTCAAAGCAGCCAGAACATCACAACTGTCCGTATTCCTCCTCTGTCTTCGAAATGTTATATAGGCCAGTGCCACCATGGCAGTTGCATAATGATGTGTTTTAAAATGTTTCAGTTGGTTTCAGGATACTGCATAGTGACGCTAATTTTCTCCCACAATCTCTTTATTGTAACCTTTAGTCTGCCTTCCCTTTGGGTCTCCGTTTTCCTTTCATCCCCCCACTCTGTCTGCCTCCCTCCACGCGTTATCTTCCTCTGCATCGTGTTGCATTGTGTTTCGTGGGGGGTCGGCCAGAAGCTGATGCTATTAAATTCCCCATCTCGGTGGATGATGACTGAGGCGTACATACGGACGAGGCTGCCTGGAGAAGAGGCGCTGAAGTTCACACACATGTAGGGAGACATTCCGGCTGTTACCAAGTGGAAAGGAGTGTGTCCGCCTACACACTTAGAAGACCAGGAGATGTGTGTGTGTCTGGGCCTGGCTTCAAGGCTGCTGGCTTGCTCTACTGTAGCAGGTGGTGCACATTTTCCATTTACAAGAAAACACTAAGTGTAGGCAGCAAAGAGGAGGTGCTGTCATCTATTCCTGCACCGAATACAGCCGATCTGAACCACTTTGTGGCAGCACGGATGGTCACGTTGTATTGATGCACTTGAAACTGGCTCAGTTTTTTGTACTGGTAACATTTCCAAGATTACACAATAAAGTGAGGGTGGGAGAACATTTTAATTCACATTAAAATCCTGATTAGTATCTCGTAAGAGTCTTAATTGATTCACAAATTGGGAAAAAAAAAAACATTTAAGGTTATGTCGACTGGAAAAAACTCAACAATGAGAGCACAGTGTGACACTTGGATTGTGTCAAGTGTGTACATGATGAGGCACAGAAAATTATTGGAAATAATCTGCCATTTTGTTCTGCATTGCTGGAGACACAACGTTGGTAAAAACCCAGTGGAGCACTGCCAAAGTGAATGTTTTTTTTGCACAAATGTCCCTTTTATCTCTTTATTAATTAAAAATTGGGAATTAATTGCCAATTAGAGCTGTGCGACAAACATCCCCACTCCTGTTTTGAAAGGCCTCTTTGTTTCTGCACCACATGTCTGTAACCCTGCTGTGTCCTGCCTCAGAAGCTTGAAACAATGTTAGCCGGCTAACTAAACTGAGGAAGCTTAGGTAAGAAGACGCATAAATTAACAATGGCACTATTGAGAGAAACAGACTAACGGTGATCCACAGAGAAGAAGCACAGTTAACATCAACATAACTGATCATCCTTGGTTCACCTTACCGACCTGGTCTGATTAGAATATAAATATAGGGGGAATTGGGATGTAGCATAAGTGCACTGATCAGCAGCAAGGACTACTTCCAACATGTCATTAACACCAACATATCTTGCCATACAGCAACTCTCATTGAGCGAACTACCATTTTGGGCTCTCTGCCGAGGCGCCTTTTAATCACGCTGTTACAATGAATGTTACAGGGCTCAGTAGTCAATGACTGTCTGACTGAATGACATTGTTTATCGGTCCAGCCCTATTACCAATTGAGTTGTGACCAATCAAATAGCGAGACTGCCAGATTCCCACCAACCAGTATCTTTCCACTGTCGAGACGCAGTATTGATTTACTCTTACTCCAACTACCCTTTATCTTGATGTTGATAGAATTCCTTTTTTT
The DNA here is from genome assembly GCF_904848185.1 of Acanthopagrus latus. Taxonomy (NCBI): domain Eukaryota; kingdom Metazoa; phylum Chordata; class Actinopteri; order Spariformes; family Sparidae; genus Acanthopagrus; species Acanthopagrus latus. The sequence goes on from NC_051046.1 coordinate 13,533,957, forward strand.
GTAGAAGAAGTTGTCATGGGATGATGAACTTGGCTGAGGAGCAAGGAGAAATCGAAACCATTACAAAAGGGAGTGTTATCTCTGCTGAATAGTGGTGTCTGTCTATAGACCTGTATTCCCATTTGAGCCACGTGGCCTCATTGTGATTTGTGAATGTTTGGTGTCAACGTAAAACGTTGTTCTTTCTCCTTTAGAATTTCTTTTGATCGACAACAGACAGAGACCTTTTATACATCCGGCATGTGACAGTCAATGGAAGCCAAAATGTCATGCAAGACGTTTTTCAAGCCGTGATAAGAAACATGGGCTCAGTGTTGGCTCTTATCATCACGACCTAGAAAAGTCAAGGAGAACTCAGGGGGGTTTTGCCCTGATTTAGTCATATTCTACATGCAGGACCGATGGAAGGATGAAAGGGCGAGTAAAAACGAGGAAATGGAGGAAATGCATGGAGATGATCCCTGCATTCATCCATCAAATGCAGAATTGGAGATATTATGTAAATTGCGGAGATTATTCAGCCAACCATTGGTTTTCACAATTAGGATTAAGGTGGGACTTCTAGGGATTCATAGTTTTCTGAGCGCTGCTTCTACGAGTCCCTGATTGGCTGAACAGTTGACAGAAGTAATTCAAAGTTAAAACCTTGGTTGCTTTCAACCGTTGCACATCATTCAATGGTATTATCAGTGTTCTGAGCCATGCTGTATGTGACAAACCCCAGCAAGCCTTGCAATGCAAAGTAGACATGTTGTGTGTGTCGTATGGGATTATGCCTATAGGTGCCAATTGTGAAGCAACTGAAATACTAGAATACACCTAATCTGCCAGAGGTAGACAATATGTTCTATCACATGAGCTGCATGCTTTCTGAGTACTGAATACAAAGTTTTCTACCATCCACCCAGAGAACAATGTGCTCATGTAGGGACTGTACAGCGCTGTAAGTGTGCGACTTAGCTGCATGTTAGAATGAGATTTGCTATGGTTTTTCTTTTTTAAGGTTGTGTACTCACCGAGAAGCTTCCCTTAACTCCATCTGAGACCAGCTTCACCATCATCACCACAGTCACAACAATATTTCAGGGATAAATTGTATAAATGCAAATGAGGCAGCAGTAGAAGGATGGCACAGGCTCTTCTGTGTGCCCCCGCGGTTGATATTTACACTAAACTGAACACTGATGCTGAGTAATGTTTGATGATGGGCCAAGCTTGTCCAATTCCCAAAATGTGATACGCTCCAGTGGCTCAGGTCATTATACTCAGAGCCGGCATGCTTTAGAAAGCACTTTTAATGATAGGAGTTCTGTAATAAACTGCTACAGCCAGACGCTGCATTATCATCACGCTGAGTTGTTGCCACTGGTTATTTTCTTACTGAAAAATATTATTTAGTCGTTGGTGTCACCGCTGAATAGCTTGGCTGATTTAAGCCATCATTTAAATACATCTGCATTTGAATGTGTGGCCCTGTCGGTGCTGTAGCGTGACAGTTGTTCAAGGATGAAGACTGTGTTTTACAGCGTGAGACAGCGATGCATCTTTGATCCAGAAATAATTGCACCTCAGAATTTCTTTTGACCCTGAAAACTGTTTGATGAAGACATTTGATTTCTTGCTATTTCCGGAGCCTATCGATGTTGACTCACGAAGCATCAGTGAGGTTTACCCAGGCAGGTATTTGCCTCACACATTGCTCAAAATGAGGGATTTCTCTGTTTTGTATCTCTCTTTCTTTTTTTTTTTTAACCTCTCATCCCCCCACCCCCTTTCTTTTCACCCCCACCCCCACCACCTCCCCTTGGGCAGTGAGAGCTGAGAGGGAAAGAGAGATGGATGATGCTGTTTTGAACTGTGGCACGTCTCCATGCAAGTCATTCCATTATTATTCATAAATAATTGGCCAGGACCGACTGTGGGAGCTATTTATGGAGCTGATTGCTGTTTTGCCAAGGAGTACAAAGTCTTGGAGCTTTATTTTCTTCCCCTTTTGTGTTTACCCAACCGAAAAAACCCTACCATAAGGATTAGATTCTGAGAAGCTTCTTATGAAGCACTTGACCTTAGATTTCGTTTGCCCCCAGACTCTGCTCCGATGCTACAGTTTGCTTGTGTGGTAAATTGAGATAGATGTGTAAGATATTGATTCAAACTCAGTCATCTCACCTGCTTCCAGCTGAAGTCTCTCCAAGAGTGCAGAGCCAGTGTTTAAATATATCTAATTCTGTCACTGGCGGCCAGAGATATTAACTCCATCTCTCTTCTGTGGATCTATCTTCCACTTAAGTTGAAAATCAATAGGGACCAGTGAAGCCAGTCAGTTATACTGGATTAGACAGGAGCACTGATGCTGCTCCTGCAAATAGCTTGCAAACACATGAACCACTGTTCATTTGTTCACACTGGCCACAACATTACAAGCTCCATTAGTTGTGTGTGTGCGTGCGTGTGTGTGTGTGTGTGTGTGTGTGTGTGTGTGTGTGTGTGTGTGTGTGTGTGTGTGTGTGTGTGTGTGTGTGTGCGCGTGTGTGTGTGTGTGTGTGTCTGAAGGTACCTGTAGTGCTTCTCATGCTCTGTTGAATCTTTAACAGTGTCCTTGAAGGTTGAAAGCGCAGATGACGAAAAGACAGAGCAGGAAATCAAAGCGGTGACGGGGGAAAAAAAGAAGGAAATAATCAGATTGGGAACAAAAGAGTGGATTATTTAGCCCTCATGGTTAATCAGGATAAGCCCACAGCCCTCTGGTGAATATTACATGAGAATGTTAGATTAGAGCAGATGAAAGGGAGAACACTAGCCCAGCCAAATTGCACATAAACACACTGTAGATTTAATTGCACTTTGTTTGGGAGACACAGTTTAGATTGGGACATCCAGTTTGGGGGGGGGGTGGAGTGTAAAGTGAAACAAGGAAAGCAGCTGCTGTCGATGCACCAAGCAGGTGGAAGTGCTGGCTGAGCTGGTGGACTTTGAAGATCACCTGCCTCCGTCAGGTCACTGTTTCTGCTGAATCAGCATATTGGGGAGTGGTATGTTGAACTTGCTGAAAAGACAAAAAAAAAAAAAAAAAAAGACAGCATGACGCTATTAAAGCCTGAGCCTACCTGCACGACAATGAAGGATTCAAATTCAAAAACAAGGCGGAGCGCTGCGCCTGCTGCATTAACGCATCACCTCATAAAGCGCACCACCGCCACTGCAGCATGACAGCATGAGAACATGGCTGGAATGCGGGATGACAAGGGGTGTGTGGTAGAAACAGTCGGCTGTCATTAGTATGCAGCACAGACCCGTCTTGTCTAGCCGGACCTTTGCGGAGAGTCTCTCCCCTAGAACAGCAGATGAATTGTCTGTGGTGAATAGAGCAGCTGAGGCAAATCTGTGCCCTTTTCCACACAAGGAGATTTCTCCTGTGTCGCTGGATACGCTCCACATGCAGCAGTCACAACAGCCTCAAATATACAGGAGCTGTGTGAATAAAAAGGGGTCGGAGTTTAACTTCACTGTGATATAGCCCTGAGAAAGAGAAGCAGAGAGACGGAGAGAGAACCTTATTAAGACCCGTGCTCCAGCGGCTTAGCTCTCAACTCCTGAGTGAGTTTTATCAGAGAAGGCCCTTCAAGCATGACCACAGTAATGAACCTATTAGCCATGAAATTGACTTTTCTGATAAATAAGGGGCAGATGAGAGTTTAGAGGACCAATTCCGCATTTCAGCCCTTTTGTTTGAAATTCATAATTACATTTGAGCATTAGTGCTTTTTTTGTGACGACTGGATTTGCACATGTGCACAAAAGTCTTGCGTCATCAAGTTTTCTACTAAGCTGCGTCTTTTAAGTATCGTGCAGAATAATGACGGGACCAATTTTCTGGGAATAGAATCAACCCCACACCACCCCAGTGTTTAGAAAGTGCCCAAACTGTGTAAATAATGGATCATTAAGTTTGAAGCAGTATATCAATAAATAGATTCAGTCAGCAAATGCAAACTTCCTGAAATAGCATTTTGATCAACTGCTGTGAGTCACTCAAACTTTACAACCTCACAGTGCAAATCTCTTCGTTCTGCCTTTCTTAGGCTCAAAGATGAATGTGTTTTTATCTTACTGCATATTCAGGTAGTCATGTGTTGTCACCTCACAAGCATTATGCTGCCTGTAGGGGTTACAACACAGGAGTATACTTTGAAAGGCAGACAAGAGGTGACAATGGGCCTCATGCAAGCATCACTTGTGGTCTAAAGCAGCACTTACATATGAATTGAGAGATCTTGTGACATTCAGGAATTTTCTTGTACTAAAATGCGAAATTAATCTTGTCTTCACTGTATTATCGTCATCCTGGCTTGCCAATTAACAGTTTATTAGTGACTCAGTCCATCAGCCCGGAGCAGCGGGGATTTGCATCGGCCATTACAATATGGCTGCCTGCTTGAAGGTGTGTCTTTAACTGATGATGCCCTCGTCTTCACTAGAGGTCAAGGGAGCGGCTGTTAACACTCTTCCTCCCCGTGGTATTATTGAAGAATAACCGCCAGCAAAACTCTGCCCTTTGAGTGATAAATGCACTTCATTCCCTATAAATTCTTCACACTAAAAGTCCCCTTTTACTTGGTTATTTTAAAAGCCTTTCCTGAGGCAGCAACAATCTGAAAATCCTGGGTTTTCAGCAACAATACACAACTTCTGAAACAGCTGAAACTGAATCTGATTCAACATTAAGATTGGAAGTACACTCAGGCACGCCGGATAGAAACTTAACTACAAAACCATAGAGATATACTTTGAGGCTACAGAAACACTGAGAGCCGAACACACAGTGACCTTTTTAAAACGTTTACTCCTGCACAGACATTTGTCTTGCAACATGCACTCAGGGGAGAATGAGGGTTTGTCACAACTTGGACGATGTCACGAGGCACCATCAGCCCGCTTAGACTCTGGTCGGCTGCGCTTCGGCCCACTGGTGAACGACATTTTTCCTCCCATCTCTGTGACTGTCACCTGTCCTTGACCGCCTCTGTTCTCGGTTATGGATCACATTGCTCAATGTTTATTATCATCTAACGGCACATCAAATCGTTTCCTTTCTTATTCTGTTACAGTACAGCGCTGCTGCAAGGACATGTTGTTGGCAACTGTACTAATATCCTCTATTTGTTTTAGTACCCCTAATACAACCACTGACATTGCTCCGTTTGTTTTGTGAAAACTAAAAACACACTTACGGCATTCAGAGATTTTTCTGAGTCCCACTGTAACAGTCATACAGCCAAACCGCACAACAAAGTAAGAGATGTTTGATGGGAAGGACATGACACATGTTGACTGTTACTGATCTGCGTTCATGATTAAAATTACATGATTAAAACTTCCGGTCACTGTTTATTTCAAAACAATTGCACAGTTTGGAGACAGACGCTTTTAGGGCCTCGCATTATTTCGACCAAACCCGCGCCATCGATTTGGAGCGCAGTCAGGTCTTCTCTGAAACAGGTGGTTTGGGTATTTCTTTAGAATACCAATGAACTTCAACTGGCACTGGTGTGGAAAAAGGCTCCGCACAATCTCGGTGCATACAGAATGGCCCACAACACTTCTCTATTTGCATGGATATCCTGTGACATCCAATCAACATATCCCATTGTGGTGAGTGTCAGACCCCGGGTTGATTGATTGTAGTTCTGCTTTGCACCCCTCTGCTCAGAGCTCAGCCCCGCAATGACAGAAAGGACACACAGATGAATAATGCATGTCTCTATCAGCCCATCTTGCAAGCACAATGCTCGGAAAGAGAGAGAGATGAAGAGATAGAGAGAGAGAGGGACAGATGGAAGGGGAAAGTGAGAGAGATATTCCAGAGTTGATCAAGACGGGCACTGTACGTGAAATTAGAAAGTCACAATGACACAATCGCACATAAAGTGTCCAACATAACAAGTGCAATAAGATTGCAGCATTCAATCACTTTCATTAAGTTAGCTGCAATAAAACGAGATGACTGCTCCTCTTTAAAAATGTCACTGTGAGACTTTGAAATTAAAAAAGCTTTCCGAAGGTGAAGAACCCACACTAGCTGATCTGATTAAAGGTCCCCTTTTATTCTTTGGAGGTCTTCCTGTTGCTGTCAGAATTTACAAACCGCAGGTCAAAGCCATTACGTGCAACTTTGCTCTTTTTCCGGAAAGGAAACAGAATCGCTCAACACTTACGGTTATTAAGTATTAATTCTTGGAAGAGGACTCCCTATTGTTGAGTTATGCTCTAAAAAAGGGCTTCATAGATACTGCAGAAAAATATCTTATTCATTAACCTGGCAACGAGCCACGCATGGCTAAGGGTCGAAGGCCAACATATTGAATTTGTATCAGTGGCTCGCTTGCTCTTTTTTTGGAAAGTGCTTAATCACTCTGCAGCAAAAAACCCTCATACAGACCAGAAAAACAAAAACAGTTCACTCACTTGCTTCTGTTACACTCCTCTTGTTATTTTTGACCATTATTTTTCTCTCTGGTTTTAAACGCGAAGGTGGTGTCATGTGAAGTGGATGAGAGGGAAATCGAAAGAATAATAAGAGGAGTGGTCTGACATTTAATTGTGTGATCTGTCTTGTGCGATGGGTTCTTATTAATTAAGGCTGATTAAGATGCATGACTGGTAATCTCAATAAATTGAATGTCAGTAGAATGGATATGCACATGCACAAACTGACTGGTAATTAACGACGGGACATTTAACACATTTTCCATTTTTTAAGCATAAAAATGAAACTAAATGTTAAATGGGTCCTGAACATTCGGTGCCTTGAATAATGGGATGCCCCAGATTCCTTTATTTGGAGGTGAGTTCATCTTTTATAACGTGGAGGTTCTTCAGAAATATTTTAATGGTTCCACAACAGATTATTATAGCCTTGTCGGTATCAACAGGCACTCTCTTTGCTCATGCATAGTGCTCACATATATTCCTCTTTGAGAGGAGAAGAGAAGGGAGTGGAAGTAGAGGCTTAATGCATAAGACATGAACCATTTAGTTTTTGAGAGAGACGGAGAAGCAGGAGATGACATTAAAAGCCTGTTCAGCCTTTCACCGCCACAATTTTTCTAACTTTACACAGTTACACAGGCTACTAGATAGTAGAGATAGAGAGAGAAAAGTGGATGAAAGATCTATATTTATGAAAATAAAGAGATGTTGGCTTTACAAAGAAAATACAAATATCGATCAATATCTGCCGGAGACAGATGAACGTTGAAAACCGCCTGACTGATACAACTGGTATGTTTCTGCTAATGCGTTGTCATTTTTCTCTGCCATGTTTTGTTGCATTTGCAATCAACTCCTATGTTCCAGTAACCTCGGAGTTTCTGAGCAGAATTGTATGTTTATTCACTTGTGCTGAATTAGAAATTGTATTTCTCAAATTTCAATAGTGCGCACACAAGGAAGGGTAATAACGGATAACAAAGTTGAGTGTGACGGCATTTTTAATTCCATTTTGTGAGCAAGTGGGAGCTGCTGCTTTTCAGATAAATTGGGAAACTTGCTTGAGTTGAGCTTATTTGCATTTGTTCTTTAATGGTTTATCTTGACAGTAAGCTTTGAGGAGCAGTCTTAATTTCACTGGGTATTTTCTGGTGCTAACAAACACAACCAGCATGAAAATAAATCCTTTATAGAGCCTAAATTCAGAAATCCTGGTACAATTTCTAAATACATACAGTGTGAATCTGGTATTTAGCTGAGAGAGATTGACCACTACATGAGAAGCGCAGACAATAATTACTTTTAAGCCAGCGATTGTTGCCAATTGCAGCAGAAAGATTTGAATATGACCCAGTTTGGGAGATTACTTGTGTTTTGCTGACGTCAGTCTCCAAAACGCTGGAGGCCTGACAACTTCAGCATGAAGCGAAGATGCCTGTTAAAATTTCAGGATCCCTATGCAGACTGCAGCGTGGTGTGAAGAATCCGTTTGAAGTCTAAATCCTCCTCGACCTCAACAGCAGAATAAATGGAATGTAACTGATTTCAATGGACGCTGAACTTTAGTCATATTTTTCAAAATCCTTCGGTCAGAATATCTTGAACAGGCCGTGTTAAAGGATCAGTGATTGAGAATGGTCGGGTCGCAACATCACGTCTAATCTGATTATGCGTCCTTTCACAGAAAGCTCTGTCGAGATGGTTACAGCGTCCTTTACTGTTCACATGCACCTGCAGTTTTATACAGCATAAAACAACACAGCAGTCGGGCAGACGCTCATCACAATCAGCTAATAAACATTCTAAATAGGTAATTGAAATATCAACACATCTACCGACAACCTTTTCCACCGCGCAGTTACAAACTGTAATAGACCTTGTTTTCTAATTAATTCTCACAAGTCATTAACCAGGCTGTTTTATTTTATTACAATGTGATGATTACTTTTGTTTGCACACTGCGTTTAATAACCTATTGTTGTAATTATTGCGGCCCACAATGTCTGAACCTGCAGCTGGCTTTTTTCGCGAACGGGCCGCGGAGCTTGTTGGTATGATTTATAGCCCTGGGGGCAAACGTTGCTTTAGGAGCAAAGCTCATGGTAACAAATGTCCTCCTGACTGCACTGACAAGAAGAAGGGCCTCCGGGCGCTGACACACAGGGCCAACAGTCAAGCGCCTGTGAGAATCCTGAGGAAAATCTCTGTTCATCCCGGATGAATCTTTTCGATCGACCCTGGTACACTGTAAGCTTTTGGGCTCTGGTCGTGGCCAGTAGCCGGTCTGCCTCATACGGTCAATATCTGCACTGATGATACTGTAAAGGAAAGTGCATCTCTGCTGAAACCCTGAAAATTGGCTTTTTCCACATCCCTCCTGTGACTTTCCTGAAAACAACTCCTCTAAGGAAACTGTGTGCTGTACACAGGCAACTGGACCTGCTCGAGTTTCTAAAAGATGTTTCATCTCTCATCAAAAAGGATTCTTCGGGTCAAATCTAGTGTAGTCCTCAAGAAACTCAAGTGAGTCCAGATGCCTCTGTGTAGTACTTAGATATACCATGACCTGGTTGACAGAGAATCTTCACCAGTGTACTTCTAAGGCAACATTTGCCCCAAAGCTGTAAATCATACAAACAAGCTCTGTGGCCTGTTTTGGAAAGCCGGCTGCAAATTCAACAACTGTGGGTCAATAATTTTGATAAAAGGTTTTCAGGCGTGTTAGATTTTGCGGTGTGTCCCACACCGTTGAAAGTAGACAGCCCTTGTTGGTGGCTTTTTCGGTCCACTGCACATTTGGAATCGGTGGTAGAGCCGGTCCATGAGACAAGAATCACTTGGATTGGATGTTCAGCAAAGCAAATCAGAAAGGGAAAAGCCTCTTGAGCCTGACGTGATAGGATCCGTGATTTCACAGATTTAGCTCCATTTCTGTGTGATCGTCACAGATTGCTGTTATGTTAAACTAAAGGATCTTGACTGTGATTGGGGCAATTTTTATGTCACTAATTAATGACTGACTACATCTCATAAAGATCACAGAGGTCCGATCTGCTTGGTGGCCTTCATGCCACTCACTGCTCAAAAAGAAATCCAACATATCAATTACAGTAATGGCAGTCTGCTCGGTGAAATATAAGACAGCTTCCTGTCCTTGTAAAGTATGTTGCAGCTTGATGGATTTCATGGTGCATTCTTGTCCTTGTACACTGAATCCTCCCATTTCCGTCTTCCCCTGGGGCAGCAATTAGCCCTCAGTCTGTCAGTGGCTAATGGCTTTCTAATTGAGTCTCCACAGGTAGTGTACCTGTTTGTGGAGGTTAGACCGGAGTGATGTGGGCAGGACACCAATCTCCACTGCGCTGTTGTTTTTATTCTTTTTCTCATCTCAAAGTGAGCAGCAGGGAGCATTGTCCTCAGTCCATAAGTGTCATGCTCTCTGTCTGTCAGGTTTCCACCCCACTGCTTCACGTCCAGCATGCTGTCATGTCACGCTGTTCGGCTCTGACATCAATTTGACTCCACTTGTCCACAAAAAAACGCAAAAAAAAAAAAATTCATCATCACAACAGATACACACCCAAGTTTCTACAACATTGTGATTCAAAGTAATCTGCTACGCCCTTCTCACTAACAATTCATAGGTTTTTAAAGCACATCTAAATGTGATGCATTAAATCTCATGAGACATTTCCAAATGAACAAAACAAACTTTAATTCACGGAATCAGGTTGTAATTTCTGTATATTTGGATACATTTTATGTCGCACAACTGCATCGCTGCATTGAAACGCCCTTTGCCTTTGCACCTCCTCATTCTTCTTTCATTTCTCTTAAAGCCCCTCATTCTTCCACACTATATTTCTCCACACCCTGCATTTTACCTTGCCTCTTACCAACTACAATCTTCTTTCCAATATCCCTCTCCTGAGGTCCATTTTCCACTTTCCATTATCATTCCCTCACATGGCTCTCTTTTTGGGCCCCACTTGTCATCTCCAAAGCCCATCTATAGGCTTCTTTTTTAAAAGCTTTTTCTGAAGGACACCAGTAACATCACTTTATATCGCAAACTATATTTTTTCCTACTGATTCTAATGTTTTTGTTGTCTAATCATTCTCAGCCAAATAATTAAACTAACTTCCTGACTCTGTTGACAAGGTCACACCGCTGCAAAAGACCCAAAATAAAATCTTGTTTCTCATCTCATCTCTCCCCTTTATTCAAGTCAGTGGCTCTCTGTATTGATCAGAGTGGGGAGTGCATTAGTTCCTAAACATGGAGTCTCACTCTCAAGCTGGTAAAGCAATAAGGGGCTATCGATCTCACTGCTCATCTGACAGCTGTCTATTTTGTATGAGTTGATGCATCGCATCAATAATATCTCCAACAGAACCAGGGTTCACTGCTTTGCTTGCTATTCTAAAATGTCGTTGTAGTGTGAAGAATTAATGTTTTATCTACAAATGAAGAGCATAGAGATGCGAAGCCCCGTCGATTCTGGAGTCACCCCATGGGACCTCACTGAGAAGGAAACGTGTTCACTATAGTCAACAGCAAGAGACAAATAAATTTTTGAGCCTATTTGAACCGTGCAACAAATTACATAAATTAGATTTATGATTTTAAAGATAATACTGTAAGTCAAGAAAGACAGTTTGTCATAAAGATAATAGAATAGTAAAATACCATTTAGTTTTTTGTATAATTGCGAAAAAACGCAATATTTTTATAAATATTGCATGACTACATTGTGTCATCACCAACACCAACATGACACCAAACATCTCTTTGTATCTATTTAGAAAGGTGAATAATGCAACAAGTCGGGCCACATTGACAGCTGCAGGTAGTTGAGTTGATAGCTGATATACAGAACAGTGCAAGGTTTCACTTATTGGTTTTGGTGAGCATCAAATGAGACAACACCAATTACATAACTGTTGGGTATGTAGTCTTTCCAGATTGTCATAGTCTCTTCTTCTAGATACGTTTTAAGAGAAACTTTGACCCGTCTCGAGCTGAAAAATAACCTTTTAAATTGAACAACATCATATGTCTTATATTCTTTCTAAAATAAGGTACCAAGGTCCTGATCCTGCCATCTGACACTTCTTAGGAGAGGACAATTCCAAAACCAATTCATGGGTTTGGCAGTTTCTGATCCAAATTGACCCAGAGACCGATCCTTAGGATCCTCTCATTATTTATCCAACACATCGCTCATCAAAGCCTGTAGGGTAGCACGTTATTACCATAGTGAATCACCAAAGTGAGTCTCATGCCAGCACCTTAAAAATTCTGTGATAATTTCTACTTGATGTTCGCAGCATAGTAATTTACTGCATCCTACATCGGACAAGCAGCAATACGTCGGGTATAGCTGATATAGTACCCTCTGCTAATAGCCCATTATTAGAAAGTACTCCGTAGAAATTTCTGAGGACATGGCCAAGTGTTATTCAGGTTCAATAACATTCCTGTCCTGAGTTTTTTCTTCAGTGTTGCGCACAATGTCCTCATGCTGTCATTTTACACTAGGGTTAATACTGCTAATTGCCCACTCTCTTGTCCAGCGCAGGGCTATTTGTCTCCCTCTGTAACATCTATTAATTAAGACTAAAATGAGATCTCGTAGTGTCCGTGGTCATTTTTCACCTTCGATTCACAAAAGGTCTATCCTTTGGGCTGCTTGTTACATTGTGTAAGACTAATATGCAGAGCCTGGACTCTTTGACAAAGAAAAATGCTTTGAATATCTGCAACACGGAGCATTTTCTGCGCAGGTGTTTGGCCATTATGTGCGTTTGATAATTTTGTTTCTCTTGAAGTGGTTTTTGCAAATGGAATTCAAACATAGAACAGCCTGATTCTGTATCTCTTTCCCACTCATTTTGCTCTGAGCGGTGGAGCAAAATGGAAATGCACTGTATTGTGTGTGTGTGTGTGTGTGTGTGTGGGCGTACGTACTTGCGCGTGTTTGGTGTGGGTGTCATTAAAGAGATAAGTGAGATAATGCGCATGTGAATTATGCAGCACTTTCTGGTGTGGTTCTGGGACATCGGGCTTATTTATTAGTAGTGGACAATCTAATCACGCTAATTTGAGGGCGTCATTTAAATTTTACAGACTGTGCTTCACAGGACTCTTTAATGATGTCGAACGTGACGGAGGGGAGAGAGCGAGCACGTGTGGACGATGGTGAGAGAGGGAAGCAGAAAGGCAGAGAGGTGGCTGACTGTGTGTGTTTGGAGGGAGGTGAGAGCAAAGGAGGAGGGTTGTGAATCCATGATTAATGCAGCATTGCCCTTGTATGTTTGGGAGAGGAGAGAGGACGGAGGTGAACCGAAACAGCATTAGCATTCTGTGTGTGCTCCTGGAGGAGTCTGCTATGCCCCTGTACAGATGCTCCACTGCCTCTCAGATTACTGAATAGACACTTCACAGACACTTCGGCTTGGATGCACAACAACCAGCTGTTTTCCAAAACTGCTTTAGGTCCACTGTGCACTTGTCTGAATTGACTTTATGAGTTAATATACTTTGTTTATGGTGCGTCTGCTCGTCTGGTCTCGGCTCTGTTGTCTCTTCATAACTCATTTTTAAAGCTGTCGATGAATAAAAGGACAATTCTGTTTTCAGCCACCTCATTTTTCTTTTCACACCCCTAATTCCAAGTATTTTATTTTGTAATGGTACAGGGGAAGCAAAATAGTTTTGCCTTTCAAGGGGTATTGTAGGATTTTTGAAGTTGGATTGTAAAGAGAGGATCCAAACACTAGACACACAAGCAGGCAGGTAACTAAACAACAAGCGAGCTCCGATGAAAAAAAAAAGCTGAAATACAAAAATCTATGAAATACAAAATGTAAAGACCGAACACAAAAGCGAAACAAAGTACAACCTAAAACAAAAAGACTAATCGGAAACAGAAGATGGGAAAGGGAGACACATGAGGGCAAAACAGAACAGGAGACTCAAGGAAACAGAACAGAAGAACTGACAGAGAGACAGGAAGACAAGGACTAATATACACAGGGCTGGTAACTAATAGAAGACAGGCCTGGAGCACAGTGGGTGGGAAAACAGACAAAGGGTGGGAGTAGAAAGTGAGACATGACACAGGAAATAATAGAACCACATAGTTAGACCGTGACATGTATGAGATTTTTATCCATAGTGTGACGGCTGTACCTTGCTGTGAGACAGACCTTTCCTTCAGGACTTTATTTTTGTCAGCCATAGTCCTTGACTTCAGAACTGTCAACCGGGAGTTTCAGCAGTTTACGGAAAAGACAACAAATACATGTAAAATTATGTAACCAAAAGATGACAATCAAAAAAAAATTATTATGACGGCAACAAAGCAATGCTTCTTTTTCTGGAGTTGATTGGAGCTGCTGTAAATCACCTCTGTATTGTCTTCAAAGTGGCATCTGTTGGTCTGAGGCTGAGTTGAGTCCCAGTCTGGTGGTCAGCCAAGTTCACTGGGAGGCTGCCATTACTGGTTGACTGAGCCCCGTTGACCACAGTGACTGTCCCCATGATCACAGGTTATGGTGCGGCAGACTCCTGTCAGCTGAAAGGCCACTTAGCCCCACGGCTAACTGAGCTAGTTGCCAGTGGCAGCTAGTGGCTACAAACTGGGTGTGTGCTGACCACCACTTACTGCATGTTACACATCGGCTATGGATGAATACAACCTCACTAAAAATCTTAACTCTCCCTTTAAGTGGCGAGGTTGTACAAGGGCCTGATTTTGAGCTGACTTCAAACCTCATCATGTATTTAAATCCTTTATGCAATGCTCTGCTGCCAAAACCTTTAGGGTGTTATGTGGAGCAGTGACAGCAGGGTTACTGGCGCTTGAGCACATAAAAGGAGCTACAAGCCTGACGGTGCAACTTTTGACATTTCTGGTACTGTACTGCATTACAATTTAAAAATATGAGCACAGCTTCCCGAACAGCAAACTCCTTTCCAAACTTAACTTTTGTTCTGCCCAAATGTGCCCTAATTTACCGTTATTTAGCCCTCACATGTGACACAGATCTAAATGTGTGCAGCAAAAAACCTGAGAACAGCTTTTCCTTCAGCGTGAATCAGGACAGATTTCGTCATAACCTAAAATACAGAGGAAGTTCTTTTTGAACTATTTAAATGTAGACATTTATAACAATGGTTCATCTTAACACATTTTAAACACCTATAATATACACATGTGTTTCTTGTTTGTTTATTGTTTAAAAACTTTTATACCAGGGTTTCTAAACTGTGTTTTCTCAATGTGACAACTAAACATTCTCTAGAGTCTGCTGTATGTTTAATGTGTTTTTTACTTCCTTCCAAATCAGTGTGTCTCTCAAAATGAATCAAAGTTATTTGATAAGTGACACCAGAAGCAAATTCACACTTTGTAGACAGGGAGGCATGAAATGGATTTTAACATTTTCTGTACTAGACACTTCAGTGCCTCAGTGCAAGCTCACAGTGTGACCATCTCCCAAATGTTTGTCAGTGGAAGCGATTGTTTTGTGTTCTAGTGGTGGCAGAGCTGTTTAAAAGTGCCGTTTTGATCCATAGAGCTGAGATAATCACAGCTGCCATTGTACCGATCGATTCCTGCGTTTGTCCTCCTCCTCCTGTTCCTCCTCCACTGGGCTGAGGAAATGTTTGCACACACAGCTTGTTTGGGTACCTTAGTTATTTCTGCTCTTGCCTCAGGTCAGATATCGAGCTGAACC
This sequence comes from Acanthopagrus latus, assembly GCF_904848185.1. Taxonomy (NCBI): domain Eukaryota; kingdom Metazoa; phylum Chordata; class Actinopteri; order Spariformes; family Sparidae; genus Acanthopagrus; species Acanthopagrus latus. The sequence continues at coordinate 13,549,191 of NC_051046.1, forward strand.
TGGCAGTAATAACTTTTTCCACTGTGTCTCAGACAGGTGCTGCTGATGGTCTCTGGCTTACTTTTTGTGCTACAGGCTGTTTTTGGCTATTTGCAAAAGCTATCATTCATAAATGATAATGAATCAATATAATAGTAATTTTGTGTATACTTATTATGTAACTCAAATTGATTAGCTAGGACACACATTTGATCAGTTTTCTAGCAGTTGTAACAACTAGCCTTGGCTGATTCATTGTCTGGCTGATGATAGATACAGTATAAAAACATAAACTTGCATATATTTAAAATTATTTCAAAACAGTTTACATTGCATATTATGTCATCCACAGAGCACTGAAAAGTATATTTTACAACTGCACCATACATTCTGGTCACAATTCTGATGCATCATTAAACTTGTTTTGACTATTGAATATTAAAATCAGTGTCAGCCTCAAATATCCAATGTGGATCTACCATTACCAAATATATTGATATATTGAATGGTTAAATCATTAAATAATGACATCTTAACGAACCAATAAATTGATTGTTTGTTTTAAAATAACCAGCAAATAAATCAGTTTCTTAAATAAGTTTACGATGGGTTTTGACATGAATTTGCATCTTTTGGTGAATGCATGATGCAAAAGATGAGTCCTCCATCCATCACCCTTCTTTTGACTAATTTATAACTAATAAAACAATGTTAAATATACTGATATACAACACTGCAGTGGTCACTGTTGGAAAAGTTTTTTTTTTTGTTTTTTTTAATGATGACAACTCAATATCCACTTTTGAGAGATGTTGTCAGTTTATTGCTTTACATCCCAGTTGTACTACAGTATTAGTAGTCAAGATAGTCAACTCTGATCAGACCACAGCTGTACTGGTTGTCTGTAAATTTTGCACTTTGATAACAGAACTAATACGCTGGAATGCACTCACATCGTCACACGTGGAAATAAACCCATTTGGATCACACTGTAATATTTGATGTATTTTCACACCTTTGACACTATCGTCCCTATCTATCAAGCACATTTTATATCTGCATAATGCTGTGGATGGTTTGTGTCTGTATTGTGGGATTTATAATCATTGTTGGCCTAAACAGTGTGTCAGCTTGCTTGAGACATAATAACCATATGTTAAGCTCGGTTATTTTCATATGCGTTTCCCATAAATTATGATATATATCTCTAAAGCCTTGCCCCACCATATTGTAGTTGTTTAAACTGTTTAAACCATTTTTATTTAAGATAATCAAGACATGCCAATAATTCATTGTTTCTCACTGAAATTCACCAAACCTGAAAACAATGACATTCCCTTACAAACAGGTGTCAAACAAAATTGTTTTTAGTTTTCAACAGTAAAGTGATGACGTTCCTTCAAAAGCACTATATTTCATGAAAAGGAAGAGCCTTCACTTCCTGCCTATTCATGTGTTGGACTGCCTGTCTGAGCAGTCTTTGTATTGGCCTCTTTTGCACACAGACCAAGTATTTTTGTTGCCCTCTGGTTCAGTGCTCTGTGGAAATAGATGACAGTGTCTATATAAACAACACTGCGGAGTTATGCACCACAGACTCTTGAACTTCTTTTCTTTTTCTTTTTTGCCCTGCTTTGACTTGTGCTCAAAATATCTCTTTGCAGTTGCCGAGTCTTTTTTACACACCAGGCTCTTTGATTACAGTCACTTTCGATCCCCCTTCACTGATTTGATTTAATCAGACAATATTTATTTGGAAATGTATTAATGCATTTTGCTTTTACTGTAGTTGAAAATGTACTGAAAAGAAGCTATTCAATGCAGTATGGCCTCCTCTGAGAATTCCTCATGTAAAATGGAATAAGCTCAGGTGAGGCGGCAGTGGAGTTAAAAATAGAAGCAAGTAGAAATGTCACACAGGTCACCCATTAGTGAATGAGATTCTCTGAGAGTAAAACCTGTTATTGGTCCTGGCCATGACTCTCATTTCCAAGCACCTGCACACTGATGTGGAGTTGGTGTGCGATGAAGGAATTATTTGATGCTTTTGTGTTTGATGCAGCTTTAATTGGGTTACCTGTGGTGAAGAAGTCAAGTCCTCCACCTGCCTTTGGCAGATGACACGTTTGCTCTTCAGATAACATTTCCATATGATTAGTGATATATAGTCATAGTTCGCTTTAAGTAACTTCCTCCCTGTCACCTTCAGATTCACATGCTCTGCACACCTGTGCTCCTTTTTTTTCATCCAGCTGTGTTTTGTTGCGCTGAATTCTCTGCAGAGTCTTTTGGCCTGAATTAGGAATATTTGTTGTAATTAAGCCTGTGTGAAAGCTGTAATGAGGATGAAGCTTTACAAAGGTTCATACATTAATCAAAAGGGCAATCATCTCTGTCCCACAGTGCCTTTATGAAATGGAGTCAATGTTTCTCATAATGTTTAGTTACAACCAAAGCCACACAGATACTGACATTCTGAGGTGTTACACAACAAATTTGTTTCAGTCATTTTGAGTGAATATATTTCAAACTATGCAGCCACCAGTCTTGATGCTAATGATATGAATTTTTTCCTTCTCGCCTCTCCTACTTAATGTACATTACCATATTACCCACTGGAGTGAGATGATGGATAGTTAAGGCCTGGGTGCCAACTTGGGATGAACATTATTTTTCTACTTATCCCATTCCATACCTCTCCTCACCTCCTAAACCTAAATTAATGAAGGATCTACAGGATGTATTCCTATAAACAGTGCACACAAAGTCAAAAGCGCAGTCAGGTGAGCTCTGTCTATGCATATCCTGTACACTGATTCATTACGGCAAATTTCAAAATCCCTGTGCTCTCAGACTGGGTATTATATAAATGTTTTTTTGTAAATCGCTGTTTCCCTCCTGTCAGATCCCACAGCTGATATTGACCAGAGCCAAAGCCATGCTTGGATTATTATTCTTTGCTCCTGCATCTCAGACCATCAATGATTTTCCCTCCTGTCAAAGTGTAAAATGATTGTATGTTGCAAATGATTCACCATCACCGTGGGTAAGGACAGAGCATGCAAAATGATGTTCGTAGCGCCCCATCCATCTTGACACGTGCAAATGTGCGCGCGGATCCTGTGTTGAACCGCAGCCACGAGCTAGGCTTTGTTTAAGTTGTCTGCTGAGCTGTTTATGCTGAGCTCAGTAACGTGCTTTCTCTTCTGCTGACAATTACTGGTGTCCCACTTGAGGGTGTGACACCGCGCTTCCTGCTTATCTGTTAACCCGAGCCATTTCTGCATCTCTGTGAACGCTGTCTGAACTCTGTTCACCTAATCAGTGCTATGGGGGTTCTTAATGATGTATATATTTCTTTGGGGCTCAGGGCGATAAAACTGCCATCTATAGTAATGTAAATACATTACAGTCCAATCTTCCCAATGAGATTTCATTTCTCCAGGATGCATAGTGTTTTGGTGCTGTAGGACCCAGATCTACCCAGGAGGCAGCTCCTCCATTCCTTTATTTTTCATGGGGCAAACAGTATATTATGGTCCTTCTACTGTGCCCCAGGTTTGAGTCTGTGGTCGTCATTAATTCTGTTCTCAGCACACTGTTGCTCCGACCCATTACAAACCAACACCTCCATCTTGGCTCTGTGGTGATACATTGCTCTACGCCTCTCATTAATAACCCCCACTGCATACAGCTTGGTGAGGTAAGAGACAGGGAAGGTGGGCCACAACAGAGGATGAAGCCTACAGTCACCCGGTCCAAATAGACACAGGGAAGCAAAAGCAATTAATGGCACATCATTGGAGGGAGTCCTAGGCCACCTGCAGGAGCTAATCATTGTGATAATCCATTTTACAGTAGCTATTTATTCTCTGCTAGTGGTACTGGGAGTATTTAATGGGGTGTAAAGAGGTTCTGAGGTATGGCTGAGCACTACATGTGACCTTTTAGGAGACACCGGTGCTGGAGAAGAAAATAGAGTCCAGGTCCCCCCCTCCCATGGAGCATAAATGACTAGTGTGGAACTATTGTTTGTTGTAGTGTGTGGGGAAAGAAAGATTCCCAGTCTTATTAAGAGAGAATCCATTTTGCTTTCCTGCGTGTGTTCCATTTTGTTTGGATAGGAGTTTGTCAAAAAACAATAGCCTAAGGTCGATCTAAAGTAGGTCTACCTTAGTGCTGAGTAACTCTAATTTCAAGTTTCAACCAAACCCAAAGAATCTGTGTTATGCATGACCGTAAGTAAAAAAAAATATATATATATATATATATATATATGAGGTGACACTGGAGAGACAACACATCATTTCCAAGTGATGGACGCGAAGCAATAGAACAGTAATTTAAAACAGTCAATAATGGTTGCGTCAGGTGCTCATCAGAGGTAATGGAGCATTTATTCCATAATTGATTGATTTTATGTGGCAAAATAGGCTCTGAACCTGAGGGTATTCCCCAACATCTACAGTAACAACATCCTTGACTTGATACTAGTTGACGTTGCCCCTGAAAAATGTACATAGTGTATGAAGCTTTGGACTAAATGCCCTAAATGTAAACGTAAATGTAAAATCTTTTGTACAGCCTCTCATACTGGAGCTGTTTTTTACGACCTCCACAGCTGCCAGTATATTTGTTTTAACACTTATTAGATAAGGGAGAGTGTTCATGATTCATGATTCTCTGTCAGGTTGGAGAGCTTTGATTATGACAGTTTTTTGTAACATGTCACCTAAATGTTTTTTCAACAAGCTGTTGCATACCATTTAAAGGTGTGATATGTTTAAAAAAAAAAAAAGTTAGTTAAAAACATTACAAAATGAAGATAATTAATTGACGGATTTGATTACAGTAATTGTTTTGATGTTATGACTACTATGCATTGTGTCTCATGAAGGGGCAAAGGGGCAGATTTTTCTTTCGATTGATGTTGGCACAGGCTTTATTATGTGGATTATAATACTATACATATTACAATTAGATCTAAGCCGCTGAGCTAAATCGTTGCTAAGATGTAAAGCCAAAATGCCAAGTATCAAAGCTGTGGTGTTGTCATATTTAATCCCACTTCAACTGGACTCACTGCAACATCGAGAACAGTCTGAAAGCATTAGGACACAACTTGTTTATCCTTGGTTTTGCTTTAACATCAGATGAACTGCTGTATAAATAAATATAAAAAACTCTGATAAACATGAAAAATTAACCCATCCAAGTATTTTTTGGTTTCAAATGCAGAAACAAAAGAATACATATGTACTTTCATGTTATTTATTTATTTATTTATTTAAATTTCATTAAATTATTCATTTGTTTTTAGCAGGTAGAGGTGCGCTAACTCACAAAAGTGAACTGAAGATAAGTCTTGTGTGCTGCCATCTTCATCACTCACCAACTAACTAAAAGGCTAAAAAAGCCTTGCCGCAGAAACATATTCCAAATTAATTCCAAATCACAAATTTTGTCCTCGGCCCTGATTTTTAATGCTGTTTAAATTTGCAGTGAATAAGCACTTGGCCGTATGCCTTATTTGGTTAGACTCACACATATCAGATCTGGGATAATTGTTGAAGAAATAATACGAACGTTGCAGGAGACAAATGAGGTCTACAAATTTGTTGTAGGTTTTTTAAGGTCATGTGCAGAGAAAAAAAAGCATGAGGGGTTATATGTTGAAGATAACAAAAAAAAGTGTGTAGAGCCACTTGTAAGAAAAAAATAAAGCATTAAACTTTCCTTCACGTCCCAGTTGTTTTGGATGGTAATCTCTCCACCATGTTGTGTTCCATTTTCTTTTCCTATTATCTTTATCTCCGCCTGAATCGCTGGGGGACGGCGTACCTGTGCCAGCTTATTCTGTATTTCTTCAAATGCAGTCCTGTCAGCTTTTCTAACTGAAGTGGGGAGCTTTTCTTTATGCTAATCACAGCATGTGTCACTTGCCACCAGGGTGATTGGGAAGCTCCATAGCAAGGCAATTTGGCAGAGCACAGGCCCCAGAATTAACAGTGTGCTGAGTGGCCCTGCCAGGCCTCCTCGGTGGGTTCATCACACTGTCACTGGGTGGAAAACCCAGCAGCTTCCTCGTCGATTCAAATCATTACGACAAGACGAGCCTGTGCCACCTGTTATTTTGATATTGTCTTTAAGAATCACCTCATATTCACCAGATTGTTATTGTATTTGGTGTTGAATCCAAAAATTGCACAAGCAAACGGTGCACTTGACTGTTTTCTGTGCCCTGTTCTCATATTTTTGCAGTGCCCTCCAAGCTTTTCATTTCGTGGCACATATGCAGTTTAAAATAATGTTGGCAGATTGTGTTTACATTTACATATAGGCACAGAAAAATGCCAAGAGATACAGGGAAGAAAATAAACAGAAACGTCATTATTTCAGCTGATCATTGTGGTTTTCAGGAAATTCCCTGGGAAGCCTGTTTTTCATATGGCGTTGTGGAGTTTTGGATGGGGTCTTACAGTTTTGAGAGGAGCTTCAGTCTCTGATGAGGAACTTGCAGCTAGACATTAAAGCATCTGAAAACAGGGCGTCACGAATTTGTGAGTTTTTTGCTCAGGAGATTTAAAGAGTGTGGATTTAAACTTGCAAAGATGGAAACATGCTTTTTGCCCTCCTTTTACCTCTAACTACTCCAGTTGTCTGTAAAGATTAACTTGTGAAGTACAGACATCTGGGGAGACTTCCTCAGCAGCTCTCAAACAAGCCACTTGCTTTTGACTGCCCATACACAGCAAACACGATTAAACTGAAGAGTTTCTCGAGTGCCGCCACTTACGGCTGATAGTTAGATCGTCACCTATTGTAAGTGTGAAAGTCCAGACATATCGCTCCATCTGTTGGGAGGGAACGCTGATTATTAGCTTGTGTTAGAGTTCTTATCGCTGCTCAAGCCGCCCAAAAAGCCATGTGTTCAAAGATGAACCGGCAAGCGGGGCGGATTTATGCGCCCGTGTGAGGTGAGAAGAGCTCAGAGGATTGTGTGTGTGCTTTTCATATCATCGTCCCGAAAAAGCGGCCGCTGACCACTTGAAATCCATTTTCCCCAGACCAAAACCAGTTGCTCTCAAAATATCTGTGGCCTTGTTTGTTTGATTGTGATTGCAGCAGCAGTAAGAATCAGATAACAAGCAATGGCGCCGATACACTCTCCTCGTCTGTCACTGATCTCCCCCCCGCCAATCCTTCCCGTCTTTCTTATCCCCAGAGTGTAACTTTCATCCGCCATCCAAGCTCAGTTTCTTAGTTTACAAGCTCTTCTTTCCTCGAGTGCTGGCGCTTCATCTTTCACCCCCCTTCTCCTTCACAGCTACGAACTGGGCAACCTTTAAGAGAAATGGTGGTTTGGGAGCGGCAGTCAGAGTTGACCTCTTTCTTAAGCGGGTACAATTGTGTGTAGTTTTTCTCAATGGACGGACATGAGTAGTAGCAGCCTTGTATTTCTTTGTTCCCCTCGATCATTCTTTGGGCTGGAAAATCAAAAAAAGGAGCAGTTTGTTTATTCACTCGGTGTAAGAATAGACACTTACTAATTACTTTTATGAAATGTAGCGTGGGAAGCAAACACTGTCAACTTTTAATGATCATCAACAGATATAAGCAAAAATAACATAACCAGCTAAAGCCGCAGGCAGTGTTCACACAGTGTTTTTCACTAAAAAAAAAAGGTACCATCTATTTTATTTGTCATTATACAACACAAGGTTCTGCAAACCAAAGTGAAAGTTTGTAAGCTCCTTCACACTACACAAGTTACATAACATATATACAGTTATTTATATACAAATATACATAAACACGTAGTGCATCTTCTGAATCTCTGCCAGGGTGTTTGTGAACAACAGCAACAAGATGGTGATGGTGGTGTGGTCGGCATCATCATATCCAAGGTTTGACATCAGCGCATTAACTCAAAACTGTGGTTGAGCACCAAGCATCGATGTTAGAAACACAGAGTCCACTGCTCCTCATCCTGCATTCTGTCGGCTCAGAACACAGTCTGTCCGTCCGGTGAAACAGCATGAGCCGAGATGCTGTGTTGGAGACAGGGCTCTGTGGGCACAACAGTCTCTGATTTCACATTGTTCTACCAGCCTGAGTCCCTTTTTTGTCCACTTCCTTTTCCTGCAACCAGACATTAAACCAAGCTGGATTAGTGAGGCTCTTATTCCGACTCTCTTCCTCCCTGGGGTGGTCCAAACGGTCAGTTTGGATTGTGGAGCGGTGGAACACACAACATTATTCTCCAATGATGATGACAGTATTTCTGCCATAGGCAGTACGTGATTCGGCAGTAAGGCCGACAAAAACGACGGCCAGAAAAGACTAAAATGTAGAATAATACAGAGGAGCTACCAGCCGCTGCATCTTCATGTGCCACCATTGTCATAGCAAATCACAGATAACAAAGCAATATCTGACACCACACTGGAAGTTTTGTTTATTTTGCTGCTTATCGTCGCCTTTTTCATGCATGAAAATCTACTTTGCGCGTTTGGACCGAACAGTCCGACAGATTGTGACATAACGCTCTCTCTTACTTACATAACATGTCGAATGCACCAGAGAAGAGACTGGAGCACGCTGATTCATTCGCAACTATTAGTGATGCAAATGTTACGACTACAGTTTTTATTAGTCAGAGTAAAAAGTAAGATGGGCTCCCATCCGCTTTCCTCTCTGGAGTTTTCCCGACCTTGATCGAAGCAAGATGTCGTTCAGCTGCACATTGATGAAAGCGAGGAAACCTTTATTTATGTAATACACAGCCTTCAACCAGTGGCGTTATAAACAACGATAAGAGACTCGCAAAACCTTCTTTAGCAGTCTGCAAAATTTTAACAAGTTACTTGTAAGTGCTTATTGCTTTATAATCCAACAATAAATGTGTCCATGATGCCACTAATAAAACCTTTATAGCCTTATAGCACAAAATGTTAGTAAGCATCTAAGAAAGACTTATTAGGCCTTATAACGTTTGCTTTGCAGTCTTTTAAGCTTGATTACTTGCATGGACTGTAACAAAATGTTTTGTTTACTGCTGCTCCTTGTATTGACCCATGTATGTTGATCTACCGCCTCTGACATATGACTACCTCTCTGTGGGCTTATGGAGTTGTGTGTTTGGACTGGGTGACCTGCAGATGAATTGTCCCTCTTGAGATCAATAAGGTTGTCTGAATCTGAGTGAAAAATCAATTTTCTTCAGAAGTGAATGTCACACAGGTTGTTGACCTTCATCTGTGACCTCAGAAATTGAAGGGAGCGGGCCCACGTACATGAACGTACACAAGACCTGTCTCTCTACATCACCTCATTATCAGTCGTGTGTCTGTGACTCTGTGAAAACTGTGCATCCAAAATTTGTCTGAAAACCTTTTTCCCAGGCATAAAAAATGCGTTTTGAAGCATCAGTATATGGCTCCAGAGAGAGGTATTAGCAACAGCGAAGGTGAAAGGAGGTAATGATGCTATGGTTAGCAGACAGCAGAAGTAGTCCTAAAGAGCCAGTATGTAAGATATTGCCAGAACAAATTCCACCTTAAAACGTGTCTGCCCTAAGATTTAAAAAAAAAAAAAGTGTTAAATGTATTCATATCTTTAATTCCACATCCATTTAGGCTCCTTGCTTGGTGTAGTATCTGTCCGTGATTATATCAGAGATGTGCAAATTTTCTTTTTTGAGCCTAATGCCCATTCTGCAGAGCAAAAACCTGATCCTACCTATTTTTTCCCCCCTTGATGCAGCCAGCAGTTGCTTTGTCTGCATTTTGTGAGCTTTAGGTCACTTCAAGGAGTCAGGTCAATTCCCCTTTCATCCTCCATGTTGTAATGACACCAGAGCTTTCATCAGAGTCTGTGAACTTGCAGCCCATCTGAATAGTGTCTGATTTGAGTCTGACGATGGGGTTCTGACAAATAACAGTGATAAATAGGCTAGCTGAAGTAGCGTAGTGCCTCTGTAAATGGATCGCAGCACATCTGGTTTGAAACAACACAGTAACAACACGGCAGCAGAGAGATAATGACATACCTGCAGCTGTAAGTGGTGCTACAATTAGCTGACATTATCAAATTAAGTTGAGTGTTGTCTTTGCCACTTTGTCAGGTTGTAAAGATCTTAAGGGGAATAACGAAACATCCTGCAAGTGGTGCGTTACCACCAAGAAAGTGATGATAGTACAACCTGCAGCCTCTTAACAGTCCTTGTTAAATCCTGCAGAGACCACATGTCAGCCCTTATCTCTGACAGTTAGAGCAGCACATCTCTTGGTATTTCCTTCACGCTTTCACATGTTCATACGAACTGATTCTGTTGATAGAAAAAAAAAAGAAAAAGAAACCGGGCCAGTCCCATGGCACGCGGCGCTCCAGAAATACCTGCAGGTGATAACTAGCTTAGGTTTTCTAGCAGGTGTCCTGTCACCTCCGCCATCATGCTTGCATCATAACTGTGGGTGGAGGTGGTAATTAACTGTTGCTTTGCCATTTTTAGAACGTTGCCATGACAGCTCTCTCCGGGTCTCTTTCTTCTCACCTTAACCATCTCAATAACTGTCACCTACTTCCTGTGTCTCCTCCTGTTCGCATGTCTGTTCAGCTATGTGTTATCACACTTTTTTCTCTTTCTTTGTTTTTTTTTTTATTTTTTTTTTTAGACTAATTTTCCACGTAGTATTTCTTATGTAGTGGAATTTTTGCAGTTGACATAGAATCCTCTCACCTGTCATACCTGGCGTGTGTCGTGCTTCCGCGTGTGTTCACGAGTTTGGGGGGTGGTCCTGACAGGCTGACAGAGCCATCCATCACGGTCAGATCAGGTCGCAGGCTCTGCCCAGTGCGCTGTGGCCTGCAGGTAACAGCAGCTGCAGCGCAGCGGCTCAGCTGTCATCCATCCACAGAGCATCAGTGTGGCAAGAACTGTCCACTTCAGTCGACGGGGGTTCACAGGACATGGCTGCAAATAGAATGACTGGTCTCTTTGTGCTCCAAACCTGAAAATAAATTGAAAATAATTATGATAATTTTGTAGCCTGATTGACACTGATATCAAGGCCTGTGGCAGGTGATTTGTTGTGATGTCAGTCAACACTGTATGTGTGTTCACCACATTTAGATTTTTTGTAATCTACGTTTCAAACCAGTTGTCCTTGATATACTTTTTTTTTCTCAGGGTTTTACCTTGTTAAATGAATACAACTCTATGTCTTTCTCACATATTTGCAAAAAAAAACCCTGAAACATGTCAGATTAGTTGATACACACTTCAGTGTCAGAAACTGACTCACACAATACAAAAAAAACCCAATACACTTTATATAAGTAGTACTCATTTCAGTGCTATTACAGTAGATTGTCTCACGTTTTACTGGTGTTTCCTTTAATGCGTCCGTCCGCTGAATGTAGCAAGTACACTTTGTCACATTGAAATGATGATGGTCCGCTGCCACCGCCGCCTGACAAATTGAGTAATAAAATGAAACGGCTGCCCGTGGTGAAATATTTAATAACCAGGATAGCAAATATTAATGTTGGGAGAGTTGAAGTGTGATATCATCAAAAGGTGAGCGTTCGTTTAAGAGGGAGATGACATTTGAGCGATGATATCGGAGGTCTGCGAAAGCTCTTCTGTGTCTGTTATTACACTGGAGATGGAGAACAGAGGGGGAGTGTAGACCAGACATGCCAACATTCAAATGCTACTGTAAACCGGTCAAGCTTCTCCCTTTTCACTGGACACACTGTCACCATTGTTCCACGAGGCCCCGCAGTGTCCAATTGTTTCTTCTATTTTGATTACATGATGTTTCACAGCCATGCAGTGCAGAGAGATGAGTCACAAGTTCAGCTTAGATGTCAGAAGTATAACATGACGTCAGCCTATGGGATGATAGATGTTCGGCACTACTAGACAGCGTAAAATGGTGCAAGGTTGCGTGAGGGCACAAATGTCTCTGAGATGATCAACTCGGCAGTCGTGGGTGTTTTACTGAATTTGGCACGCAGCACCTGGAGGACTTCATAATAACGCAATCATGTCACACACACTCTCAATTCTTTTTCGTTTCCAGTGGAAGTAAAACAGTTGGTCGATTGGCGGTAAATGAATCACTACCACACTATATTCACGGTGTGAAGACAGCAAAATACTGTGTGACAATAGCAACAATGTTATTTTCAAGATTTACATGCTCCTCTTTGTCTTGCATGATAGTAAACTAAATGTTTGGGTTTTGTAGTGTTGGTCTAAAAAAAGAAGATGCTGTCAATGTCACTTTGGGCTTTGGACATCCCATATAAAATCATTGAATTGAGATAATAATGAGTAGTAATAAGATAATAGCTGCTAATGAAAATAACTGTTAGTTGCAGCTCTAATTTCCCAGTCATCTCGAAACACTTACAGTGGTTAAATCGATTAAAATCTTTGTTTACGCCTCAAAATCATGGAGGTCGACGTGGAGAGACTACACAAAATGACGCAGTTAAAACATTTCAAAAAGACAGAAGTACGTGAAAACAGTTACACACTGAGTGTTTTTAGATTATCGTCTTTGAGATCATCGGTTTTCTGCCTGTTAAGAGGCAGTTTTCTTCTTGACACTGTTGCCAAGTGGTCGCTCGTGGGGGAAATGTTGGGCCTCTGACACAACGCTTGTTGTGAATTGAGATTATACAAATAAAGATCTACTGATTGAACGAATGAACAAACTGTCAAGAACGAACAAATTATCCAGCGTTAGTGATTGTGCCTATGGTGACAATGTTTTGTGGGTTAATTGCACAAGAACTACAACTTGAAGCGTAAGACAATAAAACATGAATAACAGTAAGTCTGAAGTATGTCAAAGACTCAGAGAACAAATCCTCATAATGACAGCTCGTCTCCTGCAAAACCTTTTTGTTTTACAGTCTGAAATTGCAAACGGACGAACACAGTACTGTTAATTGAGAACACAGTGCAGCCAGTGCTTCTGGACGACCAGCATTGGATGTTATACACACACGTGATGGGCAGACTAGATATCAGGGATTTGGCCGTACCACAGGCAGGCTTAGAGCAGCAGAGATTAGGTTTTCATTGATGTCTCCAAAGATTCAATAATGGATAAGACGCCCAGATCCAGAGCAGTGCTCTGCTTACCTTCTTCTGTGTCCTTGGCACAAGCTAATTCTGGCTCATGTTATGGCATATTTATGGTGTGAAGCACAAGCCGACTGCCAGGATACAGAATTCACCTTTTTTTGGATTTGATGTGGGGAAAGTTCAAACGGCACTTTGAATCGGGGTTGGCTCACGTAGAACAATAAGAATTCATTCATTCATCAGAGGCTTTTTGTTTCATTTTTGATACTGTGGCATCTAACCCTTCAGTGTATTTGTGTTAGCTTATTGTGGGCAATGTTGCAAATCAAGGAGAGGAGCTACTTTATGACTATATTACAATTTGTAACTCAAATACAAGCTTATGTAACGATGTAATGATCATAGCAGCGTGCTGTACCGCCATCAGCTCTTCTGCTGCGGTGGATGCCATGTTAGAACCGCTGGCTTCTGCGTCTTGATGAATCAGTCGACTGCATAATTTCAAACACCTTTATTGGTTCTCTGGATATCACCGCAGCTCACTTCAGGCGATCAGCTCAGACCAGCAAAGGCTACTGAGAAAATGAAAACACAATCATCAGATATGGGTGCAATGGTGAGTTAATGACAACAATTAGATTATCTTTTAATTTATCCTAAAATATGTCAGCAATCAATTAATAGTTTCCTGTTGAGATAACCACAATTTATTAATGCCCTGAAGAATAAACAAGGTTTTTTGTTTTGTTTTGTTTTGTTTAGTTTTTTAGCTCCCCTTCACTCTCAGTATATCACTGGAGCCTAATGGGAGTAGAGTCAGGTGTCCGTGTCCGTCTCGGTCTCTGTCTCCGTCATGTCTTGATATCTCATTAGCGGCGTGCTCTCAGGTTATTGATCTCTGGGACACGTTAATTACGTTATCAAAGCTTGAATCGTATCCTTCAATATAGTAAACACAGGAAACGAGGATCTGAGGCTGATTGTGTTTACTGTTTTCAGTCATGTGCTGGCCTGAAACTCCGTCTGGACCCAGAGTTTAATTTCTTGGAAAGATATTAATCGATTAATGCATGGGAGGTAATAAAGGCTCCCCGAATCTCATTTTATGACCACTTTTCCCAGAAGTGATTGCTTTCGCTTCCTCACTTCCTCCACACAATTTCCGTTATATTAGGGGCTGCAACAAACAGTAATCTTCTTTATCAGCTAATAGGACTCTTATTTTTGTATTAATCATTCAGACTATTACCATCACAGCTTCTAAGGATGCATCAATCAAACTGAACTAATCCAAGTACTCACGCTCTGGTTATCTGCTGATACTGTGCCTAGCTAATACCAGACCTAAAGTTAAAGGTGCTACAAGCAGTTCTGGAAGAAGATAGTTGATCAGTCAGTCTCATGCCTAGGTCAGCAAACACAGTCCTTTGGGTTGGTGGGTTGGGCCACTCGTGAACGCAAAGTAACAGTATTTGACGGCCTGGAAATGAGACTAAATAATCAACTGTTTTGCAGATTGCACTTAAACGCTGCATTTTATTATGAATGTGGCCATTCATACACCATCATCATTTCTGGGATTTGGGAATTGGACTCAGTGGTCCCCTGACTTTCTCTGTGGTTTTACCTGCTAAACATCAGAATGATTGGAGTGTCATGTCATTAACTTGATAATTAACTTAAAGGTCCAGCGGGTAGGACTGAAGAGCAGAAATAGAATTTAACATTAATTATTGTGTTTAAATTTCTGTATAATCACTTGAAACTAAAAATCACTGTGTTCACGTTACCCCAGAATGAGTTTGTTTAATTTTTTCAGTGGCAAGCGTGGGTGAGGGTGAGACGAGGGGTTGGTGGTAATCTGCAACGTCACTGCTAGATGATACATGGATACATTTTCTGTTCATAAAATGATTAATTAAGTGGCTTTTAGACTATGTGATATTAAAAAGTTATGTCACACAACTGTGACGCGACTATCAGACTTAAAAAGCAGTCACCTGGAAAGTGAACGGGCCGGGCGTAGCTGGTCGAGTGTGTGTCTACATTAACAAGTTTGTAATCAGAGGGCAGCATTAGTGTGGATTAGTTTGCCGGGCAGCGGTTTTGTCCCCAGCTTCTCCAGAGCTTTGTTTGACTCTGCCGTGATTTCTGTCCTCTTTGCTGCTCTGCTGTTCTGCTGTTCAGCTGTCAGACCAAAGTGCAAATTCTATCAGCAGGGGTTTATTCACTGCAGCTCTCGGATGCCTGAAACCTGTGGACCAAGGAAATGGAATGATTTTCCCCCCTTTCAGAGTGTTCACACACCATCCAATTAGTGCTGCGAATCACAAGGGAGAGAGCAATAGGTAGGCAGCGATGTGGGCAGTATAAAATGGACAAAAAGAACACCGGTGCTGTGACAGGTTATAGAGTATAGTCGGAGAAAGGAAGAGACAAAAGTGGAGGGAAACGCGGTGCTTGGATACCATCATACTAGCCTTCATACAGTGCGTGCTCCGTGAAACTGAATCTATGTATCACTGTTTTACTCGGTCACTGTTGATATTATCTCAACTTTAGTGTGCGTTTTCCACTGTAACACAGAAGGAGAGAAGTAACTGTGCAATCATTTCTACATTATGTAGAGCTCACAAGAGCACTCACATGTTTATTCCACAAATATAAAGGACTCTCATTAAAAAATTAAGTTAAGACACCGTGTGAAACTTCTGGGATTGGTGAAAGCCATCTATACGAAGAGTAAAGGTCGTAAAGTGTATAATATTAAATGTAAGTATCAGAAGTAATTTTCTGCCGATAAATAGTAAAAGTACAAGTAAAAGAACAATTATCAGAGTCATTACTCAACATTTTTCTGGAGATCAGAATCGGTGTCTTTTAGTTCATTTTACTTAATTATAAACAAAATGTTGAAAGAAGGGGAAAAAATTGACTGCCAATAAAAAACATTAGTATAAAAATGTGAATCTTTGGCGCTGATGCGGCATGTACGGAAGCCCTGAGGGGCAATTAAAGAAAGGCAAAGTCCAATCTAAATTGTGTTCACTCCTGTATTCATGACTTGAAAATAACCTTCCTAAGTTCCTATTTTTGTTTTCCATCTGTGAAAACATGACAAAACAATTCCGAGGAAATGTTTTGTTCTTTTGTTTTGTTTTGTTTTGTTTTGTTTTTCTAAAAAATTTTCAGAGGAAATTATATTTTCACATGTGAAACTAAGTGGGGAGAAAAACATTTTTCAGAAGATTTTTTTCACATGAAAAACTGAGTGAATTTATTTATTTACTCAGAACATTTGTTTCATGTTTCTTTGTGAAACAAAATAAAAAAAAGAGAATGTTTTTTTGTAAGGCTCAGTTATGACAGTAATATTACATAACCTTCTGAAACACAGTGGATGTATCTTGTGCTTAGTGTGGACAGAGAAATCAAAACTCCCCTGGAAGAAACGTGAATGCTTTTAGTCTTACTCAGAACACGGGGCAGTGGTGCACTTCAGCCTCTTGTGGTCATAAACAGAATTTCAAAAACAAACACCTTACCACCTTCTTCACACATGAAGAAAAAAAACAATCCTCCAGAAAAAAAAAAAGTTTCACACATGACAAAAAAAGTATTTCTCCTGGAAAAAAAATTATATAATTCTTGTTTTCAGAAACAAAAATTCAGTTTCACACAAGCAAAAGTACACTTTTTTTTCCTGATCTGTTTTCACTCAGTTTTACACATGAAAATATTCTACTTAAATATTTTTTTCTCACTTTTGACAAACAAATCTTCAGTTTCACACAATTTTCTTCCCTTGAATTATTTCTTTCACTTTTGTTCACACATGTCAACATATTTTCTTTCTTCTGGTTTTGTTTTTCTTCACTTAGTTTCACACATTAAAAAAATAATATCCTGTGAAAAAAAATTTAAATTACCTAATTTCACACAAGCAAAAGTTTTGTTGTTGTTGTTTTTAGTTTTCCTGGAAAAGAAAAAAAAATGTCACCAGTCCAAAGAAAAATTGGAGGAAACCTGTTTTTAAGTCATAAACACATGAGAGAAAACAACCTAGATCAGACCTAGAAAACGGATCACCAGAAATCGATTCATCAGCACAGCAAATCAGCAGCAACAATCCTCTGGGAAAATGTTGAGTGGTCAAGTCCAGTATGTGATGTGTAGCATGTAAAAACTCTGAATCATTAAACAGAACTACTTTTTCTCTGTGTAGCTCACCTTGTAGAGAACATAGCCCCATGTACAAAGGCTAAATCCTGACTTGTAGCCACCTGGGCTCCTTTCCAGCCAGAGGCCATGCTGCAATCTTTGGGCTGGCTGTGGGTGAGGAGGTAGGTCGCTCGTCAGATCCCCAGATACCCCAGCTGCACATAGAGGTTCCTTTGAGCAAGATACTGAACCTCAAATTGCTCCCAAAAGCTGCGCCATCGGTTTGTGTGTGAATGGCTGAGCATAGAAATATCACAGGTTGGGTTTGGATAGGGAGCGCAGCATCGCGCCTGATGAGCATGTCAGCACCTTTCACGGCAGATAAGGGGGAAGTGACAAGTGTTGAAGAGCGTTTTTGAGTTGCAAATATAAATTAAAATGTAAATTTAGCATTTGCCACCGCAGACTGAGTTGTTACCTGACAGACAGTAAGTGACAGGATAGCATTCACTTCTCTTTGCTGGCCTCTAGATGTGCTCAACAAATCCTGACAGAAGAGGAGCTGTCCGTCACACTTCACATGCCAAAATCTCAGTGTGTACTGGGTGTTAAGAAAAAGAGAAAAAGCACTGACACAGACTTGTCAACACGACTACTGTGGCAGTGCATTTTGAAGTAGCAACACTCCAGAAAGCGTTTAGGAGCCTGTTTCAGGCCATTTGGAGTCCATCGGTACCTATTTGTAGTGACACTTTTTTGGATCACGCTCAGGGCTGGGTTAGAGGCAGAAGAGTGGGATGGATCAGAGGTGCAATTTCAGGGTCGAAATTGTTCCTCTAGAAAGTGTTTAGGAGAATGTTTAAGGCCATTTGGAGTTGATTGGTACACTTTTTTGAATCTCATAGTTGGAAATAGGTTAGAGGCAGAAAACTGAAGTCGCTCAGTGACCGATGTTTCCATGAATAATTGTGAGTTTTCTTTGAATTATTCATGAAGAAAAATAGAAATTCCAATGAAATCCAATGAAAATAGGCATGTCTCATGCAACCCATCTCAGAGGATATTGTGGAATTCAATTTGGGTCAGTGAGTCAAATGACCTGAAAGTTATTGAAAACAATTTGTCGCTATGCAAAGTGAAGTATTGCTATATGTTTCAACAGAGTTAGGGAGCCAGATACATGGACTGTTGAAGTTCATCGGAACGTAAATGGCACAGGATTACCTTTCTTTACATCTGACACAATTGACAACCCACTGAACCTGCAGAGGTCTTCAGCTCTTCAAGTGTTACAGCACAGCTGTGCTGCCAGTGCAGTGAGCAGGAGAGAAAAGAAATCTTCTTCCTTATGTCATTTTTTCCCTCAATCAACACTATCTCACAGAGTGATTTGAGACATACAAGCACAAACACAAAGAGAATCTCTAGGTACCAGAAGAGTGGTACTGTATGAATCACCCTCCAGCCCCGTCTTTTCTTTAAAACGAAATTACACATAACAACAGTGCAGGAAGTAAACGATGTAATGTATCTGTAACAAAATGCCATTTAGAGATGGCTGCCAGACACAAACACGTTTCTCTAACAGAGTCTGCTAGCGCTCAGTGAATTACTAAAAGGTAATTGCCCTTAATTAGGAAGCCTTGATTAAGGTGCAGCTTTTGATTTAAGAGGAAGCCAGCAGTGATCACTGTCTCAGTTTCTCGCCATTCTAATTGTTCATTTTAGTATTCATCCCCTCTTTAATTGTTCCTGTCAAAAGACCTTATGCATAAATGCATGTCATTGGTGCCAAATTACACCTTTCTCTGTGGATTGCTACCCAGTGACCTTAAATGATTATCTCTGCTGCCCTGAAATCCTAAATATACAATTCTTTTATGGAAAATTATTTTTGAAATGTAAACTCACCACAGCTTGAATTATGCATTGCTTGTTATGCACTAGATCTGGGGTTGTAAACCTTTTTTTTATATTTTAAAATGTGTCTTCTTATTCTGTGTACAATATCCAATATAACTTTTACTTTGAGTTCAATCATGTACTTTGATGAAATCTTGATCTCAAATGGATCTGACTTATTTCATCAATAAACTGCTGCATTAAGTCCAATTAAACTGAGATGAAAAACATCTGGAGGCAGGCAAACACATCCATTTCTCTGAACTGCTCCACAAGACACATTTTTGACCACACAAACAAACAATTGATACACTGAGATTTATTTAACTTTTTTTAGTCCCATTCAGAATATTTGATTAATTCTTACTTTAAGATCTCTTCATACTCCAGTTTGGTTCGCTGCTTATTTTCTTATTTTTAATCCTTCATTCTCACCCAACTATTGGGAAGCCTCATTGAGGCCACCAGTTCAGACTGGACTTAGCTTTTCAACAAAGCCTAAATCATTTCATGCTTTTAGATATTTTGGACATTATTCAAATGTTTCAAAGCCAACAATGCACATTTAGCTTCAATCTCTCAACAGGGAGCATTCACAACAATCCGTTTAATGCATACAGTGATATAAAGAGTACATTTCCTAACATTTTAACTATATTTAACTATTATCTTTTCATTAATTTAAGCCAGAAATTCCATCTTAATATTTAAATGTTCCCAAAAATTGATGCGTTGAGATTTATTAATTTTTTCAGTCAAATTCAGAGTATTTGATTCATTCTCACTGTAACATCTCTTCATACTCTTTTCGACACAAATTCAAGCCAGCATTGCGGTTTGGCTCAAAGCTTAAATTCTATTTTTAATGCTTTATTCTCACCCAACTGTCAGGAAGCGTCATTCTCTTCAGACAAAACCACAAATAAATTAAAGCCACCAATTCAGTTTGGCCTTAGTTTTTCAGCAAACAGTTTTTAGATTGTGGACACAATTCAAAGTTTTCAGAGCCAGCAATGTGCATTTGGCTTCAGCTTCTCAAGAGGGAGCATTCACAACCGCAAGTTTTTCAGAACTTGCCTTCTCTAGTTCAATATGAGAGGGCTATACTGGAGCTGCCGTTCTTATGAAAACATCCACATTAGCTTGAAATCATTCACCCTACCAGCCCTCCACCAATCTCGTGTATTAGCAATAAACATACTCTCTGTGGTTATGTATTAAATACACATTTAAGTATGAATTTTTTTTATAGTTATTTTTATATGTTCTTTATCTTTATATGCGTTGCTGGCCACAGTAGCATCTTGGTACATTTTCCCCCTAAATTAGATCTCAGTACAGCAGCCATTTAAAATCAAATGTGTGAAATGCTGTGTGTAATTCCAGCGGCACACTATGTTCTTTTACTGTGTCCAAATGGTTAACTTGCATCCATATTGTGTAATCCAGACCATGACAGTGACGCATTGTTTTAATTTTCCAAACTGGGACGGGATTTTAAAAAATGTTTTTAATTTCTGACCGCAGTAGCAACTATATTCTTTAGCTGTCCAGTTAAACATACGATAGTGCAGAGCCAGAAGCACATACAACACAACTTTTCCATTTCCCCAAATACTCCATAAAGTATTCAACTCGATCACTTTGGAGTGGCCTGTTATGGATATGCTATAATTAGATTCCTATGCTTGAGAGGCTTGCAGGGTGTTGATCATTGATATTTCATGAGGAAAGCAGTGCTATGAATTTCATCTTTTCATACCAACCATTTTCTTCTTGCAGATAAGAAGGCCCCTCAAGATATACGTAAACATAAAATAATAACTTCCAAATGTCCATGAACCATTTGTGTTTCATTTTATTAGCTTATAAGTACACCAATAATTATGACTATTTCTTATGAAACTGCAATGTGTAACAGTTTTCTATACAATGGATGCAGTATTGTGAATGCAGTATCTACGATGATCATGTAATCATTTAAGAAAGTATTGAAATGGGAAATGTTTCTGTCTTGGGAAAATAATGTCTTCCACTGAAGAAAAATGGAGTAATGGCGCCCTCTGGCTCTCACAATGAAAATGAGCAGTTTTTGTCATGTCTTTATGCCTGCGCAAGACTCAGGCAGTGGAGTGAATTAGCAACTCTTGTACATGTGATTATGTCATTGGACGTTTTGTGAAAAATACAAGTATTCCTTGTAAACATCTCTTGTGAAAAGCTTATGATAATATATTCTTTCATTTTCATTTCCTTTCAAGTCCTTTTAATCTCCAGGGGAAGAGGCCTGTGTATCAATAAGTACAAGATTCAATTAAAAGCTTTTATGTTGTCCTCATTCAGTCCAAGAGTGAACAGTACAATTGCTCCCCGGGAAGCTTTTGTTAGCATCTGTGCGTGATGATTTAGATGTGGGAAACCAGCATAGAAACAGAAGAACAAGACACACTTCAACCGTGTTGTTACCTGGAAACATCAGGCTTTACTGGTTGGACGTTTAGTTCAGCGAATATCGAGAGCTCTTAAAGCTTGAGATATAAAATTTGCCTGATTCGGCGTGTTATTTAAGGACACGCTCTTGTTCACATGAGGAAGCTGATAACAACTGACAGAAGAAAAAAAAAAAGAAGAAGAAACAGGCAAAAGCAGACTGTGTAATCAACCACAAAGCAATGCATCCCCACATATTGTGATTACACTTTACAGTTGATTAAAACACTTGGATAAGATGGAGGTTTTTTCTTTTTTTAAAAAAAAGTATTTATAATATGATACAAGGATATTTTGTGCAAGAGGTTGTTAGGGCTGTGAAACCTGTACATTATGAACAAAGCACTTAAAATTCAGTGACAACCTGAAAGCTGAACACGGCTAGTTGGCCATGATTGTGTCAAACGGCTAACTATCAAGATACTAGCAGTATTATACAAATGGATTCCACCAGTATACAATGGCTGTATATGATTAGATTACATATTTATATAAAGTGCAAAAGAAACAAGCACTCGCAGCTAGGCCTGAAGTGCTTTGTGACTGAGTGTAAACCCACCACCACATGCTTACAGCCTTCTCGTCATATGGCCAGGTGGCTGGGCAGAAACAATCTGAAGACTTGGCAGGGCGGTATGACAAACTGTTGGCTGCAGAATATATACTGTATTACAAAATGTATGAAAGGGTTACCAATCTGTGCAATATACTGAATCTTACAAATATAATCAATATGGACAGTTGTGAAAAAAGTTATCTAAAATTCCCCTTTGTACAATAATAAATAGACACTTGTTGTATCCTGCTCCTTCTTCTCTGAAGCATAGCACCACAGGCTCATTTTTCAACCTTGAATATGAAATTACCTGAAATAAATGAGAAGGTTCATTCTTATTTCGGGGGAATAAGACATCTTCGACATTAAAAGATATAAGAAAATATATGCGCTGTTAGTGACTAGATTACATGTTTTTGTTTATAGTTCATAATTCTGTTTTTTTTCCCTCTAATAATGTTTCAAGGTTATACAAAGCAGGTGAATTCAGCATCACAGTTGAGTCTCAAGAAAACAGGAGAGCGAAGAGGCATCAAGCGGTCCGTCAGACTCTGTCCAGCAGCTGGGGATTCTGGGGGATTATCTAGGTCTGCTGGGAACCCTGGTAAAAGACAATAGGAGGTATCGGTATACAGTATGATAGCTCTAACTGCACAATGTTGTGAAAAGAACGATATCAAATGATACAGCTGTTGATTGTCATCCTTACTGAGTTGGTTCTTTTACGCTTCCAGCAGTCTGGATTGAGTCTTTTTTGCTCCTCAGCCAGAGCTTTGGCCTCCATGGTGTACATCCTCCTCTCCTCACTCTTCATCTTCTTCCACTTGTCACCAAGGATGACACTAATGGCTCTGGAGAGTAGGGTTAGAGACAAATTATCAATTACTTTGCCTATCATGAGATTACTGTCATGTAACCAAAAGCTACCCTTTGGTTAAAATTAATACAAGCTATATTTTATCACTTTAGGCTCTGGATAGGTTATTACAAGGTGACTACAGGTATCAGACACCTAAATGTAAGCATTCTTGAGACCTTTTCAACCACACCAAACTAACTAAATTTCAGTTTATTTTTTTGACATACCATAATTTTCCTATTCAAACAATGCAGGGTAAGTCTAAAAGTAAGTAGTGTATAAATGTTCTTGTGCAGAGGTATGGTTTATGAAGGAATGTAGTTATTAGATTGAGTAAGGATTAATGCACATTTTGCCTACAGGTAAGAGCAGTTGGTTCAATGAAAAAGACGTTACCTCCTCTTTCTAGGCTTAGTGTTCCATTGGACAGAAGTGAGAGTGGCATAAAAGTTCATTAACCTAAATTTGATAATTCTGCTTTACAAAAACGGCAACTAAAGGGGTGATCTCATTGAATTTTGCATACCTGTTGTCCTTGCCAGGATACATCTGTGTGTACTCCACCCTGTACTTCTTGGCAAAGAGCATGAAGGCATTCATTGGCCGTTTGCATTTTGTAGGCGTGGCACCACTGGCTGTCCCTGAGGTGTGGCTCCTGTTTGATTTGCTTGTGGAGGATTGTGGGGAGCTGGAGCGCTCAAGTTTATCACAGTCTGGACTGACAGCACCCCCACTTGACAGGGAGGTCCTGCGCTGACGAGCCATGCTGCTTAGAACGTAAACCGCTGAAGAATCTAGTGGGGTGAAGTCGTAACTGCAGGACAAAGGAAGAAGGAGAGAGACATGAGTTAATTGTTTTGTAATAAGTCAAATACTGTCTGCTTTTTTTTTTTTTTTTTTTCAAATTTGTTCATGTGTTTTTTTTTGTATCCCATAAAGCCTAAAAATGTCACCATGTCACTTTTAAGTGCAACCTGTGGATGTGACTCAACAATCAATTATCTTTCTCCAGGGGGTTACAGCTGTTGCTTTAACTACATTAGTTATAAGGGTACCTTCTGAAAGTGTCAAAAACCACGGAGTCATCGCAGTTAATGGCATCTGGGTGGTTTGGTGGCAGGCAAACATCGCCCAACTGCATCTCATAGCAAGGGATCCCATGGTGCACCACAGTAAGGCTCGGATAAAAGGAAGACCACCCTGATAAACACACATGATAAATAACAGATTAATTTGATCATAGGTGTTTGATTAAACAAAAAATGTAATAAACTGTATTTGATAAACAACATTTAGTCAGTGGACACTTCTGTTTGCAAAGACAAATTACACATATTGCTATAAAATCTGTTTTTGGTATGATTTTGCTTTAATTTCTTGTCAATGAAGCTCATACTGATCTTACAGTTTTGTTTGGGTGTTTGTGCTTATTATGAACAGAAATATTTTAAGAATCTTTTACAAATATATTTATTTTTTACCTTTATTTTTGACAAAAAATGGGTGATCCAATCGGCATTCAGCCGTTACCAGGCCATCATCGGATGAGCCAGGATCAAAGGTCAGCTTAAGAACTGCCTGGCTAAAAGAAACTGTCTCTTCGTGGCTCACCAACTTCAGCCCATCAGATCCGTATCTCTGGAAATGAAGCACACAAGAAAAAAATAACACTTAGGAGGAGATTTTACTCATCAGCAGGATGAGCCTGTTGAACTCACCACAAAGGGGAAGTGGCGTGAAAACAATTTGGTGTCTACTGGTCTGAAACTTGTGTTTTTATCATATTAAGTGAGACCACTACTTCAAAAAGTGAAGGATGTAATGTGCTTCAAAACTCATGCGCTCAGTCACTCACATCCTGTCCCTCCACTGTTACCCAGGCTGCCACCTTGTGGCCAATACAAGCCACTGTAATGTCTACTGACATAACACTGAACTGAATCATGTACGGTACTCATCTAGTCAGCAATGCAGCAATACTACATTTAAGGTCTGCATAGCTGGAGTTTCTTATGAAATATATCACAACATATTTAACTCACTATTTGTTGCTTACCTTAAGAGAGAACAAGGATGGCATCATGGTTTCATCATCTGAGTCGTCATCAGAATCCCCAAGTTCATCCGCCTCCTGCCACTCAACATTAGGACCTCGGTGGAAGCGCAGGCGAGTTCCTGAATATCAACATAACAATGCGACATGATGAATAAGCAGATGTGTGTTGGTACTGATCAGAGAATGCTGGAAAAATGGATGCAATACTGTTGTTTGGACACAGGGCTCAGAATTTCTTTACAAATGTTTGTAATTCTGGCTTATCCTGGTAAAGGGAGGATCCTTTCACAAAAGCGTAAACAAAAGATTAGTGTCAGCACCTCTCTCCTGCTTCTGTCAAAAACAGCCTTGATTGCATGTCTGCTTGTCATCAGCACAATTTGAGAGAGGAGCGGTTAAGCAGCCCTTCAGTACTGTTTTGACCACATAAATTACAGGCTGTCAAGAGTTAGACTTTAAGATAAAAAATGAAAATTGTGACTGATCGTTTTAAAAAGGGTTTGTTTTACACGTGTGTTCAAAGGTTACTGATGTAAACAAAGGATTAAAGAAAACATAAAGGAATTACTTTAGTGTTTTCTCATGGGGAGTTCATGTTCTCACTGGAATGTGGATCTGCCTCTAAGCTATGACACAATTCTCAGAACCATTTTTTTTGTTACAAGAAATTCTCAGAAAAGCTCAAGGTTAACTTCAGTATGTTTAAGTCAAGGGGTTGTCTGTATGCGCATGGGTGGATGCATTCAACATGTGCGAGTGTACGTGAAGGTACCTTTAAGGAAGCAATGCCAGGCTGTGGAGGGCCAGGAGTGAGACCAGGCCATGTCTTCATCATCAGAAAATGAGGAGGACATTGAGAAAACTCCACTCTCTGATTCACTGCTGGCCTGTTGTTAAAAAAATAATAGAAATAAATAAATAGTCCAATATCAGTATGCATGTCATGGAAATGATCAATGGGTCAACAGGATTGTATGATTATTAGGGTTTCAGAAGTGAGAGATTACCCTGACACGCCTGCGCTCCCTGAGGTGGCCTCTGGACGGGGTGGGTGCACTACTGGCTAATGGGGGACGGGCGTAGGAATGTAAACTATTGCTATTGCCAAAGATGTGGACTGGAGATGATCTGAAAAACAATTTCACAAACATATATCATAGTCATAAATGCACATATTAGTGATACTGTACATTTTTAAAGTAAAATGAAAAAATACGGAGAGACGAATAAAATCCTGCTGTTTATCATCATCAGCAACAACAAATCATTAGCTGGCAACGTTTACTGTGAAATGGTTTTGCAACATTCTGGTATTAACAATGTTAACATAACAAGTCATTAATTGATTGAATAATTGCTAAAAATCAACACAATTTTGTCTTAATGTAGCTAACTTGCCAATCCTGCTGAACTGAGTCCCCCCACACAAATACCACAAGTCTGTACTTGTGTCATTGCATGTGTTGTCACTTTCAGTTTGAGCTTGGCTGACTGGCACAAACCTCTTATGCGGGGCATTCTTCAGTAAGGGGCTCTGGGGACTGGTGGCAATGTTGGCCAGTTCAGCGAGCCAGTTGGTGCTGGGGGAGCAGCTGAGCTCCTGGTGAGACACCCCTGCCCCGACCTGAAATAACCCTGGAGACCTCTGGTCCTCTTCCACCTCCTGCAGCTCTGGCATGTCATCTGGGGAGAGGTCAACAGGAATATTCATAATTAATATGTGGAAAAGCTCAGTTTTCTTTAATGTAGAATGTGACTTCTTTTAGGACTGCAATATATGGTAAAGAAAAACACTGTTTATTTTTGACAGATATTGCAATATGATTCACAATTAATTGTGTCATTTCAAAATATGCAATTTTTGGCAATTTAAAGGGGGGGGGTCATATGAGATGAAATAGATAATTATTGCAGGAAAACGGCATGAAGGCACAACAACATTCATTTAATCTCAGCTATTATTTAGCAGTTCTTGGTGTAAGCTATTTTTTTATAGCAAATTCATTATAATCAGGTTTTCTCACACTTTTTAACTTCATCAAAAAAATTCCAGCTTCTTGTGATTTGGATATTACACTTGGCCAAAGTGCTATTTTTTATCATTTGTTTTTTTTAATTGTGCAGCCCTACTTCTTATTAAAGAATGTTACCATAATCCATGTGACACCCAGGTGAAGAAGGCAGGTCCTCGTTACACTTGAGTGGATCAAAGGTCTCGTCCATTCTCACAATGTTCTGATATTTCCTCTTTTATTGTTTTTTATTAGTCTTCTGCTCAGTTCACTCAGCTTCCATCTTCAAATTCTGCCACATCAGCTGGTTGTATGCAAAAAGACAGAGAAACAGCATTAGAGTGTTCACAAAGTGAAACTGCTGTGCAGGTCTATTTATGGTACTGTTTCGATCAGATTAATACACTCTACCAGACCTATTCAACTGGCGGCCCTTCAAGAATGTCATTCCTGCACTTTGACAATTTTGTTAGCAGGCTAATTGGGGTAATTGTCTGTTGTTATGCAGTGAAATACTCTTAATTCATTCCAACGTTTAACCCAGGCTGTTTAAGCAGAGGAAATTTTCAAGAAACAAACTGACAGCCTACTTAAAAAGTGTATTGTTTTTTCTTGTTCATTTGGACATGTAACTTTTCTTTTTTTGCTTATGAAAAATGATCAAGACAGAACGTCAAAAAAATGCTCTGTTTTAACACACTTAAATTCCAAGCCAAGGGAATATAAAAGTCAGGCCCCTTGGATCTTCACTTTTTGTAGCCCTTCTTAAAAAAAATGTTTTAAAGTAGCTGAATAGGCCTGCACTAGACTATACAATAACCACTGATCATTGATGAAAATGACTCCATACATAAAGGAATGAATGACGCGTTTTTATGACTGAATGAAAAATCCTAACGTAAAACTCTTAATCCGTCATTGACTACTGATCACAGCAAATTTGAAAATACGAACAATATTATGCTGTCATTGCAAGACATGTCATGTACTGCATCGATATAATGGCAGCAGCCTTACGGGAATCCTTTGTCTCTGAATCGACACAGTATAGCTCTATGACTGGTCATGTGACTCGCTGCGTGGAGGCCTTGTTTATAAACTTAAAAGGGTTTGGCGCATGCGTACCAGAGCTCATTCATTCATAACTGCGTAGCAAAAGTGATAAAAAGCAAAAATAAGGTTTGGAAAAGTGGCGTTATGCTACACGAAAACATGAAGTCAGGAAAAAGTGAAAGAATAGCGATGACAGCGTAACATTTCATGCTGGGTTTTTTTTTTAATGTGCTGTTTTGCGCCATGTAAAGTCAAATAAAATCCTTAAAAATATATAAGGTTTGAACGTCATATATATCGCTTATATAGAATAGCTAACCGTTATTTGTGCTCTGACAACCCACCAACGGCTGCTACTCGAGCTCTAACGAACCGTTGCTTCGACTTCCTAAACGCGGATATACGAACAACATACTGTCAGTAAAACGCTTCAAAAGTGTTGCAGTGTCCAAAAAGACAGGTTGAAAGACGGGCCTGCTGTTTCCCCACTCCTCAAAAACAGCAGCCGTGTCCTCAGTTCAAACCCAGAGGCTGTCGGGTCTAACACTGTAAACAAAAGAATGTCAACAAGTTGAGGCATGACGCAACCTTTCTGCCCCGTTAAAAATGAATGACACGAACATAAGAAGCCTTTTCACGACGTTCACAAAATCTTCAAACATATTTCACCGAATGAAGGACTTGTCTTGATGCACGAAACTGCACTCGGGTGGGCTTTTTGTCACCAAAACAACAAGCGTCACCACGAAAGAAAAAAAAAAAAAAACATTGTCGAACACAACCTGTCGTTCGCCGTCAAAAAAACGCGTGACAACCCCGCTAAAACTCCAACTTATACTCGTAGAGACACGGGTGACCCAACGCTCAGATTAAAAATTAGTTTGAACCTTTAATTTATTCGGAAAAAAAGGAATTAACTTCCCACTTACCAAAGCTATCGCCATCGACTAAACTCTCTGGCATTCAGTCCAGGGGTGGGAATGAATGTTTCGAGAGAACGCTTCCTATTGGTGGACAACAACGTCAAAAACAAGAATCCGAGTGTCCTATTGGTCAAATTCGTTGAGAAAAATACAGAAGGCGGGGCCTAGTTTGTTGATCATCGTATCATTGGATGGAGGTGCATGCCTGTTACTACCCAGTAACAGCTGATTGGCAATAACAGGAACAATACATCAGTTATTTTTTATCTGCAATGTTGCAACTACAGCAAAAAGCTCAAAGTCACACTGCCTTCTAGGTTGATTCACTTTTGCCTTGTAATTAAATCATTGTTTCTAAAAGAAAAACAGCGAATAAACAAATGAGTATGTAGGAAACATGAATGAATGAATGAATGGTGAATGAGTGACTGAATGAAAAGCTTTGAGTGTGCAAATCCTTTGTTGTAAAAAAACCTTTCTGTGACAGGCAAATACAAAAATGTTCTTTATTGACATGAAAAGTGAAACATACAGTACTTTCAGCCATTATCATGGATTTGCCTTCAAAACTGATCAGTACTATTTGCACAAAGGGGGGAAATAAATTCTGAATGTTTAAATGTTAAACCAGCTATAAACAGTTTAAGCTGCAGTAAACCACAGATCAAATACATAATACTTCAATTATTAATTTCAAAAAGAGAGAGAGAAGAAGAGAGAGAAGACCCACTTTCGGTTCCTGTTGAGAGGGAACATCAAAATATGTGTTTCCAAACAGTATAAGTTGTTGGCAGAGGTAGACAGCAATAGTGGATGTCATTATCATTATATATGTTTCACCGACACAAAAACAGTATGACTTAAGTTTTACATTAAAACACAGGAAAAGCAATTGTCTCAAGACATTGCCTATAATGACTACAATCTAGGAGGGCAACTTATTAAATTTAAGGTGGGCCTATATAATAACAGTAAATACTCATTTTCAAAATGTACAGCAATGTGTTCTTACAAAACTATCAGCCATCTCTCTGAAGTTTGTCTGTTTGTTTTTTGTTTTTTTTTTGCAAAAGCATAGTATTAGGCCAACAGCCACGAACACTAACCAACAATGATATAGCCTATAGTTAACATGTAGTCAAGGAATGAGAGCTTAAGATGAACAGAAAACTATTTTGTAAAAAAAAAAAAAAAATGTTAAAGTACTTCCAAGTCTACATTCTGCTGTGATTGAATGTGAAAGATGTTATTAAAACACAGAATCAAATCGACTTCCTTTACAAGTTCTTTATCCGTTATCACGTCGGAGCACCCCTGTACCAGTGCACCTCATGCTGCCAGTGTTAGTGCTCTTGCCAAAAAAATGACAAGAGAATGTGGTTCATTTGCTCACAATAACCCAGTAAGAAATTAGCTTTGGCATCCGATTTGAACAAACAATGTTTAGAAATTTACAAATGGCAAATATACTGTAGGTGTAACTATAACACTGCAGGGAAAAGGTGAGCGTAAACAAAAGTGTTCAAAATACAAACAAATAATGTGTCTGACACTGACAAGTAAAATGTACACTTAGGTTTTTAAGGGTTAAGAGTCGTGAGCAATCTAATTTAAACAAGCTTTAAGCAACTCTGCTTTGGCTTAATTTACGTTCGTCACTGCGCTCTGCTGAAATAAACCTTGCCTCATATGGGAATCTGACGTAGTTTCATTGTTCTGACACGCAAATGTGGTGGATGTTCACATTTCTTGTAAGAAAAGCTGTTTGAGTGAGTATTGGGGGTGGGGAGGGACATCCGCACAAGCCTTTTTCTTTTTTCATCCACTGATTCACAGTCAATTGAAGCCATCTCACGCACTTTGTTGCTCAATCTCAGTGCTACTGCCAAACAGGGTCACAAGCTGCTCCTCATAGTTAGCAATGTTTCTCTTCATGATGTCCATGCACGGGCCCAGCAACCTCTCAAAGGCTTTAACGTCCATGACTGACAAAAAAAAAAAAAAAAAACAAAGAACAAAATAAGCAGACAGTTCAAGGAGAGTAATGTAAAATAATGAGAAGCATAATAGGAAATTGACATGATTTATGAAGGACTGTATAATTGCACAAAAAGTACCCAAGCATTTGACGCTCCCCACAGCATAGGCTGATGCAGCTCTTGGTTTGTTTGTGACAAGTGCCAGCTCCCCAAAGTACTGGCCCCTCGAGCATGTCGCGATATCCACCTCCTCTTCCTCCTGGTCTTTTTTCGTCTGGCAAAAAATGAAAGAAATGCACATGATTAGATACCAGATAACAACAAAGTTTTTGTTGTTTTTTTTTACTCTTAAAGACGTAGGGCAAACATACCCTGCTTCTTTTCATGGTGATTCTAACTTGGCCAGACTCAACGATGTAGAAACAATCTGCTAAATCACCCTGTAATGCAAAGCGCAAAAATGTCAGTGTTTATAAAAGGTCCACTGCAGCCAAAAAAAAAAAAAAAAAAGATCAATCATAGAACAAAAGCCATTCATCACCTGAGCAATAATCTGCTGTGAATCACTGAACGCCTTTGAGGATATGACATCGACTACTTTCATTCTCTCTGAGAGCTGTGGATGAAAGGATATCTGGTTGACAAAGTTGCTCGCTATAAATGCACACACCACTTTCTAGCACTGGAGGACAACGCTAATATTAACCTCTAATGACGTAAGCAGTGGCAGCGTTTCGATGAATGCCTCGTACAGCCTCCTCTTCTTGGCATTGTTCTTCACTATGATCCTCCTGAATGTCAGACGATCCTGAAACACAAATTTGAAGAGAGGAAAACATATTCATGTTTAGAGATGCAACATGTAAGTATTTACCACCTATCAAGTTCATATTTGTACACCAAACAAACAGGGAGCAGCATATCCCCAGGGTAACCGCTACCTGCTTTAGCCTGCCATCAGCTAGTTAGCACAGCTAGCCGTGCAGCTAGCGCTCCCATCTGCCAACTCTGTCCGGACTGGGAGCACGGAGCACAGGGGAAGTCCTGGTGCTATTTACGATCAGATTGCCTCCTGAGGTACAAAGTGGCTCAGGACTAGTGTGTTTAATTAGGTAGAAATCTCTGCAACACATTTAAATGTTTCCCCTGCAGTTGTTTTGTAGCAGTGGTGGCAGGGAGTACATTTTAGTATTCTTTTTCAAGTCCTTCCCTGTTGGTCTTGGCTCTGGATGTGGTGCTCTAAGTGACTGCAGCACTATTGCTTATACTTATCTGATCATGACGAAAGGGCTAATTCTATGCATTTTTTGACAAATGGTCAAAACTGTTATTTCATCACATTTTGGAATTAATTTTAGGTCTTTTTTTCATCTTAATTCAAATTCTATCATATTCCACCTTTAACAACCTGCTATAATCCTGTGTCCCCGTGTAGTTCGTTACTATGTGTATTTAACAGCTGCAACGACTGGTTCATTAATCAATTAGTTGTCAGCTATCAAATAAAAGCCAACCTTCTCATTGTCAAAATTCTCAGATATATTTAATATCTTCTGGTTTCTTTGTTTCTATATGACAGTGAACTTAGTTATCTTTGGGTTTTGGACAAACAAGACACTTCTTGTCATCTTGGCCTGCAGGAAATACTAAGCGATGTTTTCATAATTTTCTGATATTTTATGGATGAGACAACTCATGGATTAATAGAGAAAGTTACAAATCATTAATTGAAGCCCTAACACATAATGGAGTTATAATCAACAGCTTTACTTTGAAAGTCAGAGTGGCTGGGCAGCAATACATATTTACATTACCCCACAGCTCCAGACAGCTCTGGCACACTCGTTTCCAAACTATAATTCACATAACACAACAATTTACAGTAGGGGTCACTGTGAAGCAGATTTTGAGCTGTGTAACACCACTCAGGATTTTTCAAGCGGCAGCATCATCCATGTGCTCGTGTCACCCTGCTGATTTTGGTGATAAACCTTTGGAAGCCTCTCAGTTGTGTGTCACATAATTAGAGCGCTTAGACTCAGATAATGGCTAACAACATGTTAATAGTAGATGTTTACATACAGAACTGTAAAACAGTGATAGCTACCAAAAGCGCCCTCTACCTACCAACCAAACAAAAGAAAGCATGGCTCTATCCCTGAGGCCAGTAAGGGTCGGTCCTGGGCCCTACAGCACTGTAGTGTAATCTTCACAACCTCAATCCTCGACTTTAAGCAAACGCCCTACTACATGGTTTTCTTTGAGGCTCTTCAGCAGCACTTTCCCTCGTCGCCATCAGGGGATTGTTAGTTGAACAGGACCGGCTGCTTGTTCACAGACTCAAACACACACACACACACACTACAAGTACCCAGGTCAACAGGGGATACAGCTGCAACCCGTCCGGTCTGCACAGGGATGACATAACACAGCTGTTACCTGCAGTTAAAGGACACAACCCTCCCTGAGTCATTAATAAACAAGCTGCTGCATGGAAAGAGTATCAGATGAATACTAACAACTCCTTGTCCGACCTAAATTTATCAAACTCTTGACGCTGTTTCACAAAAATACACTTTAACTGGGAATTCACCTCAGCCATGTCGAGACTGAAACTGTTTTCACCTTGACTTGTGTTTTCTCCCTGATGGAGTTGACAGCCACAGTTTCACCATTTGGATAATTTATAACATCTAGAGTACTCTCACCACTGAGGTTCATCTGAGGTGCGTACTCCTTAAAACAGACATGCTTGGCCCTGTTTGTCACCAAACTGGCCACAAAACGTTTTCATTCAGTTTGAGCGCTCATTCGCTTTAATTATGCTCCTGTTCTGCACATGCAAGCAAGGACGCATTTTGCACGTTAAAAAAAAGGTAGACAATAAAGTATTCTCCAGTCTATTTTAAATATGTGCATTAATAAACATCAGGTGCACGATCGGTGCTCTCTCACTCGCATTAAGTGGATTTTATTCAGTATTTTATCTCAGTCAGACAACATGATCTCACCTATGGTACCTGGTACTAACACTGCCACAGACAACCAGGAATATTTACTCAAAATAAAGACGACTGACAGCACAGCATGTTATAAAAAAAAAAAACCTGAGCGCGGAGCCAACTGTGTTCTTGCATAAGGATTTAATGGTTTACTCACTAGGCACCAAAGGGCTCCAGGCGAGGTGGCGATTATTGTGGCTGCCCTGGGGGTGTTGTACATCAGCGCTAGTTCTCCGAAGCTGCCTCGGTTGTCATAGCAGCCTACCAGCTTGTCCGCGCCATCAGCCTTCACGAAAATGTTAAATGTCCCACTGAACGAAAAAATATAGAAGTAAAATAGAGAACATTTGAACACATGGCAGCCATATTGGAAGCATACGTTGATTTTAAGGATTTAGTTAATCACCTTTCAATGACATAGAAGTTGTCCCCGTCATCATCTTGATCAATGATGTGCTCGCCTTCGGTGCAGAACTTCTCAAACATGGCATCAAGCACCTGAGACATCTCCTCCTGCGATGGCGTGAAATATCAGTCAAATATTGTTGAAACAATCCTGCAGAATGCACTCAGTGTGCCGTTTCAGCTTCTTAAAAACAACCCTCTTCAATAATCATGCATAGTGCACTGAGCTGTCGCAAAACGCTCCTGGCCTCAGGCCATGTTCTCCTTTGTGTAATTTAAGAGATGGCAGAGTACAAACCAGAGGAGCACAGAGTGCTTATGGAATAATCCACTCACCGGATCCAAATTCTTGAACAGAAGAATGTCCCTACATGCTTCCTGTAGTCTCTGTCTCTGCTCATCGGTTTTTGGATGGGTGACCTGCAAATTGAAACACAGTCTTGTAACTATAAACGCCTACACATTAAATTACATACAGAAGATTCTATACTGCCAACAATTCAAACCGTGAATATTAAGATATATATATATAAAACAGTGTACCAATGGCTCTTTATCCTCTTCATCTTCATCAGGGTTGAAAGCCTCAGCACACACTGCAGGACAAAGATCAACAAATGAATGAGCCAGACAGCAAATGTACCGATCAATTCAATTCTAACCCTTTGGGAGCCACACGATTCTAACTCAAACATTAAAGACTAAACTTTGGCCCAGCAGAGAGCACAACTTTCATCCCGGTCTGGGATGACACAGCAGAATTTCATGCAATTAATATTTCAACACAATTTTTCTCAACCCAAGTGTGGAGCTTTTGGGGGCATGTGGTGATGGTGGTGGCACTCAAATTTCCTTCCTTCTTTCCAGTACTTTTATAGACTTTTACATGATTTAACCGAGGTTCTCTTCAATCAATTCATGTCCTCTAAATTGAAAAATGCTGTATATTTCAAATGCCAAATTTTCTTCGATATTGTAAAAAGATGAGTTGTAATGGGACAGTCCACCCCAAAATATAGAGTGCTGTAGTAATGATGTATTTTTGTAGGCTACCCCAGAAGTTAGCATAGCTCTGGTTCCCTCAACAAAAAGCCTAATAATAAATAATCTCTGTGGCTAACAGAGGTTTATGATACTTAGATGTTTTGTTCAGCAAAACACAACTGCTAACTGATTTCCAGGTTTTAGGAGTCAACACTACACCACTCTATATATCCGTTTATTCATTGCATTTACTCATGGACAAGAGGCTAATGCTTGTGACAGGGAAGTATGGAAACATTAATGGGTTTTTTCTTGGTTGAACTGCAAAGTTAGCTAGTGGATCGAGCTTAGTTGGCGACCCTCTCATCCATGAGTAGATGCTTCTGCTTCCTTCTGCCCAGTAATACAGTTGGTGGGTGTATATTACATATATCTTGGCGCTTTGAGCACCACAAGCTGAGTGCCATCTAGATCCATTATCATCAAAGGAAGGCAGACATTTCGATGGCCGATATCTCCAAAACATGGCAGTTCACGCCAAAACAATCTAGATGGATTAAAAGCGCTACAGCCACAAAAATGCGAGTTTTGGATTTATACAAGTACATGTTAATTGATTTACAGTTTCAAGTCTACGACTATTGTAGTACGTTTATTTCCCATCTGAAATAATAAAAAGGACACATGCTTCCAGTGTTATTGAATACTTGCACTCGCTCATTCTTTCCATTCTGAGTGCCAAACATGCAGATATGTGGTTTTTAGAAAGTCTAGTAAATCAATGCTATTGCTAATAAGATGAGGACAGTGAGGAAAGACAGATGGAAAAATACTTCAGCACTGTGTGTCAAAGAAGTGTCATATGTTTTGAGCACAGACACTGTCCAGAGTTCTCCCTCTTGACATAACAGGCTCGAGCAGCCAATCACAATGACAACTCACCTGATGCTCTTCTGATGAATCTGTTTATCACTGGTGCTGCAGGAGGATAAAACGACA
This sequence comes from Acanthopagrus latus, assembly GCF_904848185.1. Classification (NCBI taxonomy): domain Eukaryota; kingdom Metazoa; phylum Chordata; class Actinopteri; order Spariformes; family Sparidae; genus Acanthopagrus; species Acanthopagrus latus. The sequence goes on from NC_051046.1 coordinate 13,585,656, forward strand.
CATATTACTAACACGTTGAAATTCATCATGAAGAAATGCTATCTAACAGGATCAGATTAGGTTTATGCACCGTGTTGCTACATCTCCAGTTGTACATGTGCAGTGGAGCAGCCCCGTGCTCATTAAGGATCCATTTGGGTAAAGCCTGAATAAGGACAGCTGCTTTGAAGTGCATCTGAATCCAATTTAAATGAGAATCAAATTCAAATGTAAAACACTGAGGAGAGTGCCAAGCTCCAGCACAATGACACGATATGAAATATACATTAGATAGGAGGCCTCATCCATTAATAGCCTGACAGCAAGTGTTGTCCGAGGAGGATCAACGGAATATCACCCAGACAAGACACTCGAGGCGTGATGGGACCCAAAATATATATATATATATATCACCAGTGACTTTGATGACTGAATTTGGTGTACTTGTCCTTATGTAACCATTTGCAGCCAGCCCCACAGACCCCACCACTCATTGGGATGCTGTGTCAGAGCTCTGGGTTGCTATGCTACTTGCTGCACCTTATGGTAAAACTGCACTGGCCATTGTGCTCAATATGAGCACAGCTTAGGAGGCACAAATCAGATCTGGGGGGGTGCGGAGGGGGGGTTACATTCACATGTTGCCTCACTTGCATCATAGCAGGGCTTTAGTTTTCCACCTTTATCTGCTCTGTCATATTTTTATTTATTTATTTATTTATTTTTGATAGGCCATATAATCAGACTAGGCCATGCACCTGAGACTGGAAATATTCAAAACACCAAGAGGTGCAGACACACACACACAAATACACACACACACACACACACACACACACATAGACAGACACGAGCAGACGGTCCATGTTTTTTTTTTTTCTGAGGCAACACAAAGCATTTTCTCTCAAAAACGTGCCCAGAAGACCAAGACCGTCAGCCTCCATGACCATATATGGCAAATGACAGAGCCATGGAGGATGTAAGGTGGCGAGCGCCGGAGCATCACCGCGCTCCGCGAGTCTCCTCCGCCGCCGAGCACAACCCGAGCACGCAGACAAACATGTCCACATTTCTGAATAAATCCAGCTCATCCGCTCTCACACATGCCCCTGACACAGAGCAAAGAAATCGGCCCACCTATGAATTCCTCGTCATCGTCGTCGTCCTCCTCCTCTCCGTTTTCCGAATCGATCTGCATCGCTTCGTCAATGAAATTGACCGCTTTTCCAGGTCGCGGGGCCGAATTTTGGTCATTGCCAAACGAGGCCTCTTTGGTCTCTTTCTCCTTCAGCTGGGTGAAGTACTGTAACGCGAACTCGAGCAGGTCCCTGGGCTGGTTCCTCAACACTTCCACGGTAAAGCTCTGTAACAGCTCCGTCAGTCCTTCAGGAATTTCTATACTCATTCCTGTTATCAGTCTATGGATGTGGACAAAACCGGTTTGCTGCGAATCCGAGACGATCAAAAGCATACAGCTGAGGTGGAGGAAGTTACAGCGGGAGACGGGTGTAGTCCGGTCGGCGAGCCGTCCACAGCGGATCCTCTCTTTTTCTTGAATGAAAATGGCTCTGGATTTTTGGTCCAAGCATCTTCTGCTGCTTCTGGCTACAGGAAACCCACGCATGTGACCCAGGAATCCATGGCAACCACCTATCCAGGGATTGCGTATGAGCAGCAGCAGCGGCGCAGAAACTGCAGTCAGTCTCGAAATACTAATTATGAGAGAGAGAAGCCCTCTGATAGATGAGCGAGGATCGATGTTCACTGAGAGAGATCAGATGAGACGCGTCTGTCCGATGATCAGTAAGTTTATTAGACGTGTCGTTTTATAGCCACTTATTTTCGTGTTTTGTATATTTCTCTATTTAAAAAAAATCTAAACGTAATGATGAAAATGGGCTTATAAGATAAATACATTTTTTAAAAAATCAGTCCTCTTAGAGAAATCATATTCATCGCAGAATGATGAATATGATCAAACAGGTGCAACTTAAAACTCCGTCTTATTCCCAATTATTAATTAAATCTATAAACTAATAGCTGCAAGACAGGGGCTCATTATAGATGGGGGGACTGTCCCTTTAATAGCACCAGCAGCTTAGATCCCATTTCTTGTTCCACAGGGAGGGAAAAAAAATTAATAAAAATCAGATGCATATTTTAATGTCATGGGACCTTTGAGAACATTGTGTGACTCCCAGGCAAACACTGCACGCTGCCACAGAGAAAGCTTCATTACAGAGTTAAAGTTTCAGGATCTGAGGAGGAAAAAAAAACACCTGCTGTGACAAAAATATTCTTGGCCTGAAACTAAAAACGTGACAATCGACACACTTCATATCATCTGCAGTTGCATGAAGACAGTGTGATAAGTGATTCAATCATTTAGGTGGGTCAATTATTATTATTATTATTTTTTTTTTTTTTTTTTTTTTTTAAACAGCCACTTTAAAGAAACTAATAAACAGAATTTGGATGATTCACATCTGCCGTTGAACCTTAGAAACTGCGAACTCACTCCGATTGTGCTGAATGCATTACCAAATGGGGGAACAATGTCACCGGAGTAACCGCTAACTGCTGCCAACTGTAGCTGCTGCCAGCTAGTTAGCTCTGTTAGCTGCTGCTAGCTAGTTAGCTCTGTTAGCTGCGAAGCTAGCGGTCCAAGCTGGGAGCTCAGTGTTTATGCCACTTTGCAGCACAGGGGCTTTGAACCTGGCTAGCTGCTTAGCATGCTCAACACTAACAATGTCGAAGCTATTATTCCTCCACATTCTGTTGAGTCTTTAAAGGCCGCTGTGTGAGGAAGTTAACTCTCGAGTCTCTTTCCCCAACTCGAAGAGAAGGAGGTGACATGAGAACTACACATTTAAAGGTCCGGTATACCCAATTTGTCAAATAGTGACCCGTTGTATGGCAACCGGCCTGAACTTCAATCTCAAAGTATTTGACAAACTGGGTATGTTGCACTTCTAAATTTGTAGTTCTCATGTTTCTCAGCTGATCTGGGAACAAAAGACGGGACATGCGAGGAAATATAAAATAAAAAAAGGGCATGTTCATGACAATCATCGAGCTTCAGAAGAAATACTAGAGCAGATTAGGTGAGCCTTAAAAAACAAACCCAGAGACTGCACAACAACCTTGTGTGTGCTATATTTCAGGGATTATCATGTTGGAATCTGATCACAGGGAGCAGAGGTCAAACAGAGATGAAGACATGGTTGGCAGTGAGGGAATCATTAGAGGGGGGGAAAAAAAAAAAAAAAAAAATGTACCAAAAGAGCACAGCTATTATCTGCCATGGCTGTTCTCCACCCTCTGCGCCTCTGCTATGAGACCCCTCCCCCTGCTGCGTGGCCCATATCTGTCACTCGTTATTAAGCAGGCTCAACATTTTCTCACTCAGACGAACCATGGGAGCACGTCCATGAAGTGACCTGTAATGCAACACTGCTGCTGCTGGCCTTCGACCTCACCCGTTGGAGACCCCACGGGCTGTGGAGCTGTCCACCACAGGGGTTTTATTTGGACTTCTACGGTTCAGCCCCATCCACTCGTGGCATCTACTGTGAGAAAAGACAACTGTTTGAGGAGAAGAAGCATCAGCCCTGCTCTCTGAAGCGTAGATCCTTACGATTGTTACTGCTCAATGCATCGCAACACAACAGTGACGCTTGCTGCAGCTGTGGAATTATAAGAATGTAAAGAGCTGCTGATTCGTCCTCAGCATGCAAAAAGCTGGTTTACTGTACATACAAACAGGAATTGGGCCCTGTTGACATCTGCGATGAGGCTCAGTATATTTTATACAAGGTAACAGCAGGCAGTCAATCTACGTACTGTATTTGAAGATTAGATTAGATTAGATAGAAATGATGATGACAAATAAGAATATACACCAGCAAAAAAAACTAATACAATCTAATACAAGAAATCTTATCCCACTGAAGGAGGCATGACAATATAGGTATGGAAAGGCCTTAAAGGGTAAGTTCAGCCAAAAATTTTAATTCAGTCATTTTCTACTCACGCCCATGTCTCACGGTCCGAAAAAAAAGGCACTAGCGCTGCTAGGCACGCTAACCATTTTAACTTGCTAATGGAAGCTACAATTAGCAGCAGTTAGAGGTGATTCTGGTAATTTGCTGCTCCCATTTTTGTTAGGTGGCCAGTTGTTACATATTGCACCCTACTCTCATTTATTGTTGCTAATGTTGTCCTGTTATGTCTCACTTGCAAAAGAAATTTTAACCTCATTGTGATGGTGATAAGTTAAATAAAGGTTGTATATATTTAAGATGAGTTTGTGGCGGTGGTGTTGAACTGTTTTGCATTGTCGTTTAATATCTAACCTCATTGATACAAATGGGGTTCAGAAAATATTACAAGCACCAGTCATTTAGCATACAGGTGAATTAACACTGCTCAACAAGGGATATCATGACTTTTACAGGTAGGATTTGTTGCAGGCCTTGTCTATTAGAAGGCATAAGTATCCAAATGTCATACTTGAGTAAAAGTAAAGATATCGTATTAAAATATTACATAAATAAAAGCCAAAGTCTGCCATATTAGTAATACTAATAGTACTAACTAATAGAGCATCAAAAGTCATTTACTGGTAATTTAAGTTAGTCAGGTATCAAAAGTACATGTAATAGTAAAATCACATACACTGAGTGCCTTGGGTCAAACAATTATTGGATCTGATATTCTGATTGCCTGTATCAGGTTTTTTGTTTTTTTAAAGTAAATTGATTTAGAAATTAGCTACTTTGGCTCTGATGCAGCAGGTAATCTGTAGTTACTGGTTACTAAATTTAACTAATAAAATGTAGTGAAAGCATAATATTCGCCCCAACAGTGTAGTCGAGTGTACGTAAGAAGAAGGAGAAAATGGAAATACTCAAGTTAGTAGCTCAAAATTGAACTTAGATATTGTACCTGAGTATATGTACTTAGTTACATTCCATCACTGGTATCCCTGATGACCTGGCAGCTGAGTGTAGTTGCAGCCTCTCCTGCCTGAACACTTCCATCGTCTTTTTTAGAAATACTTCAATATTTAGGTGACTGTGCCATCTACTGGCCATGGTGTTTAAACGTTGAAATTCACACTTTATATTTTCTGATGTTGGACAGTTGTGTCAGATCCTCCATTAAACAATGGTAACAACATCTAGATCCATTTCCTGCAGCACGGTGTGCTGGAAGGAGCCCAAGTTGTTCACCAAGAGACACTTTGAGCACACGAGAGAACTGAGACTGGTCACTAATCAGATCAGTGCTGGAAAGTGGTGAACACTGATGCTCATCAGGAGATTCCAAGGAGAAACACTGGTATATGTGGCATTATAATAGAAAAACAAAATAAGAATACTGATTTATTGGGACATCTGCAGAAACTTCGCTTTTGGGTTGCACAACAGTTGTTTTCTTTTCAGTGTCATGCCAACACAGAAGATAAAAATGAGCAGAAATATACGTGATTGCGAGTTTATTCTAAGGATACATTTTTTATGAATATATAAAATAATATTTAAACTTGAGTCATTTTTGGTTGCTTATTGTGTTTTCTGGCAAGTACGCTTTGTAAACCCTGACTGGGCCTTGCTGAGCTTCATTTATGCCTTTCAAGTTTTCACTAGAGATACTGAGATAAGTCCACACAATTCTGTCTTATCAGATGTCAGAGTTGTTACCAGACCTCACTCTATCATTGCTGATAAGAAATGTCAGCCGCGCGGTTTGACTGAAGTCACAACTGTTACTTGCTGATAACGAATGTGCTTGGATTTAATCAGCTGAGATGAAATTCACTTGTTTAATTTCTTGCTGTATTTTGATGCTGTATTGATAGAACTGTTAATGCAGCACAGCTGGCACATTAATGGGCTTTGTGTTTGTACTTTAATAGCTGATTTTTGGATTCATACTCGACAGTTATAACACCAAACAACTGTGCAGCAATCCAAGTCTTACCTGGAAAAACTCCCTTTCCACTGAACACAGTGTTGATCAACACATCACTAAACTGCAACAAGCTGAATAAAACTGTTCAGTGAAGTCATGAAGGATATACCCCCAAGCCTTATGGTAGGATTTTTTTTTTTTTTTTTTTGGAGGTGCTGTAAAGCGACCACAGGTGATCTATCTCATCCAGTTGATTCCAAGTGTTGGGGATTTCAAGTCTTTTAAAATATTGTAATATACAAAGCTGAGAAACACAAAAGCAGGAGGAACACCCGTCACAGCAAAACCGAAAGGAGTGATGTCACAGCAAAATTCAACCATTTAAACTCACTGCTGACAAATCACCACTACATTAAAAAATAGTTTCCATACCAACAGCTCCCTTTCCCTTCTCATGTGAGCATCGGGTACAGAGAAACAAGTACAGCAATGGCCCATGGGAAATAATGAACCATCAAGGCTGAATGTGCATCCAGTTGGTCATAAAAGAGGACAGTAACAGGACTGGAGGGACAAATGTCCGATTGTTTTTTGTAGATTGAGAAAGCCATTAAGACTATTTCTGATGTTTCAATTAACGCTGTAAAACTGGAAATCTGATGGAGTGGTGTTGATTCAAGGTTTTTACCTCAAAAGAGCCATTTGAATAACATGTTTTAGGCTGTGGAGGAAATTGAAACTCCTGAAATGCATTATCCAGAGGTTTTCTTTGAAAGATTGAAAAAGTAAAATACTTTTGAAAGTGAAAAGCCAAACTGTTGACGAGGGCGAGCTGTTTACACTTCTCATTTTAACTGCTTCTTTATCATTTAAGCTTTTGTATTGTTTGTGTCCCCAAACATAGCACAAGAACCAATCTGAACATCATTTTCAGTTGCGTTCACAAACCCGAAGCGCTTCTCGACAGACAGCTTTTTGTACCTGCCAAACTAACCATACAAGCACTTGCGCAAGTACATATTTCAGTTGGCTCCAAGTGTCAGTCCTTTGTCATGCATTACACACACACACACACACACACACACTCCATTAACTAAGCAACATCCCGATTTCTCTCCACCTTTACTGCAAAAACATCTAATTTACGTCTACAAGTCAAAGCGACTGCAGTATTGTGGTTAACAGTACAACATGTGTAAACACCAAACAGACACAGCTTTATCCTTTTTTTCCAGGAAACATTTATTCGATCGAGAGACAGGATCGCATCTTTCCATAAACAGGTCAGTTAAATATTAACAAATTTACAGTCATGAGGAATGTAATAAAAAAAAAACAAAAACAAACAATGCTCGCCTTAAAAAACCCCACCCCAGGGACCCCACCCAGTACATGTCGGACCACGGTGGCGCTGGAACAAGAGTCACCTCCATGTCCAGCTGCGTTGTTGTTACGTGCTCTTCTTTTCAGTGCTTTACAGTTCATCTTTGTCTGTTTTTGTCTGTAAGAGAGCAAAATAGAGTTTTGAAGAAGCAGCCAGAAAAGACAATACTCCAGTATCTAAAATTCTTTACATCCTTAAGATGCCACAACATGTTGAGTGTTCTCACCGATTCATCATCGTCTTCCTCATCTACAATTTCATCTTTGTCTTCAGAGTCGTCCTCTTTATCTTCAGAATCGTCCTCTGCAGGCTCCTCCAGCTCCTCTTCGGGCTCCTCTTCAATCTGTCAAACAATCATTTTTAACATTACACACCCACAATCTTAAACCATCACTGAGCTGACACACTTAAAAATGACCCAACTGGTATGGATGCTTAAAACTATTACAGGGACAAAAAAAAACAAAACAAAAAAAAACAAAAAAACAAAGGGGGGAGTAGAACCATTTTGAATGCAAACCTAAACCAGTTTAATCAAGACAGATGAGAATGTGTTCACTGATGGCTGAAACTGAAACTCTCTATGCAAATGTTTCTTTACTGATACAGTATGTAGCAGCTGGCATAGACTTGCCTGTTCGTCCAGGCCCACGTTCATGCTGAGTCGGAGCATGCGCTCTATCCTGTCTCCGTAAGCCTTCGTGTCAGCCAGTTGGTAGCCTGAGCGCAGTGTGGCCGTCTCAAACAGAACCACAGCCAGATCTGATGCAGTCTGGTCTTCAGCATCATCCTGAAGAACATGATTGAAATGATAATCACTAACAGAACGACCATGTTACAATATTCATCATGTTACACGTGCTGGCATGCTTAAGATATGCATTACTTGATGTGAATGACGCAACATTTATGACTTAAAAGCATCAAGTTATTTAATAAATGGCATAATATGGCGACATTAAAATACTACATATACAGCAAAGTGACAGTTTAGACTTACAGTGATTTTCTTAAGCATCTGTTTGATCAGAGGATGTTTGGGGTTGATTTCTAATGTTTTCTTCTGGCTGGCGTAGTAACTGAAAGAGAGGAGAGCAGAATTGCCATGTAAGCTCAGGAAACATTCAGGCAGGCCACGGCATGCGTTACATTTGCATTTTACAACCGTGACAACTGGATGTTACTCACTTTGTGGAAATGTCTTTTCCTGTCTGGTAAGCCTGTGCCTTCATGATCCTCTCCATGTTTCCTGACCAGCCATACTGACTGGCAACCAAAGCACAGGGTGACTTGGTGAGCCTCTGAGAGAGGACGGCCTTCTCAATCTGTGGGGAAGACAGCATCGTAGTAAATAATATGACTGCAACCAAACTGTATCACCTCTGCCATTGCGGTTTATTTCCCATGACATAAATATTCCATAATAACCATCTCTCTACCTTGTCCTTCAGGGCCTTGTCCTTCAGCCAAGTGGTGAGGGGTTCGTACTCCTTCTCCAGAGCCTCTCTGTTCTCCTTTGCCTTGTCGCTCTCATCAAATTTGACACCCTCCTTTGCCACGTTCTGGAAGCGTTTCCCGTCAAACTCAGGCAGAGCCTGGATGCAGTACTCGTCCACGGGCTCTGTCAGGTAGATCACTTCATAGCCCTTCTTAAGCAGCCTCTCCACGAAAGGAGAAGACTCAGCCTGCAAAGGGAATGTAAATCACACAGACGATCCATACCAAGCAATGAAATTTTATGACCTGAAAAACATGGTATAATTTCAGCACAAATACATCCACTCACCTCCTTCCTGCTGGTACCAGCCATGAAGTAAATCTTGTCCTGTTTCTCCTTCATGCGCTCCACATACTGCTCCAGGCTGGCCAATACTGTGTCGCTATTGGAGGTCTGGAAGCGAAGCAGCTTGGCCAGACGGGTCCTGTTGGAGTGATCCTCAATGACACCAAGCTTGATGTTGGTTCCGAACTCCTTCCAGAATTTATCGTTGTACTGTTCCTCTGCAATCTTTTTGATCATGTCCAAAGTCTTGCGCACCAGCTTCTTGCGGATAACCTGAACAGGGAGAAGATAAGAATTATGTTTTTTGTAACTTCACCTTTACATCAAGTCTAGTCCCGACTCTCTTTATTTTATATATATTTTACTTCAGTTTTCTATTTTACTTCACTTTCCCCTTTTTCCTTCCTGTCAAACAATTTCTGACTTCAGAAGTAGCACTTTGATATGTGCTACATACACATGTAAATAAGATAGCTTTCCTGCTTGCTTATCAGTAATATTTTTGCATCTAATTTACAGGGGCTCTGTGGAACTTCTGTGTCCATTTCTAAACTAATGTTAGCTACTGTTGCTTTTTGTTAGAGAAGCAGAGACAGGTTTTAAGATTCACACACACACACACACACACACACACACACACACACACACACACACACCTCGTCGATCAATTAATAAAGACCATCATGAATAGAATATCAAACTACAAAAGCAAAAAAGAGTGACTTAACAGCTGCTGAGATGGTGTCATATTCATGTTGGATGCTAAGCTCACCTTGAGCAGTTTGTGCTGCTGCAGAGTCTCTCTGGACACATTCAGGGGAAGGTCATCAGAGTCAACCTAGCAAAATACATTTCCATTAATCACAGTGCAGGTGCCATCTGAGCAAAGGCAGTTTATATATAAGCACACAATTGTGTCTCCACTAAAGTGAGAAAATCACTCACCACTCCCTTGATGAAGTTCAGATACTTCGGCATCATGTCATTGAAGTCGTCTGTGATGAAAACTCTCCTTACAAAGAGCTATTAATAAAAAACAAAACAAAAAAAAAAACAGTTAAAGGAATTCATTCATGTCATTGTATAAACATTGTCATATCCTTTAAAATAAATTCAATTTAAGGGACATACCTTGATGTAGTCATTCTTCTTGGAGCCATACTCGTCAAAGAGGCCACGAGGAGCTGAAGTGGGAACAAACAGGATGGACTTGAAGGTAACCTCACCCTCAGCCATGAAGTGGATGTGGGCCAATGGGTCATCACTGTCCTGTTAAGAGAGAGGAAATTTGTTTGTGTTGGTTAAATCAAAATTTGTTGAACCTACGATCTGCTTGGCTGTTTGACAGAGCACTTCTGTTTAGGTGCCTACCTTAGAGAAGGTCTTGTAGAAAGCTGTGTACTCATCCTCCTCAACCTCCTTAGCTGGTCGCTGCCAGATGGGCTTGATATCATTCATCAGTTCCCAATCCCACACAGTCTTCTCAACCTGCAACAAACACAACACATTTAGCCCCAGAAATATTCATTTTTAGAAGAATGAATATAATAGCGTCAATTCAGGTCTGAGGCATAATCATATGTTTTGTACAACCTCTCCATACAAATCATATAATGTTCTTTTCAGGAGACAAAGGTCTCAGTCCAAATGTTTTAGCCATCTAGTTCACAGCTTTAAAAAAAAAAAAAAAAAAAAAAAAAAAAAAAAATTATATATATATATATATATATATATATATATATATATATATATATATATATATATATATATATATATATATATATATATATATATATATATATATATATATATATATATATATATATATATATATATATATATACATACATACATACATACATACATACATACATTTATTCTATGGGAAAAAATGACTGCCTTAACAAAAACATGGGATGAATATTTCAGCAATACCATTTTTTTCTAAACAAGAATATTTCTCCAACTTCCCACCTTCTTCGTCTTTGGCTTGTCCTTTTCCTTGTCATCCTCCTCTTCCTCTACCTCAGCCTCCTCTTCGTCAGTCTCTTTCTCTGGTTCCTCTGTTGCCTCAGCATCTTCATCGATAGGCTCTTCAACTGTCTCAGTCTGGTATGTTGAGGGGAAGAAATGATGAAACACCCATTTGTAAATTACCCTGTGTGGCAGTTTCATCAAATAACTTATACTGGCCTCAAGTCCGAGTCAAAATGAGGAGGGAAGTGTCTTAAGTAATAACCTTGCTGGCCCAAACGTAGATCGGGAAGTTGATGAACTGCGAGTATTTCTTGACAAGGTTCTTGATGGTCTCCAGCTCCAGGTAGTCTGAGGCCTCCTCTTTTAGGACCAGACTGAGGTGAGAAAGATTTGAGAATTTATTTACGAAGTCAATACTTATCTAACATTTGACTAATAACAGAATAACAGCATTTAAAGGAGGCAAATGAGTGAGTGTTTCATAATACAGTAGACTAAGAGGTGTGAATAGCAGTATGACTCACAGTAGTTGATCACAAAGGAAAAAAAGGTAGCTAAAATTGCTATCAGTGACTTTAAGGTGAATAACAAACAAAATTTAAACTCACGTGATGGTGGTTCCTCTGCCCAGTGTGTCTCCACGGGGGTCCTCGATGACAGAGAACTGATTCGAGTCAGACTCCCAGATGTGCTGAGTGCCATTGTTGTGTTTGGATGTCACAATGACTTTGTCGGCAACGAGGAAAGCAGAGTAGAAACCCACACCGAACTGGCCAATCAGCTCTGATGTCGACTGGCCCTCGGTCTGCATCTCTGTCATCTTGTTGAGGAACTCGCTGGTACCCGATTTAGCGATAGTGCCCAAGTTCTTCACCAGCTCCTCTTTGGTCATTCCAACACCAGTGTCAGTGATGTGGAGCATGTTCTTCTCCTTGTCGGACTGGGGATTAGAGCAATACAGTGAAGTTACAAAACATATTGAAAACTATTAAACAACACAAAGACTACAAGATGGAGTAAATGTACACCACATCCCCTTTCTTGGGCATACTTTTATTTTGATGGTCAGCTCTTCATTGGCGGCCATTGCATTCTCATTGGTCAGAGACAACAGGCGGATCTTATCCAAAGCATCTGAAGCATTGGAAATCAGCTCCCTGAGGAAGATCTGAAACAGATAAAGAGTCATTGGATCATAAGTTCAGCCTTTCCTGAAGAGGATGTATCATCATAGGTGGTGCCAGGAAAGCACTTAGTATTTTTTTAGCAAACAAATGTTTTACTGTCCATCAAACAAGGCAATTTTTGTACATGAGCCAATGTGTTTTAATTTGAATGGCCCGCGAGATAGTGCAGATTAAACACAGAGCAACTCCTGTCAAAGGCAAGTTTCCATGACCTGACTGTCAGACAACTAACATGACAAAGTAAACACAACTTGGGACGGCAACTTCTACAAAGAACTGTGCCGTAAAAGCGTCAGTCCAGTTGGTAATTTAGGCAAAACTGTCAGCAGCACATTTACTGTGTGCACATTGTGTGCCTACATGAACGTGCATACTGTTTATAATATATGGACACTATATTAAAAATCTCTCAGAAAGCTCAACAATGTGTTTAAAACAGTCTTGTTAATGATGAGAATATTGATTCTTAAGCGCTGAAGTCCCTGTCTGCCACAATTATCCTTCCTTGCAGTCTAAGGCCAATCAGCAGACCCACTGGCTTGCACCCTTCCTTGGATCTCAAATGAGTGCCTACCAGTGTTTGTTCAAACCTCAATGCCATTACAGTTGCGAGATGTTATTTTGGTAATCCTAATGTGTGCTGGTGGGTTTCTTTTTTAAAAAAAATGACAGTGTTGGCAAAAAACAAACATTCAAATGCTCTTAAAATGTAGAATTTGTGGCAAATCCGTTGTAATAGATTACATAAAATTGTACAGATGTACCAAAAAAGGAGTGTGTCCGTTTTTGACTATTAACAGTATGCCTGAAGTAGTACTACTACTACTACTACATTAAAATCATACATAAAGGACATATCCTTATTGCCATGTGTATTGATTCACAAGTTACCCTCATACTCATTCAAAGACTTTAGGGTTAATGCGTATCATACAAGACACACAAAAAAAAAACAAAAACAAGAAAACATACAATCGTCTTGCAAAATGGATTAAAGTTCATTAAAATGTTAATTATTCATGCTCACCTCCTTGTTCTTGTACAGAGAGTTGATAATCAGCTTCATCATACGGTTGACTTCAGCCTGAAATGCATGTTTTTCAGATTTTTCTCTGATTTCCTTGATCTGAGCTGCATTCAACCCTTCCAGCTGGATTGCCTCTTCCTCTCTAAGGACAGACAGGTGCACACAGGTGAGAGCAGGTAGACACACAACAGCAAATCTTAGCAGTCAAACAACATGAGAATCTGTTTTCCCTCAAGGCATCAGTATCCAAGCTGAAGCACACAAGATCCCCTACTTCTAATGAGGGAGGCGCAGTAAGGCTTGCAAAGCTTTGTCACCACTACAAATCAAGGGTTGCCAAGAGCCTTTGTGTGCACAAGCTTGGTGACATTGACCTTGTGCTGTTAACTTTAAGGTTTAGTCGACCTTTCCTGATCGGAACAAACACAGTTGACTTAACAGGGACAACATGAAGTTATTCAAAGTGACACCTACCTCTGCACCACCTCATCATCTGTTCTGGAGCCATCTCTGCTTTTACCAAGGTCCTCTTCTACTGTCCCATCGACGTCAACTTCATCCTCTGCCCTTACAGCGGCTACCGAGGGACAAAAAGTAGAATTATACAAAATATATTAATATATTAGACGTGATTGCAGGTGTATCCGGAGAAATATTCAGACAAATTCATGTGTAAGGAGGCTCAACAAAGACGTGCTGTAAATCACTAAATATAAAATGTAACGTTAGGCAGGCTGGCTTTGTCTTATCAAACATGAATTCACATCTACGCAGTAGTAACGTTAACGGTTTTTCATGGGTATGTTAGCTAGCCTCAGATTAATACATGGTGTTTCCACTGGAAACATCTAGAAAGGCATTCGGGAATAACATTTATCGTTGCTCCTAGAACTGTTTCGAGTCCAAAATCATTCATGTTGTCTCTCATTAAGAAATGAGCTCAATTAATCCTGAAAAACTGCGAATATCTGAAGGCTCCAGTCATGAACGAGCAGAGCAGAAGCACAATCCCAAGTTAACGCTAGCTCCGGCTAATGTTAGCTGAAACGCTGGGTGATAAAAAGAAAAGTGAGACGAGATAGCAAATCCTTCCGCTACTCACCAAAGGCTAGTAGTGCAAAAAGAAGACCTATCGCCCACACTCGTTTCATTTTGAGATACTGCTTGACTGACGACGTGTGTCTTCAGCTCCTGAGACAAAAGCCGGGAGATCAGTGCACGCAGCGCAGCACTGCCTTTACAAGAGAGACTGACAAGCTACCGCTCCCACCAAAAGAGCCCACTCTGTCAAACCCGTGACAACCGGCCAATGGCTGCGCACCACGCACAACCTTCGACCAATCACGGCAGAGTCTACCGTACATGTTGCCCAATCAGGTTCCTCAACATAAGTCAATACCCTAAAATCGTGGCTGGACACCATTGGCCAAGAATGAATAATCAGCACATCACTTCCTAAAATTTACCTCTCACAGTGAAAAACAATCTCAGTCAACACCTCACATAAACTTTGAATATCTTACGCAATTTCACAGCCAGGGGCACACTGAGTGCTGATGACACTGAAGATAACAGCACGACTATTATATATAGGTATTGTCACTGACTGTAGTAGGTCCATATCAACTTGTTTTAATACATGTCTTACATGTCTTTATTGTAAGACCTCTGTCATGTATGGTGTTTACTTTTATGGCATATGAAATGTGCTATATAGATAAACTTGACTACTATAGATTATGTTGTTATGTTGAGTGTATGTGTACAATATGTGCAGGCTATACGGAATAGTATTTAGACTATCTGTATACAATTTCCTTCAAGGGTGGGGATGCATTATGCTTTGAGGATACATTGAACTGTGAGTACATGTGCACCGCTGATCTTTGTCCACGAGGTGGCCCTGTTTAGTTGGTGAGTTAAACATGCACATGAGGGCAAACAGTCTTTTCTTGTCAAACACACAATCTGACCACTGTGTGGAAAACTGAGATTGTGTCATACCAGTGTAATAGTAATAGTTGGATAAAAAGTGAACACAATTATGATACAAATGTGCACATTGTTGTGTTGCTTACCCAGCCTTTCAGATGACGAGCATGTATCCGGTCATGTGGGCCACAGGATCAGACTACAGGTGTCATATTACAGTTATAGTAGCGTGTGTGTGTGTGTGTGTGTGTGAGAGAGAGAGAGAGAGAGAGAGAGAGAGAGAGAGAGAGAGAGAGAGAGAGAGAGAGAGAGAGAGAGGAATAAGCAGGTCATGGTAATGAGACAATATGTCAAAATCTTATTTTCAAATCTTTGATCAAAATCTTGCTTTAAAAAGACAAACCTTTGATGAATTATCTCGTTTTTATAATTTGTTATCTCATAGTTGTAAAGTAGTAATGAAAAAATATGTCATAATGTCGACTTTCTCAGGCAAACTTATAGAAAAGTTAGTCAAAAAGAGATAGTCAAGAAATAGTGGATATAAAAAGTAGTAAAGTACTCAGAAAGAAGGATTATATATTGAAGCAGTGTTCTGGGGATCTTATTTTCTTCCAAAAACAGCTTGTTTATTCAGTTATGGAAAAAATAAACATTACTCAGTTTGTATTATTACCTGTATTAGATTCAGTTTAACACTGGACTTTAAAGTCTAAATTTGGACACAGTATGATTATATTTAGTTTCTTACATAATATTTTGTCTCCACAGAAACTCTGATATTTACAGAGGAGCCGGTCAAAATATGATTTAGAATCGTAGATCATAATCTTGTTTTAAAAAGTCATACTTCAGATAAATAATCTCATTATTATGTTAGTAATTAGTAGTATATTAGTACATCAGTCTTGAATTAGAAATTATGTACTCATACAGTTAACCTTCTCAGGCAAACTTACAAGTTAGTCATGAAATAACTAGATATTCAATTTCACTTTGGACTTTTAGACTGAAAAGTAAAAAATCTGACTCCATATGATTCTATGTAGTTCTCTCCTAACATTTTTGTTCTGCAGAGGGGCCTGTATGTCTTTTTTTATTTCCACTGTCATTTTAATTTTATTTAAACGCTAGAGAGAGAGTAACTCTATACAATAACTGACCATGCATATTTAATACATGTATCTGGTAGCCCATCGCATCTGTTCAGTGGACAGCAGGAAGCCACTGAGCTCCAGACGCACCAGCCTCTGATTCGCTGGTTGGCTGGGACCTTGCCGAACGCGGAAGTGACGTCAGAGTCACCGTCCGGGGACAGTTTCGGTATTTACAGACGAGCCAGTCAACTGTATGCAGTCTGCAGGGGTTTCGCCGCGACCTACACAGCCATGGCGCCATTGTCTCTACCCCTGTCGTCCCTTCTGAGGCACAGGGACTGTCTGCAAAAGGCGAACGTCTTCTCCAACGTGTTACGCGGTTTACAGCACCGCTCGGTCAGGTCTCGCGTCTGGAAGCGGAATTTCGGCGCGGTGGCACATGGAGTCGGTCAACTGCTGTCAAACCAGCCCAGAGCCCAAAACTACGCCGCATCTGTTTGTAGCAGCTCCTCAGACGGTCAGGACATGACAGAGAGGCTGTGGTCCGTATACAGAGAGACTAAAAGACAGACAGAAGGTATGGACAGCACTAACAGCGACCAGTTCATTCATTAAGATAAAGCACTGCGTGAGATACAGGACCGTTGTTGTGTCATGATAACCCTGTTATGACTGATGTTTGCAACAGATCGATGCACCATATCATCTCCACAGCCTCACAGCAGCCTCTCAAGCGATCAGCTCAGCCTGCACGTATGCTATCGTACTTTGTTTTACTCATAGATAGACAGACAAAATAGCATGAACACCTGAACAGGCAAACTGTAATGCAACAGTGCGTGAATCCACAGATATTTTTTTGTAGATTGTTGTGTTCCTGAAGTGCATTTTGTTTATTTTTTGGGGGGGATTTCTAGTATTTTGTCCAAACCTCTAACCACTCATTCATAACCATCATGTCCACCAGCTTCTTTGCGCTTGGTACTCAGTAATATAATACATTTTAACTTGATTTCTTTACACATTGTATAAATGATTGTAAACTGGGGAAAAAAAGGATGAAGGTCACATGCAACCTAGGAAATGCCCTAATTTTAGTTGTTGATAAATCTAAAGTTGCACTTTTTGCAGATTTTTGGGTGCATCTCAAGGCGTGTCCGAATGGGAAATTGGCCTATTTTTTGCCCACAACAACTGAACTGTGCACATTGATGTTCTCGAGCAAGTAGTGACAATGAAAAGTAGTGCGGGTTCTCCAAAGCAACTTATACATAACCTTTAACAAATCTGGATATCAGATGTCCTTCGGTCCTAACACAGTCCTGTCTGTCCTAGCAGGTCTTCATGTTCCCAAATGGAAAAATAACCTCATGCTTTTCTCTCCTCTTAGATTTGATCCCAGTCATTTCCACCAACTCAGTTGACCCCGACACAATTTTTTCCAACAATGAGATGAGCCTGCGAGACATCGAGATCTACGGCTTTGACTATGACTACACTCTGGCATTCTACTCCAGACACCTCCACACCCTCATCTTCAACATTGCACGGGACATCCTCATCACTAATCACAGGGTAAGTGTGCAGGGTGTGATTCTTGTAAAGCCTGGAATTTTAGACGCATTCCTGTTCAGCGCACCTTTGGAATCTTTCGTAAACGAAGTGAAGAGAAAAAGACAAAATACTGTCACTGTGCCGTTGAGCAAGGCATTTAACCCCTCAAGCATTACCAGTAGTGACACAAAGAGGTTGGTTGTAGGAACTTGTGTTTATGACTGAATGTGTTTTAAGAACTTTGGTGTTAATAAGCAGCATAATTGACCCAGTGAAGGTTTGAAATTGGCTACAGCTGTGTTGCACCATCAAGAATCATTTTCACCTTCCTATTTGCAGTATTAGCCCCATTCACAATGCCGTTTGCATGTGGGGATCCTGCGCCAATTCTCCGCCTCCTCCTCTGTGTGAAAGTCTCAGATGAAGCGAGGGGTGAAATTTCGCTCCGGTGCTGATCCAGTGTGAATGGATAAGCTGGCGGCGTTGAGCGGGGGTGTGTTGATCATACAGTCTGATAACCACACAGGTCCCTCACTCAACTTAATAAAAAGAAATTTCCCACAAAGCAACATTACAGGACCAAACAAAAGTAACATAGTAACTGTAACTGTCTTTGGCAACTTATATGAGGAAAAAATATACCAAAGCTGTACGAGGGGAAGCGTCCGTCCTCCTGGCTGTCCTCCTGGCTCTTCCTCACATTTCACTGTGTAAAAACGGCTATTGATTTTGCTTTACTGTTTTAAAGGGACAGTTCACCTCAAAATTAACAATACATATTTTTCCTCTTACCTGTGGGCTATTTATCCACCTAGATTTTTTTTGGCGTGAGTTACCAAGTTTTGGAGATACCGGACGTAGAGGCACCTGCCTTCTCTCGAATCTGCTTGAAATAAGATGTCGAAGTCATCCAGCTCACGGTGCTCAAAACCAAATCATGAACCAGTTACTCAAGGTATTACCCAGAAGTAACCGTACATGTACTCATGGACAAGAAGCTCATGCGACAGTGTGAAGATGTAAACATTAATGGTGTCGTCTGCGTTCTAACACAGGCTAGCTCAGTTAGCTGTAGCCTCTTGTCCATGTGTAGCTCCCTGAGCTCAGCAAGTCACACCAAAACAATTTAGATTGATAAGTAGAACTACTAGGACAAACGTCTTTTTTCGGGGGGGCGAACTAGAGCTAAGACTCAGTATATCTAATGGCCTGTTTTGTTGTCACTGAAAATCTCAAACCAACTTGTTAATTTTCTTTTGTCTTAGTATCCAGAGGGCCTGCGAGAGTACGAATATATTCCTAATTTTGCAGTAAGAGGACTTCACTATGATGTTCAGAAGGTGAGAAGGTCTTTGCTTATTTAACTCCAAAACTTCTGTTTTATATTTAGGATCTATTGTAGCAAAGGCTCATGGGAACATTGCTTTTGTGGTAATATTGAATGCTTTGTAACAGGCACTGCTGATGAAGATAGATGCATTTCACTACATCCAGTTGGGAACTGTCTACAGGTAACTATGCACCATGTAACGTCTCACACCACTTGGTGATAAATATGAAATTAACTCAGCATTTTGTGATTATAACCTGATGGGTATGAATGACATGGTATGAGCTATTCAGTTCACCCAAAAATGTAAATACATTTTTACCTTCTCATCCCAGTGCAGATGGAAAGTCAGGTGAAGCTTTGTTGTCCACAAAACATTTCTAGAGCTTCACAGCAAAACAGTGTTCCAGCTGGAAGCCCTTAGATCCAAAATTGATGTAAAGGACTCAGTTGCACCCCTTTTAAAGCGTTAGCACACGGGGCCCAACCACTCCCACACACCAAGGGTGTCTTTTCATATCAATTTGGGATCTTCAGGGCTACCAGAGACTTGGATTGTGGTAGACGAGTTGTATGGAGCAGTTTATGTCCACATAAAATCCCTGTATATTTCAAATGCTGTTTTGCTGTGAAGGTCCAGAAATGTTTTGTGGACTGCAAAACATCATCATACTTTCCATCGGCATCAGGGTGAGCACATAATGAGTGAGTATTCATTGTTGTTGGAACCTATCCTTTAATGACCACATTTTTTGTGTGTCCTCTACAGAGGTCTTCATTCAGTTCCTGATGAGGAGGTAACCGCCATGTACCAAGGCAGTCACGTACCTCTAGAGATCATGAGCGACTTCTATGGCAAGGTGATGATCACTTCCCTCCTTTATCTTTGACGAGAGAGACACTGCAGAAACACAAACAGCAGAATCTAATGATGTTAGTCACTGTCCTGCAGAGTTCCCATGGCCACACCATGAAACAGTTCATGGACATATTCTCCCTGCCTGAGATGACCCTCCTGTCCTGTGTCAATGACTTCTTCATGAGGCACAACATCGACTATGAGCCGGTCCATCTCTACAAAGACGTAAAGGTGCACTATCTCATTATTCTACCATCTTCGATCAGTGTGTCAGGGAAAGACATTAAACAACATTTGAAATAATCTGCCAAGGTGAATTTTCACATTTATTGTATCTCCCACGGGCCACTGTGTGAAAAGATCTTAAATCACTCTACACGTAAATCAATGCTAGTGTTTGTAGCGTGCTGCGATGCTCTAGCCATTCAATACCGTCTTAATTTTAGCTCTGAAAACTGGTGTCTAATTTTAGTCGAGCAAGCCCGCCTCCAGCCATCTGCGTCTGTTCTCTGGTGGCTCTGCGACTTCACAGGGAGAGGGACGAGAAAATCAGCGCCGCGTTCTCCCTTTGAGGGCAGCTGTCACGCCGGTTCTGTCTATTCTGCGCGACACTGTGTTGTTCTTGACAGATCGCTGTCATTAAAAAGCCCTCACACACACTCTCTGTTCCACGAGTGCCTCTCATATCTTTTCAAGGACACCCTGCTCAAATCTTTTTTTTCCCCTGCCAAGCGTGATTTAGTATTCAGCATTAACCCGGTCATTTTTCTTTTGACTTTTTTTGCACATCAAATAATCTTTGCACATGATAAAGTTCTGTTGAAAGTTGCCCTTAAATGTGCAACTTCGCAAGGTAGAGTCTATTTACTCTTTCACTGAGTCCAAAGCACAAGTCACTCTGTTGAAAATGTTGTGGAAACTTTCTCCCCGTGTCACCAAAGTAACTAAACTCCAGGGCTCGCTTTCTTCATCTTCAATTTGTATTCAGAGTTCTCCCGTCTTTGTGCTTCCAAGTCAACCGTTTATGTACGGAGCAAAGTGCTGCTACTGGAGCTGAATGCTAACACTGTGTCACTAAAGTCATGACTTCCTGCCTGAGGGCTGTTCACTTCTCCCTCTTCACAGGAAGCCATTAGAGACGTTCACGTCAAGGGCATTATGTACCGAGCCGTGGAGGCAGACATTGGTAATGTTTTTTGATTTATATTGCTTTGTTTGAGAAAATATAGCAATTACACAGCCACATTTGTGTTGTTCACGAAAAAAATCAATTCAGTTTTGATGAGACTGTGATATGCAAACTAAAAGCTTTGTTTGCTTTTGGTTTTGTCAGAATCACCCACCCAGCTCCGTCTCTCTATCCCTCTGTTTTTTTTTCTCATTTTGCAGGGAAATACATTTGCTATGGTGAGCAGAGCCACGCTGTGCTGAAGAAGCTGTCAGAGCATGGAAAAAAGATGTTCCTCATTACCAACAGCCCATTTGACTTTGTGTAAGTGCGAGCGGACAGGGTGCACGCGTGATTAATTAAAATCGCCGTGTGTCCGTGTACTAATATTTAATTGGCGCCTCTGGATAATGTCTAAACTTTCATAGACGGGCAACCACACATCAAAGGGCCTCCTCTCTGCGAGTGTTTGTAATTTATTGCAAGTCATTGACTGTGAGCCTCTTTTGAAGTCAGGCTCGAATGCACAAAATGGCCAGCTATGCGTGTCCAACCTCAAAAGAGCCTCTCAGTCTAAAAGCTTTCAATCTACAGTATGTCCTTCATTTAATACTTTGTAACATTCAGTCAAGAGGCAGCCTTTTTCTATTACTTGTTATTTTTTTGCCTCTGTGCCATTGATGGCCGTGGTAAGTTGACGTCGTGTCTTCAGGTTGTCTTTTCATCCATCCGTCCGTCACATTCTTGTGAAGGTGACATCTCAGGAGTGCCTTTGAGGAATGCCTTCAGAATTTGGCACACGTCCCCTCGGATTCAAGGAGGAACTAATGAGATTTGATTGGTCAGAAGTCAAGGTTTATGTGACCTCACAAAAGAACACAGGAATTCATATAATAATTACAATAAAAAAACTACATGAACGTCTAATAGGATAAATGATGAAGTGATAATAATGTTCTGGCCATTATACAATGCCATAGCTCAGGAAGATCAACTAGCCCGGTGCATGGAGGAATATAACTGCAAGGCTGTCAGATATTTAACAAGGGAGACCCGGCCAAGAATAGCAGAAAGACAAGAGTTACAACAGGTTTGAGTTGCAATAAAATGATCAGATCAAACATTATTACACAGAGAATACAAAGGGATTCAATGTTTTCAGGTTTAAGATCTGTTTTATTAGGTCGTGGGTGCAGAAAACCCCAAACGTTCTTTCCCAATTCACTCCAGACTTTGGCAATTACAAATCAGTGGTGTTCAGCCTGTCCATACGCCATCGCAAAGTCCTTGGAGGTCGAAAAGACCTTGCAGATATACTGCCCTTTCAAGTTTTTGGGGAGTTTGGGTCCAGAACTCCATTAAGAATCTCACTGTTGTTTTGTAACCTCTGGCAGTTTTATTGTTTCATTTAAAGTCAAACTAACATAGTCAAAGATGAACAACTCTAGTGTTTTGTTTTGCCCTCATGATGGGCTTTAAGATGTCGCTGACTAGGTTGTTCCTTGAATCTTTGTCCTTCTCAGGGACCGAGGAATGAACTACATCGTAGGGAAGGACTGGAGGGACCTGTTTGATGTTGTGATCGTTCAGGCCGACAAACCTGGTTTCTTCAACGACAGGAGAAAGTAAGTGTGTTTGCGCCTGCGGCTCATACTATATCCATGCAGTGCCTCTTTCACCCCACTAGGGGCCTCATTGGGTCACACCAGCCAGTGGTCATCAGCAGACCATGTGCACTGTAGTTGCATTCAATCAATCAATCAATCAATTTTTATTTATATGGCGCTTTTCATACAGAAAAAATATCTCAAAGTGCCTCACAGAAATAAACAACAGCAGAAAAAGAGAAACAACAAAATTGTATAGCTGCCAATGTTAAGTAGATTTTGTCTTTGTGTATATTTTCCGCTAGACCATTTAGGCGAGTGACAGACAAAGGTGCGTTACTGTGGGACAGGATTCACAGGTTGGAAAAGGGGAAGATCTACAAACAGGTATTGTGAATCACCTCAGCGCTCCAGTTTACCATTTTCCTCTGGATGAGAGGCACGATTGATTTATCTAATGTGTGTTTGATCGCTGCAGGGAAACCTTTATGAGTTCCTGAGACTCACCGGCTGGAGAGGTTCCAAAGTGCTCTACTTCGGCGATCACATCTACAGTGACTTGGCAGTAAGCAGCATCCAGGCGTATTTGCAAACAAAGGGCTCATTATAACGACACAAAACACCGTCGCGCAAAATGATTAAGATGTTGTGAACAGGGAGGCGAGCCCCGCTTTGACCATGATCCATTTAAGATGAGCACGTTCCGGGAGTTAACCCTATGTAACAGTATAAATCCTAATGATCTGTCTGCAGAAGCACAAAAAGATGCTGAGTGAATGTTCGAAATAGAAGAAAGACATAAAAGTAACTGGGTTGCATTAAACCACAGTTACAGAGTTTGGTTGACAGGCATTTTAATGAGCGTCACTGTGTCTTGATGTATTACACCTACAGCATCTGCAGCAGCGGGTACGACTGCACCTTATTTACCTTTCTAGCTTTCCGTCACCTAGCAACTCACCAACAGCTGCCCCTCGTCTGCGCTAAACAAACTAACAGGCATCATTTTTAATTATTTTTTTCCTCTTTACCGCGTCGCAATGAGTTCTAACAACCTGGATATATGAGCGTGTCTGATCAGCTCTAAGTGGTGATAATGAAAGAGAGAGTTTATATCTTTGGCATAATGCCTCACTGGTAGCAGGCGGCCGGCTGTCAAACATGTCGTCTTGCTTATTTAGGAAGATGGAACGTGGCGTGTGTGGTTTATACCCGCCACAGCTCACAGTCAGCCTGAAGACGAGATCATTACTGCAAAGAGGACACAGAGCAGAAGCATGTCAGAATTGCTAAGGAGTTACAGGGGTGGGGAGGATGGAGCAGTATTTTATTTCTGCCGCACAGAAACACACAGAAGAATACCCCCCAAATGCTCTCACTTCCCTGGATCCATTTCAGCAGGGTCGGTCTTAACTGCAGCCGGAGGAGTCGAGGCTTGAAGTCTATTTCTTTTTATCTTATTCTTACAGTTACATTAGGGCTGAACACATAATTGAAATATTATGGAAATGGCAATATCGCCAGGAGTGGTGCTCGAGAGATGCCCCAGCTCACAAATCACATTCTCCACACGTAAGAGAGCACCATTTTTTGGTAGACACCCAAGCGTCATCATCATTTTTTACATTTTTGACGGTGAAAATGAAATGCAAAAAAATTACCATCCCCCTTAAATTCATGAGTCACACCGCCATATCTGTCAAAACAAGTGACAGCCCTGAAATATATGAACTGAGTTATATCACAGTTTTCTCAAAAATATGAGTATGACATATCATATATTTTCTGATATCACAGAGTTGGTGTTGCTCCTACGGCATCATAAATGTTAGTCCAGGTGTTTTTGTAGTTTTATGACTTGTGTTGGTTTTGTCCTGTTTTAAACACATTATTGTACTTTTTACTTATTATTTCTATTATTGTGTCTTTTTACTATTCTGTCTCTGCTGGGTTATGTTTAGGGGACTAAATTTTAACATGTTTAAAGGGAAAACTTCTCCCATGTGCGTATGTTTCTGTTATTTTTCCTTGAGTTGCAAAGCTATGGTGGTCCAGAAGACCAACATGGCAGTATCAGATCAAGCGGGGTATAACAGCAGCAATTAACTCAAATTCAGGCTGCACTGTACCCTTTGAATTTCAAGACTTTAACTGAATTGTATCAGGTATAGCACCCCCTCTTATTTTTTACTTGACTAATCAATCTGTGTATGGTAGTTTGGGTTCAAGACTGGTCGTTTTTTTGCAGGATCTGACGCTGAAACACGGCTGGAGGACGGGCGCCATCATTCCCGAGCTGAGGAAGGAGATCAAGATCATGAACACGGAGCAGTACATGCACATGATGGCCTGGTTACAGGCACTGACTGGGCTTATCGAACAGATGCAGGTCAGGGGAATATTTAAAAATTATTTGGGTCCGTCTTTTGTTTTTTGCACCATTCTCAAAGTTTAACTTCTATGCACCGCTCCCAAACAGGTCCACAGGGATCCAGCGTCTCAAGCTGTCGTCGATGAGTGGATCAGAGAAAGAGAAGCTATGAGGTAGTAATTACTTTGGCAATCAAGAGCAGTTGTGATCATTCTTGAGGAAGTAGTTTATCCTAAGAAGCTGAGCATGGCCGTGCTTGCAGTTATTTATTAATGCCATTCTCTCAAAAGAACAAAGCTCGTTTTCTTGTGATAATGGGCTCATTTGTCTCGAAAGAAAGGTTTCTCGAGAGAATTTAAAATGAAGAAATGTATGTTTTCTGGAGATCAAGGCATAATTATGGAGAACTCAACAGGTGTCTCAAGGCTATATGGAAATGTTTATGGAAATTTTTAAGGCAGCACCATGATCAGCGGGGTGGGCTTGCAAGTTGCATGGAAACCTGACTTTAATAACGTCGTCACCCCTGCCATTGTAATAAGCTTTATTTGAGCAGCTGCTGGTGAAAGCAGACAGATGTGAGTTGGTCGATGTCTTATCTTTGTCTGCCATTAAACACGATTGACGTTGCTTCAGCAAACAGTACCTCAATGATGCCTTGATTTTCTGTTTAGTTAAGAAACCTCCCTGGCAGTTATGAATTGAGTCCTCTGTAATTATCCCGTGATCTTGAGAGAGCAAAGTTATTTTCTCGTGGTAAATTATCTTGTCATCTTTTGTTTTCTCAAGATAAATTAAACTGTCATCACCAGAAAAACATTGTTATGTCAAAACAATACTCGAGATAAGAGAATTTAAGAAAATAATTGCAATCACGTCCATTCTCGGCTTGCCTAATAACCTCACCCTGATGGTACGACTGTGTGCTCCTGACAGGACGCAGACAAAGGACATCTTCAACAGCCAGTTTGGGAGTCTCTTCCGGACGTACCACAACCCCACCTACTTCTCACGCAGGCTCTCGCGCTTCGCTGACATCTACATGGCCTCCATCAGCTGCCTGCTCAACTACGACTTCCAGCACACCTTTTTCCCGCGCCGCACTCCCCTGCAGCACGAGTCCCCCTTCTGGCCCGAACAAGGTCCTGCTGGCATCAGGACGTAATGATCTCCATCGCTTAGTTTTGAGACATTTTAGGAGACCTACGCCGCATCCCAAGATGTGCTGGCAACAATCATGCAAACTGTCGATGTTTATGAAGCTTTAAACTAGTTTACTCTCTCAGATGACTCGGCCTTTAAGAAAAACAAATGTATTGCTTTTAATTACACGTGCTTCTTGTACTTTACATTTTCATCACACAGAATTTGGAACATTGAATGGACTGTTTGGGGTTTGCATGTGTTCGTGTTTCAGTCGATCAACCAATCAGTCGGTCTTTATTTGTCATTTCTTGACACTTGCATAACCATACACCTTGATTGATTTATTTACAGAGATCCAGCTCTGAGAGCGACCTTGAGGGAGAGTCAGCGTAGTGAGATTATACAAAGATGATGCAGTTACTCAGTGTGAACAATAGGGGGCAGTCACACATCAAGTCTTAGACGACTCTTCTGTGTGGATCTTATAGCTGCCTATCATTGCTTTATATTTTAAGCTCTGCTTCTGTAAGAGACTGTCAGATGTGACATTTACATCTCAGAATGTGTTGCCTTAATCTTTACACCCCTGCAATGTATATATTTTTGTAACAGCTCAATATGATATATGGAAATCAAGCTTTTCAAACTTTGCCAGCCAGCATCTTAGTTCACTCCATTTTGAACTGCACTCGGTGACACAAATTGCACAATTACGCTCTGAAATGTTTGTATTTATGGATTGTAACCAGTTCCACACAACAGCAGCTTGTATGTGTCATTTTAGAAGTGAGAGATGTTTTAATATTTGTCAGGGGAAAAAAAAGGCATCTATATTTAGCCTGAGTGTTGCTGTTTAATCTGTGAAGGCAGCGGCGGTGGGTTTGACACTTTTCTGCAGAAAATGTGTGAAATGTTTTCTCACGCTCTGGGAGGAGAATATCTTGGATGTGTAACCTGGAATCTTTGAGTTTGTAATTATTTTTGACAAAAAGGGAAATTCTTACATACAAGTGGCTACAACCGAGACCTCATTGTTGCTTTATCAGTGTTCCTGTGTGCATATTTATGTGTCTGTTTATTAAAACTGGAGCTGGTTTAACGATCTTGCTGAGTGTTTTTGTGTCATTGCATTTAAAAAGCAATTTACCTGATTGCATAAGTGTTCTGTAATTATGTTTAATTAGCAGGTATGTGTGGTAATTCTGATACCATGCTTGTGTCCCCTTTTTCTATCAGCAGTGTAAACAACACAAAGGAAGAAATGTTTCATAATTTGAAAATTAACTTAGAGGACTAATTCGTCACTCTCAACTTTCCAATTACCATTACAGCAGCAGTGGGTTTATTAGGAATAATCCCCTCCAAATCGTGTTAAGGAGCAATTTCCCATATTGCATTTGGGGCTTTCTCCATCAGACAGGTGCACAATCTGACATCTTGGGAGAATAAGAGGAGGGGAGTGGTTCGACAGGGGATCACAAATGATAAGCTCGATGACGCCGCGTCCCGAGCTGAGCACACTGTCTCTGGCCTGTCACCACAGCTGGACTTCATTTTGGCACCATGGACAGCAACAGCACGCCGTGGAGCTCCAGCTACCCTCCGTCCATCCACGCCGAGGCCCTAGTGACTGCGGCGCCCACCATCTTCCCCCGGGTGGGCTACAGCATCATCTCCTTCCTCATGTTCATCAACACGCTGCTGACGGTCTTCAACAACGGCCTCGTCATAACCGTGATGCTGAGGAACCCGTCCCTCCTCCAGCCCATGAACATTTTCATCCTCAGCCTCGCCGTGTCTGACCTCATGATCGGCCTCTGCGGCTCCCTGGTCGTCACCATCACCAACTACCAGGGCTCCTTCTTCATTGGACACGCGGCCTGCGTGTTCCAGGGCTTTGCGGTCAATTATTTTGGTGAGTGGTGCTGTGAGAGAGCAGTTTGTATTCTGTAGAGATCAATTTTGTCTTCTGTCTGAGCCAGGAGGTCTGTTGTTGTTGTCACAGAAAACTTGTGAGGTTGAAACACTCATCCTTCACTGCATCTCAGAATGTGTTCTAGACTCAAGGTACTCTTTCAGCACCATCTCACCAGTTCTCTCAGACAATGGAGTTTGCTCAAGGGTCATGGAAATATTGTTAAATCTTCAATAAGTCCACCGTGGGCTTTTATTTTGTTTATTACGCTCTGTGTCCTAGGTCTTGTCTCCCTCTGCACCCTGACCTTGCTGTCCTACGAGCGGTACAACGTGGTGTGCAAGCCCAAAGCCGGTCTGAAATTAAGCATGCGCAGAAGCGCCATCGGGCTGCTGTTCGTCTGGATCTTCTGCCTGTTCTGGGCGGTGACCCCGCTGTTTGGCTGGAGCTCCTACGGGCCAGAGGGAGTCCAGACCTCCTGCTCTCTGGCCTGGGAGGAGAGATCCTGGAGCAACTACAGCTACCTCATCCTCTACACACTCCTCTGCTTCATTTTCCCTGTTACAGTCATCATCTACTGCTACTCCAAAGTGCTCAAATCCATGAATAAGGTAGAGTCTGCGATGGCTCCTGCATATTTATTACACATTTACGCCATTAGCACCAGATTTAAAATTCACACCACCATCCTCTTCTGTTTGCAATTTACCACCTACAGACTGAAACAAGTTATCAGCTTTTAATGGGTGTCGAATTTGCTTTCTGCTTGTGCAGCTGAACAGGAGTGTGGAGCTCCAGGGTGGGCGTTCCAGCCAGAAGGAGAATGAGCACGCCATCAGCATGGTCCTGGCAATGATCATAGCTTTTTTTGTGTGCTGGCTGCCCTACACGACATTGTCAGTAGTGGTGGTCGCGGATCCAGAGCTCTACATCCCTCCGCTGCTCGCCACCATGCCCATGTACTTTGCCAAGACCAGCCCTGTCTATAATCCCATCATCTACTTCCTTTCCAACAAGCAGGTGAGCTTTCTAAAGAGTCAATCTGCCGTAAAAACTGAGCTGCAAATGGGTAGGAGGCTCATATATGCTTGCTGGTATATTTCCTGACTGATTCCCTGATGTGTGTCTATCCCCAACAGTTCCGTGACGCCGCCCTGGAGGTGCTGTCGTGCGGCCGCTACATCCCCCACGGGCCCACCTCCGTCAGCATCAACATGCGCCCCTTGAACAGGGGGACCCGTCTGACTTCCTTGAGCAAGAGCGTCAACACGCACAGCAAGGTGCTGCCTCTGTGACTTTCTCCAGCAACAAAACAAGAAGCCGCCATGGCTGTCAAGTGTTTATCGGTGCCTCATCAAGGACACAGGCCTGCACAGGTCTCCTAGAAAGCTCCTCAGTGAGAACAGAATCGGCTCAGAGACTGACAGCTGATATTCAGAAGGTGGACAAAATGAGTGGAAACTGACACAGTAATGTATTCCAGTGCAGAACAACTGAAAAAGTGCTTGTTTTGTTCTCTTTTCCTTGAGATTTTGTAAGAGATGTGTCAATTCATCTCCTTGTTAATTTGTTTTGCCATTTTTATTAAACAATACTTATCCTACTTTTTAAAAAAAAATTTTCCTTCAGTGTTTTACTTTCGTGTTTATGTAAAAGATCTTAAAAGTTAAAAGGTCACAACAACAGACGCTCCTCTCTCCCACAGACCACACTGCTCCTGAAACGCCTCGCTATTAGTCCCGCCTTTAATTCTGTGACATCACACTGCGTCTCCATGTCACATGTCATTTGCATAATTTATACCTAGAAGCTAGAATTCATTTAGCACAACTGCTCTGTTGATGTTAGCGGCGCAGGCTCAGGCGTTTACAAATCGACCAACAGGGCGCACTGGCTATTTTCCAAGGGGGGCGGGGGGTCCTTAAAGAGACAGGAGCCAAAACAGAGTGTTTCAGACAGAGAAAACTGATGTGTGATTTTTTGTTGTTGTTGTTGTTGTTTTTTAGCATGTAAACCTGTTCTAGCTGTAACCCAAAATAAAATTATGAACCTACAAATGGGCACAATATGTCTCCTTTAAATGACATTATACTGAAAGTTGTTCCTGTAGTTATTGGTTATCCATTTTCTTTTCCTTTTTTTTTAAAAAATCTAGAACTTGCTCATTATGATGGTTTTGTTCATGTGATTTGTTTAGGTCAATAAACTGACAAATAAACTAGCCAAAAGGAAAGGATGGGGAAGACTAAAAATGAATGTGTTGCGACAAATGTAGTTTGCAATTGTAAATTCTCCATCTGTATGCATTTTTAGTGGGATTAAGCTGGTCAAGTACACCAGAGAAACAGACTGTGAGGCAGTGAAAACCTTTGACCCTTGTCCATAAATAAGATGCGCTACTTTCGCATAGTCTGAGAAGATTGCTGAAAATCCCTTCGATGTGTAACATTTGTCAGGTTATTGGGTGAAGCATCCTGCCGGGCATGAAATATTGATTTATACACTGTATACTCTGAAACCCTTTTTTATATCACAAGATCTTTTTCCACCTTTTTCTGGAAAGATTTTATGTAAGTTATGTACACACACTGCAGGCGTCTCCTTCTGTGTAATGTTGTAAATGTAAATAAATGAAATCAATGTCAACTGTGGCCAACTCCATTCTGTCATCAACACTGACAGCCAGGCCAAGTGATTTTATTCTTTGTGCGTTATGCAATATATAAGTCCTGCTTTTTTCCAACAATTGCACCTCCCAGACCACACAAAATACATAATATCAGATTGCTGCAGTGTATACAGGCTTCATCTTACTCATAAGCACTCGTGTGAATACAGGATTTGGTTTATTAGTCGTAGAGAAATTGCAAAGGCAACATAAAACGCTCTCCCTCAGATTGCTGCTGGCCATGTACATAAAAACGCTGCAACGTGCTTCGGGAATACGGGAAATTTGGGTGCACTTGTTAAGCGAGGCCTGCTGCACGCTTCACCTCGTGCACTTTGCAATGGGAAGTCAGTCAGGCAGCAAAAACACTTTCATTTCTCATGGTAGGACTTCTCTGTGGTCGGTCAATTTCTTAGTTGAATTTTTTTTTTTTTTTGTTCTTTTTCCATCTCTGTGGCCAGTTCAGAGAGGGATTAGACACTTCAGAGAGGGATGACATAATGACAAACCCAGGACATTGTGTCTTATGTGGCACAGGCCTAAGCCCACACTGAGTCACCAGAAATGAAGATTAATATGCATCACTGAATAAAGATGAAGTAAAAGGACAGAATCAGAGCGAGGTTTAACTGTCGAGTTGACCGATATGCAAGAGCTACGATGAAATGAACCGCGAGGTTTGAATAGATTCACTCTTTGGTTATTCAGTCTGAGCGGGGAATTTTTTGATTGGCTTATTTTATAAACTGGTTTTAGTGTTTAATGTTTTTGGGAGCAATAATTTGATTGTATTCATTAAATTAAAATACAATCCAATTCAACAAACAGATGAGAGTATTTCTGTGTCTCCTGAGCAAGTCCAGAGGTTCTGTCAGATTGAAATCCAGTCATCCAGTCATTTCACTTTGCTCAGCGCTCTGCTCTCTATAATGTTTGTGTTGTTCATTGAGTTTGTGATTTCTATTACTGTACATACACCAGGTTAGTGGTGGGTACCTCTATGAGATAAAAAAAAGGGATCTTTAATTATTATTTATGATCCTTTGTTGTTATTCTGAGAAGTGTCTCATTATTTTGGGGTTTTAAGTCATTATTTTTAGATATTATGCCATCATTCTGAGATACTTTCTCATTATTTTGAGATTTCGGTCATTACCCAAGCTGTTAAGTCATCATTTTTAAGATACTATGTAATTAAATTGTGATATGATGTGATTATTTCAAGACACTCATAATATTGAGAACATTTCTTATCACTTTGAGTTACAAGGTCATTATTTCGATAACATTTCTCTATAATAATGACTTTTTTTCCTTCCAAAGATTTTTCTTCCAGACAGTTCTTTTTTGTAGACATGCTTTTTGAGTGGTTTGAGTTTGTTGGTAAAAAAAAACAAACAAAAAAAAAAACAGTTGAGGTGAATTTTAATTTTACTGCTTGCACCTTATTTTGGCAATCCTGATTAAAATGATGGAAACCAGATTCCAACTGAAATTATTTTCATTTGCAGGGTTCTCGTTTGTCTCTTTACCTCTATTTTAGAAAGGTTTTTTATTACAATCACTCTCATTATTGTTGAGTCGTTTTGTTTCACCACAGTCTTGTTTTCTAGAACTTTCTTTTTTTCCCTATATGAATTGAAGATACATTTGATCAGCCTAATACATAGGGTGGTCAGACGGAACGTGTATTGTATTGATCTAATCCCAGATTTGGCATAGTACATAAGCTTATACATTTGAAGCAAAGAGCATTTCACACTTTATCTGCAAACAGGATTACAGAGTGTCATGCTATAATCCAGCAGCATGGCTCCCTTTATTTCCTGAGCCAATTCAAGAACTCGCAAGTCATCCATCTGGCATGGTTAATGCAAAGCTTTTAACCTTTGTGAGGTACTGTATTAAATAAAATGGACAGCTGTTCACTTCACACACACATATTCATATTCTTTGCGTCACGGTGCCATGATAATCATCATTATTGCATTTCATCTCACAGCCCCTGCTTGGCCTTTTAAAGTTCTATATCAGGATTGAGACAATGGTGACGTAGCCACTTTTCAATTAACTGCCATCCTGTTTTTTGTTTTGTTTTTTTCCAGTTGTCTCTGCTGTGAATACACAGCACAGTTTTTTTTAATGAATGTGAACAGCGTGGATTCCCAGGTGACCTGCTGCTGCTGTGAAGTGATAATGAAAAAGGGCGGATACTTGGTCCAGGCTGCAGGTTCATCCGTTTTATAATATTATTCATTCAGCGATGAATCTTATCCCGGCGAGCGAAACAGGCTCAACGCATGTCCGGTCAGCATGGAGAGAATGAGGATGCAGAACTAAACATGCGGACTCTTTGAACCTGGAGATGGTTGGCGAGTTTGCACCTGCACGGGACTCTGGGAACAACACCTTTTGGAAGGAATACACCGACGTCGCCTTTGTGATGGCAAACAGCTTGATCCTGGTGATCACTTCTGTCGTGGGGATTGCAGCGAATATTTTCGTGATACTGGCAGTTTATCACCAAAAGTCACTGCAAACGTGGAATAACGCGCTGGTGGTGAATCTGGCAGTTATAGACATACTGAGATGTTTGATTGACTGCCCCATTCTGCTGACCATCGTCATGACTGTGTACCAAAGGAGACCTGTGGACGAGTTGATCTGTGACACACAAGTGGCCTCTTTCTCTTTCAGCTGCTGCATACAGCTCCTGACGCTGGCCTGTATAAGCGCTGAGAGATACCAGGCCATCGCACAGCCCTTCAAAACCAGCCAAAGGCGAATACGGGTGATGGTGCTGATTCCTGTTACGTGGACTACGGCTTTCGTGGTGGCTGTTTTTTGTCTGATGTTTGTGAAGGACTCGCCTGTGCATGTGAAATGCAAAGGATTACAGAGAGAAACGACAGCCTCTTATGACACCTTCGGACTTTACATGTTGTTCCCACTCTGGGCAGCTTGCTTCGGCGCCATCATTGGATTTTACGCTCGCATATTTGCGCACGTCCGATCCCATAACCGCAAAATATTTGACAAAGGCATTCTCCCGTCTTCGAAAAAGGACAAAACAGAAGACGAGCTGAAGACAGAAAAAAACGCAGCAGTAGAGAGTGGACATGAAAAACCCAAGCAAGACCAGACCTTGAGCAGAAGTGCTGCTGAAGTGGAAGAAGTGACGAAAGCTGAACCTGACTCATCCAAGAAAGATTCAACAGCTGCTCTGCTGACCTCAACAAAAGCGCCGCAATGTGTCTCCCTCGGTTCAGAGAATAAAACAGAATTAAAAAGTACTGTGGAGATAACTGACTTGGAAACAGAACAACCCTGCCCTGCTGCAATGCAGGCTGCAGTGCAGACCGAGGAGAAGCCTTTGAAAACAGAGCCGCCCAATCCCTGTGCCAAGAAAGTTGAATCCAAACTATCAAATGGAGATGCTGTCGCTTGTGTTAGGAGCTCAAGCACAGAGCCACAGAAGGTGTCGTGCAATTTCGACACAGAAAAGCAGTCCAAAGTGCGAGTGAAAATCGACAAAGCACCCTCTGAAATGAAAGAGAGCGGCCCTCATGAAAACCCTGAGTCCACTTCTGTTTTACTGATTGAGCCAAAACCCCCTAAGACCAACAACGGAGGGGGAGCGCTGCCAGTTGATACAGTGGCTCAAGTGTCTTCATTACCTGCGGCCTCGAGTAATGTCCCCGAAGCAGATGCTGCGAAAGACATCGGGCAGGTTGAAGGCGCCGTGTGCATGATGCCTTCAAAAGCAAGTAGAGAGAGAGCGAGCAAGAAGAAGGAGAGCAGAATGGCAAAGCGTGCCGGCTACATAATTGTGTCTTTCCTCTTGTTCTGGCTGCCACTGATCACGACCATCCTGGCGAATTTCGTCGTGCACAAAAGCAAAAACACACAGGTGAGAAGCTGCAGAGGTAAGAATGCAACTTTGACCAAAAAAGCGTCAAGATGATTCTAGGCCTCTCAACTCTTCCTGGCCCGTAAACTCATTTTTTAGCTTCCCAGAAAGTCCTTACACAGGCACACACAACATTGATGCAAAGATGAGTATGATGTGCTTTAAAGTTGTGTTTTCAGGACAAATATGCATATCATGCGACTATGCGGGGACCTCAGTGCTGCAGGTTGACAGGCATTAAACTCATGGTGTCTAATGTTCTCTAAAACCTTTTCATTTTCCCTTTATTGTTTCAGATAGCAATCATTTGGGACGTGGAGATTCTGTCGGTGTCTATCGCCTGCATCACGTCACTGAGCGACCCAATAATATACGCCGCGGTGAACCCTCAGTTTCGGACAGAGTTCTACAGGCTTAAAAGCAGGGTTGAATCCATATTTAATAAGAAGTGATAACATTTCCTCATCTGTGTAAATTGAGTCTCGAAAGACCAAATGACCATATTCAACATTCCGTTATGCAACTGAATAATAAAATGGTTAACATTTGCAGAGTCATTGTTCAAATATCTGCTAAATTAAACCCCAGACGTCAAAGCGTGAACTTGTATTTGGGTAGACGGAGCCTATTATTTTATATGCCGCTGCGTTATATATTAGATTTTTGTGCCTGCCGACGTCTCAGTAGATACTAAACACCGCAGAGCAAGAGACGCGACACGCTGTGAGAGGCGGCCTGGACCAGCGCAATCAGCTCAGCGGGAGGACGCTGCTGAGTTTTTTTTGTTTTGTTTTTTTCTTCCTGTCACACAATCACAGAGGAGCTGCTCCTGTGTCTCCAAGGAGCCCACAGTCAGGACCCACCGCTGGGCCGGTCAGGTCCTCACATGTCCTCCAGCAGGAGCAGCAGCAGCACCTCATTATTATGTCATCTGCTCATTAGTGATGCTCATTGAGAAATCAGGCAAAAACATTATGAAATCCATCTAACTGTGTTCTGGTAAATTAAAAAAAAAAAAAAAAGACATGGATGTTTCAGTAGAGCTACAGTATTTATTCTATCCACTGCACCAAATGCACAATGTATGATTATTTTAGTCCCTCTTTTTCCTTACCCCCCCCCCCCCCCTTTATATGTGTACTCCATGACAAGACCTGTATTTCATTAAAAGCAAAGAAGAGTTGCAGAATTTACATCGTAACACACCGGCCTCATTGTGTTTTTCCTTCCAGTCGATTTCACTCTGACTTGACAAACCTCCCAACAGGACGCAGGGACATACTTTTTAATAAAACAGAATTCTGCAGTGACAGCATGCAAATCCTTAATTCAACCAGGTAACAGACAGAAATAGTATGTCAACAACTGTCAACTAAATCTAGAAATAAGAAGAGCCAAATTCGAATGCAGCTGATTAAGAGCTAACCAAGATATTTACAGTATGAAAAATGTACAAAATGGCCTTTAAACACAGTGACATCTACCAAGTCTCGCTTATGAATATTATACTTAATTTAAGAGGAACTCAATGGAGCTGATGTTCTACCCTCTGTCATGTGGTTGTCCTGGTCAATACTATGTGTCCATGTTAGGGTTAGTATTAGTTAAGTGTTGCGGCGAACGTTCACTCACAATTTCTACCTTTGTGACCTAACTAATATGTACCCTGTATAGTTCTCAATATCGATTGTTAATCAATGACAGTGGCTTTCAAACAGATCCATAATCAGAATGTCAAATATGTAAGCTAACATAAATTTTGTCGTTTTCGACTTTCACTTGCACATTTCACAAACATGTCAGGATGCGTAGCATTTTTTTTCTTTTTTTTTTTTTCCTCATCAAACGATGACACCAACCAGTTAATGAGTCACTTAATGAATATTCACAATAGGTTTCCATTCCAGCTGATGTATGTTTTCTGAATTTACAACAGTGAGGGGGACTATCGGAAGCCAGTTAATCGAAGGGGGGAGGGGGTTCAAAAACATTTGAACTGGGTGGTGAGTGAGGCGAGTGCTTTTAATGTGTAAGTGGACTGATTCAGTATTCACAAAGATGGCGCTCAGTCCATGAATATGTGTGCTTTGTCATCAGAGGCCATCAAGTTGACCTTTTAAACATCTGCCTTTTCCTCCTTTGAATCAGAAGACAACAAATACAACTACATTACATATTCAAAAATAAAGTTTTTTTTTTTCTCAGTAGTTTTAGGCAACGACGATTAACCACGCAATCCCAACACTTTGCCTTGCTCTGCTGTGCTTAATGGAGCAAGATCTGCTGGTTCGCTTTTCATCTCCAAGGCAGCCGTCCATTCATCACTCTAATACCATGCAGAGTTTGACATCAGATGAGATCACTACATCAAAAAACCCCCAACTTCTGCTAATCTTATAATCCCTCTAGATTATGGCAGGTTGATGCTCAGTGGTCCCTCTCCTCAGCATCTGGTGCTTCTCGAGACCAGTTAGCTGATCAGATAGGCATGACATCTACAAGGCAGATACTCGTACAATGTTGCTCTGAGAGTATGCGGTGGTGGTGGTGGAGCCATGGCCGTCTGATGAGGTCATCGCCGGGGCAGATAGGCTGACCATGGAGGGTGTGATGTAAGGTTCGTCACATTTCAAGGGCACGGTCTCGTCGAGTTTGGCATTCAGGCTGGAGCGACTGTGAAAGGGATAAAAAAAAAAAAAAAAAGGAAGTAAAACACAGGATGAAAGAGGGTGAGAGGCCTGACCTTGTGAGTGTCTCACACAAAGCCTGTACTACAGTCAGTTCTTTTAGACTTTTCTATACTGTACGAAAGCCTCTGGGGGGGAAAAGCCACAGTTTTTGTAGAGATTGAATGTACAATTTAGAAGGAGTTTAGGCTCATGTCACTCCTTAATGTATTTCAGGTTTCAGTCTGGTCTACAGATCACATACGAACCATTTGAACTATTTCTTTATCACATTTAATTTTTCCATCTTTAAGTTCGATTGATGTAAAAAAGCTCATCACAATGTCCCAGAGCCCAAAGTGATGTATTTTTGTTCATCCTCTTCTGTCCAGCCAACAGCGTGAAACCCAAAGACTCTTCATCTACTGTCACAGATGATAAAGAAAGCCACAAATCCTCATATTTAAGCAGCTGCAACTCCAAATATTTAACATTTCTGCTTAAAAAAAGGCTGACACAATTAATCGGCTGACAAATAGTTATAAAATCGTCATAGCAATCTTCCGATGGCCAAATCAGTTTATCAAGGTTTTACTGCAGCACTAACACATCCTGTGGATCTAAAGCCAAGGGCTGACTCTGACTATACTGTATATCCTAAATAACAATCTTTTAACATGCTCTCCATTTGGAGCAAAGACACCAGGTATTAAATATATATTGTTTTATGCATGTGAACACAAAAAATCCCACTGTCTTAGTGCATGTGAGTCTCACACAATCAATGATTATATCATGTACAAGCATGCTCATGAAAAATAATTTCTCAGCTATGGATGATGTGTTTCAAACCAAGATTAATGGGCACATTTCCTCAGTAACCCCTGTTGTGGGCTACAGCGTCTCCATTTGATGGTTCTGATTCAACTGTCTTGGCACAGAGTTTGGACAGCTCTGCTTTCAAAGGCTTCACTTCAGTCTGCACAGCAGCCTGCGTTGCAGGAGGGCAGCGTTGTTCTGTCTCCAAGTCTGTTATCTTCACTGTACTTTTTGAAATCCAGATTAGAGTTTAGGTTTTACGATACTCCCCAACGTTTTGAGATAGCTCTGACAATTCTGTCGCAGCATAATGGAGCTGAATGTCATGTCATTTTTGTCTTATTCATTTGTGGGTTGTTTTTTTTTTGTCTTTTCCTCCATTGTTCCTCCTCAGTCTCTATTCCCTCCACTCCTGCACTCACCTTAGTTAGCCGAACCCCGTTCTCAGTGTTATATCTGCATCAGATTCATCCCTGTTCACTTGGTTCCTCTACTCTTTTTTGATACCTGTGTTTCTCTGCCTTTTCTCCACCTGTGCCTCATCCCTTTGTTAGTTCAGTTTGTATTTCAGTCCAGTTATTAGCTCAGTCTCTGTCAAGTTCTCTGTCGTGTTTGCCTGATCCTGCGGTTGTGTTTTTGCCTGGTCCTTGTATTCTCTTGATCCTGAACAAATCCGCCGATCTTCCCGCCTGCTGTCTACTGCATTTGGGTCCACCTTATCTGCTCCAGTGTGACAGTGAATGTGAATTTTGTCTGTGCTGCTTACAATATTGAATCATTTCTTTCAACAGCTCCTTGCAGATACAGTGTTGTAGGTTTTTGCCGATAAAATCTGTACAGCAGTTTTCAGAGTGAAAGGACTATTTCTTCAACAACAGAAAGTAGTCCTACTGAGGTGTGTGCTGCCTGCAGATGAGCCACAGTGAAGCTGAGACTGTCGGACATTTGTATACAAATTATGAGTTAATTAACAAGGTAGTGGAGAAGTGGTGGGATTAATGTGTTTACTTCTTAATAAGCGTTCCTTCCAAATTCATGTTTTTGTTCTTGACTTGGTTTTTCTTTTTTCAGCTTTTTTACTGCCTGTTCTTTTGTTTTTACACGTTTGATATAAAAATAAAAGATAATCAATCAAATCAAAAAGATAATTCTATGTTTATGAAACCCAACATGTTGAGAAATCACACAAAGTGATTTTACTCAAATTTATCAAGGAAAACTCATTACCTCAAAATTACCAAGTAACCTACAGCAAAAATGTTCTATAGCTTAGATTTATAGGTGACTTTACTTGGTAATTCTGATGTAATCAGCTTCCTGGCTATTTCAAAAGTTAAGTCAGTTTTTCAAAACTGTACAGTGCACATGCTTTTGATTTTGTGTTCTGTAGGTAGCAGCACTACCTGTTGGCCACTGGCCTCTCTCTGATCTGGATGGTGCTGAGCTCCTGGTTGTTTGTGCTGGGCAGACTGAAGCTGCTCTTCTTCCTGTGGCGCCGAGAGCAGCACGAGCTCAGTCCGTGTGGCGACGAGGACAGCGAGGACGTGCGGGAACCCGACTTGTTCATCACGGAGATCTCCATGCAGTTGGACTGAAACGTCTGCTCGTCCACAAACTCGTGATTCTGCGGTGGGGAGAGATGGGGGGGGGTGAAATGTCGCTTGTGAATCACTCGATTACACCGATGATTGGCTCGGCTAAACAATGAGTGAAGATGTTTCACAGTAAAGACTAAACAGACTGAACAGAATCCACAGCAAAATTGTTTAATAATTGGAAAATGAATCATCAAGGGAGCAGAAATATATTGGCCCAGATGTCCATATTAAGAGCCATCTGCGAAAACATTCACAACTGTTATCCCTGTGACAAATGAGCATGACTTGAAGGTCAGGCTCCAAGTGCGTTTCAGGTTCTGCCAGCAGGTGGCAGAGTGACACCGCGCCATGCTCCTGATGCCATGGCCCTGAATCATGCATCCCTTTCTTATATGTTCCTTCTGTCAATCCTGCAATGCACTCTGCCATCTATAATGTACGCCATGAGAAGCCTGGTGTAAACATGTGTGCCGCCATCTGAATACCATGAAGCCTTTATGGAGCTTCTCCCAGACGACTGGCAAGCCTTTTACTGGAGGGGGGGGGGGATCATCTACGAGGAGGCACACTGATTTACTGCCTGTCCATGTCTCCCTGTACCGGGGTTTAGAGCCGCAAGTGTAAAACTCGTGTCACAGGCAGGCATTAAGGAGGCTCTTACATCTCTGAATTATACATAGTGTAAAATTAAGTATGCTGGTTTGTTTGAAAGGAATAATGTCACTGCCTGGCAGTCATGTTATCTTTAGCATGTTGCTGGAGAGGGGACCAAATGTTTCCCCATCCCCATTTATGGCTATTTTTAACTCGCGCTGCATATTAAATGACTGTACAGTTTGTGCATGGATGAAAAAACTCACTTTGTTTCTATTTGTAACGCACTGTAACCAACTGGCACTGCTGATGATACAGCGCGGGCTGCAGAAGTGATGCAATTTTGCATAAAAGGAGTTGTTTTTAGCTGTGAGCTGTATACAGTCTGTTACCAAAATAGTAAGAATGAAAGACGCCGAAGTGAGCTTGTGTTTTCCAGCGGACTCAGCTTTTAAGTTTTAGGTAGAAAAGGTTGTTTTTTTCTTTTTCTTTACCGTGGTCTTCTCCAGGCAGTGCAGCAGGTGATGATGCTGGCTCTCAAATGGGGGGTGAGGGGCCTTCCCCACCAGGGCTTGTCCTGCCTCCTTGGCGGCCTTTAAAACAGACAAAGCAAAGCCAAAATGAGCAGGTTGAGACTTCGCATCGGAACAGAGTTTCAGGCAACAGCTAGCTCGACGATGTTGTGGAGAGTATGCAAAGCACTGAGGGGTTGAAATGCTGATCTGTAGCACGGCAGCCAATCTACTGAGAACCTAGTGAAATGGGGATGCTTTAGAGATGCATAGAGACAGCGGCTGATTACAACATGTTACACTGATAGAATTGTGTTTTTTTGCCATTCTTTCGCTGATTTGGTGAGAAGGACCAGAAAAGTCAAATTAGAACTGGGCTCATTTCAGTGCAACAGCAGTGGCACACCTGGACACAGATCGGACAGATTGCACCAAACACGAGTCTGGACCACAACAACAAACTACACACGCTGATGGAGCTCTGCACGGCACTGGGATGGAAGGTATGTCGTGTTAGTCTGCACTACAACCTGGATGCTTGAGAAATAACACACAGAACACACAGCAGATCAGAAACAGAGTTTAGAGGAGATGCAGGCTGAGCACACGCAGCCTCCATGGGCGACCTACTGTCCAGTAAGCCTCCGGTTCCCTCCTTCCCCTCCAAACCCTGTTGGACAGACATGCAGGGCTTGGTCATGAGTCAGTGTGAGTGTAATGGCTGAGATCCACCAGAAGGCAAGTGTTGCCGCCTGGCCCTCCTGCTGTATGGACAGAGAGAGAGTGTCGACGGTGCATGTCAATGCTGCAGCCGAGAGGTGCGATGTAAGAGAGGCGGCGGTCACACTGAAGCACTGGAATGACAGCAGCCCCTGTGTTACAGCATGAGAAGCCCCGCCCACCACCCCACCCCACTCCCTCTCCCCTGTGTGTGGTGGCATGGCCCCCGAGCAGAGCGGCATGCAAGCGTCAGCGAGGCCCCGGTCAGTCAGCCCCCAAGCCGCTGCTTGGTCTCGTTACCTCCTCCAGTGAGTCGATCAGGAGCCCATTTTGTTTGTAGCGCATATAGGCATTAGTGCCTCGAATCTTCGCAGCACGGATTCTAGCAAGCCGAGTTTTCTGTTTGAACAAACAGACCTCTGTTTTAGCCTCTGACGGTTTGTCTGTCACACTAATTGGCTCTGTCTCCCTCTGGCAGTCACAGTATTTAGTAGGGAGAGGCCACGCTCAAATCTACCATTAGGAAATTCTGCCTTAGCAAACACTTTCAGGAAGAAATGCACATATTGCTATTGAAAAGCTGCTGACACCATACTCTGAAGATCATTTGTTCAGTCATTGTCATTCCCTCTCTTATTCCTTTCTCCCACTGAAATACACTCAAGCAAGTTCAGCCCACCCAATACACACATACACAGAGAGCACAATAAGAGA
Source organism: Acanthopagrus latus (assembly GCF_904848185.1). Lineage (NCBI taxonomy): Eukaryota > Metazoa > Chordata > Actinopteri > Spariformes > Sparidae > Acanthopagrus > Acanthopagrus latus. The sequence goes on from NC_051046.1 coordinate 13,628,089, forward strand.
TTAATATTCTGGAAAGATAGTGTTTGCCCTGTCATTCTGTTACGTGCGGATAAGACAGGGACAGAGAAAAAGAGTCAGATAGAGGCAAAACAGAGAGAAGATAGAGAGAGAGAGGCAGGAAGAGGGAGGCAGAGGAAGGGGATGGGGGGTGAGTCAGTACCCTCTGGGCTCGTCGCTTCTCCGCCCGCTGGCTTTGGTGGTAGATACGGCTGAAGTTTGACACTATGACAGGGACCGGCAAGGCGATGACCAGCACCCCACTCAGAGAGCATATGGACCCAAACACCTTCCCCACGATTGTTTTTGGCACCATGTCCCCGTACCTGCAACACAGAAAAACAGACAAACAAGTCAGCGCGCGGGGTGGAAAAAACAAGGAGGACAATAACCCCTTTTTAAAAGAATCGGCTCGCAGGCTTGTTTTTATCATGTTAAGCTGTTGTGTGCTTAATGTTATTTTTACCAGTCTTGAAATAGTTACAGTGACCTTGGATTATTTCACAACTTCAAATAAGAAGTCACACATTTGAAGCGGGTGAGGAATAAATAGGACTTCTGTGAAGTCTCTTGTGCGTGGCCTACTTCTCTTCGTGCCGTCGTGATGTTTCTCTTTTAAAACCCTGTTTCATATATAATTACACACCTGCTGGCACGGGCTAATGCTTTCACGTCGTGACCAAACGCGCTACACGTCCCCTGTGACCTCGGTTAGCCAAACAGCTTGTGAAAGATACAGGGTGTAGTATCACATTGGGTAAAGGCAGAAGGGGGATGGGAACAGTCAGCGTGATGCTGCACCCTGGAGAAACTCGTTTTAAGTCGGTGGGGCATTTGTGTGTTTTGTTTTTCCTGCACGCATCAAAATGGACCCTGAATATTGAATGTAGATAAACGGTGAAACCATACTGAACATGTTTGAGATAAAGCCAACAAGCAGCTCTCTGTGCAGCGCTGATCTGATGGTGCACCGCAGCACATGCATGTCATTTTTCAACATCACAGAAATGTTGCACAGGCCGCATTCGGCATGAACAGATTAATGGTTGTACATATGTCAGATGGAACTGAATCATCCCCATTAAAGAGATTAATGTGCCTGTCTTCTATCAGGCAATCGGACCTGTCTGTGCTCAAGGTAAAGCCAGAATCACGCTGTCTTCACGATCTCGCTTTCTTTGCATTAGCCGTCACCTCTGGCACCATTTACAGGATGTGGAAATAACAAATCATTCGGCTGTATTTTTAATTGTGTTCAATACAGTGTGAAGATTTGTATCCACTTACTATTTACACACTGCAGAGTGAACAACAGCGATGTTTAGCAGAAAGAAGTGGCGGAAAGCAACTTAGTCCACTTGTTTTATTTTACTGTTCTCTAGGACAGTTTTCAGGTACTTTCACTCTAATATTTCCATTTTCTGTTTCTTACACTCCAAGAGGTGAAAAGTGTACTTTTTACTCCACTTTGTGCATTTGTAGACTTTAGTCACATGTTACTTTGCTGATTCAAAAAAAAAAAAACACAGAATATAAAAATACTGATACTGACACCATGAAGAAAACCTGACATGACTTTGAGGGCATTACATTTTTAATATTCACTAAAAGATAAGTATAGCAAGGGTTATGTACTGTGCGATTTTAGCTTTTAAGGTAATTGGGTGTGAGAAAGGTGGCCACTGCAGCAGTGTGTGTGTGTGTCGGCTCACTGTCAGAGAGAGAGAGAGAGAGAGAGAGAGAGAGAGAGAGAGAGAGAGAGAGAGAGAGAGAGAGAGAGAGAGAGAGAGAGAGAGAGAGAGAGAGAGAGAGAGAGAGAGAGAGAGAGAGAGAGAGAGAGAGAGAGAGGCTTGTATCAGTATCCATACTGTGGAAAATGAGTACATAACCCTAACCCTGGCATGAGACAACTTTTTTTGCTTGAACTTATTCTGAAGTAAAAATGTGTGTAGTTTGGCTCTATGTAAACCCTTTGCTTTGCAACAAAAATACAGGTTGAATTACAGCACAAAGGAGACAAGTTTGCCAGTGCACAACCAGAACAGGAGGAGGCATTGTTTACCCTGGTCACTATCCACAGGTAACAGTGGAAGAACTGGAATAACCTTGGAAAAGAAAAAAAAAAAAACAAGGTGATGGAGGAGGCCAAGGAGGCTGAGGAGGTGAGGAGGGATAGGGTTAATGACAGAAAGCAAGGTAACACAAGTGTGAATGCCATTTGCTCAATGGAGAGCGCTCTGGCGTTGATACATGTTTCCTCTGACCACTTGGACTCAAGACGGTTCAAAAGCTCTATTCCCTCTACAAGATCAGAAAGTAACTAAGCCTGCATACTTAATAAAACAACCAAGTGTTTAACTCCTTTTCATAGCACTGAGATGAGGGTTTTCAGGTCAAATATGGATTCTTTACAGTTGTTTTTTCTGCTTTGGACAGTAGCCAGGCTGCCAGCGACAGCGGTGCAGCACAGTAACACTAGAGGGAAATGCTATTTCTATAAAAGTCACAATTTAAATGCATGGCTTTTTCCTGCAACCGGGTACTTTTTACACTTTAGTGTTGCTACTTTCACTCAAATTCAAGATCATACACCTCTGTCAGTGAGTTCAGTGTGTGTCTGGTTCCATTATGTTCGGTCCAGTACAAAACTGGACTATACGGACTCATTTTATAAGGTTAATGTCTGAGCAGCCAACTATGTGAAACAGAGTCGTCATATCTTGATTGTCTCTGTGACTTTGTGGTCTTTTATAAGTGCCTGATGAGGACATAACGTACAGACAGTAGTGACTCAGTGAAGTCATTTCAAATTGAAGATTTGCTCTTGCATGTACTACACTATGTACTACCAAGACTAACAAACTAAACATTAAGTCACAAGCTCTGTGACACTGTGTTGGTGATAATCATTCAATATCGTTATCAGTCATTTCTCCCGGGCGATTAAAAGCACTGGACAAAAAAACCTGCAAATTATACCCACAAATCATTTGAACATAGCCTGCATGTTCATTAACAGCTTTCTGCAGACACTTCAGGGCACAGGAAGCACAGGGATTTAAGAAAAAGACGAATGATTTAGAGCGTGTTTGTTTTCCTTGTCTTTCTAAACATCCCTCTACATGCTGCAGAGGACCTGCAATTCACAGGATCCACAGGATTGCAGGTGGGTGAGATGGATGATCGAGAGCCTCATGCGCAAATGACCTGAGAAGACCATTACCTCCTGAGAGTAAGATGAATGCAGGTAGGAAAGGACATCAGCATTGCTCAGTGGCTGTGACAGCCGCGCGTCTCTCAAGTGAGGCAGGGTAATGTGAATGTATCGCTACACGGGAGGTTGACTATTTCATAAATGAAGTTGTCTAATGCCCACGGCCGTCTGCTTGAGTCATTAGCCCCAGGTTTCCATCACGTTGGGCCCAACAGCCTGGGCTTTTACAGAGCTTGGGCGGAAAGATGTAAAAGTGGACATTTTAATATCACGCTTGATGGGACTTCATGTACAACAGTTTGCTTTCAAGTTGAGTAATCTCACGCAGATGTCATTAGTTTTACAGTTCATTACGGGTCAAGCCATTTTCCTATGTAATCACCGACGGAGCCTGACAGCAGGTGTCAATTATAGATTCAGGATGTACTGTTGAAAGCCTATTAAGAGATCCGCATAAAAAATGCAGGGCGACACCCCCCCCCCCCCCCGCATTAAGCGTGTGTGTTATTCCAACAGGAGGAGTGTCAAGATGCAGCTGGATGTGAAAATAAGTCTGAACAGTCAACTGTGGAATATGGCGTGTTGCATTCCTTTCAGCGGCGAGCATCGCCTTTTGAAAGCAAAGCATCGCAGCGAGCAGGTGAAAAAAAAAAGAAAGGAGCACTCGGGAGAGAGGCACTAACAGTGATGGATTGTTCATAAGGGGGAAGCTGAGATACACAAAGCTCTGCCTCCTGGATGACGGCAGAGGCAGGAATTAACAGCGGCGAGAGATTAAAGTAATGTTCCTGCTTTGTTCTTGTTGTCTCTGACTACCAGGTACCCACGTTTGCTACCCCGAGCTGACATGGGTGAGACACAAAGATGGATGGCCAGATTCTTATCCACCCCGCAGAGGAGGAAGAGGAGTGTCGGAATGACTGAGTATCAATTCCCCCGTTCCACCCACCTGAAACCATGCTGCGCACGCACTCGCAGCGGTCTTAAAAAACAGCGCATTGTGTAGAATTGTCCTACAGTGAGATGACAGCATTGCAGATGAAGCCCAGTGCGGTGAGAGAGAGCAAAACCGGGGGCTCGCCTCAGATGGCGTAGGAGAGGAGAAACTGTCAGACTAAAAGGAATATTTGAATTCCAGAAGCGGGGCATGAATGTCCCCGCCCGGCTGGGATAATAGACCAATCAAACATTCATGAGTCCCTGTATCAACCCTGCGTGGCAGGGTTTGTGCGGTTGACCTTAAAGGCGGTGCGGTATTCCATCAGGGGGTGCTCTGAGACAGATTTCTGTACATGACCTCACCGCCTCACAGCGAGCGCCGACACCCAATAACATGGACACGCCTGGACACACACACACACACACACGAGAATGTGCACTCGTTCATGTGCGTGCGTGTGCGTGAAAAAGGCCTTTAATTTGACATCTAGTTAAACCAATCCCCCTTACTAAAAAAGCAATCTTGTTCCTTGATTGTCTTCCAGAACCCTGTGTCTGAAATCTGACTGCCATCTGGTTAGTGGGAAGCGAGAGGAGGAAAAAAACAAACAAGATATCTGGATGACTTTACAGACACGTCATTTGTTTACTTACCCTCTCGGAGACCACTTGGGTCTTTTATTCTCAAATCAAACAAAATGAAATTAAGTCTTTCCAGGTAAAACGAGCCGAAACAGTGGAAAATCTGACCTCTTCCGGTCATTTTCACCGCCGTGTGCTTCAGCCTATTAAAGTGTTTGGGTCTGTTTGGCAGGACAAAAAGAACACTTACATAAAAACACCCCTCTTAAGCGAGAACAGGCTCAAGTTTGTGATGTAATCACAGAGGTCTGAAGCAAGTCCTGCTGTCCCACCAACTGACATGCCGCTTGAGATCCCCGCCAACAGCTTAGCAGTGCTGACAATTAGGATCCAAGGAGGATTGTGGCAGATCGTTGGGCTGAGGGGGGCTTTGTCAACCGAGTTCAAATCCGATCATCCACTGGCACCTCTGTCACGGTGCTTCTGGCTTCCACTTCCTGGGTTTTACCGTGAAACTAACTCGCCTCTTTGCTGAAGTGACTGCAGTAAAGTGGCATCATAAAAGCAAAGGGGAATGAATGACGCTTAAACGGCCTCACAGAGTTGGATTCCACTGATGTGAGCGATCAAGGTCAAGGTGTTCAAAATGAAGAGAAAAGCCTGTGATGGAGATACCGGAGCTGCTGGACTGTGCGCGCCCATCCTATTAAATCCGTCATGGTAAAGACATTGAATCTCATCAAACTGCACTTTGATCTGCTCCACTTTGATATTTCAATGGGAGGCAATGGAATGGAGCTAATTTGATTAATACATTAAGCATTTTGATTCGTCAGCTGATTAGAATCGAGATGAATTTAGCGCACGCTCCTATCTCGCGCGCCAATCTATCCCCGTTGTTTCATGCCAATAATTACCGAGCGGCCTGCAATCGGATAATCTGAATCTGAAATTAATTTCAATCTCACCTCCCTTCCCAAGCTTCCACGTCCCTCTTGGCGTTTCCCTGTGTGAGGCGCACTCATCGTACTCATTGGCATCCGTTGCGCGTGTTGAGTCCCAGTGAACTTGTTATGAAATGCTCTTTGAGATGCTAAAACAAGGCTTTCATTTGAAAAAAAAAAAAAAACACCTAATTGGCAGGAAAAATGTCAAGGTCATGCAGGAATTAGCATTTTCTATCATTTCAATGAGATGAGATTGGTGGATTCCAAACATGCTCTCTGCATCGTACGTCCTCAGCACGCCTTTCATAATTCTGTGAATGCAGGATTTTCTGTCTGACCTTCGCCGACCATCCCATCGCACACCCAGCTCCCTATCAGTGCTTCCTCGGGTAATTCACTCACTCAGTTTCACAGTTCAATGGTTTCTACAGCAGAGGCAAGCCCTCCAAACCTGAGAGACCCGAACCTGTCAATTATCCTGAAACGCTGATACCGTCGCTAACTGTACCAATCAAAAGTTGATAATGACAGAAAGAGGCGTTAAAACTGTGCATGGACAGCGGGACAGTGGCAAGGTCGGGAAGTATCAGATATCCGTACAGCGGTGACATCTCCTGCGGGCGTGATGTGAAATGCAAAGCCACGGCAGACGATCATAGAGTGTCAGAGTGGACACAACATTAAAATCTTATCCGAGGAACATGACACAGAGGTGATGAAGCCTAACGCTGACTGACCGAAGAAAGGGCTCCATATTTTACAAGCCTTGACAAGGAGCAAATGGAGCAATGCCCCGCGACAATACTGTTCTATGTACCTTCTCCACAAGGCAGAAAGAGCACAATATTCATCCTTGCTGACAGTTAAATAATAGATGTACCAAAAAAAATGTAATTTCCCTCCTGAACTCCATCATGCTCATACAACTATGAATTCAGAATCTCCAGAAAAATGGATTATACCGCCTGCATGCCATGGAGGCATACTAACATGAGTGACAAGGAGATATAAATTTTCCGGGGTGTAGTTGTGAAGACCGCAGGATTTATGGAGTACTGCAGAAGGAGGTCTTGGGGGTGGTTATGTCAGAGTCCTCATAAAAAATTTAGTTCGTAAAAACAAGAAAGGAAAGGCTATAAGATTGTTCTCCTCTGTGCCAACAGGCATCATGAATCTGACCACTGAGTGAGAAGAGAGGAATGCAGCAAACACGGACTGCTGAATTTTACAGAAAAACAAGTGTGAGTGGAAGCCAGGCAAACAAAAAAGCAAACTCTCTCCAGTGTACCATACATTTATATTATTAATGAGCGAAATGTAAATCTGTTTTGTGTTTCGGTCAGCGCGTTAAAATTTTAAGCACATTCTGTGTTTATCTGTGCTTCCACCATGAGCAGACTGTGAAATAAAAAAATCTCAGAGAGACTGGCCCGCAAGATTTTTCCTCAGTGCAGCCGCACACAGCTACAGAATGTACCACTGCAATGCAATCCTTGAGGGAGATACACCACAAGGTCTAAAGAATCAGAAGCACAATAAATGAACACGATCTCCAACATGATCCCTAAACACCTCGTATCATTCCTGATGTTCTGCGCCGCGTCCCTGGCTTCAGCCCGGGAGCACAACATCCGAAAACGCTCCCTCTCTTGGGTTCGGACACCAAAGACTGATGGGATTAAGAGTGTGTGGGCTGATAGGAGGCTCTGCTCTGATGCTATCCCTCAGATATACATCATTATAGAGGGGGGGAATCCCACAGGCGCCGGGATTAGCCCGCTAGATTTTCACTGCAGGTGATAAGGGAGAGAAGGAGAGGCTGGCAGAACTACACAACATAATGGGGAGATGGGAAAGCAGAGATAGGAGGGAGGCAGAGGACCGCACTGCCTGGTGTAATGCGTGTGGAAGGGAAAAACAAGAGCACTCGAGTATGAGTTACTGCGAACAATAGCTACAGGGAAGGACAACTTTGAGATAGGTGAACATCTCCGACTTGGTGGGGAAAAGGAAAAATGCACAGACTGCGTCGCTCGGACTGGATGCTGGAAATGCGGCAAAATGAAGCGTGGAAGCAGATGTGTGGAGAGATTGTTTTTGTATGCTGCAGCTGAGATCCGGTCTCTGCAGATTTTCACGAAAGGCGATGAAGGTTAGCATGTGAAGTTCAAGGAAGGCAGCCGTGGCTACATGCCAGTCGGTGTTAACGCATTGTAAATGAAGACCCTGTGATGCAGCAGTGTCAATGTGGCTTTGATCCTCAGGCTGAACGTTCACCCGGGAGTCTCAGGAACTACACAAGCCCAAGAAAGGCCGGTGAAATTCCTCTCTCTCTTAGCCGTGCCGACACAGATAAACCATATAGAATAATCCCTCACGTATATAGCTTTGGCAAAGGCACCTCAGCTCTTCTCTCGCTCACATATCAAACATGTATTCCCTCAGCTCCTCCAAATCCCAGCTTAACCCTCACCCCGCGAAACCAGGCGGCTAGTTATCACCGCGGCTTTGACATTAGCATGCACGCCCTCTCTCATTTGGGAGATCTTCTTAAGAGTCAGGGATGATAAAAAGCTTTCCTCTCTACCGCTCTTCCATTCCTGACTTTGACTCACCCTTCCTCTGCCTGGACCTGCCTGCCTCTAACTATGAGCTGGAGATGAAACGCTTCATTCTCTCTTCCCCTTTCTCCTCCTTTTCTATTATCATGCGGCGCTAGCGCAGCCCTGCTTGACATTTTTCTTTTTCTTCTGCTCTTCTCCAGTTTGCCAGTCTACACCTGCTGACACTTGAGAAACAACTGCTGTCCTATGCAAAAAAGCACCCCCCCCCTTTTTTTCACCGCTATTATATGCCAAGTCACCTCGGCTTCGGCGCCTCGCCCGTCACGATTATGACCGAATCCTTGCGGCGATTTCTTTTAATTGCGAGATGAATGGCCGCTCTGTATTAATAGAGTTTTTTACGATGGTTAAGTGTCCGCGTGGATCCATAAAAAAGGATGCTATTCCGCAAACACGCAAATGTGAGAATGGCAATCTGCGAGTGGCGTGGGGGAGGTCTGGGTGATGCAAGTCTTCAATCGGCTGGGGCCATGATGAAACCAAGGTAAACTGACTCAACATTAGCCCTTAATTCCAATTTGTCATTCTATGTTTAGATTGCTCCCCATTACATTACTTGAGAAAAGCCAGGGGCTAAAAGTATATCCCCGCAACATCAGTATAACACTTTGATAATGCAATTACACTGCTTCGTGGCTGAATGGGGAGGGCAAAGGAACATGAAAGAGGGGGTTGGAAGCATGAAGGGGCGCCGGAGCTATGGATTATGGGTGAACGTGATAATAAAATGAAATCATCAGACACTCAAGTGATTATGCTAATGACCTCATTCCGTATTCATCATAGGTTAATCGGCATGTGAGCGACAGAGTGGTGGCATTTTTCTTGAACACAGAAAGCTTTAGATGGAGCGGGCAGCGAGTCACCTCACCTCTGCTGCGTGAGGGCCTGCGCTGAGGTTAAGGGTGAGAATGGGGAACATTCTGAGATGACCAATTGTGAACAGTGTTTTTTTTTCATCTTCTACACTTGCAAACTTGTTTAAACTAGTCTGATCTAGATGAAGGGATTGAATGTAGGACGCGGGGGTGAGTGCAGATGCTAATTTTGAAGCTGCCTGGAAGAACAAGAGGCAGCACCTGTCTTTTGACCGAGATGCTTAACGACGGGACAAAACCAAAAACAAAATGCACATCTGGACACACTTTTTATACTAAGAGAAAAAAGAAAAACACAACAGTAACCTGATGAAGTGCTTGCTTTGCCTCTTCCAACCTCCAAAAGCATGCTGTAGGTGAAAATGTGGTTAAACAGCCGCTGAGAGTAGTTGTGTTAATTTTTCATGTATGACGTTAATGTTTGATGTTATGATAATGACTTTAAGTGATCTTGTAGCAGTTGGACTTTAAAGAGCAGCGCCAACCCTAAAGGTAACACTTTAATCTCAAGTGCAATTGATAATACAATAATTTAAAAATACAAAAATGGACATTAACTTTAACTCTAATTTATTGACCTGATACTGTTTGGGTTTTTTTTGTAGTTTTACTTGAGGTAAGTTTCTAAAATGGTAATTCTCATTTTGACTTGAGCCTTTTTTTATGGGAGTCATTGTGATTTTACTTGAATACAGATTGTCTCTTGTGATCTAGCCACCAATGGCTGTTTGATCTGATTGTTTGTGTGCGCTGCGTCAATTATTGTGATCATCTATGTTATCAGGGCCCAATGCTCCATAGGATATAATAGTCCCAACAACAAGCGTGGCCTGCTCTCTTCCCTGACTTGTTAATGCTTTTCAAAACAGTGCACAAAAATATGCAATGTTTCTCAGGGAGCGAGTGCTGATTAAGGAACGTCCTGATATGAATGAGTCGTTAATGAGTAACTCCTGAACGCTTGTGACATGAGGAATTTATAGTTGATTATGACAATGTGACGAAGTAGCTACTGACTTTCTGTGAACTCCCAGTGAAACCTCAGTAGCTACTTCTAATTCAGAGGTAATGACAGAATTCTTAGCAATTACCAAGTACAGTAAGATGTCCTTTACTTGAGGGGGCACAAAACTAATGATCACATAATTAGTGATTAATGAATCGGCACTAGTTTCTCAGCGGCTGGTTCATAGTATTGATGAGCAAGTAAGCTATTATCTGTATCTGCCTGCATGTTTTCAACCAGCTGAATTAACCTCACCTATACTCGGGATGGGCGGGGTTTGAACCGGAAGTGGGTCATACCAACTATAAGTTGTTAATGTAAGTCTGAAAATTGATATGGGTTAATCAAATGTTGCTGTATTTTTCTTTTATTCATTAGGAAACTAGAGAAAAGCCGGCGGCACATCCCATTTCTACGACTTCTGATTTCCACAAATCAACAATAACAATGTAAAGCCATCTGCCTAGTTATCTACCAAGACATCAATAAACCTATTGCGATTGTTTCAGTCTGTCTTTATAGGACTCTCTAAAGAATCCATAGGTTTCAAAATCCTGCTGTTGGTTTATAAAACACTTGGTTTCGGGCCAAAATACATTTCTGATCTGCTGCTACATTATGATCCATTCAGACCTCTGAGGTCGTCAGGTACAGGTCTGCTTTCAATCCCTAGAGTCAAAACTAAACACGGAGAAGCAGCGTTTAATTATTATGCACCACATATGTCGAACAAACTCCCAGAAAACTGCAGGTCTGCTCCAACTCTCACCTCTTTTAAATCAAGACTGAAGACCTTTCTGTTTGCCAATGCCTTCCATAGAAGCAATTTATTTTATTTTCTGGTCTGATCTCTTTCAAAACTTTTTTATTTCAAGCTTACTTTCCTATTTCTTAACTTGTTTTAATGTTTTGTTTTCTTGATTTCTTCCAACTTGTTTTTAATGTATTTTAAATGCAAATCACTTTTATGCCCCTGTAAATCAATTTGAGTTGAGCCTTGTATCTGAATTCTGCTTTACAAACAAACTTTCCTTGCCTTGCTTGTTGTAAAGAGAAGAACCATAATATATTGAAATTGACATTATATCCCAAATAGAATCAGGATATCTTACCACTCTACATGACTGCGCACAGTGGAGGGATAGGGCTAAGTGGTAGGGGTCTAATGGGACTGAGCCTGATCACAAGAACGTTTTTTAATATTTTTGGATAACCTTGGATGAACAGTCAGCTACCCAATGAGGATTTTCCTTCATAACAATTGCGGATATTGACGCATTTTACTCTAATGCTACTCGCACATTATCTGCGCCAGATCCTCGATCCAGCCGAGAGCACACTCAACACCAGCTCATAGTCAGTCAGTAGCAACTCATGAAGAAAGTGATCAGCATGCTGATATGCACATATTCAAAAAGGGAATCAAAGAATCAATATTGAATGATTTTACGTCCAAGTCCTCCAATCACAGAAAGGAATTACTCACACTTACACTATCGGTGAACGCGACTGATGTTACGAACACACCACGCATCTGAATTTACCTCCCAGTTTATCGCCTGTGTTACATTACATTGCGGGAAAACATGTACGTACCTGAACAGTAATAGCATCAGAAACAGCAGGTTTTTTTGTTGTTGTTTTGATTGTTGTTTTATTGATTTCGGCAATGTGAAAACACAATCAGTACGCCGCTAGACAAAGACACAATGGACCAAACTGCACTCTTAATGGCATGTACTGTGCACGAGGACCTGTGCAAAGGCTCCACTGGTATTGATCACATGAGATTTCAAAGTGACCCCTGTGACCTTTGTTGTGTGCTCAGGTGACGGGGAAGTGGAAAAAACGTGAAAGGTCTTGCGGATTAGTGCCTGTGTGCTGGAAAGGGGAACTGGTCCAGGAGCCTCATCACACTGACAGCAGATTAGTGCTCCGCGGCACCAGAGCAGACGGTGCAAGATTAACTTTGATGTGCGATTCCACACAGAGCAGCCGCTGGATATCAGCTCCCTCCACCAAATGGCCCCTTAACTCTGAGTTTGCAGCATGTGCATTCACGAGCTACAATGTCTAAAAAAACAGCTTATTCAAAACGACAGAGAACTAGGGTCGCCCCATTTTTTTTGGCTTCCTGCCACGAAGAATAATTTACAGTGTTGTTGTTTACATCTGAACATGTCAGTCATTATTTTCAGTATCAATGAATCTATTAAATGACCTTTTGAGCGAAGCAGCACACCAAAAACTTTACACATGAAGACAGTTTTCCTCATCATAAGAAGTCTACTCAGCCTGCAAAAACAGACAAAAAATGTCCTCCAGGGCTCTGGAGGAGCTTTGTCAAGTCCATGAAAATAACCTCTGAGGATGTCAGAGTGGTGTCATCGGGGCTGTCTGTGCTTGGGCTTGGATACTTCAAACTTAAAACATAAATCCTGACTTTAAGGACTAAAAAGTGTGGCATTTGAGAGAAGTGGGCACAGGGATGGTTTAATGAAAGATGCTTTTGAGTTACATCTTGGGAACTGTAAATCTCAGTGCTGAGGACTATATACAGTATCTAGACTAGATATCTTAGCCTCTTCTCTTTCGGCTAATCGTTTTGTCTCTGACAACTTTATGGAATTGCAATAATAAGTGAACTCTTCGGTCTATTACTAGGTTCAAGGTCTTTCTTTAATCTTGAATTACTTCTAAGGAGGGATTAAAGGTGCTCCAAATTCATGCAACTTTGCACGAGTCATACGTCTTTTTTTTTTTTTTTTTTTTTTTTTAATGGCTGTTTGGGCAGTTGGTCGAGGCAAAATGGCTCGTCAGTGCCCCCTAAGGGGCGGGTCCCGCTGATAGATGCATAACAACATGTAACACACTGAGCCATGACCTAAGGAAATCCAGAAGTCAGCCATTTTTAATTTAGTTCTTATTTTTGGCAATTTGCGTTAAAGCCTAAAACAGATAAGAAAGGAGCAGCAGCTTCTTCTGAAACTGAAACTGTTACATGATATAATCAGATATCGACTATAAATCAGTGAATTGAACCAAATCAAAATCGTATTGTGGCAGACTTTGTGATACCAGCAGACATCACTGTTGTCCTAAGAAATGATATAGTTTTATATTGTGGTGAAACTCCACAAAACCGCTAGACCACTAGGGGTCTCTCAATCTAAATAATGCAAACAAAAGATGTAGTTTGGGTTGTTGTGAGGTTGCTTGTGATCCGACGTGACTCAGAAAGCAGAAATGTTCATGGACGTGGCAATTAATTGAACGTTTATTCACATTATATTCAGTAACGTGAATACAATTGCGAGGTATCATCTGATATATCCCCAGTAAGTTACATTTGAAGAAAATCGCGTATTTCTCCGGGACCGTCTAGTCATTTTGACATGTTTAACTGTAGAAGCGTTACATAATTTATCATTAAGTAATAATTCTGCAGTCTCTGTGAAGGTCACTTTTACAACAAAGGCTCTAGACTTGAAAGCACAGCCCAGAGGGACAAACATATTTCGAGATATCTGGAGGAATGGGCAAAGTCTGAAGATGATACATGCTGTTGGGGAAGCATTGATTTTCCTCACGATGCTCAACATCAGAAAACTTCTAGATTCTGTTTGAGGTTCAACTTTAAATCGCCTAAATCAGCGTTTTGCACCAAACAGCTGCGGCCCCTCGTCTCCAAGTTTGCTTCCTGTTCAAACAAAAACAGGATAGTTAGCGCCTCATGTGGGGTAACGTGCACCGGTGTAGAACTCATTGCAGATTTACTTGTCAAAGCAGTGAAAAATCCATTTCTGCATCCCTCAGAGAGCGTCTTTGAAACAACCATCAAGGTACAAATTCCAGCCATTTAAAAAAAAAAAAAAAAAGACAGAAAACAGCTGCAAGTTCAAAGGAACACTTCAAAATCTCGGAGTGAAACTGAGGGGAATAGCGGAGGTTGGGATGAGACAGAGAGAGTGGTGAAGCGTAAAAATGTACTGAGCGCTCCCTCTCAGAGAGTGTGGACAGCAGCCAGGCTGGCGACAGCAGTGAGCCCTGATAACAGCGAGCACCAGGAACCAGCGAGGAACCTGTGGGGGAAGTATTGGGAAGAGCTGCATCTCCTCTAACAGCTGCTGACTGGCCCCTGGGGCAGGAGCAGAGCTGCTAGCTGCAACCGTATCCACCATCTCCCCACCTGCACTGCGCTACTTCGTGCGCAACGGGGACGTCATTACTTTTCCCATTTCACTCCACAAGACTTCTCCTGTCAAATCAAAAAAAAAAAAAAAAAAAAAAAAAAGACACAAAAAATAATAACTCAGGGGCATGAGCGGAACAACAACAACAACAACAACAACACAACCGAAAGGTCACTTTTGCCAATGAAAATTGGTCTTGCATCCACGCAATCTATCAGTCATCAACAGGTTTACCGCCGCACGTCTGCTTTTTTTCACAGCGGGAGTGGCTGAAGCCTGAATTAAACTGACCCTGGGCCGGCGGGAGAACGCATGTGCTCTTTAAAACACAACTCCCATTATTTATCACCTCAACATCTTTGTCAGCGCAGAGGACAGGCCTCCTGATGAATAATGATGTTAAGACAGGCGGAGTAAAGACACAGCTCCACCACCCGCGCAGCACACTCGAAAAACGTACCGTTACCAATCGTGACTGAATGAAGGTTATTCATTTTAATCACACTACAGCACGCCCTCCCTCACATTGTCCCAGGGGGTTGCTATATTTAAGCACTTTTTCATTTCTTCTCCTTTTTTTGGGTCTTGGCTGATGGCAAGGCAATTGCTTTGTGGGACGTCTGCCCTTGAAGAATCAGACAACAGAAGGGGATATTTATACATACTGTAGATGTGGAGTGAGAGCAAGCTGTATCAAATTCAACGCTCCCCTCTTTGACTGCATGCCGTTAAGAAATCGAATCACAGGCACTTTTCCTTCGCCCGCTCGCCGCCTTTTATTTCTCTCTCTCTTTTTTTTTTTTAAACATGTTTTCCCTCCAAAACACAAGTGATGTTGGTTTTGTACCTGTACGCTAAGATTAGCTGTCTGTCCCCAGGGAGAGAGAGAGAAAGAGTTGGAACGCTCTCCCATTCCTCCCATTCATCCGCCCGCTTTTCTAATTGGACTCCTCCATCTGTTGAGGTCTACAAATTGTCTTCTGGGGATGCTACTGCTAAAACATCCCATCAAATGCACACATACATCAGGGACAGTCTTCTTGGAGATCTGCCATGCCAGGCACCGAAAGAGTAGTCTGTGTATATGTGTGGTGTATAATCAGAAGTCCAGCAGCATACAGCCTGGAGATAAGTAGATATCCGGTGATGAACTCTGATTTGAAGCCAGCAGGGTTGGCTACTCTGAGAATTTATTTATCTGCCACACAGCAGATCTGTCGGCAGCCGGTGACATACTTTAATAAGAATTATTTCACAAGATGACAATGTTGATGGGTGGCTGAGACGCAGTGCCGGTGAGTATTGACTGCATGTCTCGTGCATTCCTGATAAATGTTCCTCCTCTGCAGTCCCCCGAAGATGTTGCGCAAACAGACGCAATTTTGAAATTTGGGAACAAGAAAAAACGTTTTTTGGATCCTCTTCCAATTTTCACTTAGAGTCGTTAATGATATGGGAAATTGTGTTCCTCACGCTTGTCACTCTTTACATCCCATTGACTGGGAGTTGAATACTCAGGAGCGAGCAGTGGGACGTGTGACAGTGTATTTGTGGTGATGATTACAGCCCATTAACTTTGATGGATGCCATTTCATAGAAAAGACGATGGGAGTTGGAGACGGCGGCGACGCAGCTTGTTTTCTGTCGCCAACATGTGTACACACAAAAATTGTGGGGAAGAGCGCCGAGGAGCAAACTGCAGCAGTGCCCATGCAAAATTGATTTTTGGGAATCCGAATGAGACCACATCAGCTTTGGAGGTAATTGAATGTCACTTCAGAGAGGCTGATCCTGAATATGTCTCCCAGGATGCTCGGGCATGATTCCCCGGTGACCTCCAGAGGACAGCGAGGACCAGAGGCTCCAACATCAAAACAGCAGATGCATCAGGAATGTAAATCGTGTGTGTCATGTGTGTTCAATGCACGTGGGAGCGAGTCTGTGTGTGCAAGTAAATGAGACTAAGATGGACCTGAAATTGATTGCAGTGTCCGCCTTTATTAACGCTAACCGTCCGCTCGCTTCTCTGCTTACTTGCTTGCTCGCCTTTGCCTTTTGGCCTAAATGTGTGGCTTAGTCAAAAAGGGACACACACCGTTTGTCTGTGGCCGTTATGTAAAGATAAGGCATGCCAGAAATCTAACTCTTAAGCTCCTCCGGGGGGATTACGGACAATTGGCTAAGGGGAAAAATACAAATAATAATCAACTGTTTACGGTTTTCCACTAATACCTTGAAAAAGAAGCGAAAATCCCCGCATGGAAATGCAATCCTTAAGCAGTTGAGATACCCCTGTGTGGGGGGACGCCTGCAGAGAGACACGCAGGCAGGAAATCCTCTAGGTGGGAGCTGAACCTGTGCCTCAATAACACCTCTCAAACATATCAATCTACAGTCGCTATCATTTATCCCATTCTCAAAATAGCTTTTAAATTGATGCTGAATTTCAAGTCAGTGAAATCCAACCAGAAAGCCAATGAGAGAATGGGATTAGGATTTGTCATTACACTTTTTTACTCTCAACTTTAATATGCCTACCTGCTGTGACCTTGTTAGTCGTTAGCCTAGCTCACCCCCTGGAGTGTGCACTCGCTGACTGCATGAAGGCTTTTTTTTTTTTTAAATACCTCAACTGAACACTCAAAGACAGCGTAACTATAGTGTGGGATCAAGTGGAAGGAGGAGTCCCCGTCCAATTAAAAATGTGTGTTTCTTCTCGTTCTTATAGCTGAATGTTTGAGCTTAACTCGGAAAGAACGGTGTACGAGCTGAGTGTGACACCCTGCTGCCGTCTTGTGTGGAGGGGATTCTCGAGTATGTAACATGTAACAACCCTGCAAGCATTCACAATTCAAAATGGCCATTTCGGATTATTAGGATATTTTTGTTACCTCTGCCGGTAAGGAGGTTAAGTTTTCATCCGTGTCCATTTGTTGGTTGGTTTGTCAGCAGGATTACACAAAAACTACTGAAAGGATTTCTGTGAAACTTGGATGAGGGATGGGTCCTCACCCAGAATAGACCTCATTACCTTCTGTTGACCTGGATAAAGGGAGGGATCCAGGAATTATTTTCTCACTTTCCATGAAATGGCAAGATTTATTTCTCAGGGAATGATGCCTGAATCTTTGTGGAAAAACATCAGGTGTTTTTGGTTGTTGTTATTAATGAGAGAATACAATTTGATGCAGATTTTAGATCTGGTGAGTTTAAGGTAAGATTCAAAAGTTATGATTGAATTAAAGCACTGCAGACAAAAATGCAAGTAGAAATTTAAATATGATTTATTAGAACTGAAACCATATTCTAATGTCTTGCTCTGTAACAGTAAAGGGTAAACTGATTATGTGATTGTGATGGAAGGAACTCTCCAGAGGTGAAGGAATTGAACTTTCAGCTTCTGAAATGACTATTTTTTGACAGCTTTGATGGAGCACAGTATTCATCAGGAGGACAAAGGCTCATTTTTGTAAAAACTAATAGCTGGGATCTGTTATGGTTTAATGTCAGGTTCTGTCATTTGTGCAAGTGCAGTTTCTGTGGTAACTCTCGCAATACTCCATTAATCATTGGATGTATTAGTCTTAATGTGACTCACCTGCTGGTATACTGATTATTCATGTTCATGCAAACAAAGCTTTAGTTGTACACATTACATTTTCTTGAGATTTTTTGTGGACCCCAAACTTAACGTTCAGACTGAGCCTTCAAACTTGGCCTAGCTAATTGCTAATTGGCACAGAGTACAGCTGACCAGATGATGGATCTAGATTAAATGCTAATGGATCACTCAATTAACAATCACCCCGATGAGAACACGAATGCAGCAGTTTTCACAGCAAGCCATCCAGCAGTTCAAGAGACATTTCACAAAAAATTGCAACAAAACACAATCTTTCAGTCTGGACCAAAGTGATCGTCCCTGCAGCCGACAGAAAGACATGGTCGTTCATAAAGCCTTGCCGCCAGTGTGGATTAAAAAAAAGGAACAATGCAAAAACCTGGGAGAAAAAAAAACTACGTTTTATCACTGTGGCAATAAATTACACTGGAATGCGGACAAAAGACAGACACTGATATGTGCTGCCTTCAACCTGTCATGTGACTGCTCTGAATTTACGGTGGACGGGCACAATAAAAGCATCATCACCATTTCCCTTTGTGAAGATTTAATGCTCGATCCTTGTTCAGTCTGTGGCAGCGAAGTGTTGATTTAACACTGTGGTAATTCTCCCAGACCATAGTTGGTGGTAATTCAATTGCATCATATTGTAAGACCATGTGTGACTGAGATTCTGACTAGCTCCATGTATAAACCAACATCTTTCCAACACAAATTACACAAACACTTAAGGACAGTCACAAACTAGTGGTTATTGCGGCACTATATGCTTTTTTCCTGTACAGGTTTTATTGTGTCCACCGCGAATATACCCGGAAGCCTAATGGTGTCTGTAATAATAGGAACTGGCAGCTGTGTTAACAGTGTCAATAGATAGCAGAATAACTACAGACAGAAGAGGGATGAAACAAAACACAAACACTTTGTTTCAGTACTTAAAGCTAGGGTCTACTATCCTGGAGAGCCAGCAAGCAAGCTAGCAAGATTTCAAAGTGGTCCTCTAAGTTCCCCCCCCATCTCGTCGGTGCTCTGTCCAAAGCCACGCCCCCACAAACTTGAACGCGCATCTGGCAGTGGGACTCAGCAGGGAGAAGGAGATGCCGGAGCACGACGCAGCAATTCAGCTGAATTTAGCACGGAGCAGACAGGAAGTAAAGTGCCTACATAAACAACATCCGGTTGCTTTTCAAAATAAGACGCACACGTCGTGAGTTCAGTTGTCTACCATACTGCGCCATGGCGGACTCAACCCAACCGGTGGGGACTGCCGGAGGGCGGAGCAAAACCGGATCGGAGACGCAACGCAGTGGACCATATCCAGTGGAAACTGGGCCGACTCATTAGCCATACTTATGGCTAAAAACAACACACAAACAAGCTAACGTTAGCATTGGGCTAATACGAGCTGCAAACGTAGCCAAGTTGGCAAACCTTACATATTTCATGAAAATAACAAATCCCCCAGAAACAAAACAAATCATTACCTGTCCAGCAGAAAGAGAGCAACCACTGTATCACTTTTCAGGCCCTTCACATGCCCCGGTTGTATCCACCGCTCAAACACAGCACTGATGTTGATTCTGGTCTGACTTCTTTCTTTGTCCAGAGCTTATTTCGTCGCAGCCATTTCTGCCTCAGGCTTTCTTTTGCCTTTTTAGCGGGGTGAGTTGTTATAAGTAAGGCTGGCTGCATTTTCTCTGCCATTGTAACCAAATGACCGTCTTCTCCTGCAACTCCTTATTTCTGGAGCAGTAGTGTGCTGAATATTTCTGCATCAGTGAAACATGAAGTGTGCACGCGTGGAGGAGGGAGGGACAGAGGGGGGCGCAGGCAGAACGAGACATGAAGGCATCTGACCAATCCGAGCTATTCGGGCAGAAAAGCAGGGATTGGTCAGCTTTTTCTCAGTCCTGCAGCTGCCACAGAGGTCTGATTATTTTCGCTCCTTTTTCTGAATACATAATATATTGACTATTCTCAGGATAGCAGGACCATTTCACCCAGTATAACAAAATGAGTTTCTGAACAACATTACAGACCCTAGCTTTAAGCTTTTAGTATTTTTTTAGTTCTGTTCTTCACTTCAGCATTTATTTTGACAACAGTTTACTTTTACTTCCTGCATTTTTTAGATGCAACATGCAAGAATTTTAGTTCAAGGCATTCAGAAATTAACTATAATCATGAACAGAATGTGAAGTAATAGCAGTTTAGTTGTCTATGCTCCATGTTGATGAGGTATTTACTTAGGTTTGCATGCTAACCAGCTAGCCCCAAGCCTGAAAACCTTTTACTTTCTTTAGTGTAAATGCCAGCATCCTCCTGGCTAGCTGCACAGCTAACTGGGCTCACGAGCTAACAGTAGCTACAGCCATGGGTGCATAGAGAATACATACAGTTGGCAGCAGTTAGTAATGACAATGGTTACATGTTGCCTGTTTGTTGGCAGTATGAATTCAGTAAGGGATAAGAGAGGTGTCCATAATCAGGAATTAATGGACGACGCGGAGGAATATTTGTACTTTCTACTCCTTACATTTTAAAAATAGGCTCGTTACTTTAGTCTTATTGTGGTTGCATTTGAAGGGAATTATTGATCATTGATTATTTACAGTACAATGCTTTGTCAGTCCAAAAGGTTGGTATCTGATACGAGTCTCAACAACAACTCTCTTTCTGAAGCGTTTAGGAACAGCTTGGAGAAATCCTACAGATTCTGCCTTTCAGTTATAAAAATAGTCTTTCAGAGCTTCAGTTAGTTCACTTGACTAAAGAATGTGTGCGCTTTTGCCGCTTCTGGTAACAGATATATTCATAGTATTTATCTTTAAATGATCTATTTCTTCAGATGACCAGAAATGATCAGTGTCTTAAAGTCTGAACTTGACATCAAATGATGCCACTATATGATTGTCACTTAACACAACCATCAATCCACCTGTGACCGCGTGTAGACAGTTAAAGAAGAGGAAAAAACAGTGATAGTGGTAATTCACCTGGACATGAGAAATTAGTTTGAGGTGAAAGCAAGACAAATGGCCTCAGAACACGTGCCCTGTTTAGTTTCGGTTTGACCAAACGGCCTACATTAGGTGATATATTTAGCTATTTATAGAAGCTGGGGCAGGCAGGAAACAGCTGCCATGCGTCAGGGTGACAGGCTGACATCCCTCATCTCAGCAGGACCTCCCTGCCAGGCAGACGGGAGGAAGCTCTTTATATCTAAACTGAAATGGGACATAGCCTCTTATCATTCACAGTGCATACAGAAACTAATAATCTATGGAGCCGGTGGCAAAGACTCAACAATGAAACTGGGTTAACAGCGGCGGGTATGGGCAGCTCCATTCCAAGCCGCACTTGCACCCTGTACAGAGATCTGTATTCTGCCTTTACAGCCACAAATGTGGATTTCATTCAAGTGGGATCGGTATTGATCGTGAGGAGCTTTCACTGTGGTATCCCGGTGCTGTGAACCGCCACCAGATTCCGGAAAGTGAGACGGTTCATGAACGGTGAAGCAGAGCTTTAAGCTGACAAATGGGCTGAATCAATATTCATGACTTTGCCGCGGCGCTGCTCACGTTCAGGTATTATGAATGGGCTGTAAACCAAGTTGCAATTAATGAGCGAGCGTCAAAGTCTCTCCGCTCCCTCTGAATCCAATGACGAGCCCAGCCCCCTGTTTGTCTCTGGTACATAAAAAAAGTCCATATTGATTTGTACGCTCTCACAGGATACTAGAAAAGAACTGGTGTTAGCATTACACACTATCACACAATGAAAGTGAGTCACCATGAAATAAATGTATGCTACACGGCATTTGAGTGTAGATGCTTTAAAACCAGGATAACTGTCAGCGTAATGGATTTCTCTCATTTCACCCCGGTTCATGTTTTTGCTGAGAGGCTTTAAAAACGGCATAACTTTCTGGTTAAACTCGTATCTACAGTGACATCAGATCGCTCTTCAAAGGAGGTATGACCCCAGCAGAAGTTACATCACTCTTTGAATCTTTTTCTGTTTGCCTCACACGGCAGACTGATGATTGCTGTTAGCTATAATCTCTGAATCTCTGCTGATCACAGATGTTGGCTTGTTGGCTGAGAGGCATTTTTGATAAAGAGACAAATGTCAGGGGGAGGGATACTCACACTCTGGCATTATAAAAGCTGGCACCGTTTCAAGATATTGTGTTTGCTATGCTGTCCCTCGCGCCTGACAGAAAATAAAAAAAAATAAAAAATGAAGAAGAAAAAAAAAAACAGCGCAAAGAGCAACACACCCCGCCCAAACTCATCTCAGCGATGGGCGGGATCATCGCCTTCCTAACATCTTTTTGTTCCTACATCTGTGCTGCAAAGCTGGATTTTCGAGGTCAGGAAGGAGGCAAAGGCTGGTTCGGGTCTGCAAAACGCGGCATAATGAAGGCTAGATCAGTGTTTACCATAGTGACAGCAACGTCTAAAAATAAAAGAGCAACTGTTTCTCCCTCAACCAGGACTCATGACATGCCAGTGCGGGGAGTTGCTGGTTGTTAAGACAGCCGCCACTGACACGTTGCAGCTCTGTTCTCTCCATGTGTCCATTTTGCTCAACTGTTACCCAAAAGTAAAAAGTGCATATGTTTAACTAATTTATTTATTCATGACTACTTTTTCCACGATGCTCATGTGACCCCGAGAGAATTACTTGTATCTATTCATTTCTCTGTTGTTTCAGCACTGTGCTGGGCGAATAATTAGTTTTCTGACCTTACAGTGAAACCTTGAGCATGAAAACAGGTGAGTGGTAGTCACTCTCCATGGAAACTTTTTTTTTTTTCGGTTGCCGGTCTTGAACTAACAAAAAGGGTTTTCTGTGCTGAGCTGACTCAAATGAAAGGGTGTGAATTTACACAGAAAAATATAAAAACCTTCAAAAAAGAAATGCTGAGAATGAGAGAGTAGGCTGAGGCAACAGTGCACTTCGTCTTAACATGGCAGTTGTCAAACTGGCATAGGGAGAAGGGGTTTTACAGGTTTTCTCGGCTTGACGTGAGGACGAGAATCGGGGATGCAAACTAGAGCTTGACAACATATTAACAATACACTACAGCGAATACAGAATTGCTGCAATTTGTGTACAGCATAACGGACATCACCAGGGGACACTGAAAAGTGACAAACCAAAAAGGTATCAGTGAAAAGTGTAGCTGTAATTCGATGTAACACGATGTATGTGGTGTATATTGTGAAGTGCGAAGACATTTTCTTCATTTGACTTCTGTTACTTTAAAAAAGTAATTAGTTATAGTTACTGGTTACTTCTCTCAAAAAGTAACTGAGTAAGTAACTGAATTACGCCACTATAAAAGTAACTAGTTACCAGGGAAAGTAACTATTGCATTGCTTTTTTTTTTGTTCTAATTATTTTAAGCAGGTTTCACAAGCCAGTTGCATAGAGTAGAACTGCGTTCACGTTCACGTTAGCCACACCTGGCCTGCTAGCATCATCAACAGTGTCAACAACGGTGTTTTTGGCCACTAGTTCTGTAGAAGCGTGTGCCGTTGAGAGTGACGTCATTAGATTAGAGTTGCTTACACCGGATGTGGACAAACACTTCGCTCTGGGTCATAATGAACACTTCACATGTACGTTCTGGCCTTTTACCTCAAGGAGATTGAAGTAGTGTCTGTACTTCCACTCTGAAAATGCCAGTGTGAGGCTGCTGTGTGCGTGACGCGTGTGGTTTGTGTGTAAACGGAACGCTGCTTCGGATTGGCTTACAAACGCTTAGGTTGTTGTAGCCCCTCCCTCCGATGGCTGAGAGCCAAGTCGGATGACAACAGCTTCAACAAGTAGCTTCAGTTTAGAACGCGCCACATTTAATTGTCAGTGTCGGTAACGGCGTTGTAACAGTGGAAAAAGTAATTAGTTAGATTACCCGTTACTGAAAAAAATAACGCCATTAATAATGGCGTTTATTTTAATGCCGTAATTCCCATCACTGGTGACAGGTTGCTGATAAAATAGATAACTGTTCCGCCCACATCTGGTTACATATATAAAGAGTATTGGCCTAGATTGATTTGCAAAGTAACTCGTAACTAAAGTTATCAAATAAATATAGTGGAGTATAAGTATGAAGCAGCAAAAGATTGGAAATACTGATTTGAGGTGATTCAAAATTTCGACACTAACATTATTATTTTTTTTTCTTCCAGTGTACCAAGTTCCAAACATTGGTTATTGGTGTCATGGATAAGCGATCAGCATCAGCCCTGGAAAAAACACACTGGTCGATCCATAGAAAAATGAATGCATGATGATGTTGCTGATGACAAACATTCAAAAGCCGCCTATTATAAAAGGTCTCGGTATCAATGGATTGAAGACAGATTTCATGATGCTGCTCATCCCTGGAGCAAACAACTAAAACAGTGCGCACCCTGGTCAATAGAGGCATAGTGTTAACGGTAATAGTAATAACAGGGAATGACAGTGTTTAGAAATAACGAGCTTTCCATGAAGTGTATCCTGAAATCTTGTCTAGCTACTGTGATCCTAACATGATAATTGCATGGATCAAAAGCTAAGAGAAAGCACTTTGAATACATGTGTAGATTTCAACAAAGTGATGAGGAGGCATTATGTGCGTCTGCATAACAATTTCCATGACCAGACGGGCCATTTTCATCTGTATGTTAATGCTGGGTATGTAAATAAGCCATGCAGCACTGGGGGGAGGAGATAGCTGCTGGGCCCCGGGTTTATCATTTGCACGCCATTTGATCCAGTGATCTCATGCCGTACACCACAGCCGATATCTCTTACAACATATCAGCTTTCAAGATAGCACATAGTCACAAAATAGGCAATATTTCCCAATTTCATTCATTCACTCCAGCTGGGTCAGGGTTTTCTGGGCCGTTAGATTGGATGGAAGTGGAGCCGGGGCGAAGCAAATGCTTTCTAACAACAATCAAATTGAGGTGATGTGTTTTCTCACATATCTCCTTATTTCCTAATGCAGTGATGCTGCATTCGTTCGGAGTAACTTTAATCTTGTTCTGGAAAATTCCATTAATCTTTGACGTTGCTCGCAATACAAAGAAGATGAAAATGCTGAGCGGTGTAAAAAACACTGATCCCATATTTTATGTCCTCACACTACGTTACCCAGGGCCCGAGTGCAGAGCATGCTAGTCTATTTCCCTGCTTAATGCGGCACATTCAAAGTGAATTAATGAAAACCCCCTGCGTGGAATGAGTGTTATTGGCGCTGCCTCGAAGACGGGTTGTCAAAGAAATCGAATCAAATGGAGGGACAGCCATTTTGTCCTTGCCATATGGATTATTTATCAATCTGACCATCCGCAGTGACGCATGCCTGCTTTTAGAGTCAGTTCACACACACAGTAACCTCACATCATCCTACCAGCTGGCCACAATCTGTTTTTCGGCTCAGGGTTGACTGACCACAAATACATTCTCATTCTGACATTATATTATTCAACATAAAAAAAATATATACACCATCGTTAAAAATGCCATCTCGGGGGTGCAAATGAAAGTCTTTGAAGTTCTGACCGACGTAAATACAATGTAGTAAATCTGTGATATATGAACGCTGGTAAAGTGATAATCATTCCACTCACACACCTCCACAACACCCCTTTGAATCCCTGGCTGCAACGTGTGAAACTGTTTGTGTGGATGAAAACAAAGAGCATTAAAAAAAAAAGAGAGAGAAAAATACAGTGGTTCTTCAGTTTAGCGGGAAAAAAAAAAGAAAAAATACATTTCTGTTCACAATGATCTTAATCTCCAGTGAGAAAAGGCTGCCTGTTTCCCCCCCGTCCCCTCGCTTCTCGCTCCTCCATTTCGCAGTCATTTGCATGGGCAAGAAAGGAGCTCGCACCGAACACATTTCAGTGCCAGGTTCCCCTCATTAAGTCACCTGTCACTTCAGGACTATTATACCAGCCTCGTATTAGCACCACCTCTCCTCCTCAATGAGGCACCTGGAGGGGCGCTGTGAGCCTACAGGCTAATGGCAGCCTACACACATCCCACATCAGCCACTTCTGCTTTACACGGTAATACATCACGTCGGCCGTAATGGATTGCTGATTTCCATAATGTGCATAACATACACAATGCCAAGTGGTGTGATGTATTCTAAGCGAACACAAAAATTACACTCATTGCGGTTCATAATCAAACACGCCGAATGTTCTCGCTTGACTGTCGCGCTCGCTCGAAAAAAAAAAAAAGAAAGAGAAAAAAAAAAGAGTGAAAATCCTCTGCATCGCCTGCCAGGGGCACGGTAACTTATCCCACCACGCGAGTATAGTACTCATCATCAAGAGTGCGTTTGTTATCTCTTGGGTACAGATATAGTAGAAGGCCCTCCAGATTGTTCCTGTATATTTCAATTACATTTGACATGCAGTGAAGGGGGTTTGGACTTCAAAAAGCTTCTTTTTTTTTTCTCTGCGCCACGTCGAAGCACGAAACTTAACGCTTTTGCATTGTAGGGCTTTGATAGCCCTGGGGTTGAGGCGTCAAAACTGGCAAGCCTGATAACGGCAATACTCGTGGTGCTTTATGGGCCCTACAGTGACCCTCCTGTCTGTTAACCTTGCCTCCTCTGTCTTATAAATCCTTTCCCTGAGAGGTTTATAGGGCTCACTTGTCAAGCCTTTCCAGTCGAATTCGGTGGGCGGAGCGGTGGCACGGACAAACGACGACGCGGTGATAAATTCTGCGTTTGTTGAGTAACGACAATGTACAGCGGCGTCTGTTTTCAACGCGGGACAGTGCACGCGGTCAATGCTGCAACAAATCAGTAATTGGAACGATCTCACCACTCAGTATTATGCGTAGGCAAGGGGCTGGAGGATGTATATTGAGGCGAGGGTTGGGAGATTGAAAAAGTGTTTGTGTCTGAAGCCGCGGCCTGTCCTGTCCATCAAAGGTAATGTCTGTTTGTGTCCGGGGGTAACGCGTGTGTCTCTTCGCCAGACTAAACCCTGTCCTCCCCGCTCCCCTTCCCTCGTGGGTTGCGCTTGACTTCCACCGTTTTCACAGCTGCTCTCAGCAGTGCACTCCATTACACCTTAAATCACTTAAAAGATCTGAAGCACCAAAAAAACTCCCTCTGCAGCTAATTCACCCTGACTGTGTGGATCATCGGGAGAAAACAAGAGCAGGGAAACACTGCGACATCTGAATCCCAGGCTAACAAAGTGCAACGCTATCTTTATTTTTGGAAGCCTAGCGGACAGTGTTAAATCAAGCCGCACAATTACGCCCTCAGACCGTGGTGCGGTTTTCAAAGGCGCTGCAAAAGGCAATACCACCGATAGAAATCTAGCATTTTCCACCCAATTCTTGAAAGATCTTGGCAGCGGCATTCTGACAGAGGCAGATTCCTCTTTGTAAAACAGCCACAGAGATTAGGTTCAATAAATAAGGAGGGATAAGTGGGTCTTGTCCTGTGTTTGGTGGCACAGAGCAGTAGACACAGAGGTGTGACACGCAGCTGCACAGTGCTATTGATTCTCCGCTAGTCTCCAGGCACCCTTCCCTTTCATTCAGGCTGCCTGCCAAGTGCCTCCGAACAGGAGCCCCTGCTCTCCCAATGTCTGCACGTCTGCTTAAGCACAATCAATGGGCCATCAGCGGGGGGAAGAGAACGCATGCCACTGTCTTTACTTCCACAGGGTGTGCGTCTCGGAAATTGAAAATATATGTAGTGGAAAGGCATCATGATACCGTGCAGGCATAAAGCATCATTGACTATCAGAGTGAAATCAAATGCTTTCAAACGCTTCAAATGGAGGGTTCCAGCCGGTAGCGCCCCCGTCGGTCTTTAAAGGGCTTATTTGCAACCGAATGAAAAGACCACCCCCATTCATATCTGACTCAAATCACTATTTGTTAGGCGCGGATCGATTTTTCCTGCATGCTGGGGTCTGAAACAAACCGTCAGAACACCTCATTTCCCCTGATCAGATAAGCATTTTGAAGGTGACTGGAGGAGCACAACAACAGATATTCTCCTCACTTCAGTGTCTTCGGCAGGGAGCGACAATCACAGCTCGGCTCTACTGTAACTCCAGGTGCCGCGTGAGATATGTGTGGTTGTTAAAAGGCGCACCTCAAGACAATGATGGATCATGAGAAGGGGCCGACTTTGTCTTCCGGTGATGGGTATTCAGCCTCTCCGCCGGTGGTCCACTATGCAGCATTCTGCACCACTGCAAGGCTTCAGTACAGGTTGCAGATCTGTCAGCCCGGCTGTCACGGCGCACAATGGAGTGACAGAAACGTTCCCATTATCAAGGACATTTCAGTTTTGTTCTCGCACCACGGAACATCTTTTTCAAATCCGTCTTAAGCAACACAAAAGGGGATCCCGAGCCGAATGCAGCAAATATCTTTGTTGCTCCCCAAAGATAAATAATGTACCCTCTTACACAACTCATCTTTCATCTGCGCTTTGAATCTGAATGGAGAGCTCGGGGAAAAAAAAAAACAAAAAAAAACGCTGCATTACGTTTGAGGTGGCAGCTTCAATCAGCGGACTGTGCATATTACTAATTATGCAGTCACTGGTCATTTTGAGGATGAGTGGTGGTTCGACCAGTATTGAGTGAGAGCCGGGGGGGGGGGCCTCTGTACACTATTAAGAAGACAGGAAATCCACTAACTCAGAGTCATCTGAAGCACCATGGCGGGTGGAGACAGGCCGGCGTGGCGACAACGATTAATAACAATAATAATTCCAACAACGGCAACTATAATTGTTGTCGCCTGCAGAAGGGTAAGCAGGTGCAGAGTGGCTGCATCGATGCAGATACCAGCGAGAGGGTCGACTTCAAACACATGAAGAGTCAGCGAGCATAAACAGTCGTAGCTCAGTGAAACCAAGAAAATAAAGAATAATCTGAACTTTATAGTCAGAGATTTATGCCACACACACACACCTGCAGACACACATTCAAGCATGGACACACACACAAGCACAAACAGCCAGTGGCAATTTGTTTTGCGACGTTTGATCCGCAGTGTCACGGCTCTGAAATTAAAAGACAACACTATTTCAACAGGACCTCATCTCTGTGTCAGCGGTGAAGAAGAGGAGGAGGAGGAGGAGGAGGAGGAGGAGGAGGACCAACACTGGCTGAGTGGCTGCTGCTCGACCTCAGAAGTGCAGCAGCAGTGAGTAAAGAAACAAGCAGGGGTGTTTTCACACACTCATTAGAAAACGGCCTGATTGTTATTTCCAGCACAGCCCACATTCATTCCATCCATTCAGTTTAAAAAAAAAGAAGGAAATTGCTCATTGACACAACTTTTCAGCACCTTGGAGAGAGAGAGAGAGAGAGAGAGAGAGAGAGAGAGAGAGAGAGAGAGAGAGAGCGAGCAGACCCACAAGGCTGAGCTGGAGCTGATAGTGGCAATATTTACAATGATAATAATAATAATGATGATGATGATAATAATAATAATAATAATAATAATAATAATAATAATAATAATAATAATAATAATGCTAACCCTACCGGAGCAGCTGAGCGGTTGGGTGCGCTCATCAATACAAATTAATTTGATGTAATCGTCTTAAAGCGCGTTTAATTATTTTATGCCACATCAGCACATTGTGCAGCTGACGTTGTTCACGAGCATGAAATTAGCGTTCAAATATTTACTGTAGCTCGTTAAAGAGAGAGAGAGAGAGAGAGAGAAGAGAGGATGAGGAGGTGTGTGTGTGTGTGTGTGTGTGTGTGTGTGTGTGTGTGCTCCCTTTAATTAAATCACTTGTGCCTCAGTTTGGCCTGTAAATGCAACATGAGGGATCATTATTTTTGCTGCGAGGTAGGATTTTTCTTGCGTGTTGATTGGCTGGAATCCGTGCGCGTGTGTGTGTGTGTCCCTCGCTGGTTATCTTTCCAGTGCATTCCCTGTTTTTAAAACAGGCCTAACCTTTGCACCCTGCCTTCATATTGGCTATTTAATGTGCCCAATAAACGCACACCTGTGGCCTGAGCAGTGGCGCCACTCAGGGCTCTCTGTGCGCCGCAGACACACAAAGAAGAGGCTCCTTTCGTGGGTTTGTTTTTGTTTCGCTATCAATGCCGCCCTTTCAAGAGGGCTAAGCCAGCCGGGGTGGTGATTTATAGAGAGTTACAACAAGCGCGGTAAAAGGGTTTTATGGACTTATATGCAACCACCTACCCGAGTGTTGTCATGGTGACAATGGTGTACCAAAACGCCGCAGGGATACTGGTGAACTTGCTGGCTGTGGAGCCTTTTTCTGCATAAAACATGACCGTCGCAAAGATAATGATGGCCATGGTGAGGGAGAATAGTAGGAAGCCCAGTTCGGAGGCGCAGCTCTTCAAGGTGTAGCCCAGGATGCGCAACCCCGCGGAATGCCGGGAGAACTTGAAAATCCGAAACACCCGGAAGACTCTCAGCGTGACGAAAGCGCCGCTCACCTGGTCGTTGTCGGTCATGACCAGGCCGATGTAGTAAGGCATGATGGCGACCACGTCGATGACGCTCATCACACTTTTCATGAACTTGTACCGGCTGGGAGCCGCGATCAGACGGAGGAGATACTCGAAGGTGAAGATCATGACGCACGCAGTGTCCAAACAAAAGAAAGCCAGCGCGTAACGGTCCCCGCAGGACACCTCCTTTGACCTGTTGGGCAGAGTCCCGCACGGAACCGTCTCCACCACGTTGGCCATGACTGATATGGCAATGAAGAAGCCTGTGACATAGTAGAAGACCAGCGCCAAGGTGCTGGTGTGAGGGTTTTCAAAAGCCCGCCACAGGAACTCCCGGTAAGTCAGGTTCACCGGCGTGACGTCATTGCTCATGTCCATCTCCTCGTCGTCCTGAAGCCTCTCCGCGTTCTCGCGCCTCCGGTCCTTGTACTCCTCATAGCAGCAGTCCCCGATGATCTCGGGGATGATGCCGAAGAAGGCGAGCTCCTCGTCGTACGCGGATATGCACTCTTGGCGCGGATAGTGTAGTTTCCCCGTGCGGTAGAAATTGAGGATATGTCTGAAGATGTCGGGGTCACGGTCGAAAAAGTACTCGTTCGTCTCCTCGTGGAAAAAGAAGTCCCTCTCCGTGCTCCCCAGCAAAGTGTCCGGGTACCTCTCCAAAGTGGTTCGCCACGTCTGAAACTTGGTCCCGCTCACGTTGAGGATGATGAGTCCGTCCTTGCCCTTCTTCTTGTCTTGGGGAGGGATGGGCATCGGGGTGCTCGCCACGGGCATCCATCCGATGGCCGCCGCTCGGGCGAACGGGAGCCACGCCGCTACACCTGCTGCCATGCTGACCTGTAGTGTTCAATACAACCCCGCTCCGGCTATCACAGTGCTACGGCTCAGAGATGAATTGCATCTGCAGGAGGAACAGACAGAGACAGTGATGGTTAGGGTTTGAAGCGGCAAAAAGGGGGGCTCGGCAGACTGTCGGGAAAAAAACCACACACACATCCATTGACTTATACTGATCCTGGCGCATAGTGCCACTCTCCAGCCC
The DNA here is from genome assembly GCF_904848185.1 of Acanthopagrus latus. Taxonomy (NCBI): domain Eukaryota; kingdom Metazoa; phylum Chordata; class Actinopteri; order Spariformes; family Sparidae; genus Acanthopagrus; species Acanthopagrus latus. Next base: position 13,659,642 of record NC_051046.1, read on the forward strand.
CCCTTTTTATTTTTCTTCCTCGCTGTAACTGTTCAGTTATGGAAAGCCTACTTTGCGGCAGAATATGAATTGGATTTCGAAAAGAAAAAAAATATAATAAAAAAACGTCACCCATCAATAAGCGAGGGGTTAGATTTCTCTATGAAAAAATCCAAGTGACGGGAAAGAAAAACCACCCACCTTAGGTAAGGAGCTGCTCTTTAAACTGCATCCACGGCGAGTTTAATAAATAAAAAAAATAATAAATGGGGGGGGAAAAACGGAAGGAAACCTATCCTCGGATGAGCACACTTGCGATTCCGCCTCCCATCTATCTGTCACCGCAGCCCAGGCGACAGAGATGGGGTGGAAAAAAAAAACAACAAAAAAAAAACAAAAACAAAAAAAAACCCAGTAGAAAATCGTCGCATCAACAAGTTAAACAAATTCAAGCGGCAGTTTTCTCAGCACGGAGCGGTCGTTCCTCCCCCCTTTCTCTCTCTCTCTCTCTCTCTCTCTCTCTCTCTTCCTCTCACCGTCGGTGAGGCGGCTTCAGAGCTTTTGCTTCACTCGCATGCGTTTTTTTCCCCTCTCCCGTTGCAGCTACTCCTCAATAAAACTCCTGTTCCTCTCCTCTCCTCTCCTCTCGTCGACTGCAAGACCACCCTCCCCCCCTCCTCCTCGCCGCCGCCGAGCCCCGACTGTGGAGAGAGAGGAGAGAGAGAATCACACGCAGAGAGAGAGAGAGAGAGAGAAAGGGAGAGAGGAAGAGAGAGGAGTGGTCCTATCTGCACCCAGAAATTCCTCTGCTGCCTCGCTCCGGGGGGACTAATCAATGCGTAATGGTCGTCTAAGTAGGCGGCATCTCCAAAAAGCTCAAGTTACCGCGTAATGTGTGTGTGTGTGTGTGCGTGTGTGTGGCTGCATTCAACTTACCCCGAGTGCATCATGTCGTTTATGATACTGTGAATATGGTGAACAATCTTAAATGAGCAGAGATTTATTTTTTATTATGATTCTGTGGAGGTCGTGATCAGTTTTCTCTAAGCACATTCATGCACAGTTCTTTTGAAGTGTTCCACCTTTTAATGTGTCAGAAGAAACCTTTATAATAAACAGAACAAAGATGATCACTGTGGACTGAGTGCGATGTCTTTTGTTTTCTTTAATACGGATTGGAACTCTCACAGGACGCCATGCGCATTGCTCTCGGTGAAATGTATCGATTGCAATATTTAGACTTATTGAGTTTAAAGAGAAATAAAAATAAATAAATAATAATAATAATAAAAAACGGTTTCCAGATCTGCAACAAATTGTGATCAATATTGTTTCTTGGATTGCATCGTGCTGCGATGCCGTTCAGCGGAGTTACACAGCTTAAAAGGTCAACATCATCGGGGCTACACTGCCCCACTGACATTTTCCAAAAATAAGCATAATCAATGAAATGTCTCTCTCGTGCTCCATAACACAACCCCGGCGGCTCCGACGGGAGTCCGGGGGCAGCTGTGCCACTGTGGAGCCCCGTGCTGCAGCGTGGAACCATGTGAGGACACGAGGAGCACGTTTCCCCTCTCAGCCCTGTGCGGATTTATTTATTTATTTATTTATTTATTTATTTATTTATTTATTTATTTTTTGATCTGTTTTTGTTTTTCAGCACCGCGGACAGCGCCACAGCTTTCAGCGTCCCTGCAGACGCCTCCCCCTCCCCACGCCTCCTCGGTGCGGCCGTTTCCCCGGCTTGTCTTACTGTAGTCAATCAGCTGAAGATCTCCTCCAGCTCCAGCTAAGCACACAGGGGTTCACAGTCATGCTTAAGTACACACAGCTGCTGAGCTTCTAGAAAATGGACGGTCTCTCTGACCATTAACCCAGACTCCCAGCCCCAGCCGAAATGAGGTGTGGATTTATTCTCTTTAGCAGCTGTTGCTCCGAACCAAAGCGCTGCGCTGTAATTTTGCAACAAGTGAGAGGGGAAGTGTCTCGGTCGTCTCGCTGAAGGACAGTCTGTCAGGCTGCTGATGGACACATTTGATGCTCCACAGTCCCGACTTGTGGCCTTTTGTTTATCCAGATCTTCCGCCAGTGCTCTATATTCCCCACTCAGCCTCTGGTCCCCTCTGGCACAATGCTGAGTTTTTTGTAGGATGAATGCGCAGGACTGTCAGAAGTCCCATTAGTGTATGCTGAGCATGTCAGAGCGCACTCAGTGTTCGGTTTGAGCAGTCAGGCCCAGGGGCTATGTATTCATCAGGGCATTTAAATATTCCAGCGGTTGCCAAATGGCACCTAACACAGGCGTCCCAGCTGAGCTGAGCTGGATGCCAGAGTAGCTGCAAGCTTGTCTGAGCACAGATAGCCACTGTGCTTTAATTTAAAAGGTGGGCCGTTTTTTATCTCCCGCGCCTCACATGTCCATTTGGCTCTGGTCTGTAAATTCTCTTAATTCATTACGAGGCTTTACCAGAAGCGAAACCACAGGACTATCCTGTGTAATATCTCAAGCCAGCCCCCCCAAAATGTATTTTTCCTCTTGTTCTTGAATGTTTGAGAGTCACTGTGTAGGATGATGTATGAGCAGAGTTTGACACTAGAAGGCTGTTTTTGCATTCATTCTGAAAGTGTACATTTTACCCTTGTGCTTGTTGACGAATCAGATTTGAAGAGGAGGGCCTACGAGCATCGTCCGTGACATCACAAATATTTGGAAGCCAATAGAGGTGGATTTCATCGTTCGATGTCGAGATTCAGTTCCCGGCGGTCAGTTCAGCACGAAGAATCGTTCATGTCATTTGTTCGTTCGCTAATCATGTGATGCACAGTTCTCAGCTCCACGTTCTCAAACAATCATGCTAACGGTCAACAGAACACTGTAGTTCAAGGCAAATACATAGCTGCAACTTCATGATTACGTGTACTTTTAGACAACACAACAGTTAACAGCTAAAGCCTGCTAGCCAAGAACGAGTGACTGACTGAACGAGAACGCAAGGAGAGGAATCAGTGAACGAACGAGAACGATGAGCTATGAACAAAATGAAATGTTTTTTGTTTTTTTTTTCATTGAAAAGGTTGCTATGCTTTCCTGTTTCTCATTGGCTAAAATTCGACGACAGTGTCCTAGTTTCAACATATGATTAGCTGGCTCTCAGTCCTCCTCACCATTCTGATAACTAAACAGTGAACAACACAGCGACTGGTCTGTGAGAACGAACAAACGAACGAGAGAGGATTGAAACAGGGAATCAGTTCAGTTCGTTCGTGTTATTGAGTCGTTCCTTCAAATTGATTCATTTGCGACGGACACATCACTAGAAGCCAGTTGTGGTTCCAGTATTCACCGTATGCAAGTGTGATGCTGAAACTTGGAGCCTCCAGTGCTCAGACAGTGAGAATGGACTTTATGCTGTTATGATGTTACATTTGTGAAATGAAACAATGTGTAACCGCATTCAGCAACACTTTACTGTGGCTGGTTCAGGCAACCCTTTGACTCTGCCTTGTGTTAAGAACAACGAGCGGAAGGCTTGTTTATCTCTTTATCATCGGAACAAGAACAGAATACTTGCTGGTCAATCCAGCAGTTGGCGGCTACACACAGGACACTACAAGAGAACAGCAAGTCATTTTAGCACAGTGGCTAGCTAGCTAACTTAGAAAGAGCGTTATGTTATTTGAACGTTTCCGCACTGAAAAAAATACAGCAACCCAGTCGAGACTCTTCTCGTTGACAGTTTGTAAACCACATTGTATATCTGCTCATACCAAAGGGGCATACGGTCAGAAATACACGTTATATGTACACAATGCTGCACCGGACAACCTCACACACGTCTCTAGTTAACTGGCAATGTTTCAAAACCCCCAACAGCAACCGCCCTTGAGCTTTCAAATCCAACAAATACATCAATATCAAAATATGGTGATAACGGCACCCTGACTCACACGCTACACAAAGTCTGTTACACAAGCTAGCCTAACTATATGATAAATCCCTGTGCATTACAGTGAACTAGCCAGCTGATGTATTATTGAAACATACTGGTCGGTCCTCTGTATATTCGTCCCACGTGTGCAGAGATTCTTGTGAGCCACGGTGACTTTGACATGCCCTCCACCTCACAAACCACCAGAGAAAATTGCAGTTGGTGAGGCTAACGTGCTTAAAGTCAGCCATGGTACAGTGGCTGCTGAGTTGTTTATACGCGGCACTACAGGCTTCAGCACATGTTATTGTAGGGAGTTCAATATGCACCGGGATTTTGTACAGTATACATTATGTTGTAGGGCCTCGACCCGTCTCTGCATCAGTTAAGGGGTCCTTGGCCCTGGAAAATGTTGAAGCTCCCTGCTTTAATGCAAGTGTGGAGGGGATCTTTAGAAAATTGCTGTATAGGATTTTTTTTGTATAGAGCTGGTCTGCGGTGGGCTGGGATGGTCAGAATGACAGCCTCCAAGGTGCTGACACACTTTACAAGCACGCTCCATTTCAAGAAGTTCCAAGGTCACTTCAAATGATTGGTGTTGACACAGAGCCGTGCAGATGATTTAATTACACCGTCTGTGTGTTTATGGATTTACACTTTGGATCAGGTAATTAGCATGCGTCCTCAACAAGGTTGAACGACTCATTTGACGTTTTTTTGTGCTATTTTTGTGGCACTGCTGCACGGACATCAGTTCAAAGATGGGAGCCGCTGATCTGGATTTATAAGACACGCATAAATTTGATTAAAAAAAAAAAACTTTGCAGACGTCGGGGTTAGCGGTGGCTTCCAGTAATGATGATGCATAATCAGACTCTTGTCTAGTCAAGCCAGATAGAGCCTGCTGGCGTTCTGAACTTGTACCACCGAAGCTTTCCGGATTAGGTTGTGTAACTGGATACATTTTGTAAACAGGTTCTTAAGTGTGTTCAGTGTTGAAACGCAAAGGCTTGTGCCCAAAACAAACACACACACTGACTGACCTTTAAACACTCATGTGGGCTCACACACACACAAACACACACACAGCCATCTTTTTTATTTATTTATTTATTTTGCATTTGATCCACTGACAGCAACAGTCTGTCCATTGTAGTACACTAGCGCTGCCCACACTGCGGCCTGTTTTTCTGTATTCTATATTTAGTCAGGTCCAGCTCAGTGATTGAGATGATTAAACAGATGAGTCCCCTTCACTGGAGATGTGCCAGGGCTTGTTAAGGAAGAAGTGAAGGGGCAGCCGCTATTTGATTCGGGTCATCAAGAGAGAGGCTCGAAAATATTAGAAACTATTGAAGCGAGCTTGTAAGTTTAAGCCAGAAATAACACATGAGCAGAGTGAATCATCTACAGGGCAAATATTTGCTTCGATGCCTACAAGGCCTTTAAAGACAACCGTATAGGCGCAGTGCTCTGATGCACTGGCTTGGTAGTGGGACGGAGGTCTGGCTTAACCTCATAATAAACCGCGCTTTTATGGACCATTTCGACGAGATGCAAAGTTCATGACAAGCGATAAAAGGGTCATAAATAAAAAGCCAATAGGGTGAGCAGTAAAAAAAAAAAAAAAAAAGATCCCCGAAAAGGAGAAAAAGGTTAGAGACGAATAAAACAGGCAAATTACACGCGGTACCCTATTTCAGGCCTGGAAACACCCTGGCATGTTTTATGACATGCCGCTAATGAAGTCATGAATCGTCCTCATGACCTCTGGGCGCAACGACATGCTGATATCCTCAGGTGAACAGCCACACACAGCCCCTCTGCAACCACGTCATCTCCCTCAGCTGCCTCTTCCTCTCCCCAGCTCTAATGAGTTATTGACCCCCTGCGGATGTGTAAAATAGAGAAGGTCTTCTTGTTTCTTTATGGCAGCTGGTGTGTTTGTGTCTCTGTGTCTGTGTGCATGTGTGCGCACAGGCACGGCACTCATGTGTGAATCTATTTATATAAGTGTGTCCATTTGTGTGTGCGCAGGCTGATGTTTATTCCGGAGGAACGTATGACTAGTTTTCTCCCCGTCAGGATTGCTGGGATAATCTGTAATTTAACAACTGCTGGTTGTCAGAAAGCCACAAACAGGCCATATGGGGACGTGTGGTTCATATGACTGGATACGACTAATGCTAGATAGGCTTCCTTATCATTTAAAGGGTAATTCCACCTCATTTCCACATTAAAGGTCAAATTGATAACATTTCTATATAAACAGATATTTAAAAAGTGTGCTTGTAGCACAGTGCAGAGTAAAAGGTAATCTTTTCCTGAATAACATTATGATTTTGAAGTAATTTAAAAATGATGTGATATAATTGTATGTTACGTGTGTTTAACTGATTTGCATCTAGTGACGACACTCAGTGGCTGAGTTGCATTGTGGGTAATGTAGACGGCAGATTTTGATAAGGAAAAAGACTGCATTGAATAAAAATGGCAGTCTCTCTGATGATGCTGTATAGATTTTGATCATTTGTTGTCCATTCTGAGTCCAACAGTGCCATGTTACCAGTGGAGTGCTTTTCAACACCTGGTGCCTACATTACCCACAATGCAACGAGACACTGAGCGACATCATTAGAGGCAATTCATCCGACTACACGCGGCTTCCTCTGGCACCACAAAAGGCTTTATACTGCCCTTTTCTCATATGTAGCAGTACTCCTCAACACCTGTAAACACATGTCAATGTGTAAATTTGGTGGAGTTGCCCTTTAAGGCATAGTAAGTTTTGTAACTTCGCTCTCTGCTGCCACTCGAGACAACTCAAATGTGTTCTAGCCTACGTATCCAGCCCCATCGCAGTCTGGCAAAATCTCAAATCTGCAGTTTAAATATGGCCTCTCTCATTAAATCATTCTATCATTTCTGCATTCTGAATGGGAAACAGTGAGATGGGGGATAAGTGTTCCACCCACTGGCACTTTTTTAATTGTTTTTCACCTAGCTCCTTCTCACTGTGTCTATAGGGAAAGTAGCTCTTGTCATCTGGTGAAGAGGTGTAGAAGGGATTAGAAGAGAAAGGGAGGTGTCTGTCACCGTGAGTGCTTGTGCCTATAGCTAAAGCACTCACACTGCAGCAGTGTGTCTGGGGCTTTCGAGAACTCCTCGAGTACATCACTGCAATATCAGCCGGCAGTCCCCTAACCACCGCTGCACACACACCGGCCGGAAAATGTAAAGCGCGGCCGTGAAGCTGCGCCGCATGGCGCTCTCACCTCACCTGCCTTGACAGTTCAACCTTGATGTCTCTTGGCCTTGTAGCCGTGCAGAAAAAATACAGATGTGTGTTTATCTCATGTGTGTAATTAAAAACCAAAGACAGCACGGCACCCAACTGGCAAACCGACAGTAAAATAGTAATTCTTATCCAAGGACGTTGCAGTGTTTACCCGGCTCATCTGTTGAGCACAATCCCCCCATTGCAGAGGTGCTGAGCAGATGCTATGTGAACATCTAAACAAGAGGCTTTTTAACAAGTTTACACTGTCTGTGCAGCCGCAGCGCCCAAATTGAAATGAAGCTGTGGCAAGTGTTGAAATCTTTATGTCCCTGCTGCTTCTGTGAACTAAAGCGAAGGCTAAGAAAAAGTGAGAAATAAGCTGTGGAGCTCAGCACAGCAAACCAGACAATATTCAGCACATTCAGAGCTCAGTGCCCACAGTTTGTGCACGTTAGGTCTGGGCAGTATATCGATATAATATTGTAATCATGATATTAGACTTAGATTATATTTTGGATATTGTTACATATATCGTGACATGGTATAAGCGTTGTATCTTCCTGGTTTTAAAGGCTGCATTACAGCTTACCAGACTGCCCCACTTGTTCTAAGACTTGGCATCAGCCACTTGGTCATTATATCCACATTACTGATGATGATTAAACAAAAATCCTATTCCGTTAATTTTATGTGAATGGACCGAAAGCCATCCCTAAAATATTGTTGCAATGTCAATTTTATAGTCCAACCAATAAGGGAGTAAAACTTCAGATGTAAATATAAATCGGCAGATATAGGTAAATGTTTTTACAGTAATCCCTCAAATGTGGTGACCAAACACAAAAGTAAAACGGAGACAGAGCTTGATACAAGGAGGAGAAATCTGTGAGAACTGATATGAATTTTAGACCGGATTTAGTAATAGGTGGGGGGCATCTCCGAAAAGAAAGGCGTCATATCAACACACATCGGACAGCACGTAAACTGACGCAAAAATAACTGTGATTGGTCATATCTGCCGATAACACTGGCCAACTGACACTTTGAGAAGATCAAAAAAAAAAAAAAAAATGTAAGGATATATAGCATATCATAACTGTCTTAAAACATTGCCTTATTTATTTGAAGGCCATGTGGCCGAACACTAGAGCAACTAGATTTAAATAACAATTATGTCAAAGCACTTGAGATTTGCAACCAAAAGAAGAAAAAAATCTAATCTACATCTGCATTACAGTCACATTTGTCTGTCAGATGTGTGGTTAAATTCTATTGGATCCTTTTCAGAATTTCACCACGATCTCGCCTGATTGATACTTAAATGTCACTGGCTTGAATACAGCTGGCACGGACGCAGACGCTCAATCTATTCTGTTGGATCTGCTTCCCGTCGTCCTTTAGACGATCAGGCTGCAATGACAGTCCATAAATACCCGTAATCCAAGGCCGTCAGTGTTTTCCCCACAAAACTTCTCTGTAAGCCCTAAAGATATATTATACTTGTTTTTAAGGATTCAGCGTTTTTTTTTTTCCGGGAAGACTGTCGCTCAGCGCTACGCCAGGATAAGCCTTAATTCCTAGATCGCCATCGCCATCATTACAAGCAAATGACAGTGGGGCAGAGGGGTCAGGAGGGGATCGGACTGGCCGGCAGGGTTGTTTGTTTGGGCAGTGACAGTGTGGGCCTCTCCTGACGTCATTTGTCGGGACTTGGCATTGGCTGGCCTGACCAGTGACATTTGCTTTCCCACCATGTGGCCCCTGTACTTTGAGGCCAGATGGCAGATGATGCCTCCAAAGCAGACGACACACAAACACCCGTGCGAGCGCATCCACACGCACACACACACACACAAACACACACACACACACATGCAGGGGCACATTTACATAAGCACAAGCACGCACACGTACTGCTCATGAGTTTCCCTTCACTCAGCAGAGAGAGGGGCAAAGCAGCAGATCGATTTGTCACCCAAAATAATTTATAAAGTCCTGATAGAATGCCAGAAAGTAAACTTGGGGAAAAGTGGATGTATTATGATTGGAGCCAGGTAGATCGATGCTCTCCTCTCTCTGTGAGGCTCAGCTTGTTTGTTCAGGGTGAAATATCGTCATGGAGGCACGGCACACAGCTCTTCCACCTCTCCTTTATCTGGACCACGAAATTTGTTTCTCTTCATCTCGTGTCACCTCCTCTTTTTTTTTCTTTTTTTTTTGCTTGTATCCGTTCCTTAGTCCTATATGAAGGAATCGTCAGTCATCTGTGAACGGTATTCAGTGGAACAGCCACTGAACTGAGATTTGTCATTGAACCAGATGTCTTGTGATGTATTTCAGAGGCCAAGAGAGACATGGGTTGAAAGGCAAACTGAGCACTTTGTCAGGTGTATATAAGTCTGGCCTATTAACCCCGCCACGAGGAGGCAAATCAATTTACTCCCTTTCAAAGTTTTTTTTTATCAATCTTTAGCATCGCAGCCTGGAGGAAGAGCAACTGATGGTGGTCTCTCTCTAAATACATCATATCAGTAAACTGCGATAAGTATCAGCACTCTAATCTAAAGCTTCTTCGAGCTGGTTTTGTAAAAATAATTTCCGCTTTACTAGAAAGCACACACACCGCAGAGGCACAGGATTTACAATTACAATTATATGGACAGAGAGGCGACAAACGGGGGAACGGTGATCAATCCATAAAGAAAGCCCAGCGTGAGCCGCTTCCCTTAGCATATTTCATTATTTCCACTTTCACTTCCCACTGCTTTGGTTGTGTAACGCGCCAGACTATAAATGAACAATTATTTTCTGTGGGGAATTGAGCCCGAGCAATCCTGCATTTGACCAAATGAGTGCACATGGCGTCACATAAACACTGTGCTGAGGGGGGAGGAGGTGTGATGCCTCCTCCAGAGACAGTTGAAGAAAGAGTTCGACATTGTTGGGGAGAGCATTTGTTCCCTTTTTCTGGCAGAGAGCTGGATGAGGAGATCGATACTGTTCTAATAACAAAATCCACCTCCCAGCATATCTAAAGCTCCCCAATTAAAAACACTGTGTCTCTTTGTTAATTTGTATAAAAACTGAAGAGCAAAACCAAGGTTATGTATCACGCTGCATCTTAGCTGGGAGCAATGACCTCCTGTAGTCTCCACTGCCGGCTTAGCAACTCATCACAGCCAAGAAATACTTCGGCAAGTAAAAAAGTATAAATATCGCTTTAACAATTCAGTTTTTCTACAGATGAAACAAATATGTCCAGGGCCATGTAAGCTATTTCCGCCGAGTTCCAGACTAAGTTAAGATAACCAGCTGCGGGCTGTAACTTCATATTTAATCAGTCTTATACAAAAAGTTGACAAAAGCGTGTAAATCCAACACATTGGACACGAAAATTCCAAGTGAAAAATAGAAAAATAGGGTCTGCAGAAAAACATAATGCTGACGGGATCATCTATTACCATGTGATGTTACTGGTACAGGCCCTTCCTCCTACATGAATGGAGCGAAGAGAGGCTCCTGAAGAAATACAGACTCTGCAGCTGCAGCAGGACGTTTCAGAATGGTTAGTTTGTCTGAATATGTTAGTTTGTTCATATGTGTGATTACATTTACTACCATGTAGCTAATGACTAACAGCGAACAGCGAAAGCCGTGTTTGTCTCCAACACAGTCTCCAAACTCTTGGACACTGTTAGCATTGTCTCTGTCTCCAGTCTGCACATTTCCAAACTTTTTACTGTGACAACCAAGCTCCCTCATAATATTATTAACATTAAGCTCGCTTCAGATGCCATTGCATAGCAGACCGAAGCAGAGCTATCTAGTCAGTAGACATCAGTAGACATCTGTTTGTGAGTGTCTCAAATTCTGGCCATATCTAGCAAATTGTCGCTTTAAGTACACTTGAGAAATTGAATTTAGATGGTTTTAGAAAGACCTCAGTGGCCATTTCTAGAGTGCTATATTAATGAGAGACCTTGTCAACAGCATCATAGGCGATGCTGGTGAACACATTGAAAAGTGAAAAGATCAGTGTGGTAGATAGGCCATATGTCATAAACTCAATTGAAATTGCACCCGGCCAACGAATGTCTCACCCTTTAAAGAAAATCTTTACATGGAACAGCGTGATACAAAGATAATGATGTATTTCAGTCTTGCAGAAAGAGCAATATTGCAAATGAATGGGTGAGCTGCAATGAATAACGAGATAACCTGCCTATTAAAGATAAAGGGGAGGTGTCGAGGTCATCAGCTCCGGAGCAGCCGCTGCTAGATGGCAGTTCAATTTAAGAGGGGGTGGGTCCTCCTTTGAGAGTTTTGTAATTAATCAAAGTCCCTCTTTTAAACTCAACTATTTCACGTTCAATTTTATCTGCTCGTCTCCCACGTGCAAAGCCCTTGTGTGATGTGAGCCCATATCTTAATTACTCTCAGATCACTGATACCCCCCCACACACACTGGCGGTATCTCTCGAAGAGACAGAAAATCATTTTACAGCTGAGCAGATAAGTCCCCGTGCTCCCTTTAACAGCCCCCCTAGCCAAAGCACATCTGACAGTGTTGTAATGACAGACAGGCAGCGAAGGCCCTTGTTCCGATAATTCCTCGGCTACATACTAGTAATGAGCCCCCCACACCCGTGATGGATTTCAAAATGAGCCGCTGCAAAAATATTATAATTTCAAAGCAGACATACATCGTTAATATGTTATTAATGGCAATGGCTGCTGCAAGTGGCCCCGCCGCTGTATAAGTTTTTCAAGTTGAGTGAAGGATCATTATCGACTGCGTGTTTGGGTATGTGCATTCGGGAGCATTCACTGGAGATGTGTCCTGCTTTATTACTGACCTATACTAAGGCCACTAATCACTGCGTCTAATTTGGTGTCATGTTCTACTTAATGCATCGTTTGATCGCTTTCGGTCGCCCACAACAACAACAAAAAACAGTGGAGTCACACTCCATGTATTTTTTTTTTCTCCGTGTCAAGTGCAGATCAGTCACCCGAAGCGCTCAAGATGTTTTTTGTTTTTTTCCCCTCTACCTCTTTGTTCTTTTGTTCTGCTGCTGTGATGCACTCAGCTCCCTTTAAAATGATCAGAGGAACGCTGCTCAAATGTGATCCATGAAAACTTTTAATGTATGTTTTCATGGATAATTAAAGATCTGTGCGCCTGCGAGGAGCAGATGCAGAGGCAGTAAAAAATAAATAAATAAATAAATAAATAAAAGTGATTGCAAAGGTGTGTGTTAGAAACTCATGAATATCTGAATGAGAAAAAAAAAAGTTTGGACAGGGAGAGTTATTGAAATTCCACAAAAACACTGTCAGAAGTGGAGTCCCGCTCACATTACACAGTGAAGTGCCTGGAGCTGCTTGTCAGATATCATGATGGCGAGTAGCACACGCGGGCTGTAGAATGGATCCAGCATGTCTTTTGATGTTAAAATAATTATAAATCCTTAGCACTATAAATAAACCTGCCACAATAAAGTGCAGTATTTTTGATATGCTAAGCCAGGGGTGTCTTAATCTGCAAAGGGAGGAGAAGGCCAGAGGGCGATGCCGGGGCTTTGAGCATAGCTTTGGGGCTATGCCGACATCACAAATATGCGGTTAAATTAAACAAGAGACTGAAATAAACACAAGGTGAGCGACCCCGGCTGAACTGCCGATATTAAATAGATTCCGACTTTCTGATCTGCCTGAGCAGACACAGCCACCTAAAAGCAATTCCATTCCACTGTGCCTTGGTGTGCCTTCTGTGTAAATTAGAGCAGTAAAACCACATTTTATTACAATTTAAGGTTCTCGTTATGGTCGGGCTTACCACCGCAAAGTGTAAACATCGTTAGAGAAACTATTACTGCATAAAGCAACACAAATATTCACCTGCAGTGGTTCGGTTTCTTTTTCTTTTTTTTTCCCCACTGGCTGATGAATCAGCACGCAGTTGTCTAATCACCTCCTTTCACTCTTTCAGCTTGTTACTGGCTAATCATGCTCATTTAAATGGCTCACATGTGTAATTACCGCCGTCAAGCAGTCCCCGGCCCAACAGGTCAGCTTGCTTAGAGGGCCAGGCCTATTATGGAGACGTTAAGTTATGATCACAGCTGTAGGCCAGCTGTAGTAATACAACCCCGGGGAACAAACGCCAGCCCTTCTCATTGGGAAAATAAAGTGTTTGTGTACCATAGAGCGAGGTATGTGTGGTGTGCGGCTTCGATTAGCATAAATGTCCATAAGTCATTTATGGCTCATCAGTGGCTGCTGTTTTCCAATCAGACCATTTCAGTGAAACTCAGCAGGCCCTAATGATGAATACAGTGACTTTGTGCTTGTGTTGCTCTAACGGCATAAAATAAAAAAAAAAAAACCTAATTGTGTTGGTGAAAGCTAATGATGGCCATGATGGAGCAGAGCTCGTGCAGTTGACTGTTAGTGTTCTTTTTTTCTTTTTTTCTTTTTAAAGGCTGCGGTGAGCAACAGAGAAGAGAAGGAGGCGGGACAGAGATTGTCACATCCCAGGATGTGTCTTTACTCGCCGCACACATAAAAAAAAAAACAACACAAAAAACAAGGTACTTATTTAGGATGCGGAGAGTGCAGTGACACTCAGAGGATTAGCCGCAGCGTTTTCCATAAAGCGAAAGCGCTCTCAGGACACCTTCAAGTCTTTCTCACTTTCCCTTCAACTCCCTGTTTCTTCCTCTCACTTTTTCCTCCACTCCACCGCCACGCTCCCAGGAGGCGAAAGAAATAAGCCCTCGCTCTCCCAACCGCTGGGAGAGGGGAAGAGGAGGAAGTGAGAACAGGGTGAAACATAAATTCACGGGGTGTTTTTCCCTAAGATGTGTGTGTGTGTGCCCGCCGCATGGGTGTGGGGATACACAGACAGACATCTGGGGATGTCATGGTTCCTGCGGGCGATAAACCAATGCTAAAAAAGCAGCGCAGATCCGCAGCTGAATTGAACCAGTGTTATGGCTGGTTTATGGACTGTGCCCATCCAATCAGTGCTCTAATTAAGCAAGAGCAGTGGGAATGGAGCGAGCGTAGCACCTCATAGCCCTCAAGATTGTTTTGCTGTTTACTAGAGCCAAGAAGACTTTGCACCGTGTGGCTGCCGCAGCGCCATGTTGACACGGCTGTTTTATTATGAGCAAATACTGTTGTTTTTTTTTTTCTCTCCTGCACCTCCTCTGCTTAAAAGAGTCTCGGCGAGGCGGACCCAGGAGGCTGTACCTTCTATTTCATTTCCATTTGAAAAACAGTGCAGTGGAAATGAGAAATGTGTGAGGCCTATTGAGGAGCCTTCAGGGCAGTAATGTAAATAACAGAAATTAATCATCTTCCTCCAAAGAGGGGGAAACACGCCTCACAGTCACTACAAAGGTCACAAATCCGGCCTACGACTTCACATCTTCCAAACAAGAAATGACAGACTTCTGACACGCCACTAATGTCTGACTGTGTGGTCCATGCCTCACTGTGTGTGTGTGTGTGTGTGTGTGTGTGTGTGCCTGCGCGTGTTTAACGGCACGTGTGTTTTTCACATCTGCGTTCAAGCGAATGCGGGCGTCTCTCCGTGAGAGCTGTTTTGTGTGTGTGTGTGTGTGTGTGTGCATTCCTGAATCAGCCCTTTGAATTCCTTTGCTTTATTTGTTTACGAGTGCGAGGTGGCGCGTGTGCATCCGCATTGCACGTGTGCATGCGCTCCTCCATTGTCTGTTTGAGTGAGTGTTTGCCCGCAGATTCGCGGGATACCTTTTTTTTTTTTCTTTTTCTTTTCTGAGGCTGAACCATCTACTTTTAGCTGACAGCAAATAGTTGAGCAGAACCAATTTAATCTTGTTTTTCAGCCCAGGATGACATACGGGAGAATAAAGCGCTGAAGCTTGTCCTAACTCTCCTGGTGGAGGCAGCCACCACGGGCACGGGTACACTGAGGAATAGATGGTAATTGCAATGTGTTGATTTGAACTTTATAGGCATCATGGGAAGCTATGGCAACACGGTGTGGTATTGCCATGCACAGGGTTAGAGACATACTGCAACCCTCTCATAGCTAGTCTAACAGCTTCCAGGGAAACTAATTTGCAGCCCGGGAAAATACTACCTGACAGATCGATTCACCAGTTGTACCCACAATTAATGGACGATTCACTCTCACGGAGAAAAGAAAAAGAATCCTCTGGGTTGCTTTGGCACAGGAGAGAGGGAGCACAAATGTTGCTCTCCCACATCTCATAAATGTCACAATTAAAACCAACCACAAGCTCTGTGTACATTACAATGCCTCTCGGGGGACAGCTTGACATTTGGACAATCATGTTGAGTTTCTCATCACGAAAAAAGAAGCTGGATTTTATGTACCCTGAAGCTTGCGCATTGCAGCATTATTGGACTCATTTGGAAGAGAAAGAGGTAATTGCATCGGAAATAAAGCAAAGGCACAATGCTGCACGTATATTCATAGCGGCAAGAGCCAACCGAAATAGGCTTTCTCAATGACGGCGATCTATACATAGAGCTGGTCTGAGCTGAAGTGTTGCTGGTGGAGAGCACACACCAGCTGTCAGTGTGGGGAAAGAGAAGAAAATAGCTTTCATCACCGAGGGGAGAGGACTGTCGGGCCGCAGGGAAGCAGAGACTGAATCAGTCATACATTTTCAAATAAATCCACGTGGGTAAACCAGAATTTTGACTGCAGGAATCCAGAGCCGTACGTAACCGAACTGCTCATCCTCCCCAGAGAATCGGCAGATGTGCAGAGGGAAGCTACGAACGGCAAAATCCTTTCAGCTCCCAGAACTCTGCAGAGTCCAAACCAGATTAACTTAGCTTTGCACCAAGCCGTCGATGAAAATTTAAAGGAAAGGCCCCCTGATTGTTTTACGTAACACCGGGGTGGGTGTGAGTGAACTCGCGTTGACTCTATCTAGACTTCCTTCCGTCTCCGAACGGCTGCAACTGGGTAGCTTAATCGCGGCCCCTGTTGCTTATGTTTTTGTTGATGGACAAAATTATGGGATTTGACTAAGAGGATTAAAATGACAGCAGTTAATGAGACACAGCTGGGACTGGATCACAACAGACAAAATTGTAACCCCCCTCGCCCCGTCGGAGTTACAAATCCATAAACACATAAACAGACAGCGCACGCACACATGGGCATACACATCGCACACAGGCACATATGGTTCCCCCTCGCTCTCCCTTTCTTTTTTCTCTCTAGCTCACACCTACAGGCCAAGAGACAAGCTGCCGCTCACTTCAATATAATGCTCAACATGCAGGGTTTTATTATCCCATTCAAGTGAACCAGATTAATTTGTGTTCTTTTCTGCTGGATTTGAAATGTTTAGCCAACAGGACACACTGGGAATAATAGCATAATTGTAAGCTCTTTCTAACCCCCGCCCTCCCGTAAACGTGGGTTAAAAGGGAAAGAGCCAATATATGCACATGACAATGAGGCGTCCGATGTCTTAAATTAAATTCAAGGTTGATCCTCATCACATCACCTCCTTGATCCGTATTATTATGTCTGATAAAGTCGGCTACTGTGACAGGACAAACAGGACCTGCTGGCATCTGTAAGACAACACCTCATCACCGCAGTCTGACATTGAAATGATATGAAACTGATCAGTTTTTTTTTTGTTTTTTTTTTAAATTTTGCATTTTGCATTGCAGCAGAGCAAGCTTTTATCACAATACTGACACCTGCGTACTTTTGAAGTCATCCAACAGAGAAAAACATACAGTAGAACGTACAGAAGTTATGCCCCTAGCGTTTCCAAGCGGTACCATTGTCGGTGCAGCTGTTGCGAAAGACAGCTGGAATCTTTTTCCATTTTTCTTCACAGTTGCAAATAACAACAACACAGGGACAAAACTTGAGTTTATTGAATCATTTAGTCTATAATAGAAATCTGAAAGCAGGCAGAATTGGTTCCAGGCTGCCAACCTGAGTGGATCGCCAGTTAATCTTGCTTTCCCGGGGAGATTACGTGCCCGGTGGCAGACAAAAATGTATAGTGAGCGCAGCGTTTATGGTGAACCACATTAAGCCGTGGCTGTATCCATTACAGTGTGCAATCGTCATTTTCTTCACAAATGCATAAAATGTGTTTATTCCCAGTTTAATGGCGAGAGACAGATACATTTTTATGTATCATATGATGTTTTTCAATTTAAAAGATCGTTTTTCACCTTGAGATGGTCAAAGACACACTTAACAGACGCTTAAGTGACATCCTGTTCAAGCTGCCGTGAGCGATGCCGTCCTGTCGGCTATCTTCCTGTCCCCTTTGCAGTGAGCAATCCCCTCCCTCCTCTTTACCACAATTGCACTCTCTGATTTTTCTTTCTTCGTCTCTTTGTTTTCCAAAGTGCTTCTCTTCACTTAGTGTGGTTGGTAGTGTAAGCTGTCACCTGAAGCGCTACAATTGGTAGTTTACCCAGTTCCTCCATTGCCAGTAAACAGGAGGATCCTGTCGAGGAGCAGACAGGACCGTCTCTTTGCAGAGTTCTCCGTCCTGATTGGAAAAAGTTGGCAGGGATACCAGAAAATGTCTTTTCTCTTTTACTGCACGAGGAGGAGAGACGTGGGTTACTGACAAAGCACTTTGTAACAGGGATTACAGTAGCAATATAGAGCTATTTAACTTTTATTTCAATCAGAAAATGACACTTCAGCAGCTTTAACACTCACCAAAGCCCAAATTTGAAACCTTGTAGAGCCAGTCACGCATACTAGCTAGCACACAAAACTGTCTGACATTGCTTTTTCCTCCAAACTGCAGCTGTTATTTTGGCTAGATTTGTTACGACTTTCACCTTTTTAAGCACTTTTTCTTTGCCATTTGACTTCCAAGTTGGAGTTAGTGGGAAAAATTGAGCAAGGCGATGTTGTCACCGAGCAATTTAACAAAGAACTAAACGATACTTACCCTTGACCATCTTTACGACAGACTGCAGCTCTCTTGACTTGCACAATTATCTTTTAAATTGATGTAATTTATGTCACAATTCAAAAAGGGTCTAAAAAATGATTTGTCTCTGAAAATAAGGTTACACAGTTGTCCACAAAAAATCTTTTCTCGCTCCCTTTAAGCCCTGCTTTGGTCTCCACCAGCTCCTGTGCAAAAATATCAGGCTCTATAGCCACTAAATGCTCCACTTCCATCTCCAATCAAGAGGAAGCAGGAAGATTGGTGCAGTAAAACCAGAACAGTGAGCTGAAAGCTTCAAAAGCTGCAGGAAACTGACTTGTCTCTGAGGGATTTCTTTCACATGACATGTAATCATCTGACCCATTGTTCATTACTGCAGCTTTTCACAATTCATGATCCAAAAGTATCCAGAAAATTATATGTTACTCCTAATTTGGTTTAAATCATCTTTTCTCACAATTAATATAATTTGTTTTTTTGAATGATAGACTGTCTTTAATGATTTTTTTTTTATAGGCACAGCATCATCTCATATCTTCCATGTAAATGTCACCGTGTGATATTTAATGCAGTTACTGTAGTGTGATGTAAATGGATCAGCGCTCGCTCTCACGAAATGATCATAATGATAATTTCCTGCGGTGATCACTGTCACGATCAGTTCTGTCACCATATCTGCCGTCCAATCTTTCCAATAGGAAAAACTTTCCATCCTCGCGCCTTAATTTTCCACTCTTGAGCAATGACAAGTCTACTGTATATATCTCTCGTGGTGATGTGGGATGTCCGACGTACATAAAATGTTAATGACATTCCTGGACATCATGTCCTCTTGAGCAGCCTGCAGCAAACCTACACGCACTAAAGACAACATGCTTAATTAAATTCATGGGGAACGAGATGGGCTTGCATGACACTAATGTGTCCTGAACCTACATGATAATGTAATATGCATGTTAATAAAGAGGCATCTAGTTTAAAGATTCTAAATAATGTAAGCAACACGTTATTAATCATGGCTGAGAGCACGTCTAGAAGACAAAGTGCCTGCAACGCACGCATTTTAAAGCAATCCCGATGATGATGTGTGTGTGTGTGTGTGTGTGTGCGTGTCCATCAGTGTGGGCGTTTTAATCTATGTACACCTTGCGACTTTAGCACGCAGCGATGATGCATTGTATTACATTTTCTCATGCAGCAGTCAAAAATGACATTCCCAGCAACAACTTGCTGCGGCACATTTATTGTGATTCCTCTCATCTTTCAGTCTCACAGACATCCCGGTGTTAGGTTGGTTCATTCAAAAAGGGGGGTGGGGGGTATGTATAATAATCAAACTTTGATAGAACTAGCTGTGGCTTACCCAGAGATGGGTGCATTAAAGTGAGTCCTGCTAGCTGGATAGAAAGGACAAAAATGCAGGGAAGGATTGGAAATCAGAGGGAGATCACAGCGGCCAGGCTGCAGCTGTGAATTTCGCCATTACATGGTGCGATGCAGGCTGAGGAGAAAGCTAGCAAGATCATAGGGATAACCCATCCGTCCGCAGCCTTCCGACAGCCCAGCCTGCATGACGGACACGACATCTCCACATGCAATGCTGCCTGCTTGTGTTAAGATTCAACAATTAAGTCTGGCGCTTGTTTTGACTGTAAACGGTCAATCTGCTCCAATATTTGGAAAAAAGGATCAGCCTTTCAAAGCTCAAGGGCCACAGCATTATTTAGCTTGTCCTGATGCTGTGATGAATTAGTGAATTTCTGGGAGTGTGCTCTGAATTCCATTATGCTAATGCTACCAGACGGCCCATCTGCAAGGAGCGTCAAATATGGTGTATTTCTGTTCTGCCGCGCTATTTCTACCCGGTGGAACATAGATTTAAGCACCTGTGCACATATTTTTAATACAACATGATTTCGTAGAAGCACTGCGACCATGACTGAAGAAATATCCTGCAGCGGGAATTGGCACGCTCACTGAAATGTTGAAAGCAGTGCAGGTGGTGCCCAATGACCCACAGGCTTCTATCATCTCTGGGTTAAAAGCTGATTGAGACCAATGACTTTGACTCTTACAGTAAGAGGGAACAAAAAGTTATGCTCCCATTTCAAATCAGCCCGAGTTTCAGCCCATACACAGGACATGCTTCAGTGATCTGAGAAATTACAGGATACCACCCCTTCCAATTTCGCCATCACTGGACCAGACTGTTGCAGGCTTTAGAAACAATTACCCCAAGGGGACCAGAGTAACCTTGTTTATAGCTCATTGAGCATCCACAGTTCCAATTTAGCACAGGTAATTACTACATCGTTATCTTCTCCTAAATCTTCACCGAAGGTGTTATCACAAAACACTGCCTTTGGCTCAGCTGTTTTGCCTTTTGGACATTGATCGAAATAAACACAGCATCACTTTGCCCATGCATTTTCTTGGACGGGCTTATGTTCGTTCTCCAGGTGTCGGTGACCCAGCACAGCCTGCTCACCCAGAACACATCAGTCACACTAACACACATCTGTCGCGTTGGTCCAACCCACTCCATCACAGCCATGGCTGGTCTCTCTCCTTGAATGTCCCGCCCTGCTCGGAGAGGACAAACAAATCTTCTGATTTGCCTCTAATCTGCAGTCTACCCTCAGCGTGGGCCACCGTCAGCCCTACACATCAAGGACAAGCTCTCCGCAGGGGGGCTATCCATTAGCACAGCATCCTGCTTCTTCCATAGTGTGATAGGGACAGGGCAGAGGGATACGCTCCAATTAGAGATGGAGACATGGGGACTTTGCCCCTGACACGTCCCCGCTGCTCCACAAAAGAAGTGTGAGCACACCTTTCTCATATGAAAGAAAGGCTTTCCTTCCTGTCATTCCTCGTGCCTCGGGCTGTTGCTGTTCATTCACCTCATGAAGCCAAACCATTTCGCTTCATGCTGTTTCTTTGCGTGTGCGGTGCAGCCTGTGTGTGTGCGCCTGAAAGTATGAATTGCAGGTCAAGCTTATGTGTGTGTGTGTGCACTGTATGGATGCCTCTGGAAGGAAAATTTGTGTTCGGGGCAGCCTTTGGCATGCATCTCTTGTCCGAGGCTCCCACCAACAAGAAATCCACCCCCCTATACAGTGCAGCATGTTCAGTTTGCCTGCACTGGGTTGAGATAGGTTGGACCAGCTTCATGCTTCATCCATTTGCATGCTGCATGAACACAATCTGCTGACGCCCAGTGAGAACGCCTTCCATCCACTCGCATTGTTTTTTTTACGCTCCCATGTGAAGGGAAACAATTTGCGGCCATAGGGCGTCTGATTTGTAATGAGGATTTGTGTACATGAGAGGTAAGAGACACAGGAGAAGGCATAGCAACAACACTCTCATATAAATATTTCATCTTTGTTCTATATGAATAAAACACAACATACAACTCCAGATTCATCTACAGGACAGCATACCTTTCACTGTTCCCATGTGGATTTGTCCATTCTGAAGAGGGGAGATGAGCACTCAGATATGAATGAGCCTCTCCATCATAAGACGCCGCCCATCGAATCCAAACTTCACCAGCGGCCTGCAAATACAAGTGCAGCCTTCGACATAAACACAAAATCTAGCGTATTTGGTTGATTATGCAGTGTATCAACTATGCATGAAGCAATTACATGGCGGGGCCTTGGGGCTCGGATGGAAAGCGAATGGATGAATTCCTACAACGATCCCCCCACTTCCACTCTCTCTACATGTTCATTCATTAATCCAGCCGGGCGGCCATTTGTTTGTGCAAACATTCGTTTAGCTGTTTGTTTGTCTGTTCGCTCGGCCGTGGAAGTTTTTCCTTTTTTTTTTTTTCCTTTCCTTCATCTGCTTCAAGAAAACCTCAGCATCTTGTGACCCAATCTATAGGGATTTCCATCTGAGTTAAAGAGACTAGCCGCACTGATAAATAAAAAGGTCAAAAGGTACACGAAGCAGGCCCGGGGACGCGGGCTGTGGTGACAGAAGAAGCGAGACGAGAAATAAACCACTGGATCTGCAGAGGCTTAGATTGATTGGAATTTAGAGAGAGGGAGGAAAAATTAAATTGGGGGATCGGCGGGAGGGAGGGAGGGAGGGAGGGATCAGAGTAGATGGAGAGAGAGTGAGAGGAGAGCAGGAGTCAGCATGACAGGGGCGAACCAGAGAATGAGATTTTTTGCCCTGAGAGCACCCACTTCAAAAGCTTTTGGGGGCATGCCTTTACACCATTTTACTCTTAACATAATCCAGATTTCTGAAAGAGAGAGAGCACGTGTGCATGCGAAAGGGAGGATGGGGATGAGAGAGATGTAAAAAGAGACAGAACCCCCCCCCCTCCTCCCCCTCCATTGATTAGAGCAGAATTAATAAGTCATCACCCGTTTCACTAAGTCCAACATTTATGATTGCTTTGAAGGTTAAGCCGTACAACCACATTAGCATGTTGTAAATGAATTTGGAGCGGCGATTGATTCATGTGCAGTGTGTGTTTTTCTATGTCGTCTCGTGTGCACTTTTGCTTGTTTGTTTCTGTGATTGTGTGTGTGTGTGTGTGTGTGTGTGTTTGTGTGTGTGTGTGTGTCTGTGCGCCTGTCTGTCTCCCTTTCTTCCATCTGGATTCTTTTAATCCTATTCTCTTCCTCTAATCCATCCTTCTCTCTCTCTTCCTCCCACACTCTCTTTGCCCTCTCCTCCCCCCCCTCTTCTCTGTTTCTCCCCTCTCTCCCTCTCCCTCCGCTTGCTTGATCGCTGCTGTCTGCATGGCAAGAGGAGCTGTATCTTCCGCACGGCTGTGATTCACTTGGCAGCCGCTCCAGATAAACATGTTGTGGTGGACAGACGCCTGGGTCCCGGTCCGGAGGAGCAGGACAGGGGGGACGACAGACTGACGTGGGTGGGCCCTGCCCTGGTCCCAACGTCAGCACGGGCAACAGCGGGCAGCGCCAGCCACTTGTCCAGATGGTCCGGAGTCGAGCTCTCGCCACTGTTCATCAAACGCACCCGCTCCCTCTGTCTTGCTTCGCCATGGCCCCCAGCATCATGTCACAGTGGAACCAGAGAAAATTAGCACCTAATTATAGGCTCCTCTCTGTGAAGAATGGTACTGGTGCTGCTGGTGTGTGTCAGCGTGTGGAGGCTGGGTGGTTGACTCACTGTGGGACCGAGTCCTGCAGACCACGCAGAGGACACAGAAGGCACACACTCGGGCCACGGAGGAGACACAAGTGGTTGCGCACGCATATGCATGGGAACACACACATGGAAAAGGCAGAACCTCCCATCTTTCTGGTTGATTTGAGCCTCAGCAGGGTCTGGCCCCCCTCCCCACCCGTGAGGATGCCACAACAGAAACCACTTGTGTTCCATCTCTGATCCAACAGGATTAATTACACACACAATGGAAGCCGATGCCTCTGGTTTCTCCGCTCTGTGGGCTCCCTCGTGTAAAGGACGGTGTAGTTAATCTTCACTGGGAACAATGGAGATTTTGCTCTGGTCTATCTGGTTGAGACGTAGCTACAGGGGAGAGTTTGACTATGCTGCCATCTTGTGATTGCATCTGGACAAGAACAGGATGCAAATGAGAGTACCGGGAGAATGTCTCCGACTGGTTCATCAATGCAATACAAATGAGCGATGATGCCGAGGATAAATAAAAAGGGGCTGAAGGAGATTTACCATCACAAGAACCCCAGATGCGAAGCAAAATATTAAAAGCCATGAAGTCTAACTATCTGAGATGGTAGCACGAGATCAGACACGACCAGCTGTGAGCATCTGTGATCAAGAGAAAATATTCTGACAGCTGCTCAGACAGAAGAACCAGCAGTGGTCTGAAAATAGCTGCATGATGAAACTAATAAAATCTAAAAAGTAAGAAATGCCTCCTGTTGAATTAGCGAACGGTCCGCCAAGGCTGCGAGAAATCAAATAAATTCAATCACTTTCGTCTGGAAAGTTAGCCATTAAATCTTTATTAGGTCTGCAAAGACTTACCAAAAATAGGTTAATATAACAAAAAAAAAAAGTCAATTTCTCATCCTTAAACCATACAAAACCATATTGCATCACACTTAAATACTGCTGAATACTCCCGACATCTCTTGACATTCATGTATTACACCATTCGTTTACAACACGACAGAACAGAGAGAGGAAATTTCATGGGACTCATAAAAACCACACTGCTGCCTTGACATCATTCTGGATGTGGATGCAATTTCTGGAGTTAATACAAAACTTTTTGGCACAATAGACGTCTTCAAGAAAACTGTAAGCAAATGTCCTCGCAGGGTTTTTTAGTGCACGTTGAGTATATTGTAATCCGCTGAAGGGCGAAGAGCAGAGGAAAGGAAGTACTGGGGAGTTGGGTTGGTGCTGGGTGGATGGGGGAGCGGGGGGCTGGGGGGGCGTCGGTGCAGTTTATTTTTAAGGCGCAACCACTTTGAAAGGGCTTCCGGGGATGTTGTCGTCGCCCCATTTGACAATGATGGTGTAGCTGCCCTTGTCTTTGACGGCGTAGGTGACGTTGTAGAGCTTTTGGCCCATGTGCTTGACATACACCTCCTCGCAGGGAGCATGGGGTCCGTGCACGCCCACCATCAGCATGTTGGTACCTGGACGGAGCAGGAGGAGATGATTAATGATCGCGGACAGTCGTTCGTTCATGTTGCAGGCCTTCACAGTCAAGCGTCCACAGACTCAAATACCATCAATAAAAAAAAGTGATAAATACATGTAAATTGCTACAAACTGTTGCCTGGAGGCCCTCTAAAGCTGCAGCGTATACAACAGGTTTTTTTAATCTCGCTCATTTAAACACATTTTGAGCTAAATCAGCCACCTGTTTTTCGGTTTTAAAAAGCCTAGATCGAACGTGTGCTACCTGCACGGCACCACACTCCTAACCACGGCGAGTTAGCGACAAACACAGGGAAGCGTTGAGCTGCTAAAGAGCCAGATATTTCCCTCAGGAGTCGGTGGAGGCTGGACTCCGGACGAATACTAATGCTCTTTAATGTTTACTGAATGTGTAAACTCGCCCATTGTTTGCTAACACATTCACTACAACAACTTTATGGGGTGATAACATATGAGTGTTGTGTTCACAGCTTGTTACTCTGCCCACAAGTGGACAAAAAAGAAAAAAAAAAAAAAAAATCAATATTGCTTTAATCTGTAGTGTCTGTAGAAGCAGCGTGTGTTGGGTTTATGTTTTTACTGCATGAATGTAAGGTCTGTCTGTGTCTTTGTGCCTGTGGTCACCTCACCTGCTTTGCTGCAGTCGACTGTGAAGTTGTTTTTCTGCCCGACCAGAGCCTTGGACAGCCCCGTTCCGCGACAAACCACCTTGCTGGCGTCGGACGTCAGTTTCGTCGAGGTGGTGGAAGAGGAGGAGCTGTAGGCGCCGCCAACTTTGGAGGTCTTGGTGACCGTTTCGACCAAGACCGAGGAGGTCTCGTGGAGGCTGTGTCCACCTGACAGCCGGGCTCCTGTTGGGGAGGGCGGGAGAAGTGCGGAAAAGAGAGAGAGAGAGAGAGTTTATCTGATGTTATCACTGCTCAGTCCAGACATTATATAATGCACTCAGTATTGACGAAGCAAACATGCTGCTGCTCGTGGGGAGAGTTTACATCCACAAAAAGACAGGGCAACTTGGTGGAGTTGTGGAAATACTTCATACCACGTTCAAACAAAGGTAACTCCCAGGACTTAAAGATTTTTTTGTTAAATGGATGACAAATGTGTCTGTATGCAGCGAGTCGTGACATGCATATATAAGTGTACCGCTTGAGGAAGACAGCTTTTTATATAAGATGTACACTAAGCAGCATGAGGGAACATGACATAACATTTCCCTGACTTTTTCAGAGGAACATTTGTTTCGCAACTGAGCCATTTGTCATCTGAAAACCACAGATCAGATGGGAGAGTGACTGTCAAGCAGACCTGTGATTTTAGCTTTGAACGGGCTGCCCACGATGTGCTGCGGCCCTCCGTATTTAATGGTGATGAGATAGTTGCCAGGCGCCATGGGTGTGTAGTTGATCTTGTAGCCTTCGGGACACTCCCGACAGTCCATCTTGACCTTGGACGGCCCATCGATGTTGACCGATAGCGTGGCGGAGCCCGCGTTGCAGGTGTTGATCACGAACTCTGAGGGCACGCCTGGAAGACAGAGAGCAGGGCAGACATTTTTTTAAACACGGCCGAACATGATGAAAAATGTGGTACATATATTCGTAGCTGTGGTAGTGATATCTACCTGTAGTTCCTCCCTGCAGCCCAGGGCCGTGTGCTGTCACCATGCCGGGGTCTCCAATCAGCCCCGGGTCTCCCACTCGCACCTTGAAGGGGCTTCCAGGAATGTGGCATCCGTTGAACTTGACATCTATGGAGTGAACTCCATTTTCCCGTGGAATGAAGCGGATTGCGTTCTTGTCTGAAAAACAACACGAGTGGAGCTGTTACTGATCTGTTTCCCATAAATAATGCCCACAGAGCCGAATCCCCCTGCCTTCTGACGTCTGCTTTGTACTACAAAGTCATGCCGGTGCGTACCGCTGTCAAGCTCAGTGACATAGCATTCCTCAGAGGAGCCGGAGGGGGTGTGAACTTTGGCGTCAACCACACCTCGAGCCCCGTTGCGCTGCACCATGAAGGACGCCTCATGGTTTACCTTCAAGTCTTTCTCCTACAAAAGAAAGAAGAATATAATCAGGATACATGCGTGCGCGTGTGTGTGTGTGTGAGCCCGCACCTCGAGGGACAGAAAGTGTGTGACTCATTCCTGAACAGGAATAGATTGAGCGGTTGGGTATGAGAGGCAGAGAAGGTCAGAGTTTACAGCGAGGCGTTTAGTGTTTTTTACCCCACGGGCGGACGAGCAGTCCTCGCAGACAGAAGAGGCAGCGCGACATTTGAAACGCTGGCCTGATACTGCACTTCGCCTGGCCTCTTGCGCTGGATAGGCTCCCTGAAGTGGCATTTTGAGCTAACTAAAAATACATGTCTTTAGCATTGTTGGGTGGCAGTTGTAATGGAAACTGTGAAAGCGAATGTAACAAGCATGTGTGAAGTGAGGAGACCGGTATTGTGAGCTGTCACAGGTTATCTTCAGTGGAGTCTTTATCTCCCGCTCGCTCTGCTCTCTGTCTGTGCTTTCTTCCTCTCAGACGGAAACACAATCGCACAGGCGAGCCGACTGCCCACACATAGCACAGCTTGTGTTGCCCCATATTAGCAAGGGACAGTTAATCCAGCCCTTCATCACTGGCCAGCATCACAGTATTATGGTCGTGGATAATTCTCCAACACTGGCACTCAATTACACTTCAAGGGCAAAGTGCTATTAGACAGAAATATCTACAACCGCTCAAACATTATGCTACAGACAATCTGTTATCCCGACGCCTCATGACTCCTCCGCTCGTGAATGTTTTGTGCGAAAAAATTAATGTGGATTTTCGACAACTCGAGTGCGCTCTTACCTGAAGGCTTGTGACAGTGAGCCTGCGGGCCTCGTCTGACAGTGTAGCAATTGGAACGATGAATGGGCTGTCAGGGATGTGTTCGTTGTTGAACTTGATTGACACCTCATAGTCACCTGGGAAAGCAGATGGGGTTTTTTTGTGTTTTTTTTTTTACTTTCGCCATCAAATGAACTGGAGGACGACTGGAAGAATTATTCTAAAAGTTTGGCAGCTCAAAGACTTAAAAACATTCAAATGAGGAGAATTCTGCTACCTGGCTCTTTCACTATGTAGGAGACGCCGCAGGAACCGTCCTTCCTGTCCTCAAAGGAGATTTCAGCCTTGCTGGGGCCTTCTACAGCGATGGACAGACCGCCAGCACCTGCCTCTCTGGTCCAGATACTAAATTCAGCTACGGAGGGTGAGGGAGGAGGTTCAACTTGAGGCTCATAAAACATTTAAAATTGCAGCAAACACAATTCTTGCCATGCTCACAGAGCGAACTTACAGGGCGCTCCAGCCACGCCTCTCTCCAGGCCAGGTCCTCCAGCGCGGACCTTGTGCGCTCCTCCCTCCCCCATGGGCCCCACAGTAAACTGGAAGGGGCTGCCGGGGACGTGTTGGCCGCTGTACTTGACGTTGACAGTGTGGGGTCCCATTTCCTGGGGGATGAAGCGCACGCTGTAGGTGCTGCTCCCTCCGTCCACAATGTCAGCATCCAGTGTTTTCCCACTGGGGCTGGTCACCTGCGCCGTCATGGTCTGGGGGCCACTCTCGACTGGAGGAGGCAGAGCAGCACAGACGATGTGTTTAGAAACAACCTAGACATTTGCACATGATGTCCGAATTTAACATTCCAGAATCTTAAATTTAATTGTCGACTCTCACCCTCAGGTCTGGCCGTGATGCCGGCGAAGCTGCTGAGGCTCTCTCGGCCCAGAAAGTCTCCAAAAACATCCCTGAAGGGGCTTCCTCCTCCACCCACCTGGGTGCTCTCCTCCACTCGCACCTCCCTCTTGGTCTCCCCGCCTCGGCTTTTGCTGATTTCCGTGCGCTCCGTGCGCGTGTAGGTGTGGCTGCTGCGGGTGAACGTGCGGGTCAGCCTCTCCTGAGCTGAAACCATCTGGAACCAGTTTCCTACAGTGAGGATAAAGCAGCGAGAATACAAATGTGAGTGCACAGCGGGTTCATTTATTTTAAGCTGGTTGACCGCTGCCCTCTAAGCGCTTCTGGCCGGCTTCTGTACTCACCTGGGATTTTGAGGTTAAGGCCACAAGTGCTGCCCACTGAGGCAAGAGAAGAGGCCTGTCTCTTTCTAGTAATACTCTCCCTGATCCTTCCTTCTCCGGTCACTTTCACTGTGAAAGGACTTCCTGGAGGGCACAAACACATGCACAGTCAACAAGAAATACACGTTTCTCGTAAGATATTTTTTTGTATTCTTGAAGTAAAAGAGTCAAACCTGGGATGTGCTTCTCTGCAAACTTGATATTAACAACGTAACTTCCAGGTTCCGTTGGACAGTAAGTAACTCTGCACGTCCCGTCCTCCATGTCCTCACAGTTGATATCCACTTTGCTCGGACCCTCAATTGACAATGCTAGACCTCCATATCCTAGGTGAAGAAGAGGAGTAGGGAGAAGTCAAAAAGGCATATGTTGCCTGTGTATTCTGTCATGCTGTCCTCGCCTTGAGGGTGAAAACACAACGTCTCTGAAAGCTTACCCGCATTCCTTGTATCCACAAAGAATTCAGCCATTTCAAAAGTGTGCGCCTCCACCAGGCCTTTACCGAAAGCCTTCACTCTGCTGGCCTCGCCGATCTCCGACTGGCCGACCATGATTTTGAAAGGGCTGTTGGACACGTGCATGCCGTTCTTCCTCACACTCACTTCGTGCTCGCCAACCTCCTTCGGGGTGAAAGAGATACCTGTGCACATAGGAGAGGGAACGAGGACAAAAAAAAAAAAATCAAGACACAAAAAAAGCCGGAAAATCAAATTAAAAATGCATTAGGCGTATCCAACCATGTCTTATCTATGTTCTGTTCTTCAGGTTATTTCACTGACAGGTGGATATCTCACCGAGGTGTCTGTTGGGCAGTTTCTTGAGCAGGCAGGGCTCCTCGTTGCCTGATGGCGCTCTGATACTGGCAGTCAGGGAGCTCAGATCAGTCTCTGCGATCTTCAGGGACACGTCAGCCGCCGTGCCGACATTCAGCTGGGATGTCCTGGTTATGGAGTCGTCCCCTTGACATAAAAAAGGTGGTTTAGATGTTTGTCATGATTTATGTTGTACACACCCCACTATAAATAAATAAGGAATCAACAGTAAAATAAGTCAGTCTGTGGGAGAGGTGATTTATTTCCCCACCAGTGATCTTAGCAGTAAAGGGACTGCCGGGAATGTGCTTGTTGTCAAACTTGACGATGATGTTGTAGTCTCCAGGAGCTGTGGGCATGTAGGACACAGTGCAGGTGCCGTCTTTGTTGTCTTTGCAGGTGATTTCGGCCTTAGAGGGACCTTCCACTGCCAGTGATAGCCCGCCTGGGAGGGAGGGGAAAAAACAATCAGATTCTTATTTTTCTGCACTGTGGTGCTTCTAAGGGTCGACTGTGACTGAAAAAGTAAAGTGTGGTACCTTCTCCTGCATTCTTGGTGACCACAGTGAAAGTGGCAGCCTTGTTGACCATGCCGTAACTCAAACCCGGGCCGTAGGCTGTCACCACGCCGCTGTTCACAGCATCCACAAAGAACTGCAGGGGGCTTCCTGTCGAGGATATAATCATTGGAAGCAGCAAATGAGCCTCAAAACTGTGTGAAGGATTGTTTTAGAGTGAGACACCTTAAAGCAGCTGCAAGTAACTTGATCTGGCAGCCCCCTAGGACAAAACTGGTATGAGCACCACTGCACCCCTGGTAAAAGCCAGATTAATATTATTTCTTCCAAACTACAAAGTGTCTTTACTTTCCAGGCTGTGAGATCCCTGATTACATCCTCCAAAAAATGTACAACTTATCAACCTTGGATAAGTATGACTCCGACCCGGTGACAGGCATTAAGAATTATTGCGTTCTATATTGTGTATTATTGTGTATTATTGTTTTCGTGTGCTTATGTAGGTTATGTAAAGGCACCTGTATCAAATTGAGACTGTTTCATGAACTGTTAAAAGCTCCTTGTAATACATAAATAAATCAAGATTAATTTTAAAGAGCTTGGCGTGTTTCTGACCTGGAATGTGGTTGCCCTCATATTTGATGTCCATCTCGTGCAGGCCTCTCTCTGTGGGCTGGTACTTGATCGTGATGGTGCCGTCCTTATTGTCAGTGATATGTGGGCGGGCAGTCTTGCCTGAAGGCATACGCACCTCACCTAGAAATGACAGCGTGTTGGTTAAATGTCAGCGACCTTAAAGAGATGTTTTGTGGGCGTGTGCGTGAGCTGTTTCTGTTTGAGTGGTTGTTTGTCACACCTGTGATTTCTCCTTGCTGCGGCGTGAAGGGGACGAGGAAGTTAACAGGACGGAAGAGAGGATCCACGGTATCGCGGGGAACAACTGGCTCATTTGAGGCCTGTCGATACCGAGACAGAGAGAGAGAGAAAGAGAAGAGAAATGGTTTTAAAGAACTGTATGTCAGAACAAGAGTGCACCTAGCTGCTGTTTTTAAAATCTCCTCTCCTCACCATGACATGGAAGGGGCTTTTAGGGATGTTCTGTCCCCCAAAGCGGATAGTAATAACATATTTCCCAGGTTCAGGGGCTGTGTAGTAAATGTCAAAGGTCCCATCGCGATTCTCCACCACATCCATGTCCAGCTCCATCCCCTGTGGGGTCTGCACCTTACAGGTCACCTTGCCTTTCCCAGCAGCCTTGGCATCCACCGTGATAACTGTATCCTCGGAGGTCTGCAGCTTCTGCAGGCTTGCTGTTAAGGGCAGAGAGGGAATGGGGATGAAGTGCTGCATGAATGAAAGGATCGCAAGAATTTCTAGAAATGTAGCTCAAAGCCTCGGTTACTCACACACTCCGTGTCCTCCGATAGACACTGGAAAGGAAGGAAAATGCAGGGTTTAAATAAAAATATGTAAATTCTACAGCTAGACGGCATTTTTTATTCATCAGAACAATGATGTTTTTCTCACCTGTGAGGCGACACTTGCTGGCGTCTCCTGTGGGAAGGGACTGGATGCGGTATGGGGAGTAAGGGATCTCATCTCCTCCATATTTAATAGTGATGGTGTAGGGGCCTGTAGAGTCGGGCACATAGGAGACAGTGTAGGTGCCGTCCCTGTTGTCCTGGATTGTCGCATTCTTTGGCTTTCCCTCTGGGTCCTGTCGATACACAATATGGAGTTATTCTAGGTGTTGGCTCAGGGCTCAGAAATGACTGTGCAAAAGGAAGCTGAACCCACCAGAATCTGCACAGTGAGCAGTCCCTCTCCAGCATCGCGGGCATCGATGGTGAACTCAACAGGCAGGCTGGCAGACACACCTTTTGTGTCTAGACCGGGACCACTTGCGCGAACCTTACTGGCATCATGCCCAGGCTGAGACATTACCTTGAATGGACTGTGGAAGAAGGAGAGAAATGTCAAGTGTAATTACTACACCCAGTCCGACAAAGGACAGAGATGGGAATAGGAAATCCGCTGAACTACACTTTTCCTCTTTATAATCCAGCCAGACAGAGCCGAACTTTAATTAAGACATATCTGCACACAATGCCTGGCCTGGTGGGACTTTTCTGTACCTGTGTGGGACTTCCTGATCTGCATATTTGACATCGACAGTGTAAGGGCCATCCTGGGCTGGAGTGTAGTGCACTGTGTGGGTGCCGTCTCCGTTGTTCTTCACACCAACCGGCTCAACAGTACCTGGAGACGAGACAGTATGGAAATCATTATATGACACCAACTTGCTCATAGATTTTCAGCTTAAAGTAGGCAAGGTTTATAGGTTGTCATAGTTAAAGCAGCTATAACAAACATTCATTTTGCAGCAAGTGAAAGACAGTATGTTATTACGATTCTTTTTTTGATGACCTATCCAATCCAGATTGATTGATTGGACTCAGATATTAAGAATATCTATACTGTACTTCAAGTACCTTTAAACAGCATGCCCTCACCTGATGGTCCATACAGTTTGACGTCCAGCGGGGCCTGTCCAGCCTTTGTAGAGTCTACTGTGAACGTCTGAGGAACATGAGCTCTCACTCCGGCGCCCAAACCTGGACCTGAGCACTTCACCTTGCTGGGGTCCACAGGGTCCTTCACTGGCACACGGAAAGGACTGCCGGGGATTGGGTGACCTCCATAATTAATGTTGACATCGTAGTCTCCTGGAGTGAAGGGGATGTATTCCACGCTGCAGCTGCCGTCTTTGTTGTCCTTGCAGGATATTTTTGCCTCGGAGGCTCCCTCGATGGTCAGACCCAGACCTCCTGTGCCAGCACCCCTGAGAGAGAAATCAACACTTTTACTTCTCTTATTACGCTTTTTTCTGGGGTTAAATTCCTTCCCTGTAAAACGTGATCCAACGGTACCTGGTCTCCACAGTGAAGAAGTTGGGCTTGTTGGTAATTCCTCCCTCCAGACCTGGTCCAAAGGCACGGACCCGGGTGGGATCGCATCCCTCCACCACAGACACTCTGAAGGGACTCTTTGGCACAGGCGCGTCGTCAAACAGCACCTCGATCAGATGCATTCCTGCACATGAACAGATACATCAGTCTGATGTCACACCTCTCTGCCTGAGCGTTCTCAAAGCGAGCAAATATTTTCTGTTATTGCCACTTGCTTTTAATTATGGGCCAGACAAATTCCCTTTTAGGGAGATAAACATCTGTTTATTTGTAAAAGACGGCAACTAGAGTGCAGACGCTCTGGTGAACGTACAAGGCATTACATCTGTTCCCTATTCATTATTCTGTTACAACATTTTTCTGACAGAGCCCTCTCAGTAGGCCGACATGCCAGATTCCCAGCCGCACTGCTATGATATTAGAGCATGTCTGGTGGTGGAGAAGTGTGCTGTGATCTCTTTGCTTTGTGTTATAGGTCTCTATTAATATCCCCTGTCATTCCCCTGCCGTATAGCCGTGTGCAGGCAGCCTTCAGCACACATACCTGCCTGGTTAAGAGCTTCTGTTCCAGAGCACACTATTTATAAAACAGAGCCCGTCTGCCTCCCTGCTCTCTGCCCCTCACATCCTTGCTCCACTGCATCATTCTGTATTTATACCCCTTTCTCTCTCTCTCTCTATCGCTCTCGTTCTTTCTTTTCCCACTCGCTAGCTTTATTCCCAAATGGTGCCCAGAACGAGCGCCTGCTAATGATTTCTCTGTCTGTGTGTATTCGCTGTTTCAGACAGCCTCTGTCTCTCTGCAGCAGGTTAGGTTTGTTGGTGCACTTCCATCAATGATGTTCAGCGTCTTTTCTGATCCTGTAACTCTGTGAATTACCATCGTTCAATGAAATAATGTGATGTTTGTTCTCCTACCATCCTCGAATGCTGTGTACTCCACTCTGTAGGTGCCATCTCCTTTGTCGGTGATGTAGGTGTCTGTGTTTGTGCCAGAGGGGTTGATGATGTGAGCCTTCACACGGTTTCCTCCAACCTTGTTGAGGGCGCGGGCATCAACAATGAAGTGGGTTGTGACTTCTCTGAGGACCCCTAGGAACAGAGAAGCCCCGCCAGGTGATTTGTTGCCAAAGAGAAACAAGACTGAGTAGGCTGTGTCATGTTAACACTAAGGTCTAATGAGAGCTTTACAAACAAGTTAAAGCACAGCATACTTCATTATAGATGAATATGTCAATTATTTTGTCTTTAAAGGGGCAATACGTAAGAATTTACATTCAAAATTTAGCTAAAATTATGAACAGACTGTGATTTCTACTGCTAACCAGCTGGTAGTCTGGCTAGTTGCACGCCTTACTGAGCTAACAAGCACAGTCACGGATGTATAAAAAGAATGACAGTTAGCAGAAGTTAGCAGTTACTCTGGGGATATGTTGCCCCGTTTTGTTCGGAGTATGATTTCAAGGTGGCTGATTGTTACGTATTGCACCTTTAACCAATTGATAACCTACTCAATCACAATCAATCAAAATAAAACCCTAACCCTATTTGAGGTGTTGACTCATTTTAAGCTGAGGCTTTTGGTTTCATTACCTCTGGGCTCCACTCCTGGCCCATAGACATGCACCCCGCTGGTGTCCACAGACGGCTCCACCTGCAGGACCTTGGGAAACTGAGGGATCATATGGCCGCCATACTTGATGGTGATGGTGTGGGCGCCATGGAAAGGTGGGATGTATGTAACAGAGAAGGTCCCCTCTGCAGTTTTCTGGATGTGCACCTCGGCTTTAGCCCCGGTCTCCGACACGATCTCAATGGTGAGCTCAGCCTCGCCTGCCCGGGTGCAGTCCACGGTGAAGGTCGCCGGTTCGCCCGCCTTGGCTCTCTCCAGACCCGGCCCGCTGGCCGTCACCTTGCTTGGGTCCAAAGCTGCGCGTACTGGAGCCTTGAAGGGAGAGCCAGGGATGTGCTGCTCGGCAAACAAGATGTTGATGGCATACTCCCCAGCCTCAGTGGGCAGATAGTACACTGAGCACGTGCCGTCACCGTTGTCCTGGCACTCAATCTTCGCCTCACAGGGACCCTCCACAGTCAGGCCCAACCCACCTGCACCAGCTCCCTTTGTGTCGATAGTGAATGGAGCAGGTTTACCCACAATGCCTCCCTGCAGACCGGGACCAAAGGCTCGCACCTGTGATGCAACAGTTGAGTCAGTTGTGGTATTCCAAACTGTGTATGTGTGTGTCATGTTTCATGAGTCTCAAGAGCAGACAAATTGAGCAACTACATACAGCTTTTATGAACTTTTACCTTTGAGGGATCAGCAGGCATCACGGCCTCAACCCCAAAAGGGCTTCCCATCACCGGGTTGCCATCATAGCTGACATCAACCTTGTACTGCCCCTCCTCTGGGGGAATGTACTTCACACTGTGCGTGCCTTTGGCTTTGTCTGATTCCAGCTTGCATGGGATCGGTCGGCCAGAGGGTGAGGTCATCTTCACACCTACGTTACCCTGACCACCAGCGCCTTTTGTGTTGACTGTGAACTCCTGATCCTTTCCGACCTCCACTTCTGCGAGAAAGATTCACAGGACAAACTTAAACCACTGCAATCAACTATACTTTTACATGGTGAATGCAAGAGTATAGTACTTAGTGGTTGTAACTTACTGTTGTCTAATCCCTCCACTTTCACCTTTCCAATATCCAGAGCTGGCGCAACGGTGATGTGGAAGGGGCTTTTGGGAATGGGATCGCCCCCATGAGAGACTGTAATTGCCATGTTTCCCTGAGAAGACACAAGAGGAGCAATGCATATTGATTAGCTGTGAATAATCTCTGCATCCTCCTCTAAAGTTAAATGGCTCAAACAGAGGCCTACTTTACCTGCTGAAGTGCCGTGTATTTGACAGTGTAGGAGTAATCGTGGTTATCGATGATCTCAAAGTCACGAACCGCCTCTCCTGGGCCTGATGCTGCGAAATGCACCTCAGGCTTGGCCTTGCCAGCTCCCTTTGTGTAGATGGTGAAGTGGGTTGGAGTGCCCACCTCCACTCCTGAAACACAAACGTGTGTTTCGTCAGTGCTACTAAACCTAGTCTGATTAAATATTGTATTGTAGTGGATGCAAATGCAAATAACTATCAATTAAATTTGCCTGGTACTTCTCACCTGTCTTGTTGAGTCCGGGGCCCTCTGCCCTCACCTTTCCAGCATCATGGGAAGGATCCACTTTGATTTTGAATGGACTGACGGGAATTTCCTGACAAAAGCCAATCATAAAATAATCGTGAGAAATCACTAAAGACTGAATAAAACTACAAGAATCACTCTTCAAAACTCTTCATCAGTCCTTGTGTTCTAACCTGGTCTGCAAACAGCACCATGATGGTGTATCGGCCTGGACCGGGGGGAGTGTACTTGACAGTAAAGGTGTCATTGTCATTCTTGATGATGTCAAAGTCGATGTCTGCCTCGGCAGGGCCAACCACCCCTGGGGCACACTTGATTCCAATGCTGATGTCCCCTAATGGCGCATAGCAATGAGCACAGTTCACGAAGGTCATTCAAAAGTAGACGATCTGAATAAATAGAAGCAGCCTCTCCACTGCTTAGAGCTTTATTTTAAGTGCTTTTCATACATTTCAAATAACTTAGCTTTGTCAGCTGAAGTGCCCAGACTTGCTTATTCTGCTCATTCTTTGCTTTATATTTTTCATTTATTTCATTACGAGACGACTAAGCTCAGAAGTGGTTTTGTAACCACCCACACCATCTCCTCGTACACGCTCACCTTGACCGGCCTCACTGCAGTCCACTGTGAAGTATGTCGGCTCGTTAGCCTTGAGCCCCGTCTTCTCCACTCCTGGCCCGTAGACCTTGACTTTGTCTGGATGAGAACCCTCTCCAACCAGCACCTAATGAATTCACAGTGCACTTGAGGCAGAGGCAAGTGTTTCAAGAGCTACGACGGCTGCAGTCCTCTCACTTTGACTATATCTAGCAGAGTATCATTATATTAAATTGACAGAATTAGAAGTGCAGCAGCGGTGTGGATGCGTATAAGTGCATCTTCACGTGTCTCACCCTGAAGGGGCTGTTGGGAACGTTGACCTCCCCCCAGGTGATGATGATGGTGTGTTTAATG
Source organism: Acanthopagrus latus (assembly GCF_904848185.1). Classification (NCBI taxonomy): domain Eukaryota; kingdom Metazoa; phylum Chordata; class Actinopteri; order Spariformes; family Sparidae; genus Acanthopagrus; species Acanthopagrus latus. The sequence goes on from NC_051046.1 coordinate 13,697,021, forward strand.
GGCTTGACAGGAGTGTACACACACAGGAATGTGCCGTCTCCCTTGTCATTGATCTTGATGTTGATGGCACAGCCTTCAGCGTCCTGGGTGGATACAACAGCATGTCAGCACTGCTCCGTGGAGCCACATGAAATATAAATAACATGTTCTGATGAATAAATAACGATGGTTTCACAGACTCTTCATACCTGCGCGTAGATCTTGAGGTGACCCTTCCCTGCCATGCGGGCATCGATGGTGAATTCAGTTGGCTTGTTCACAATGACGCCTGTTGGCTTCAGGCCTGGACCAAAGGCTTTCACCTGCAACACATTTACTGTTGTTCAGAACGTGGTCGACACTGCTCGATGCATACTGTATGTTATTCAGGCGGTAAGAATTACCTTCTCAGGGAAAACATCATTGACCGCAGGAAGGATGTGAGCCATGAAGGGGCTGTCCTTGATGTCCTCGTCGTCGCAAACCACATGGACAGCGTAGTCACCGGGCTCAGTGGGCCAGTAACGCACATCACAGGAGCCATCACCCTTATCATCACACTCAATTTTAGCCTGTGATGGGCCTTCGATGGAGAAGCCTGAACATCAAGATAAAATAGACATTCAGATTTCACAATACTTTTCAAAAAAGTCCAACTTTTCTTCTGTACGAGCTCAGATCACTTGCACTCGGCTCACCCAGAGTTCCAACATCGGTGCCGATGGCCTCTACCACAAAGTCAGCAGATTTTCCCACCATGCCGGTCTTCAGACCAGGACCCCAGGCCCTCACCTTCTGAAAACCTGCCTCCTCACCCACCTCCACTTCGAATGGGCTGCAGCACACAATAAAGCGAATACACAATATCACCCAAGAGTACATGTGAGTGTGCATTGTTAATGAATAGCTCAAGGCAGCAGTCGGACCCTACCTGCGTGGGATGGGCTGGCCTCCCCAGGTGATGCTGACCGTGTATTTGCCAGGCTTGAGGGGGTAATATTCACATTCATACACGCCGTTTCCTGCATCTCGCACTTTCACTTGCTCCTCTGCTCCAGCTGAGGATGAATAATACAGTCAATATGGATTCTTATCCACTTCTAGAGACATTTTATGTATTTTTGTTTAGCGCTTTATCATATGCTTTATATACACCTATGGGAATGCAACCCATGAGGAACAAAACTCAAACAAAGAAAATGACTCTATAAATGTTCTAGGGGGAGAGAGGAGTGATGCAGGGAAGAGAGAGCTGTCTGACTCACTTGGTCCTTTGACTGAGACGTTCAGCTCTCCACTGCCAGCTCCCTTAGTGAAAACTTTGAAGTCTGCAACCTCCTTTACTCTCACGCCTTTAGGCTGAAGGCCTCTGCCTGTAGCTCTGCAGGCATTTGGGTTGATGGCTGAAAGGAATAAGAACAAGTGTGAAAGGGAAATATTTAGCAAAGCAAAAGGCAACTGAGAGTAGCCAGCAGTTGACAGCAGTGTTAGTAGCAGAGACATTATCATATCCGATTCACCAGGGATTTATTTTTTTCAAAGGTTAACTGACAGGACCTGTAAATGGGAATGAATAGTGCTTTTTGCAGCACAAAGTGGAAAGTGTTGAATAGGATATTGACACATTCGAGAGCATCGAGGGAGCATCTGACAACATTTCAGTCACTGTGAAATGTTGACTCCAGGCTTAAAACTAAATGCCGGCTGATGCAAATTTAAATGTGATAAAAACAAACACGTCAACAGCACAAGCAAAGATATTTAACAGAGAGGAACAAAGTGGACAGAAATGCAAACTGGGACAATCTGTAAACTATTTGTACAACATTGCATCTCATCCCGCTTTGAACATAACGAAAACATCAAGCTGCACGATGCAAGACGATGGAGCAGGCGACCAAGCACGGCATCGCGCCGCGGCACTCTAATCTTAGAGAAAGCACAGAGGGGCATCGGCAGGACTTGGCATAGGGAAAGTTTTGGGGGGGTCTGGCTGAGCAATGAGCACAGGCTCCTCCCCGCAGGCCATACTAACTTGGGCGGCCAGGTTTTGGGGGGGGTGCCCCCCTCCCACCCTTGGCTCCAGGAGTGGTACGCACTGACTGAGGGACTATCTGCAGTGGAGCTCCCACAGGAGGAGCAACGGATGGAGCTAGAAATGACAGATAGGAAGGGTTATGGTCTGAAGTGGGTGGTTGTTCCCAGGGAACATATAGATGACTGCAGATTGTGACGGATAGATCACCCGGACACTAACAGCAACTAAGAAATCAGATTTGCTTGACAGTAATTTACAACACAGACAGATGGCTCACCCTCCGCGATGTTGACAACAAAAGGGCTCTTGGGGATCTCCTGGCCTGCAAACAGTACGTGGATGGTGTGAGGGCCCTCCAGTATGGGACGATAGGTGCATCGGAAAACACTGTCGCCCTTGTTCTCCAGGATGAGCTCCACCGTGTCCTTTTTGCCCTGAGGATCGACGATAACCACGCTGACATCGCCATTACCCGCACCTGAGTGTGACAGGGAAAATAATCAGTAATCACAGGTCAAAGTAGAAGCTGTAGAGGGTGATTGTTTTTACTTTGTTTCAAAACCCCTCAGGCCTTTCAGATCGCATCCCCACATGTCAGTATGTAAAGGGGTTGAATTCTCCATACTAACCAGCTGTGTAGATGTCAAAGTAGGTGGGCTTGTTAGCCACATTGCCTGTGGGATCCAAACCCGGGCCCCTGGCGTGCACTTTGCTGGGGTCACCCATATCCTTGGCTACATTGACTGTGTAGGGGCTCTTGTCAATGTCCTGACCAGCGAACAGCACTTTGACCTAAAAAGAAGACAGTATTAAGAAACCTTGTTCCATGTTGTGCTGCCTGATGTTGGTTTAGACTGTAAAAAAAAAAAAAAATGCCACTTGTTTTTACCTTGTGAACACCCTCAACTTTAGGAACATATGTGACGGTGTATGTTCCATTTTTGTTCTTGTTGGGTTTAACTTTAGCCTGGAGAAGAGGAAGACAAAGTAAGATTAAGGACCGGATGCTACACTTCGCAAAAACTTTGAAACTTTGCAGAACTATGTGAGCTGGCTGGCCAGCTGTACGCTGTGATAACTTGCCTCCTCCTTGTGTCCCTCGGGATCCTCCACGTAGACCAGGACCTCACCACTGCCGGCTTCCAGGGTTTCTACCGTGAACACAGCTGGCTGCAGCACCTTGTTGCCATGAGGCTCGATACCTGTACAGACACAGAGTGTGGTGATACATCCTGTAGGTACCGGGGCAATGCATCAGGCAGCAAAGTGGAAAAAGAGAATTCAAAAGTTTCCTAAGAGTGTGCTTCCTGCGTTTAAATCCAGGACTGAGAAGAGGAACGGCATTTCCATATTCACACTGTTCACATGAACTGTTGTGAACTGCGCAGGTGTTCGCAGCCACTGACCGGGCTACCCACCAGGTCCGTAGGCTTTGGCCTTTTCCGGGAAAAGCTGTTTGGGCTTGAGTGGAGCGCCGGGCTTCAGTTTTGCTTTGGGGAACTGAGACAGGTAGGTCATGACTGAGTGCTCATCCACATCTGGGTCCACAATCTCTTCAGGGGCAATCACCTAAAGCACAAAAAACATACACAACAGAGGTTAATCGCGTATATGTGGGAATAAATTACAGAGTATAGTTCAGTTTTTATGCAACCTCCTGCAACAGCTAAGACCATAAAACCACCTTATTTATGTGTAAATTGACAGTATTATTGTGGTAAGAAGGCTATGATTGACTCTTAATACAATTTCCCCTCATTAAGCATAGTGCAGTGGGATTTAACAAGGATTAAACTTGTTTATCCCTCCCTCCACCTCTGACTCCTCTCTCCCTTCCAGCACTTGTTTGCCTCTCTATCACACAGTGGCACAAAGCCATGCTCCGCGCTGGTTATATTTAACCCCAGGACAGCGGGGTTAAGGATTGTTGCCCTCAATAAGCCAGCCAGGGGGATTTATCCCGAGCCAGACCTCTCCCACATCTCCTTAACACCACCACACTGGAATCCAGCCCCCCAGGCCTACAGAGCCATGACATACACCCCACGGCCATCTCACCAATGCTAAGCCTCATGGAGAGAAGCTAACCCTGTGTCTTAGACAAACAAGTAAACAACCTGCATAGTGCAAATTACTATGCGGAGACTCAGAGTCTCAGAAACAGGACTGGAAATATCGCACTCTTGCTCTGTTCACATTGTTATTCTGATGAGCACGGGCATATATTTACACCTCTGCTTCGGTGGCTGGCTCGGAAGGTGTTAAGGAATCTCACACCTCCACAAATTCACAAATCTACTTCATAAAACTCCTACAAACTCACTTACAATACAGTAAATGGAAAATATTAGAAGTGAGCTGGGTAATAAATATTTCATCACACCCTCCAGCGTGATCTCTCTGGAAAAACACTCGACTCGATATCATGCGCAGTACCGCCTTTTTTTTTTTTTCTTTCAAATCGGCGTTGCCTCACAGGTGTATGTACATGTGGAGAGGCATGTTTGCATTTGCTAATGCGTCTAGGTACTTTCTTTAAACTGCTCGGAAATAATTGGCTCTTGAGTGTCTATCCGCTGAGTATGTGCTCGAAAAAAATACAGAAAAATACACAAAGTCTGCAGCAGAACTAGAGAAAAAAGCTATTTGTGACTGACATCCATCGTGCATCTTACCTGAGGCACGCCCAACCAGTCGTCGGCCTGCTGCATGGCTTCCCTGGCATTCTGCACAGGCTTGTTTGGGTCCCACTCTGCCCAATCAGGACACAAACCTGACAGAATACAAACAGGACGATTAGACAATTCTGCACAGGCAAACGCCGACTTACACCGCCGTTGCTATAATAAGGTCGCTTGGGCAGTCGCTGCTATCCGTCTCACGGCCTCCAACAGCAACATCGCTTGACCTTACCCTGTGAAAATTCAGCGGAGGTGCCTCTCGATTGCTCATAAGAAACAACCCTCGAGGCGCTCAGGCACTTTCGCTGTGGCTAAAGCTAGCCTCCCTCCACCATGCTCCTAATGCCTAAATTGGATTAGTCCTGGCGATGGAGAGGGCCACTCACTCAAAAGGCCTGTGCAGGCACAGCGTAGAATACTATCATCCAATTAATGTAGACACAGGAGCACAGTATGACCAGGGCTGAGTTTTACATGCATCTGCGAGGAAGGAGAGCAAAGCTGTCACGATGGGCCTTCCTTCATGTTTCTGAGGGGACTTTAGTGCTCTTTAAAGTGATGTCAGCTCTGGAGCGGAGCCATGTATAGCCATGTAGTTCATAACGCAACACCACTGCAACACCAGATGCTATAGTTGTATAAGAACGCGCTGGATGTACAAACAGATAATGTAGCTTTGTGCTCTGGACATTTAACTTGTTTTGTGTGCAGTTGTATCTGCTTTAAAAGAGTGTCTGAGTCTCAGGACAGAGCTAGTTTCATCAGTTACCCTGCTGTTTGGTATTAGCTGATGAAACAGCAGAACCTTGTATGGTCAATATTGCAGCAGTGTTTGAAAGATGCGTCTCCTCAGATCAATGGCTCATATAAACACAGTTAAACAGGGTTCTGTCTCCCCCTTGCTACTCCTCCACCTTTTCGCTCTGTAGAGCACAGTGAGGAGAGGAGAGGATTCACTTTGTTCGGTGCTGGAAAGTAGAAACCTAAACTGGCAGTGGCTCAAATTGTGGCCTCGCGGTCTTTGGATCTGTGGCTTAGGCACCTCCCTGTGAGAGATCACTCTGCATTTTGATGCCCAGCCAAGCATCCCCCTTGACAGAAGAGGAGGAATGGTGCCCAAATTTGGGGGTGTTGTGTAGCAGCGAGGCTATAAACACTAAAGCCAGGGCTGGAGGCCTCAGGGCCCGGAACAGTGAGAGTGAAGGCTTCAGTCACTGTGGGACAGCTGGCAGGGACGTCCTCCGGCCATCAGCAACCCCTGTCCACCCTGCTGACACTACCTGGTCCCCAAGAGACAGATTACACCAGCTGATGTCTGAATCCGAATCTGGACGTGTGTGTTCGAGTGTGTGTGCTACAGAATGTGCGAGAGATATACAGCACTCGTTTCCTGACGAGGAGCAAAGGAGAGAAATTCTCATGAGTTGACGATACTGTTTCAGACACATGCCTGACCCCGACCTCCATAGCAACCAAGGAAAACCGCGACATACAACAAGCCTTTCAACGGGCACTGCACGTAATCTGACTCAGCGCTTACTCAGCCTGTAAGTGCAGCCACACACTTCTTACCGGGTGCGCAGTTGTCGACCAGAGCTCCCAGAGCTTTGCCATCCTGCCAGTCACGGTTGAAGTTGTTGATGGGCAGCTGGGGCACCTTGTTCTGTATCCAACCCAGCAGGCGTTGTTTGGGGGTCAGCTTCTTGGTCTCCTCATCATCCTCGTCATCCCACATGGGCATGGAGATAGAGTAGTGGAGGATGAGAGTCCAGATAAGACCCAGGATCAGCTTTAAATTCCCATCCACAATGGCTTTGCTATCTGCAGTTGGACAGTGGAGATGAACAGTGTTCATGAGGATTTATAACTTTCACAAAAGTGCTCATAATGCAGCGTGTCTGACAGTATTTGGCGGCGCACTCGTTAACTCCGTCTTCCAGCTGTGTGCTCACTGTTAATTGATTATGAACCCTTCCAGGGATATTTGTGCAATCTACAAGTAAATCAGTTTATATTCGGTGTTGTTATCTCTGATCACAGCAGCCCAAAGGAAAACCATAAAAAATGTAATCAGGAAATAAGTGAGTTATATCATAACAGTGTTTCCTGGCTGTGCTGCAGAGTTGACCGAGCTATTCTGAGCAGAAATATAAACAATGATGATTGACTGCTGAGGAGACAAGAATCTAATGCTCCTCGCTGCTTCCCCCGAGCCCCTTTCTCTCAGACAGCTGTCTGGCTGAGGACCCCTGACAATCTGTCATCCAGTCACAATGGTACTCTGAAGACAGTGACAGCTGAGGATATGTGGAAGTCTCTGCATAAATGCCACTTGGATTTCAATTACGTCCAAAACTTGTAGTGCCAGCGTGTGATAAATCAAAGAGGCGGAGATTAGATTACACTGACAGCGAGCACGCGGCTCATTTCCCGAAGTTCTCTGAGGAAAAGTTCGTCAAATAAGCCATTTTAAACCCCACTCTCATTTAGATATTCAGCCGTTTAAGCCGGAGAACCTCCGAGGAGGGCTAGACTTTTAATGTTCCATCGACTGATCTCGTGTGATACACTCGGGTTAATTCAGTAAGACTTTAATATCGGAGGGACTGTGATGCCAGTCCTTTATCACGGGGCTCTTTTATTTATTGAGACTGTTTATCGTTTCATAAACAGCTCCCGCTATCAGGTTTGATGCGTCACCATTTTGACTGGCACAGGCAGGTGGCACGACGTGGCACAGTGATCTCGGCCGTGTCCGGCTTTAAGGGCAACTGTGTAGTCACACAGACGTCCATCAAATTGTATCTGGTTACACACTGTGACACATGTGCAGCTAAGCCTGTGGTGACTTCTTTAGTGTCTCTGGGTCACCGGAATGAGACGGAGACATTATCTTAAGAGGGCTGCACTGACCCACTAGAGCTGCAGGGGAGGGGCAGCCGTTAAAATGCCAGGACTTCTATTATCACGCCCCATTTCTGTCAAAACAGTCTGACCTAGTTGGGACACTAACATATTAAGTGGCGGCCACACTTTCCTGGACACACACTCTGCAGGCTAGGAGGTGATATCTGTGAGTGTGACCTCTGCCCTCCTCTGCGATTTGAGCGCGCACACACACACACAAGCTAACAAACTCCAAGTGGACACGCCGTGGCCTTCACAGTCGGCCGGCCAAAGCCTCGGCCACGCCGGGAATTTCACTCGAGTGTGTGGCAGGCCTGTTAGTCACCAAAGCAGAAAAAATACTCTGTCAGATTTTTAATAACTCCCCTCCCGTGTGAATTGTGGGGCTGTCTACAGGTGTATAATTCAGCCGTGACTCATCATCTTGCAATAAATCTGTAAGCTTTCGATCTCCGGCTACTAGTTTTCTCCTCAGTTATTAAACGGGCACTGCGTAGGCTCGGAGAAGAAATTCAAAGTCAGAACTAATGAGGTAATAACGCTAACTCCTCCAAAACTACATAGTGCACCTTTTAATATTTCTAAAAGGTGGCGTTCTGTTCACTCTGGTGTAATGGAGTCTCTCCTTGAATGTGACACAGAGCCACAACAATTTATTGTGCGTTCAGCCATCTGCACCGCGGTCTGATCCCCGAGTCCCACCGGAGTTAATCCCCTCCGAGCAGGAGTTGCTGACTGCTGTGACTGTCATCGAAAGCGCCCCGGCGAGCCGCTCTGACCCCTGACCTGACAGAGATGAGTGTGTGTGTGTGTGTGTGTGTGTGTGTGTATGTGACACTGCCTTCCACATGTATAAATTGAGTCTCGTTCTCATTAGCACGGCCCTGGTGAATTTCCACCACAGTTTTACCACATTGCTGCCGTGGGAGTACGTTTAAGCGATGGTTCCAGGCCTTGACACAAGTCAGCGACCTCGGTGGCACCTCTGTAGTAGCTTTCATATAACCTGTTGACCCCCCCCCCCCTCAGTGCAGAGGCCTGTGAAGCCCATGTCTCATGGCTGATAACAGAGCAGCTACAGAACGTGGATGTGTCTGGAGATATGGCATGACAGCACCGCATCTGCTCACACACCGTCAGCTTTATTACATGTTCCCTATCTAACAATAGCCTGGCAACCTGATGCGTTTCCACCTGAGAAGAAGCCATCAGAGGGCGACTCACCAATGGAGACCAGTTTGATGTGCTCTCTGTCCAGGAACTCCAGAGCCACGGAAACGTTCTCCAGTTTCATCTGACGGAAGTTGGGTCTGGTGTGGTACTTTCTGTACATTTTCTTCTGGCTCAGTACCTCCAGCAGCGAAATCAGCTTGAGCCCGTCGGTGAAATCCCTCTGCAGGTCGGTGACGGTCTTGTTGACGCACTTGAGGTGCTCGTTGCACCACCTGGTGAAGGTGTTCTGCTGGATCTTCTTCCACGGCGCGTCCTCGGCCAGGTCCTTCTCCGTGGCTGGCATCTCGTCGTCCTCCTCGTCCCCAAAGTCGGTGGCCTGGTAGTACTGCGGAGGCAGCTGGTCCTCGCTGTAGTTGTTGCTCATCATGATGGCTCTGTCCGCGTCCACTTTTATACCTCGGTGACACTTGCCCGGCAGCGCTGGATGGGGGGGAAACTTTTAGCGGGTCGATGGCAAAGCGGAGGAAAGTTCAAACTTTTTCTCGGACGCACTTGCGAAGAAACCACTTAGGTCAGGACAGTGATGGATGAAACGATCCGATTTACAGTGCGCAAGGCAGCTGGCCGTCCGCTGTTGTTTCTTTTCTTTTTCTTTTTCTTTTTTTCCCCCCCTTTTTAATTGGCACCCTCTCGACAAGTCGTTCCTTTCCAATATGGAGAGCGTCGCGCTTTGAGAAATGGAGTTTGGTAGCAGGTGAGCTGGAGCAGCGGTGTTAACTCTGTGTAACTTGACTGTCGGGAGAGGAGAGACTTGGGTATATAAAGGACCCCGGGCCGCGTCACTCACCCTCTGTGATCATAGTCTATTTGCTAATCCATAAGGGTAGCTGGAGTCGGGGTCGGTTTACGGGAGGATGGGGCCGGGATTGGTCGGACAGCAGGCAGCGCAACAGTTGCGGCATGCTCCTTATTTTTAGGCGCTCCTATTTGGGCGTCCGAGGGGGGGCTGGGACTTCACCATTGTTGCGAATGTGTGTCATGTTCAGGATCCAAGTGGGTGAACAACAAAACTAAGAAAAGAAACTGAGAAGTGTGACTCCCTCTGTGAAGACAAGTTGTCTGTTTTATTTTTATTTATTTATTTATTTTTTTACAGAGAACAAACGTCAAAAGGCGTTTTCTTTCTGTTTGCTCTTGATCCGTGAGGACATTTCAAAGGATGAGGTCAGCCTGGTGGAGATGAAGCGACTGCATTACGTGTGATTCACAGCTATCTGCCACCCCTGGGTGAAATGCATGTCTGTGAAGACAAGCAAAAGGTCAATAGTAGCTCAGGGGAAGGTGATGTGATGTATAAAACAAATCAAGTAATTCGAGTAATACTCGAGTAAAAAGTACAGATCTGGTGTTAAAATGTCACTTTGGTAGGAATGAAAGTCACCCACAGGAACAGTACCTGTGGAATCTGATGTTAAATGTTCTTCAGTATCAAAAGTATCTTTTTTTTTTTAAATCTATGCCCAAATATTAAATAATGTATTTTGGCTGTGACGCAGCGAATAATCTGCAAAGTAACTAAAGTTATTAATGAAATGTAGTGAGGAAAAAGTACAATATTTTCCTCTTAGATGTGGTGGAGTGTAAGTATAAAGCAGCACGAGATGGAAATACTCAAATAAAGAACAAGTGCCTCCAAATTGTACAAGTACAGGTCTTGAATACTCACATTCAGTCACTGACAATAGCAAAACAATAATAAATGAATATGTTGTGTTAAGTTAGAGAGTTACTGAGTTATTATTCACCTCAGTATGTTCAACATTTACAGCCTGATTAGCACATTTAAAACAGTTTTTTTTTCTTCTGTAGAACGTGTGTCTTTTTGTTTTACAAAACCCAACTGAACAATATGTCTTCTTGAATCGACCAGAACCAAATTAGTGTCGCCTGCAGCTCTGATCAGTGACAACATAACAGTGTTCATCGACTGAAGATGAGGCTGCACAAAGAAATACACCGTGATGGCTGTCGGTGTGTGTGTGTGTGTGTGCGAGCGGTAAAATTAATAAACTATACACAAAACAAGTCAGTTCCAATAAATACTGTGTTCGCCGCAGATTTCCTGGACTGTCACGGTGTTGTGATTCAGCACTCAGTGACATGGCGGTGACACCAGATGCCAGCGCCATGCTTGATGAAGTAGTGGAGGGTAATAATAACTGTGACACATGCGGGAGGCATTCTAAGGATTCTCGGTCTGGGGACCCCGTGTTGATATCCCACCATGTAATAAGATACTCCCAAGAGGTTTTGTTTGTTCTTTAGCAATTTTATACATTTCTTTTTAGGACAATCTTACGTGTGATTAACTGAGCGCTATCTATAGATGGTGGCATGTGTTCATTTTGACTCATCAGAGTTCTCATGTTTAAACAGGAAGGAGAAGTATTCATGTTTATTAAACTGTCAATATCTGCAAATGAGGTATACTGTTGTGTTTGAGCATGGATAGAGTGCACCGTTCAGTCGAATGTGATCATCTGGACTACTTTGTACTCAATGCACTTTATCTAGTGGGTTGTTGGAGGTCCAGCTGATCCCCTTTATGGGTGCTAGTGTGTGTTTTCTTCATGGCTCGGATGTTAAATAATGTGTCTGCCCATACGGTTTTATTGTATTGATGTATTTATTTTATTCACCTGATTTAATCTAATCTAATCAAACTCTTAATGTACTTTATGAGTGAATCTTGACTGAATATACACTAAAAGTACTGTAAAATTCCTGCTGAAACTTTACCTCAGTTCAAGTATAGTGGTATTTACTTTGTTGTGCTGTGCTTAATTATTACTTTGGTAAAAGCGACAGTCAACCATGGGACCTCAGTAAGCGCCTTAATGAATCTGGCATACATTGTACTGAAGAATCAAAAGTACATGCTAATGAATATGTTTACATATATTTGTATGTGTGTACATGTGTTGTACACTATGGTTGGACCAATAATCAGGTCTGATATCAACATTTTTCTGATTATTGGAATCAGCCTCTTTTCTAATCTGATTTTTCTGATTGGTGATAAATTAAGTGGAAACATAAAGTAGCCAAGTAAGAGACAAGTACCTCAAAATTGTTATTAAATGCAGTACTTAAATGTACTTGGTTACATTCCATCATCGCTTTCGATAATGCCAAGTGTCATTATATAATTATTATGAATGATGTATTACTATTTATTCATCAAGCTCTGTTGTAGCTCGGCAAAGTAAAGATACATTTTATATACTTTACATAGTTTTCTGTGTCAATCTATAATAACACATACATACTTCATTAATACTTCATTAACTCATCATATATATTTTCTGTGTAAGACCTTGATTTTCAGTAGTTGTTTACAAGCTTATAAACACTTAAAATGTAAAGGTGCATTATGTAGTTTTGGGAAACTCAGAAACATAATATTTATAATATTAATTAGGCAATAATACAAATTCAGAAATATTTTGAAAGATATATCATTTCCATTCAAACAAGCTGTCCTTGGAGGGAATAACACTGTTATAAAGGTAGCTGCTGTCTGCTAACACCAACAAACTTTTATCATTTTGTCTTTTGTCATTTCAGTTTAGTTAGTTATAAAGTGCAGCATTTGCACACCTTGGGGTCGACAGGTGCATAGGAGAAGACAGAAGGCCAACAAAATCAGGAAAAAGACTGAGTACCGAAACGTTGTTATCCATAAACTTAATTACAAGTGAAGTGACACAGTGTACAGAACTCTCCTTTCTGAGTTTATTCACTTATGAAATTTGTTAAGTGACGATTTTTCTCCTCTCTTAAAATGTCTCCCTCAGAACTGCATGGTGCACCTTTAACTTGCGCTAAACACACCTTGACATCTATGAGAAATATTTTTCCTCATCGTAAGAATCCGTGTGTATTGAACAAAAGTGTGACTTTTTCAGGATGCGATTTTACTACTTTGTATGGCCAAAAACAAATCTCACAGATCTGTTGACCTGGACACTGTTCACTAAACATCATTTCCCCACAGACTGCCCATGGCTGCTCTCACAATCAGCTTTCCATCTTTTTTTAATTAGCCTTTCCTCTCTTAGTCTGTCAGTTGAATAAAATAAATATTTAAAAAGGGATTTGGGATGAATTTGCTGGACAGATAGGCCTGAAGCCAAGGCCCAGTTGGTTAGATTTCACACATGAGCTGAATCTGTCATTTATAGCATTAAGACTCGTATTACTCCTTAATTCTTCAGCCAGAATGAGACAGGAACCTGATTCAGAATCTGCTGGGAATATGTGCAGAATCTGGAAATTAATTAAACTTAAACATCAAGCGACAGAAGGTTGTTCAGTGAGGGTTTGCGCTAACTGTACCCCATGACTGGGTCGGCACATCCAGACTACTTTTAGATCATTAGAAGCACTGAAACCCAGTAAACCATGAGACACAGCGACGGAGTAATGAGCGTAGTTCAGAGGCCCCCATCAACAACGTTGACACACCAGTTCCTGCCATCTGTAAAGAATACGTGTCTGTGAGCTAATGTCACGTCTCTGGAGTGAAGGTTATTAATATCCATACAACCCGTGTAATGTTAAGCCAGCAGAGAGATGGTTCTCACTCAGGTTCACCGCTGGTGATCTCATGAATGGGATTCCACGACACTTTAAACCCCGAGACCGTCACTGCCAGTGAGGCCACCCCCTAAGAAAAGAAAGCGCTCAGACATCATGTGGGACGGATATATTTATTTTCTCAAGTCATCTGCAGTACAAAATAGACCTCCAGGTAACAAAATAGCCACGACTATATTGAAAACAACAACGCTATCAATATGTAAAGCAACAAGCTGAGCAACACTGTGCAATATATAGAAGCCTCGTGGAAACTATGGTGAACTAAATGAAATAAGCTCAGAAGTAATGAAAAATAAAGCTCAGAATCTGACGACATTCATCGTGTACCATCGCAACCAATGGGAGTCTGATTTCTATTACAACCTGACAGTTTCTTTAGCAGAACGGTGGCAATGTTTTTGCAGTCCAGTGGCACATCGTTACATTAGTGTATGTAGAAATAACATTGGTCAGGCATTGCTTATAAGGTTCTGTTTTTAATGACAGACGTTTCAGAAAAGATGTCAATTTGTTGCTGAAATTTAGCTGACTGGAAAAAACAAACCAGGAGTCATATTGCTCTTTCTGGCAAATGCAATCTAAATGCATGCAATGACTACACCACCTTTGAACAGAGAGGTACTGAATGTGATCAGTGATGCTTCCCAACATAACGTCACCATAAATAAACATTTACACGGCATTTAAATTTGGCTATCAAATATACGATGCTCTTCCAAAATAGAATAAACTTTCTAGAAAGCTAGTACAAATGGATTTAAGGGATATTTCTCCCAAAGTACTGTATGTCACATCTATTTACATGGAATACAAAGTCAAACAGAGTCAACATAAATTAGATATTTGTGCTTCTATATGTTTTTCTAGCATGCTGTTCAGTTCTAAAATAGTCTCACAAAAAAACGTTTCACAGATGTAAACAATAATTGGAGTCCTTCCACATATACATATATTTATTGTAACTGATGCTTAAACAAACTACGTTTTTCTGACATCTTTCTATGTACATATTTTGGAACCATGTTCATTTCTAAAATGCCCTCACATCTAACTAACCCTGATCTTTCACTTCAGATGCATCAGTGGTTTCATCTAGCTGCGAACTCTGGCTGCCAAAACACTTGGAGAAAACCAAGCCATTTAAATCCTGCTGGAGATCTCCTCGTCAAAATCAAAACTGAGTTGAAGTAATACAACTCAATCATCCGCGAATGTGTTTTTCCCGAACCTGCTGAGGATCTTTTCTCGCACGTAACATACTAAAGCAAACAGTGCAGCAGCGGGTTTAAGATTTCAGATCTTCAAAGTGACCTGTGAGCAGGAGAGATGAATCAGAAACACTGCGCCGGCCTTCCAGGCATCTTGCTTAACTGATAATTAAAGGGGAAGATGGGAGACACAGGACTCTGTGTCTCACTCCGTCAGGCAGCACAGCACATAAATGAAAAACACTTTGAAGAAGAGCTGGTTACCGTCGTACACACTGAGCTCACATTGACAGGTGCTTGCTTATCAGTCAGTTTGATGGTTCAAAGCAGAATTACAGTGGCAGGATCATTAGTATGCAGTTAGTAATTCATGCACATTTTGTGACTATTCAGTTTTCCAATATGTTGCATTTATTGCATCTAGTATTTGAGGAAGTAACACCTAAAGGTGCAGTATGTAGGAATTGGCCACCCGTCACATTCAAAACCAATAGGGGGCAGCATGTTGCTAGTGCAACTGCTAACTGCTGCTATATATAGTTGCTGTTAGCTAGTTAGCTGAGTTAGTCATGCAGCTATCGGTCCCAGTTGGGGGTAGTAAGGTAGTAACAAAGGAGCATTGGACTAGGATGGGCTAGGGCTAGCTGGATAGCATGCTAACTTTAGTAGATATCTCTACAACACAATACATAAACAGAACATCAAAACGGGTATTTCAGTTTGAATTTTTGCATGTTATCAACTAAAATTTTACATATTGCACCTTTAATATAGTCTATAGTGACCTCATTGCGGAAAAAGAACAATGCAAACTGTTACTTCAGGGGCACGTGTACTTTCACGGATTTCAGCGTGTTAAATGTCCAAACTCCATGGTTGCTTCGTTACTATCAGACACAATTATGAACAATATTGAAATAAACAAATAAATAAATAATGGTTAAATAAACTGAGAAAACCATTTATAATTCAAAGCTTCATTTTTATCACATTGGTAGCTAAAGGAGAGAAAATGAACACAAGACACAGAGGAGGGATGACACAGCACTAGCGTACATTTAGTGGAGTGAGATCGTGTCCTCGCGTGGGCTCTCTGCAGGTCAGCTCATCGCCAGAGCCCGCCTCAAATGAGGCCGAGCACATTATTCTCAGTGCGTGTGTCGATGTAGTACCTTCTCATAGAGACCACACTCTTCCATTTTTACATTTTTCTACTACGCGGTGGTCAGCTGCATCATATTTAGAGAACTCCGGTTCAGTCTATAGACATGGCAGGAGAGAACGAGGGGGCTGGTCTGAAGCCGACGTCTGTCCCTGTGCGGCTGTTGCCCATCCAGTCAACATCGGACGAGAGCTCTCAACAAGCTAGTCATCATTAGCAGCACTGCTGTGGCTGCAGTGATAGTCAAAATGGAGTTCCAACCTACCTCACTCCTCTGAGGGCAGACAGGAAAACAGTGGTGTTAGGAGTCGGAAGACAGCTGATCGTCAGCCACAGATAAGCCATCCAGGAAATATGCTCATTTGCTTTCTCACAGAGAGTCAGATGAGGAGATTGTTATCACCTGAAGTATTGTCGTTACCACAAGTATAGAGGTGGAATCAGGAGGCAATTAGCTTAGCTTATCTTAGCTTAGCACTCATAAGAATGAGGGGAAACAGCTAGCCTGGCTCCATCCAAAATTCAAAAACACATGTACTCCAGCAAAGAAGTCATATTAACATGTTGCATCTTGTTTGTTTAATCTTTACACAAATAGAACGAAGAGAAAAACAACAATTTGTGGTTTTTGGGCTTGTTCTTGCTGTTGCTATTTCCTGATGAACAACATTTCATTTGTCCGCCCAGCACTCAAATGTTTTCTGCTGGCTGTGGTGACAATGAAGACACAGAGAAGTTAGCGCTACAGCTTTTAACTCCCACGATGAACCACAAATTGTTGGTTTTACTTTTGTGTACAGATTTGATGGATAAGATAGTGTGTTAATCACTGAGCTGGACAGATCCAGACTGGTCTGTTTCCTCCTGCTTCCAGTCTTTATGCTAAGCTAATCGTCTCCTGTAGCTGTAGCTTCATATTTAACACACAGGCATGAGAGTGGTATCAGGCTTCTCGTCTAACACTTGGCGCAAAAACAAATAAGCATGTTTCCCCAACTGTTAAAACTATTCCTGCAAATGCCAGGAAATATATAAAGGAAATATTCTGTTAAGTAATTTGCCAAACTGCCCACCCGCCCCATGTCCACTTTCCATAAATGCTTCTCATCCTTATTTACATTCCTTCACTGAAGAGTTTTCCAGTGAGTTTAGACCCACCCATAAAAAAACAACACTCCAAACCACACTAACTGAATCTTCAGCAGTGATTTATATTAAACGGTCAGTTCACCAAAATGACACATAAACATATATTCTCGTGTTGCGGTTTCGAGTCATGCAGGTGTCATGCCCAAGTTTTAACATGTTTAACCTTTCACTCAGAACTATGGAAGCATTATGCTGCCACTATCACTCTGATGTTATGACACGAAAACTCGACTGTCATATCAAGATATTTTCACATTATTACATCATAAAAAACGTATCACATTATAAGAAGAAACCTTTTTCATTGTTATAATATTTATATTGTCATAACGTGATGAGTTTCTATGTCACAATTAGTGAAAATATCTTGTCATAAGGTGAAAAACATCTTGTTATAACAATAGAATTTTCATGTTATAACATGATTGGGATCCATTTTTCTTTTTCTGGTGTGGCGGCATGATGCTTCTGTAACAGTAGGGGGGAAAATCTTTTTAGAAACATTGCTCTGATTATTCTGAGCGAGCCACAGAATGTTGTTATATACTAAAATACTTTCTTCTATAGACACTATCACAGTTTCTGTGAATTATCCAGAATACAACTCAGATTCCAAAAGAGTTGGGATGCTGAGTAAAATATAAATAAATTTAGGTAAAGTTAGGTAAACAGGTGGTTTTACCTCTTCAACATAATTTAGTTATTCATATGCTTATTAGCTCCGCAAGGGAGGTTTTGTTTTTGCCCTTGTCCATTTGTTTGTTGGTTGGTTTGTCAGCAGGATTACACAAAAAACTGCTGAATGGATTTCCACAAAAACCTGGAGGGAGGAAGCGTCTCGGCACAGAATAGACCCCATTAACTTTCTGTGCTGATCCAAATAAAGGGAGCGGTTCAGGATTTTTTTTTCTCTCTTTCTTTAGTTTTGAAATATAGAGCGTTTTTCAACATTTTGGTTAAGTCCTCAGGGTATTATGCATGGATCTAATTGATCTGTGCGTATTGAGGTTGTTGGTTTCTATGAGTGAGCACGATCTTATGCAGCTACTGGAGCTGCTGAGCCTAAATTATGGTTAAGCAGTTATGGGTGGTTTCAATTTTAGATTGATGCGGGACTATCGAGTTTGATAATGGCTCGATTTAATTGAAGGAGACTCCTCTGGCCTTGAAAGAGGTATGTGCTCTACTTAGTGCTATTCTTGTTGTTTATGCTGTACACTGTATGCAAACTGTCTGCAGCCAGTGTATCGAGGTAAAACAGACTTCTCACACGTGTTTATCTTAAAACCTGAGCAAATCAAATCTGCATAGCCAGAGACCGCGCGCGAGAAACTATGTTTTTTATGTTATTTGGCTGAAGCGACTCTTAAATCTCTGTGCAAGGACCATATGTAGCATCAGATAGAGATAAGCTCCTCCCATACCTTGCCCTCTGGGACGCCAGCTCCGACAACCAGCACCAGACCACAGCCACTATTACAATCATTCCTATGAAGGGGATGGAGAGAACAGGGTGCTCAGACGGATGGATGAATCTCTGAGGAGGGAACAAAAAACAAAACACAACGACCATGGGAATGAAGGGAATGAATGAATGAATGAAAGAACAGATGGATGGACTCAAAATAACAAACAGCACAAATGGACCACCACTACAAATCAACGAATCGAAAGTGTGACATGGACTATGGCTGCGATATATAAACAGGGAGGGGTTGTGATGGAGTGATTTACATTTCCCGTTAAAGCAAACAATGCATAACTTTATGGTGACATACACATCGACTCAATGAGAGAATGTGCGAGCGGTTCTGTGTGGCATCTCTTGGCTGCGTGTGATGTTATGGAGACCAGAAAAAAGAAAGACGTACAGCATGAATGTTGTGAGTAGCGCTCAGTGGTATTTTTCGTCTCTCTATCCTCATTATATAGCTCATTAGTTTTTTTTTGTTTTTTTTTGCTTTTTTTAAATTTTTTGCTTCATTTATAGTCATAAAGGTTGAGAGGTCATGGACATTCAGAGAACGAGGACAACTTCAGAGACAGGCACGGGTAGACAGTTTGACAACATCTCATCACTGCTGTTGTAGACAAAACACAGAGTTTAGTCCGCTTTGTTTCCAACGAGAGGGAAATAGAAAGGACCGCATTCATGTTGACACGCACAGTTGTCTGTATCGCTTCCAACCGATTTTTCCAAAAATAGCGAAAGTTTTTTTTTTTTTTTTCATATTTGTTTGTTTTGAAAGATTTTTGGACGCATAATTCTGCTGAATAAAAATCAACTTGCAGGATATTGAGTGTGTCCTTTGCATGGTAATGCAGCTTAGACCACAGATTGTCCTCAGGCTGGTGCCACACTCCACTGCGCCAGAAAGTCAGAACAATAAGCAAAAGAAGACATTATGAAAAAGGACGATCAATTTGGTGCCGGAGTTTCTTGCACAAAGAAAGTTGCTGTTCAGCTTAAAGGGGCTCTGTGGAACATCTGTGTTGGTCTGGAAGCCAGGAAGTCTTTTGGAAAATCTGACCTGAATTTAGAGTCCATCAGCATTAAAAAAAACTTAAGGAACTCATCCACAGGTTTGTAGAGGCAACCGAGAGAGACGGGGAAGGTCAAACAAAACAAAAGTGTTACATAGAGCCCCTCTAAGAGTTTTGGATGTGAGTGTGTTCTGTAAACAATCATTGTGTAACTGCTAATTGTTTCAGTTGTTTCAAATCATGTCTCAATTTTCTGCAAGTTGACTTTCACACAGCATTAAAATGAACCCGGAATAATTGTAAAGCAGAAGGTGCCAAGTTCCTGTAATGGCGTTGGTAACACTCGGTAGGGTAATCAACCATTCAACCATTAAGTAGCTTCTTGTTAGCATGAATATTAGAAGCATATTGGCTCCTTATAAGTCATTAAAAAGCACTAATTATTGCCTTATTCTGCATTAACATAACAATATAACTACTAGAACACTAACCAAGAATTTATCCTCAATAATTCATCTTGGTTATCGATTTTTGAGAGTAAGTAAGGAAGTTGTTGTTGACGAATCGTGATCTTGACATGTTCTGATCAGTATGAATCTTAGAAGGTCCCTTCTGCTCCCTCAAAGGATAAGTTCACCCAGCAGGAGAATTCAGTCATTATCTATTCACCCCCATGCAGATGAAAAGTTGGTTGAAGTTTCATACTCCACAGAAATTCTCCATTTATGGAGGTTTACAGCAAAACAGTGTTATATAATTCTCCAGAACAACTGGGGAGCAGCTTGGGATGTGTTTTAAGAAGTGAAAAAAGAAAAGAAAACAACAGAAAACATTTAATTGGCTCCAAACGGCCCGTCCGGTGAAATCCAAGTCTCATGAAGCCCCAAAATCTAAAATTCAAATTTCAAATGTCAGGAGGGGGCGAGCGCTAATGCTTTTACCGTCGCAGCCAGAGAGAAGAGTTAAGCTTCAAAGAGGGTGAAAATAACATCTTTTCAATAAACCTGGGAGCGCTGAGCTTCCAGAGACTTTGGGTTACGCCGCATGAGCCGCGTGGCGTCATTTCATGATTTGAGACAAATCCCCATCTACTTCAGTTGTTTAGGAGAATGCTGCAAGGCAAGACTATGCAACATCACTCGACTTCCCCTCGGCATTGAGGTGAATAGGTAATGACTGAATTTTCGTTCTAAGGTGATAAACATGGTCTATTCTTCTGTAATAAAAAAGCTGCAAGTGTTCACAGTTCCCAAAAAACTCTAACTCTATGCTCCTCATCCTAAAGTGAGATCTTGCTCATAACTAATTCACCAGTAAAACCTGTGTGGGTTTATGAGTGCTGAACCAGCAGTGAATTAGTAATGAGCAAGCAACTATATATAGTTGTAGAATGCTGTCATGCGGATAAGTGCTTTAATAAGTGCTTTGTTATGACTAATAAAGGGCTAACACGCTAACAATAGGCATTCAAATAGGCAATTGGTTAATTGAGTGAGAGCGTTACATTACTTTTTCTCTTTTGAACATTATCCCCTGCCGACACAGGATTCAGTGTTAAAGCAAAGTAAGCATTCTTTGCTCGGTGCCTGAACGCCTTTCTGCAGATTCTGTGGTTTTGTCCAACAACAGTATTAAAGCATCGCTGTCACAGAGAAGTTAGAACACAGACACGGTGGGAGGAAAGGTTCCCCGGCCCAAAGCACACAATAAATACCGATATGGGCTGACAGGCCAGGTCAGTTCATATCGGAACATGTATCGCTACAGTATGAGACACATAGAAAGTGGGCTCAACAGACACGTGGTACAGTAGGTGTGATGTGAGGTGTGTTACGTGTTAGTTGACAGTGCGGGTTGCAGAGAAAAAGTTATGCTCTTAAGCCACAGAACTCACAGCTGGAAATACTCAAGACTGCAGCAACACAATCTGCTCTACAAAATATATGGGAATAACTCAAGAATGCAAAGCTAACCACGCAAATTCAATGTAATAACGACTGCTATCATTGATCACTTAAATTTGTCTAGAAGTAAGGGCTGCAACTAATGATTCATTTAATTATCAGTTAATATCTCATCAACATCCCTGAGCCAAAATATCTTCAACTGTCTAAAACCCAAAGACTCTTTATTTACAATCTTAAGTGAGAAATAAGAATAGAAAATCTTTATATTTAAGAAGCTGGAACCAGCAAGTGTTTGACATTTTTGTTTGAAAATGTTTAATCGATTATCAACATCAAGTATGTCACCAGGATAAAATGTTGGAAAGGATCGTCTCTGCAAACCACTTACACGTTCACATTTGTGCGCGTCATACATATATATATATATATAAATATGTCATCATCACGTTTGCGTCGCATGTTTGTGAACTGATTTTCTAAGTCGGCAGGTGGACTTTGAGGGATCACGTTCATCATTCGTAAGCATGAAAGCGCTATATATTTCTACAGTGGCAATTTCCAACTGTGTGTGTGTGTGTGTGTGTGTGTGTGTGTGTGTGTGTGTGTGTGTGTGTGTGTGCGGCGACCAAAACAGGTATCTAAGCTAAAATTTCCCTAACCCCCGTCGTCACAAAAACATATGGTTTGCATAAACATACGGTGCCAACATTTATCCTGGCGATTTAGTTGAATTATTGCGGCTCCAACAACATTTAAATCAGCTGTTTTACCATCTGTGTACTGTTATGTTATTCATGTCCGTCCCTCACCTGAGCCCCCCCTGACAGCTTCTCCAGCTCTGCCTTGCAGCGCTGCAGCTCCTCCTCCAGCTCTGCTCTCTCCCTCTGACTGCTGTCATACAGTACCTGCAGCTCCTGCAGCTCCATCTTCAGACCGTCACACTGCAGGACACAGACGTCACACTCTCAGTCTTCCTAACCGCAGTGCATTTATTAAAGCCATTTTAATCTAGATTTGATTGAAAAATCAAAGAATCAAAGAATGTGCTAATATTGCCTGACCCAGATCTGCCCATGTTTTATTCACGTGTTTAACTCCCCCAGGTGTCGCTTCAACATGAGCGCCTCGTACCTCTCTCTGAACCTGTGAGGCCTTCTCCTCTGCCTGTTTGAGCTGGTCCCTCAGGGAGAAGATCTCCCCGATGCCTCCGTTCCAGCTGGTCGGTGTCGCGGGCTTCCCGTCGAATGAAATATTCTTCTGGATGGAGGCGTCCACCAGGCGACAGTTCTCGGACTGAGCCATGGTCATGTAGCTCTCTGTCATGACCTCATCGGGGCCGCTCTCCATGTCCTTCCCCTCTGTGCCCTCTGCGTCCTCCTCCTTCAGTGACAGGTAGACGCTGGAGCTGGACGAAAAGGGCAAAAGAATATAACATTCTTTAAATGTCTAATAAATGGGCTGCAAATGGGCTACCAATTTCCTTCACGCAGGACTAGAAATGATTGGTATGCTATTTTATGTGATAATCAGAGAGCTCGTTAGCATATTTGTGTTTTGTTTTGGCACATTCAGTGTGCAGAGATTTCATTATGGTGTACACAAAGTCTGATAAGTGCTTTTTCATTCCTGTTTCATGCCGACAGATGTATCTAACCAGCCTTGTAATAGGACTGCGATGACTCTTTTCATTTCTGACTAATCCGTTTTTTTTTTTTTTATCTTATTATCAGATAATTGTTTAGTCTATAAAATGTCATAAACGAAAAAAAAGACCCCATTACAGTTTCCAGGCTGTTCAGTCTGTCTGACCAACAGTCCAAAGCAAGAGAAATCGAATGTTTTAAATTAAATTCCAGACGATGCAAAAAACAGAGAAAAGCAGTTAATTACATTTCAAAAAGCAGGCACTACAGAATGTTTGAATTTTTGCTCACTCATTTGATTGTATTGTTTGCTTGTTTTTGAATTGTTGAAAATAAAACGTGTCAAAAGGTTCATCAAATGCTATTCTTTTATTCTTTCCAAATAAGTTGGACTGCTGCGTGAGACTGCAAAAATATGACTTTAAGATCCTTTTTGTGATGCATTCAAATTCAAATAGAACAAAGACAATATATTTTCATGTTTTGGCTCAGTAACTTTATTGATTTACATAAATATTGTCATGGTTTGGGGCTTTTTATTATATTTCCTAGTATATTTCCTCTTTTATTTTGAAGTTCTCTCCTCGTGTGTCGGGTTTCACTTTCACTTCCTGTATTTGTGTTTCTACTGGCCTTTTGTTGATTACCTTATTAGTTTCACCCCTGTCTTATTAGTTTTTCCTGTCTCGTGTATTTAAGTCTGTGTCTTTCCCGACATCAGTGTTGTATTTTTGGCACTTCTTTTTTGCCCCTGCCAGCTCCTCTTGTTTTTGTTGCCTTTTTTATTTGCCTTTTGCAGGAGCCTCAAGACTGGGATCGTTGTGAAACACGATTGCATTTAGCTTGGGAACACTTTATCAAACTGTTGCTGCTACCCACAGTGTGTTTGCAAATGTTTCTGTTTTTACTTCACGTCTGAAACGGCGTCAACTTTTTTTTTAGCATATGGGTCGTAGAACTGTTAACTGTGGGTTATTTCTCCCTGTTCAACATGTTGTCTTCTAACTCCCTTTTTTCGACTCCCTGTAAAACACAACTTCTGTTTTGAGCGGCGCTATAAATACAGTTTTCACAAGATCTTCCTCAGCAGATTGAGTCTGCACTGTTCCATCTGCTGGAAGGAAAATCATGTGATGCGCTGAAACATTTTTAGAACAGCCACTCATTGGATCTTATTTGGGGACTGTGTCCTCGGTCAATTTAATTTTCAGTCCATCTCCTAATCAATTAATGAACTAATGGTTTCAGCACTTGTGTGTGTGATCCCTCGTATGGTATTACAGTAGCGCAGAGATTAAACAGGTGGCCGGCCTTTTTCTAAACGGGATATGACTTGCGTGACTGTGACGCGGGGGTGGTATTCCAGAGGGTCTCCCCTCCAGCTGATCCGGTAAGCACAGCTGACGAGTGAGCAGCCATTGACCTCTCACCATGTCCTCTGTCTCTGCAGCAGCTGCAGCCTCTCGGAGAGACGTCTGTTGTCCTCCTTCAGGGTCTGACACTCCTCCTTCAGCATACGACACTCCTCCTTCAGAAGGTCCACATCACCTGACGGAGCAGAGATGAGGATGTTGAAGAGGATGCAGGAATTAGTGCTCACCATCAAGCCTATTGTTTGTGGCTTTAGAAAATGTGTTTTGAGTATATTAAAGGAGTAGTCTGACATTTTCTAAAAAAAAAAAAAAAAAATGCTTATTTGCTCGTGTCCCAGTTGATAAACTGTAAAATCTGAAAAGTGATTTTCAAAAATCGAGGACACTGATAACCTCAAAACTGCCAAGTTAAGTGGACTAAAAACCAAGCTGATCAAACTGTTTTACTTTATTCAACTTATAAATTTGATAGTGTACTTTACTCGGTGATTGTGAGGTAATCGGTTTGCTGACTTTTTTTAAAGGTAAAGTCAGCTGTATGAAGCTTTCTACTAGTATGAAGCTACAGGCATCAGCCAGTTAGCTTAGCGTGAAGGCTGGAAGCAGGGAAACACCAAGCCTGTCTCCGTCCAACAATTTAAAAAAAATCCACCTACCAGCACCTCTAAAGTCCTCTTGTTTCATGCTTACAAATATTATCTTGTTTGTTTAACAGTGTTAAAATGATCATTTGCTGTTTTAAAAGGCACTAAGAAGAAACAAAGAAAAGACATGAATGACTATTGGCTTGGAACACCTGGTGAGTGTTGGCGTTGTTTACATAGTGAGCAAACTCTGTTTGGTTTCTTGAAATTCTTACCTATTACACCTACCAACAGAGAAATATTATACATAACCTGCAGAGAAACTAAAAAATGTCAAAGTGTTCCTTTAAAATGCTTCGAGCTTGACTGCACTTGCATTAAAAAACACATTCTGGGAGATGTTTTCATGAAGGAGCGCGACAACAACAAAACATGAACTCTCCTCCCTCGATCCCACCCCGGCCTCAGCTGCAGATCCCAGCGGTGACATCATGTGTTAGAAGTGTGTGTCCCTCCCCCTCATGACTTCATGTCCCTGGTATCCTAAATGCAGACGCACATCTGCACACACACACACACACACACACACACACACACACACACACACACACACAGCACTCCCCACCCCACTGCAACACTCAGCAGACCCATTTGTAATATTTATTAAACCCCACAAATGATTAATGCCCTTCACTGCAGGATGCTAACATGATGTGAGCGCGGAACGAGGACATCCATAACGCCGTGGTTTGTTTTCATAATATTAGACACAAAGACTGATCGTGGGCTATTTGTGCAAGTTGGATAAATTCCATAGTGCATACAGAGACAGTGGGCTGTGTGTGTTTTAGTGCGTCCTTCTCACTGATGGTGTGAAGATGAGGTGTAAAACAAAAGACATATTGGACTAACTTTAATGTGCTTGTGAGTAAAAACAAAGTTGTGAGGGAGGAGAAGGTACCACAGCCTCCTCCACCTGCCTTTCCCCTCTGACATCTACCTCAACCTGTCCTCTGGCTCCTCGTCCCTCACCCTCTCTCCTCTCGGCCTCCCTGCGCTGGCTCTTCATGCTGATCTCGGCCCTCAGCGTGGTGATCTCCAGCTCGTACTCCTGGGTCTCGTCGCTGAGGCGCTGCAGCTCGGCCCGCCGGCGACACAGCTCCTCCTGCAGCGAGGCGATGTCGTTCTCCCTCTCTGCCGCCGCCTCCTCCGCCGCCTGTTGGAGCAGGATCACCTCCTCCTGGGCCACGCGCAGCTCCTCCTGGGCCTCGGCCAGCTCGCTCTCCTTCTCCTCCTCCAGGCTGTCCATCTCCTCCTGCACGGACCGCAGCTGTGCTGTGGGGAGAGGAGGAGGAGAACTTCAGGTTCTCTTTCTGGGGGATGTGTGGGTGAGACTGCAGTATCAGTATAGGTGTATATGTGTGTGTATATGATCTTACCTGTTATGCAGCAGTGGGCCTTGCATGTGTTTCTGTGTGTGTGTGTGTGTGTGTGTGTGTGTGTGTGTGGGCGGTGTGTTCCTGCACGTGTGTGTGTTTGTGTGGGTACCGTTTGAAAGAGGAGCTGATGTAACTGACGGTAACAGACTGTTTTTCAGGGTCAGATCAGATCATTAGTCAACTGTTTTCAGGAATAGAACATCTCCAACTCGATAACAAAGGACTGGTGCAAGGAAATGGCGATAAAACCAGCAATAACTCACTTAAATGATTCAAAAGTAGTTCTTGAACCAGTGCAGCTGCATCATAAAATAGTTTAGCGTTCCCTGAACGGACCAAAAAATATCTTGCGGCTTCAATAACATTTCTCCACTCCTCTTTTTTCTATTTTTCTTTGTCTCTAACAGTGCTTTATCTTTTTTTTCTCTCTCTCTGTTCTCAGAGCCATTATGTGTTTTATTCACCCCTCATGGTCGAGTACAATAAGGCTCTAAGAATAATAACAGTTTGTAAAATTTGGTCACAAAAAAGACAAATAACTACTGAAAAATAAAGTAACACAGGCAAATCAATAAGCCAGTTAAAAAGCATTAAAGTGTTCTTTTCAATAACATCCCGATATACCTATTCAGCACTGGTGGGACAAGAGTTATCAAGAAATACCTAAATGGAAACTGAAAAAATGATAGAACAGTCTTGTGTTCTGGGTTAATCACACAACAGAATCCAGTGGGGTTTTTCATGTCGATACCTTGTAGATTCTGAATCTGACGTGTGAAGGCTTCAGCCTGATGGGCGCTGGCCAGACGCTCATCCTCCAACAGACCTGGTGGCAAAGGAGAAGAGAGGTGAGGAGAGGGGAGAGGAGCGGGGGAGCAGTGGGTGAGAGTGGGCAGAGAGATAAGAGGAAAATGTCACTTCAGCAGGCCAAGAGAAAGATGACAGCTCGATAAGCTGTTCAACCTTGAGGCGTGACAGACTGTCTGTCTATCTGCCTGCCTGTCTGTGCGTTAATACAATGTGAGTAGGAGCATCAGTGTTAGTGTGTTAGATTTTAAGGAGTTTATTTTTTAATATCCGTTTTATAAGGCAGTGATCTCAACAAAATAAAGCGGATTAACTTTCATAGCTTTTTTTGTTGCTATTTTTGCCTTTATCTTTGTCCTGTTGAGCCATTTCTGTAGCACACTTTTTGCAGATTAATTTAATTAGAGCTGCAACAATTTACAATTAATTGATTATTTGTCAAATATTTTTTATGAATTAATCAGTTTTAGTTTTTTGGGGGTTTTTTTAAGAAAAGAAATGTCAAAATTCTCTGATTCCAGCTTCTCAAATGTGAATGTTTTCTGGTGACCTAACACCTGGATGACCTCCATGAATCTAAATTGAATATCTTTGGCTTGTGGACAAAACAAGACAATTGAATACTTCATCCTGGTCGGTATTTTCTTAAAGGATCAGTTCCCCAAAACTATCAAATAAGATAAGATAAGATTTTAGCTTGACTTTTGTTTAAAAGTCAATTTAATTTTTTTACCTTTTTTTGTCATTTAGTTTGGTTTAGATGTTCATGGTCCCCAGAGGATGAAGTCTTCTGAATCAGGTGCTTACTGATATTTCCTCTGGTGTCATCATCAGCGTTCAAAAGTTCAGCTCGACTAATGCATTTGTTTATCACCAAATATCTGCTAAACTAAATGACATCACGCTCAGCTGCAGGTTGTGATTTTTGCCAATTAGCATGTTAGCTTGCCAATGTTCCAACACGAACATGACAAACATTGTAACTTCAGGATATTAGTATTGTCGCTGTGATCATATTCGCATGCTGACATTTAGCCTGATACGGCTTCACAGAGCCACTAGCATGACCGGAGACTCCTAATCTTGTTTTAATAATGTTCAAGCCAGACAACCACGAGACGTTTACATAGAGATATTGGGGGAGTGGTGAAAAGCGGCTTTAACTTCCTAACTGGAGCCTGCAGGTGATGAAGCAGCGGGCAGGGGAGCAGTGGCACTGACAGGTGGAGACAGAGATGGGAAACGTTTGCCGCTTATATAGACTGCCAGATTGCGAGGGTGTGTTTGGTGGACGGCTGTGGAGAGCGAGATGTCACGTTTATCTAACGGCGCAGGTCGGGTCGACTGCTTGCATCGCATTCTTCCATTTAATCGACAATTTTCACGGGGATTATGGAGACTTTTTCACTTTTAGCGTTTTTAATACAGCACCACGAGTAAAATTCACTTCACCGCCATCGTTTTTATGGATCAATTTGCCTGAACCGGCCCTTTAATCAGCGACATCCTGCTTGAGACTGCTTGGCAATAATTTCATTCCCGCTGAGTATTTCTCATTTCCTGTCTCGAGATTTTCACAGCCTTTCAATTCGGTTCAGAACTTCTAGTCACACACCCACCATCCCAGTTTTCTATTTGAGTCATACTGCAGGCGGTATATAACCGGTGAGTGGAGCGTGATTGGCAGCTTGTATCACAGATCGGCTACAGTCAAAGTTAGCCTTGACATACTTCTCTGCCGCACCTTTACGTAACTCTCCAACCATGCGCACTCATCACCCCCAACAACCCCCCACAAGCTGCCAGCAGCCCGAGCAGCTGACTGCTCTCGGTGGGAGTTGACCATCAGTGATTTCTCGATGTGGTCTAGGACGCCCAGTCTGGAAGCTTCCCTCAGCGTGCACGCAGTTGTCTGAGGAATGTCTCTGCTGCTGCCAGACCAACAACTGAGCTCACCACGCCATGTCTCTTAGTATGACACACACTCAAGACACACACACACTGAGCTCACCGGGGCCCCATTCCCAAGGCCTTACTCACCGCCAGTGTCCCTGGAAGTTAAGCTCATCATTTCTAAGGTGTGATGTGAGGCTCCATTTAGCGGTGATGAGGAACTGACCGTGTCAGTGGCTGCTTATAAACATTTATGCTTCCTCATGTCGAACTTGATTGTGATGAACGGGAGGTGTCTCAGGTGGGGAGTTAAGCTCTCCAGGTGGAGGACAGGAGGTTTGTGTGTAAAGTAGAGCTGTAAACAGCCAGCGCAATGCAAAGTATGACGTTTATTTCATTTTACTGAAATAATAGTTCAGGTTGAGATCTCGCAGGAATCAATTCCCATGACGTCTTTCGACATAAGTGAAGATAATTCATAGAGAATACTCCAGATGGCAGATGATTGTGTCTAATTGTGCTGTGATTTTATTTTTATTTTTTTTAAACCTGTTTTGTTAATTGATGATTCACCTGAGATTAAAGAACAACTCCGTTATTAGTGTGTCTGGGTGTTGTTCTCATATATTGGCCACTTTCTTTGTAACATTTCACACACCACCTCCACTGAGATTTAAGAAAGCAGAACTCCTGAAATGCAAAGGCAACAACAATGGTGATCAGATGTAGTAAAATAAGGCAGGAATAAGGTGAAGTGTCACGGATTACTGTTGTGTCATGGTTCGTGGTTTGTTGATTTCCTGTTTTATTTTGTAGTCACAACCTCACGTGTCATGTTTCACATTATACTTCCTCACTCTGTCTGTTTCCCTGCTTCTTTGCTCCTCAGCTGTTCGTCGATCACTCTCTGTGTATTTAAGCTGGTGTTTCCTCCTCACTCTTCGTTGGTTCGTCTGGGTGTATCACTCGTGTCTACCTGGTTTGTTTAGTTTTATAACCTTTACTCTGCTTGCTTTTGTTTCCTTTGGATTTTTTTTTTGGGTGAGGGGGTTTGCACTTTGGATTTCAGCTTTATGTTAATAAAGCTCGCTACCTGCCTGGGTGTCTGCATTCGGGTCTGCACCATTTTGCTATTGTGACATGTTGAATGCAAATTGCAGGTATAATTTACGAGCAGGGGCTCTCACACGTCCCCGGTGTGCACACAGAGCCTGTTTTGAATGTTAAATTGAGTCGGTAGAGAGGGAACTTACATCATACTGTGCCTGCATGGCACGGCTTATGCAGTTTTCGGTCAGCTTCCCACTTATTTACCTGCCACATTTATGCACACATACTATTTTCCAGTATATTACATGGTAAAGTCTCTACTCAAAGCGCTCTGCAGCCACATTCTCCTTCTCACACGCAATGGCTGCAGTGCAAGGTGCCGGCCTGCTCATCACCTTCCAAACCAAAGCACCTTGTGACATTTCTCTTCTCAGTCATTCATACATGAATAGCAATCAGGAGAACCTTGGGGTTCGGTATCTTGCCAGAGGACTCTTCAACAAGCAGCCGTTAGTGTAGCCGCACAAAGCAACTTGCTTCCCATGTAGCTTGTGGAGTAATTTTTATGGAAATAGTAGCAGCAAGCACACTTCTGAACTCCAATTTAAGATAAAGAGCCAGACAGCGGGCAGATTGTATTTCGTTCCACCGGCTACCACAATATGATTGACAGAGATTCCACTTGTGGCTTATTACATTACAACTGTTAAGCAGTTCACTACAACAGGGGGTTTCTTTCAGGTCGGCTCAAAAAGTGCTAGAGGGTTCCTTTTGAAGTTTTTGTCCCTCTGCATTTTTAAACCAAAATTTGCACTTCACAGTTCTCTATAAAAGGTAACTCAAACTAATAAAAACACAAAATATGAGAATGAGACTTTAAATGCCAGAAACGTTTCCCCTGGATGGCGAAGGCTTTTACTGATGTGGAGGATGTCTGTATTCATTGTCACACCGTAGATGTGTATTTCAGGTCAGACCGCTGTTAAGTAAATAATAAATATAAAAGACTGCGATAGAAGAAGATTAATGATTCAAGGCACTTAATAATGAATAAACACTATGAGAGGTCTCACCTTGCAGCTCGTGAAAGCTCTCCTGGTGTTTGTTGGAGGTCTCTCTGGCGTCGTCCAGCTCCAGCAGCAGCTGCAGCACCTGGGCCTTCAGCTCCTCCAGCTCCTGTTCCTCGGTCAGCGGCTCCCGCTCCTTCCTCCTCTTCTCCTCCCCCTCGCCTTCCTCCTCCTTCAGCTTCTTCTCCTCCTCCCCCTCCTCCTCCTCCTCCCGAGCCTGGTCCATCTCCTCCTTCTCGTTGTTCTCCTCCAGGATGCCTCTCTCCTTCGCTGTGATCTCGTTGTCCATGGTTGGGCTGCACTCGGCTTTCAGATCGCACGGGTCATCTGATGGAGAGATGACAGCGGTTATAGAAAAAGTGCGCCTGACAGGGAGAGAGAGGGAGATGGAGAGAGGGATTTACAGGTGACAGACCGGTTTGTCATCACCCAAATTTCAGTCATGCTGTTAAGGCTGCGTTTTTCTTTTGAATCAACAGCACCATCTTGTGATTGAGATGGCATTGGCTGCTTTTTAAAAGAACGACCTCTCTTCCACTGATTTCCTTTGATTAAACCCATCAATTAAAATATACAGAGCTGCTGACGATACTCTTATGAGATCAGAGGTGAGATCTTGATGGAAAAGGAGAAGAACAAGAAATCTATTATCAGATCATATTCCTAAAACTTGTGTGAAGGTTTTGACTCTGCAGCTGTTAAATGAGATATCACTATAATACAAGACATGTTGCTTGCACTTGATCACAACGCTGTGCATCTCTGCTCCACATCCCTCTTATCTGCATACTGAATGTAAATGTCTGACCAGTAGATGGAGCGAGTCAGCCGACACAATGCGGAGAGAGAAGGGTGGGTGGGGGAGAGCTGGGCCTGTATGCTGAAGCAATCACTATGACTCACCACTCAGCAATGCACCTCCAAGTTCATAACAACACAAGCTAGCACTCATAGTAAGAGAGACGTGAAAGGAAGAAGACAGATCTCTCTCATGACACGCCTGTCCGCCTCTCTTTTCTTTTCGATTTCCTCGTCCTTGCTGTGGACATCCCAGGAGCTGATGTTAATGTGATCCCGTAAAGCCCAATGAGACATTACAGACAGTGCAGGGCCTCCACTAATAAACTCGATTCGATGTTGTAACAGCTGTTGCTCGCAAACAACTGCAAAGACAAATGTGGAGCAGGTTCAGGGTACAACCAGAAAGGAGGGCATCATTTACAAGCACGACAACATGACGGTGAGCGCTCATTTGTCCGGGGGAGAAGAGTCCTTTCCCATTAGTCAGATGAGATTTGCTGTGAGGCAGGAGGGGCCGGAGCTAAATGGGGATTACATTCAGTGTTAGGGTGTTCTGATGTGTAGTTAAAGGGTAAAAAAAAAAAAAATAACAATAATAAAAAAAAAAACCCATCTCTCAGCTACAGTCTAAACCCAGAACATTCTGCTGGCACCACTCTCTGTTTCTCTTTGTAACAAGCCTTCCAGGGTCAAGTCCATCTCAGAGGGAAAAAAAAAAATTCATATGTAGCATCTCAGGTTCAAGTGGTATCCAAGTGCTTCAGAAATTGCTGTTTTTACTCGTGTGAGGATTGGAGAGAGGAGTGCAGTTTTCCGTGTGACAGGAACAGAGAAGATGTGACGGGGGGGAAAAAAGGTGCAGCAGGGGACAGAATCAAGCATTAACTAAAGATCTGCCTAATTAAGAGCGATGCTCACCGGTGTAATCTCCACTCAGGGGATGCTTCCATTTCTTCTTGTAATTATTTCTCTGCCTTTGTTTCCCCCCCCTCCTCACTAGATGTAACTATTTCCATCACATCCAGGCACACGCAACATGCCCTTTTTTCCCTAATCATATCTGTGTGCCATTAGCGGCAGGCTGCGCCCCTTTTATTCCTTCCTGTCTCATAATAATGTTAATTTAAACAATGCAGCCCCTGAGAGGCAAGCGAGAGGTTTCATGAGCACTGGGCTATTTTGTCATTAAACTTTGATGCCGCTGTAATGAGTTAGTCATAAAGAGGAGCACTGGAGCTGGGTGGCAGGGGGAGAGAGAGCCGGAGCTGCTTGTATAGCCGGCGGCAGCTAAAGGCCATCAAGAGACAAAAAAGGCTTCCCAGTGAATATCACTCACATCTAAATCCTCCAGGACGCCTCGCTCATGGGGTAATAACTCGGGAAGCTTTCGGCTCATGTGATCTGTGCTCCAATTTTACTTTCTTTGTTTTTTTGTAGATGATGTAGCATTCAGACCGTCCTCCAATGGGCAAAAACTTTCAAGCTGATAGGAAGTGGCGACGCTGTGATCGGATTACAGTGAGAACACCAGCAAGACTGAGGTACCACATGCACTTTTTTACACACTGGAACAAATTCCTTTGGACATCTGCTAATACCTGACAGATGTGGCGTTAAAAAAAAAAAAAACTCCTCTCAACATTTTTCACC
Source organism: Acanthopagrus latus (assembly GCF_904848185.1). Lineage (NCBI taxonomy): Eukaryota > Metazoa > Chordata > Actinopteri > Spariformes > Sparidae > Acanthopagrus > Acanthopagrus latus. The sequence continues at coordinate 13,730,678 of NC_051046.1, forward strand.
TTACTTTGAGGCCATCTTTCAAAAGAATCAGCTTTCTATTTCTATGGAACCTCTCAACATATTATTCTGCAGCCACTAAAGGAACAGTTCACCCCAAAAAAAAATGTAATTGCCGACTCACGCTGATGGAAAGTCGGGTGAAGTTTTTGCGGTCCACGAAACATTTCTGGAGCTTCACAGCTAAACAGCACTGTGGCTTTCTTCTAAACCGCAGATGTAGATGTGGACACAAAAAAAAAAAAACTAAAATGGCTCCGTGCAGCTGCTGAGCTAAAAGCACTAGCACGCATCCCATCTGATATGTGTGCATGAGCTTGACAAGTGGTGTCGTCCACTAAAATAAAATAAAAGACTTCCAGAGTCTTTTTTTTAAGCTGTGGTCCCCATCTGCATCAGTTGTTTAGCAGAATGCCGCAACCCTGCTCTGCTGTGAAGTTCCAGGGATGTTTCGTGAACCATGAAACTATCACCCGACTTTCCATCAGCATGGGGATGAATAGGCAATGACTGAATTTGAATTTTTAAGTGAGCTTGTCCTTAAACGCTGCAGAACCCGCGTACAGAGCTGCACCTGCTATCTGTCCTCTGGTGCCCACCTTCTTAGCTTTACCCAACAGCTTGATAATCATTCCCCCTTCCTGGAAGACGCGTTATCGCCTCACCTTGTGAGTGAATGTCAAACACACTGCGCAGCCGAATCAGCTGCAGTGACACCTGTGACCACTCCACTGCATTCTTGGCACACTTTTGGTCTTTAGTCACGCAGGGATTGCATTAGACATGGACGCCGCATGCATACAAGAGCAGAGGAAGTCATCTCAGGAGCAGTGTTACAGCTCCGGGGAGAGGATGGCTTTATCTAGCCACAGCACATTCCTTCGCAATCACGTGGCAGAAAAACACATTGAGAATGTCACTGCACAACATCGTGGCGCTTTAAAACGGAGACAACAAGCAGGCCAAGTGTTCTTCATCCGCATCTCGGAATAGCTGCCTGAGATTAAATTGAAACGTTAATGTGGCAACACGAGCCCTTTGTTTTGCTTCTGATTTGGTGTTCGGTGATGGAGTGGGGAGTGTAATGAAATGTGCACTTTGCAAAATTGAGGAGCGGAGGGAGGATTTAAGCCAACAGATGCATGCTGGGAGAGGCGTGGATGTGGGACATAACCCTGGATCCACAGGAGAGCCTTTTCAGTGCAACAATGCAGATAGAGCTATGGCCCTGTTTATTAACCGCAGCGGAGACTGAAATTCAATCTCACACTGTGACAGAGGAGATGCATACTGAAGATGCGTGTTTTTAACAACCTTGATCTTCATATTTCAGCCAGCTTTCTGTGCCTATATGTGGCACAAAGGAGTTTTTCAAGAGCAAATGAGTCCATTCTCTCGCTGTGACTGCTAGTTAAATATCTAATTTTACGGCATTGAGGGAAGCATCTGCACTCAAATCAGCTGTGAAAGAAGGAAGGACTGCTCGCTTGAAACAGGAGCTGCAGGCTGACTGCATGTGCAGTGTGATGGGCACCTTGTGCTGAACCAAGAAATGGGATTAAGAAGTACCTGGTGGTGCTGTTGGTGCTGGTGGCAGTGATAGTGGCACACGTGTGTGTCTGTGTGTGTGCTGCATTTTGGTCTGGGATTCAGTGCTTTATATTGTGTGTAAACAGCTCTGGGTGCTCATGTGCATGGACTTTAAATTATGTAGACTTGCAAGCTTGCATATCACTTTGTTTTATCTCCTCCTTATGTACACATATATGATCACACAACTGTTAAGTATCTGTATGTGTGCCATGGTTTTCTGCAGCTGTGTAGGAGGCCATGCATAATACACACCACCCCCTCCTACCCCAGCTTTGAAGCCCGCCCAGCTCTGATGCTGTAGCTTCCCCCCCTGCACTGGCACACTTCCTCAGCAACACATAATTCAGAGCGGGGAGGAGGGGGAGGAGGTGGTGGGGGTGGGGGGGGAGTTGAAAAAGGCGGAGAGACCGTGTGAGAGCAAAAGACGAAAGGAGGAGAACACAATGAGAGAGATGCGAGGGAAGGAGGGCACTCGAGCTGCTCCATGAGAACGGGAGTCAGGTGGAGCCGTAGTGATGGCAATAAAGCTGTGTTTCTGTCCACAGCGCCGCTCACCATGGAAACCTTTCTGTCTGCCACAGAGAAGCCCGAGTGAGCTTATCAGCTGTCCCTCCAGATAGTGAGGTCACTCACCACCATACGAGATTTGCTGACTTCAACCTGCATGAGACAAGCAAGTTCTCGTGAGGTTGACGTGAGTTCATCCTGTCCTCCCTCTGTACTTTGAGCCTGCAAACTCCAAAGAGAGGGGGGGAGGAACAACGGCAGCAGCCGAAGACAAGAAAAGAAACAGGAAACACAAGCACCCAAGAGTTGGGCTGACTTAATGAGCCGCTCTGTTATTTAAATGGAAAATCCATGTTTGCACTTTCAAAGGGAAGTAAGAGAAAGTGGGTCAACGGAATACAGATGCAACGCAGAAACTACTGTAATTTGGCCTCGTTGGATGAGCACGCACAAATACTGTACCATGTGTACACACTGTAGGTGACTGATTCAGGGAATATGCTGTTTTTAGGGCACCGTGTGTGACTGCGTGGGGGTGCTTGTTGTGTAGCTATTCCATGAAGGGGATATGAATAGCGACAGACAACAAAGCATGACAACAAGTGATGCGGTAATAATCCATTTGATAACAAATCAGTGCCTCCCACCTGAAAGCAATCTCGCTGGAAGGTTTCACATCAACTAAATCACAGAGGAAACAGGCGCTACGATACCTCGCGGTGTTGCTGCCGAATTAGAAAAGAGGAATAAAGACCCGGAGGGAGAAAGCGGGTGTGCTAATGATAGGTTGACAATGTAGAACGCTTCTGAGAGGTGGAGGAAAAGTGAGGGCAAAAAATCCATACGATACGCTGCATGAAGGAGCTGCATGAGTTCATGAACCTTCTTCTATTCTATAAAGTTTAAAGGAGATGTTGTGCTCATTTTCAGGTTCATCACTTTGCGTGTTTTGTCTGTTTTTGTCATAGTTCAGTGTAGCAGCACTCTATTCCCTCTCTGTTTAAGCTCCTGTCTCTTTAAGGGCCCCTTTACCAGATACCTGCTCTTACTGGTCAGCTCACACACGCCCGAGTCAGCACCGCCCACCGTGTTTCCGATTGGCTCTGTCATGTTTTCAACTTCCAGGTAGCCTAACTTCTGCCGTAAATATAGGCATAAATTACGCACATGAGTGACATGGTGAGCTAAAGGCGGGACTACTCACAAGGTGTTTAAGGTGCATTATTTTCTGCGGGAGAGGGGAGCTTCCGATAATGCCGTCTTTGGGTCTTTCAACTGTCAAAACCTTTTACATGCATAAGGGCCTATATGACACACTGAAGGGAAAAAAATAATAGGTCTCCTCAAAGAATTTTCCATTATGCAACCTTGAGAGGATAAAAAAAAAACCTGTGGCACACTCACACTTTTGTCGGAGCGCAATGGAAGCTTGTTTTACAACAAAGCCCCTAAAAGTCTGACAGGGGATGGTGGGGATAGGGTGGTGCAGGAAGACATGTCACACTTTAAGTCTTCGGGGCTGAGAGGGAAGGAGCCGCGATACCTGAGGGGTGGAAAAACAAGCGAGATTTGTTTTCCCTTCAGCCCCTCGACTCGCCATGTTCAACACTCCATGTGAGAATCTCCCTCTGTTGTTTTTCTCAGAGGCCCTCTCCGGCTCCCAGGTCTACAAAGTTTGTCTAGGGCAGCAACTTTTCTGTTTATTAGTTCCGGAGAGCCGAGAAAAATCCTGTTCTGTGCACCCTTGGGAAGTATCGCCGCTGATGTGAGTTTCACAAAGTGGTGAGGAGTGGAGTGGAGAGGACAGGAGAGAAAAAATGCTGTGTGGGCCGAGGCAGGTGCAAAGGTTCGCGTGTCTATGCGGGGCGCGCGCTCGTGCACGCGCGTGTGTCGGCGGGCTGGTGGGCGGTGAAGAGAGCAGAGGATTGCGACTGAAGGGGGGGGGGAGATATTGAGTGGGAAAAGAGAGAGGGAGAGAAGGATGGAGATGGAGAGAGAGAGAGAGAGAGATGGTCTGCGAGTAGTTGCGAAGTGAGAGGAACAATACGGTGGCTGATAGGCTGTAAGGTACACAAGACGGCTTGCAAATGTCAGACCAGCCTCTGATGGTGTTTTATTGATCAGTGAGAGCACGAGAGCATCTGTATTCCCTCTTGGTAGATGCAGCGAGTGATTTTCCCAAAGCGTTCGTTCCCAGCAGGCCTGACGATGAAAGCCTAGAAAACAGCCACTGTTCAGAGTAAAGGAGCAGAAAGGTGGCTCAGACTGGAGAACTGACCTCAGCCAGGACAGACTCAATGCACTTTAATCCATTAAGATCCCCAAGTGTGATTCAAAAAAAGACGGGAGTTAATGCTGGCCATCACTCAATCCACTTCCTGTCAGGATCCACGCTACATTAACAGACACTTGCCATCACTGACGCCGAATTTCCAGCACTGAAAGCATGCCTCAGGCTGTGATGAGAGGACAAGAAGTCCCCAGAGTTAAGATAACAGGAACAAGCTTGTTAGGGAGGATGATCTCCTCCTGAGACAGCATCCATGTTGAGATGTCAACACGCAGGCTTCGAAGTGATGAGTTTAATAAAGGAACTTACTTACTTACTTACAAACTGGTTTAATCAGCCCGCATCTAAGAGAAAAAATCCCCCCAGAATACATGTGTTCCAAGGTTCAATTTTAGGACACAGGAAAAAGGAAGCCAGACTCGGGCCACATGGTCAGAAGTGCTGCTGACCTGCGAGTCCCTCCACGCCAATAAACATCCTCCCAGCGGTGTGTCCCACACAGAGCTGCACCGTCTGCATTCAAAGCGTGCAGAAAACAACCACACGTCTTCTGTGTTGGGGCACAAAAAAAAAAAAAAAAACACACATTCCATGCATTCTTCCCTGAATGCACAATCACACAAAAACTGATTGTGGAGGAGATGCACAGTGCTAAACGTCACATAGGCAAAGTTAGCAGGCAGGCTGAAGCTGTCGAACACAACCACTGCATGCAAACAAGGCACTTATTCGAAGCTGAGCTAAAAAAACATCCAGCACTGCATTGGCCCCACAATAACATGCAACACAGACCCTCGGCACTAATGACTGTACGATCCCTTCCCCTCTAGATGCCAGCCACCCATTACCTGGCAGCATGCAGCCTCCATCAAACGTCCACAGATGCCACAGCTGACTGTAATGCCCACTCGTCTGTCAGGCTGTCAGCTCGACCACAGCTCCTAATAAAGACGGGCTTCCTTCCACAGTAATCTCCCCACCTCCTACCAGCTGACCACCTCTCCTCTCCTCTCCAGCTCCCTCCGCCTCCTCAGTTCACATGTCTCACTTCAGGAGTAAACACAGGGATTTAAAAAAAAAACATCGACCCCTCTCTACCTTTTTTTTTTTTCTTTTCGGCTGATCTGTAGTGCAGGGCTAAAAATAGACACATACACACACACATACACACACACACACACTCAAAGCGACAAAAAAACAGCTGCACAGACCTGTAGAGTCCAAAGCCTCCTCGATGAGTGGAGGTAAGCGCAGTCCATCCATAGCCCCCCTGTAGCTGCAGCAAAGAGGGAGAGACACAGAAAGAGAGTGGGCGAGAGAGGGTCAGAGGCTCCACACACCCACCTCAGCTGCAGGGGGAGAGAGAGAGAGCGAGCGAGAGAGAGAGAGAGAGAGAGAGAGAGAGAGAGAGAGAGAGAGAGAGAGAGACACACACACGGAAAGTACTGAGTGCACTGTCAAGTACACGCAGGCTTCAGTGCACACACAAACACACACACACTCACACACAAAAACAAGGCTGTGTACCTCGGGAGAATTTGGGAGGATCCGGGGAGCTGAAGGCTGAGCTCTGGAGCGTGGGAGAGATGCCGAGAGGGGAAGATGGGAGGAGCAGAGTGGAGGGGGAAAGATGCTGTTTTCCAGACGGCAAAGCTCCGTCACGGAGCTCCCTCCCTCTCCCCCCCACACACATTTACACTCTCTCTCTCTCTCTCTCTCTCTCCCCAGGTTGCACTCTGTTCTGTTCTCTTCTTTCTACTTCCTCCTTCTTTCCAGTGCCGCTTCTTGCCCGTTCCTCTTTTTTATCCCCTCACTCTTTGTCTTTACAGGGGATTTATACTACAAATGAAGCTGCCATAAACCATAATTACACTAACATTAGATAACAAAAGGAATCCATAAGAAGACCACGTATATGCTCTAAAACATAAGAGTTTAAATGGCCAATATGTAAGAATCCATGTGAGAATTAATGTTTTTTGGGGTTTTTTAAACGTCTATTCATTGCATTGCAGAGAAGTTAGCATGCTCACCGGTTAGCCCCAGCTCATCGTGGTGTAAAGTTCCTGTGTTAGCAGTGTGAACACCAACACATATCAGTTCCCATAGGCTCCCAGTCCAGAACCGCTAGCTGCATGGCTAGCTAGCTAATGGTGGCTACAGTTAAGAGGCAGGTAGTGGTTACTCTGGCGATGTGCTGCCCCCTATTTGCTGTTGCCACATTCTGTTAAAAAATTGAAGTAGATGGGGATTTGTTTTTAAAAAGTAAAACATAAAATGGCTCCATACAGCCTCATGATCCCAAATGTATTTGAAAATGTGTGATTTACACCCTTGATAGGCCGGTCAAACTTGTGCTTCAGATGAGGTGTATGCTAATACTTTTAGCTTAGCAGCCACAGTGCATAGCATAGCATATCACCAGAGCTAACAGATAACGGTAGCTTCCAATATCTAGCTAGCTCAGTTAACCGTGCTGGTAGCTCAGAAAAACTGGGGAAGTGTTGGTGTTTACATCACTAACACAGGAGCTTTGGGCCGGGGTTAGCAGGTTAGCATGCCAACTCCACTGGATATCTCTGCAACACAATACAACATAACATCAAACTGTTATTTCTGATGATCACTTTTATATGTTTTCAACCAAAATTCCTACATATTGCACCTTTGAAAAGGTTGTAAATAATGCCTTTGAAAACTAATTTGGCATCTTGGGGTTTCTGGAGACATGGTCCTCATCAACTTCACTTGTTAAGGAGAAGGCTGCAATGCTGTTTTTGCTGTGAAGCTCCAGAAATGTTTTGTAGATGTTTGTAAAACTTCACCTCAGTTTCAATCGGCATGGAGGTGAGCAGATAATGACTGGATTTTCATTTTTGGGCAAACATATCCTTTAAATTCAGTTCTGTATGTAAATATAGAGATATTTTTTGCTTTTTAAATAAATATTTCATTCATATGAGCATCTTGGATTTCCTTTGATATTATTGTAGACTTTGTTGTGTTAAATAATTTCAAATTTCAATCCACCAGTGTGACAGAGTTGCCAACATAGTAGATCGTCAGTGAAAGGCAACACATTTAACAGCCAAGTACTAAATCTGTATATATTCTGTGTACTGAATTCCAACTGGCTCATCTAGTTCTTAATAAACGTGCAGGATTTGAATATGTGTGAAGAGATAAAATATGATGGCAAACCGTAAACAGACTTCCAAAAGCAGCTCAGAGGTTCACAGGACCAAAACAAACCCCATCTTTGCTTCTGAACAGTGTTCACCACTCATCTGTCCACACACGAACACACTCACAATGTCACACACTCGTGTGCTGTATGTTCAGCCTTGATGAATTTGCCTAAAATGAGACCCAGACAGGCTGTTTGCAGTGGAGGCTGACAGCCACCACTGCAGATTACCGATCATTTCCCCTCCATTGTTCATTTCCTCCCCTCCTCTTGCTGACTATCGTTCTCTCTCTCTGTGTTTACTGCTAACGAACGGTCGCTCTTATGCTATAAACAGCATCCCAAACACCCCCTCCCCTCCGTTTTCACCGCTACCCTTTCTACCCACTTACAGGCATCTATTTATCTTTCTATCTTATCTGTCTCTCACCTCTTTCTCTTTCAGTCGCTACCACATCTGGCCACTTCTGTGCAGCACACAGGGAGCCAGAAGAGTGAGGTGTGCCATGAAACGTGACTGAGAATATGTCAGCGCGCAGAGAGAGGGGAAGAGGAAAGGAGGGCCAGCCTGAGATGTTCACTGGCCCAGCAGGAGGATATTCCTATCACAGTGCTGTCAGAGAGCAGGAAGTGCTGTGCAGATGCAGACACACAAACAATACAGACACACATGTGGAACCTGCCGATGTGACAGAGGAAATGTAAAAAAAAAGAAAAGCAGAAGTGAAACGGAAATAGACAAAAAGCAAAAAAAAAAAAAAAAAGACCCTGTGTCTCAAGATGTGCTCGGTTGTACCTGTGAGGGACAGACAACATGCAGCAAGGGACAAAAAAAGTGCTAGATTGAAAAGATTGATGCCTGTCTCTAAGCACTTCCCTCTCTGTGGCTCTGTGCAGCCTCCCCTCAGGCAGCTGTAATCCCCTGACAAGGCGACTGAGCATGGAGGCATCTTTCACCCCCCCCCCCCACACACACACACACACACACGCACACACACACACACACACACATACAGGAAGGGAGAGGGCCGTTGAGTGGAGAAAGTTGGCTGACAAGGTGTTGATAATGAGCTGACAATGTCTGGCTTCAGTCCACCCGTGTCACTCCAGTGTGGCAGGATTTCTGGTTTGCGGGGCAGGAATGGGCACGGAGAGAAAGCAGATACCACCGAAACACAGTCAGAGACTAAAATAATTCTCAGTGTTTGTTTGAAACTCTTCTCCGAACCAGATGGGAGGGATGTTGGTGCCTGGGGACAGCTCACATGCACTCAGCCGTAAGAGATGTTTGCCAAAGCACACAAAGATGGAATGTTGGACGATAAAATCCAATTATTCTCTGCGGCCAACCCCGCCTATACCGTAGGTAAAAAATACGGGGGAATCGAGCCGAGAAGTGTCTACAAGTGCCATTCAGCCAACGTCTGATGGGCCTGCTGTAGGAGTGTATTCGCGATGAGTTGTTTGCTCTGTAACAGAGAGCTGTCCCACGGAGTGTGAGGTCATACGCAGGGAATCTATCCGCTCATACTGTGGTCTTTTGTTTTGTCCAGATTCAACAAGTCATACGCCCACAGCTACAGTGCGGACCTCAGGAATGTGAGCCTGTAATTGACGTGGAACAGAAGCGGACGCTGGCGCACACACACAGACACAAATACACAAAGGGGCCAACAGTTTAAGTATTTGCAATCGAATCTGTGGTCAAAATCCTCCATTCATGCGATCTCTAGTGGAATGATGGTTTGAATAGGAGTGTTTGAAAACGGATTTACGCAAAAATGTACTAGATCGAAATGATTACGTGTGGAATTGACGCATGTTGGATTTTTTAGCCATGAAATATATCAATTGACCGCCATGACATTTTGGGGAGACATTCAGGGTCCCCAGAAGACGAATCCCACTGGCTCTAGTGATCTCTGACTTTTTCTTGGAGCACCATCAATTGCCTTTTTTGCATTTTAGTAAAATCTCTATCTATCTCTACAACAACTGGATGGACTGCCCAGGGACACTGGAAGTCAGTCACAGTAGGGTTAATGTTGTGTGAGAATCCTGTTTTATTGAATTTGAATGGACACCAACATGTGCTGGGTTAAAGCAGCCACAGCAATTGCGGTCGACAGCAGCCAGGAGATAAAGAGGAAAGAAATTCCTCAGAATTCCGCAGAAAACCTCTCAGTTTTGTGAGTATTTGAGTTAGGAGAAACTTCAACCTACTTGCAGTCTGCATTGTACTTCATACACTTCATACGCTTATAAACCAGAGAAATGTAAAATAACACTGGTCATTGTGAGAAGGGACATTTTCATATCATGTGGACAATCTATTGATGGTAATGCCTTGTTTTAGGTTGCAGCCCCCTCAGGACCCCTTAATTTCCGTGTCTATGATGGTGCTGAAGGGGAAGTCTGAATACCACCTGACTTTTCATCCAGCACCGTCTCCTTGTCAATTCGACTAGCGCTGATCTAACTCCACTCAGCCGCAGCTATTCTTTATGTTTAGTGCAAAAATAGCAAAAGTGTTGTCATGCTGATGTGAGCGTTTGGTTCAAAGTACATCCTCAGAGAGTGGCTGGTGTGTCTGCAGACTCATGTTTCTTGGTTTTTCTAAATCTATCTATCTGCAGTCCCTGGGCAGGTTGATGTTAAAATTAAGCGAGAAAAAAAAACCATAAATATAAAAGAGCAGACAAACAACATCAAAGGACATTTAGTACAATCGAGGCAGGATTTACCAAAGCCGGCAACTGCCACAGGGCCCTACAGGGCCCTCCACCTGGGGGCAATGGAACAACCTGTAAAGACAACACTGACAGATGTGCACTGTGGGGCACATATGTCCTATTTACATACCATCCAGCAGAAAAAGGGGCACCTTTAGGACCCATGTTGTTGTGTTTTGTGTATTCACATCTGCTAAATTAAATATCTGTCTCTTTAGCTGGTAAATGCTCCACAATGCCAGCTTTGGCTGAGGCTTTTAGAGCGTCTGTGTTAATTGAAGGAAGATGAGGACAGTGAGACTGCACCAAAAAAGTTAAATTGTTCATTTAAAAAAAATACATCAGTGAGTTGACACGACAATGATCCAATATCTCATTATAACGTTTCTTGTAGAGGAGTCCTGAAAAAATATATACATAGCTTTAAAGGTTCACCTAGCCCACATGAAGGCCGGTTAGGTCAAATACACACAAGTGGCTCTAATCCCTCTGAAACACTTAGCTCACGTGTCCTTAACGACTCTGTGAGGACACTCCCACGCAGAGTGTAAAAGCCTGCAACTCCCCTCCAATTAGTTAGAACTGAAGAAGCCTCTTGGATGAGAGGTGAAACATCTTCAAGAAACTGAAAGTGCAGTTGTCTACAATACAGCACTTAGAATAGATTTAAAGATTAGCTCCACCTACTTTGTGTGTCTACAGGTCTGTGGGAGTATCCCTGCATGTGAGAAAAAAGCACAATGCAATTTAGCCACTGAATGACATCACCGGAGGCAATATCTGATTATATGCAGCTTCTTCTGGAGCCATAAAAGGTTTCACGCTATTCTTTTTTGTTTGTTTGTTTTTTTTTACATATGCAGTAGTACTGCACAGACCTTTCAACACATGGTGTGAAACTGGTGGAGTTACCCTTTAAGAAATCTTTACAGTGATATTGTGTTTGCATGACGGATAGTCCTGAGTGAAAATCTGGGACTACTTGTTGTTTACTGGCTCCCCAGGTGACATTTACTGTTGTCATGTGTGGTCTGCAGTGTGCTTTTAATAGGAAGTTGGAGGTGACGGATCACATGCACAGAGAGCGGGATGAACAGATGGTCAAAATGGCTCCAAAAGCTTGTTTTTGTGCAAGTGCCCCATGGTGGTGTAATCAAGCCCAGGGTAGAATACAGCCTAGGAGACCTTAATTGTAGACACAGACAGATAAATAGATGGCATGCAGACTTTAATTGGACTTCGCAGACATTAGTGGACAGAGAGAGATGAAAATATGATCAGATATCATGTTGGCACTGTTCGTTCTCCAATTAACAAAAATTAAAGGATCAAGCCAAAGCACCGTATGTTGTTAAATCTCTCAGATTAGTTCTAATGATTGTAATCGTTAACTGCTTGTCCAGTGGCAACGGTCAAATAGCCCAAGCCCCACTACGATCATTTGGCTGACATAATTTGCTTGCGGATACACCAGAGGGATAAACAGGCTGTATAATTACTCTGCAGTCAGTGACAGTGCATCATTGTCACTGTCAGCTGGCCATGTAATGGAACCTCAGAGCCACAAAAGACAGTGATTCACCCCACAATCCACTTTACAACACTGGGCTGCCAGCCTTTAACACCAAGCATCACTGTGGCGCTGTGTGGTTGCCTAGCAACTACAGGAAATTGGAGGTGCCTTTGAATTAGGGAATTTTAAGAGGTGATTTATATCAAGACCTTGATGATAAATGTGTCCATAAATCTGGAATTTTCTACCGGCCATTTCTCCGCATCCGTCACAGGGATTGGTTCTAATTCTGGTCACAGACGCTGCAGCGTCAGAGCTGCAGACCTTGCTCCTGCTGACGTATGAGACATTGGCTCTTTGCTAGATGCGGCAGGGTACATTTTAATGTTATAGCGCAAAAAGCAGAGGAAGGGAACATGGCCTGTCTCCATGACATCATAAACAGGAAATGGGAAGGGGCGAGTGCCGCCAGAGGAGTCTAAATCGGTGTGGACGGTGCCAGAGAGGTCAGAACTTTCCCATAATATGAGTCCGTGTATGCAAACACACAAACCAACACTAACACCCAAGGTTTTAAAACTTGTGTGTGTTTCATTAATTTTTTTAATTTTGTTTTTAAAGTTTGTTTAATCTTTCTCTATCCCACCCCGGCTTTAGTCATTTTGAGACAACTTGTCAAAATTTTGAGTTGCTATGTAATCCTTTTTGAGAAAATTTGAGATTCTATGTCACTATTTTAAGATGCTTCTCTTTATTTTGAGATAGTTGGGTCATTATTACAAGAAAATACTGTATTTTAATGAGTTACAGGATATCTTTTATCACTCCATTTGCAGAAATGGGCTTTTCTTTGTTTCAGCTGACTTCAGTGTCAGTGGATTTACCTGGGTCAGCTCAGTTTTTAATGTATACATGTTTGTTTTAGTTTCAGTATCAGATGTGAGGGGCAAGATTTAAGAACTTCCAAGGTATAACAATATTAACACAACACTTTGTGAAAGCAACTGACTCACAGTCATGTAGGCATCCTCATCCTTGTTGACTTGACTAAATTGAGAACACTGCTACTTAGTTTTGTGAGTAATCAATTTTCGTTTTCAGTTTCATTTTTTTAAGCATCAACTGCGTGTTACACAATCAGACTGATTTCTAAACACTCAAACACACACCTCCTAGATGAAGAAGGCTCAGTCGAAGAGGGCAGGAGGGAGGTGGCGGCGGTCCTTTTGGTGGCCTCCTCCACTCAGGTCCCATCCCCTTCTGGTCACCATGCCAACCTGTGTGAGGAGGAGGCTTAGCTGCGGGCCCGGAGAGACTCGATGAGGTCCTGGGATAATTAGCAGCTCATTATGGAGCCCAGTGAATAGGCCGACGAGCTCCAAGAGCCACGAGGGAGCGCACGATGGAAAACACACAGGATCTGAGCACACATCAAAGGGAAGTGCTCACTTTTTAGATCACATAATACAGAGGAGAGAAACTGGGTATGAAAATATTGCTCTCCATTCACACCTACAAATATAGCTCATAATCCCCCTTTTTTTAAAGCGTGTGTGTGTGTGTGTGTGTGCATGTGCGTGGGTGGGTGGCTGTGTGCATGTGTGTGTTAGTCAGGATCTCTGTGTCACACCAATCAGAGTGGTTTTTTTTTTCTCCCCCAGAGGCCTTAGTTGCTCCATAAAATGCATGAAACCCCACTCATACTCCCACGCGCACACACACACACACACACACACAAACACATGTGCACACAACCCACAATCCCACTCTTAAACTTAAGCTCTCATAAAGTACGGGAACACTGTGTGAGTGCCAGAGATCCCCAGTTAAGCTATCTGTCTGTCATCCTCGTTCCTGTTCCTGTACCTCAACCCAGCCCGCCCGCCTGTCTGTCTGTCTGTCCTGCCTCTGTTTTGCATGCAGGCAGGCACTAGTCACGCAGATCAGCCGTGCACACCGCCGTGCCAGGTGACCCATATTGCAGTGTGCCTGAGTTTAACTGACCGTGAGCTTCACTCTGTGTGAATATGTCTCGCTGTGTCTGCATCTTCGGCACCCTGACAGGGATGTGCAGCGTGGTGATGTTCGAGCTGTTGCACTGCAGTGCAAATGTGACACTTTCTGTGTTACCCGTGTGCTTGAAGGTGATATTCGACATGTAGCTCATGACGTGTCATGAGTTTTTAATGTGGCTGTGTGATCTCGTCGGAACTGTGCTGCGAGACTTTATAATAAGGGAACAAACCACAGCAATGCTTCACTTGACTCACGATGTGCTAATGCATTCATTAGTGCAGGGTGCGTCAGGACTTCCTGTTGCTCAACATTACAAATGATTAAATCACCATGGCTTCATGTCAGGGCTGCTAAAAACTGCTGGGCACATACAGGTGCATCATGAGGTGTTGTAATGTGTTGGGGCCCGATCACCAGTTTCCTATGATATTGCTTAAAATCACTGTTTTTTCTTGTGTGATTTTTTTAATCTGAGCTCTTACATCTGCTGATTTTATCACTCCATCATTCTGCACACAATACATGGCAGCCAGTTTGAACAGGTGCTGATGAAGAGCAGAACATCCTCATTTCTTAATTACCAGTTCTTGGTGCGAGCTATTTTTCTGTTTTGTCTTTAAACATGCAGGATCCTTACTGAGCATTGCAGCCGAGTCACAGTTGTGCAGGAAGTCATTCATTAGCACCATTTTGCATGTTATCAGTACATTACAATGCAATAGGTGCTTTCTTTGGGTGACCGTGCTGTATCGGAATAGTCCACACTTTATAGATCCTTCAGTAACTTCATAATGTAATTGACGTGCAATCAAGTTAACTGGATTTCAGTTTTATTAAAGTGCATTTATGTCAGAGGAGCAGAGCAAATATGTGGTATATGACCAGCTAATCCAGCTAATGTGGTCGCGCATCAGCTAATGTATGAAGCAAAACTGTGAATAACACGTCCTCGTTAAGTGTGAACACATCACATAAAGTCACGAGTTATGCGTTAGGCATTACTGAAGAACATGCTTTGCTCTCCTTATCATGAAGCGTTTCCACAGGACGTACCGGCTTGCCTGAGGGATCGTTACTCCATCTCTCTCTGAGCACCCTGAGGAGAGCCACGGTCTGTAGAAAACGTGCCTGTCGACAGAATGGATCTTGATTTGACGTTAGTGGAAAAACATCATAGACTAATTGTGGACCTGTAGTTTCAATGCCTATTTTTCACAACAGCAGAGGGCGCTGCTCCTCCGCATCGTTTGAGCGGCTTGCTGCTGCAGGAGAGTGTGAAGCCTCCTGTCTCCTGCGATGCTGTTGTTTTTAATGTCTCTGTGGCGCGTCTGCAGAGATTTCGACGGAAAGAAAATGAATCATTTCGATTAAAAGACGTGAATGAGATCTGGTTGGCACAGTGGGAGGATTGGAAGATGCTGCAGCTCTGCAATATGTTTTCTGGATCTCCGCTGTGTCATCAGTGAAGCGCCTGCGCCCCCTAGTGGAGGGGAAGGGGAGTGTTTTAAATATCGAACAGCAAATATTTGTGGTGCTCATTAACTCGTTAGAAAAACGTGTTCTTTGAAAGCCAAGGGTTTTTCTTGGGGGGGGGTTCCTCTGGTGGAAATCCCCAAAAGGACATATAGAGTAGTGTACTTTTAAATAAAGTGTTGTAAAAGAGGAATGAACTATAATATGTTCTTTGAATCTATAAATAGGTTACTTACAGGAAGTTTCAGCAAGTTCACAAACTCTCATCTCATTTCCTTTTTGTACCAAAGGCACGTGATGAACTAGCCTGGTTTTATGACGCATTCACTTCACAAGCACAGCGACAAGAACTGCTTTTCCAAACGTCAGCCTCAAGTTGATTAAAAAGACTTGTTTAATTTAACAGAAAAATTGTCAGACAAAGGCACGTAATGCATGGAAATACAACTGATTGATTACATAGTGCACCATGACAGAGAATGTAAACCAGACTTGTAGTTCTGCAGATGAAACGCCCTCAAAAAAAAAAAAAAAACAGTCAGTAGAATGACAGACAAACAACACAAACGTGTTAATTATGGCAGACAAAACATTAAAAAGTGGTCCGTAGCTTCATGTTAGATCCTCGTAGGCAATGTTCGTGAGACAAACATGATATAATACATTAGTAAGTCAAAAAAACAGAAAGAAAGTAAAACAAAATAGGCTCATAGTTCATGACTTGGAGCCTGTAAGGTGCTTCCAGGAGCACTGAAGGCTGTTTGTTGCTTCTTAAAAAAAAGGGGGGGGGGGGGGATTGCATTTTTCCTCAGAAAAAACCTCATATCACAGTATAACCCATCACTTCTCCATCACATTAGTAGTAAAAGACAGACATCAGACACATAAGACATAGAGCGCAAAGTGACTGTTCCTGTGTTGTTTGGGTGTGTGTGCCAGAGGGCTGGCGTGTGTTGATATTACCACGCTATCAGCGCGGTAATGCAGCTGGATTGATTTTTGGCCCTTGAGAGAGGAGACAGCTGGTCTTATCAGAGCCCAGCAGTGGCTTCAGTGGTTATGGATCTCCCATGCCAGCGTTAATGACACTTCCTCTGCCGAGCCCAAACCCTCGTCACTGTAAAACACTGACGTAAAACATTCACTCCTTGAAGACCACGTTTTAAAAAACAGCGCTCGGAAATCAAATATATTGCACTTAGACATCAGGAAGAGTAAACAGAAAAACTTTTAAGACCACATGGGGCAGACAAGGCAATAAGGAATAAAGAAATACATAAAGAAAACAAGATGCCTAGTGCCTCTGCTGTAGTCTGGTAGATTCTTCATTAAAAGATAGATTTCAACATTTTGGGAAAGAACATGCTTTTTTTTCTGAGAGTTAGATTAGACGATTGACACAACTCTCATTTCTATATGCTAAATATGAAGCTACAGCCAGTAGTCAGTGAGCTTAATATAGCATAAAACCTAAAATCAGAGAGAAACAGCTGGCCTGTCTCTGTGCAAAGGTAACAAAATCCGCCTACCAGCCACCTTTAGCATTTCATAGCCAAAAAGATGCCAAGCTTGAGGTTTTGTTCGTGTGTGTGTGTGTATGTGCATGCTTGCAACAGTTTGAGAAACGTTTAAGTAATCATTTGCTCAATTTTCACCTCAACGATTGATCGTTTCCCCTGAAAACTTGAGGGAAAGACAAGAGCGAGTTGTAGTGATATTAATGCACTTCTCTTCACCCTTTCTTAATCCTTGAACTGATTTCATAGCAATGCTCAGGGAAGGTAAAACAATTTACTGTTACATAAATATTATTCTTAAAAGGCTAAACGAAAGTTGTTAGCAACACACATTCAAGTTCTAGACGAGAAAAAAATAAATCACATTTCAGTCTGACTTTAAAAACCTCCCGTGAACTCAAGGCCATCGTGTCTTCTGACGATTGTACAACCAATCCTCTGAGACAGTCCTTTTCCTGACAACTGACAGCATCCACGTTGCTGCAGTGTTGTTTAGAGCGCGCTCTCTCCACTATCAGGCGGGCACCAGCAGCCTGTCTATGGCGCACTGTAAACGGTCCCAGTTCTTCCAGAATATGGTCAAAAAACAAACTCCCAGGAAGGTAGCGACCACGTGGTGCCGGCTCCTCATCAGCGGAGCGGCAAACTTGGCAGCAGTGGAGACGCACACCAGGATGACGGTGATGATGGCCAGCATAATGTTGATGCTCTTCCCCAGCAAGACTCGGGCGTCATGGCTCTCGAGCTGGACCGTCTGCTGCTGCTGCTGCTGCTGCAGCTCCAGCTTGGACACTCGTGTCTGACACGACTCCAGAGCTTCCTGAGAGAGACGATGGAGAAAGATTAAGGGTCTGGATGTCTCTCAAGTGGCTAAAGGGCATTTTGCTGACCTTTTGATGCTCAATTACCCAAATTCCCCCGAAAGATTAATTATGTATCAGCAGAGAGACACAAAGACAGAACAATTTGTCTCGTCGCAAATGTCAAATGACAAAAACAGGCTGATTTTATTATCTGATGAATACATTCGGCTCACTTGGACAGACAACAGCCTTATTAAAATGAAGGTCAGACAAGCTTCAGCCATGTGCTGAGATTTTATATTTAATCTATGTTAGAGTTGATTCACTCCTGTCTGACCTGCCCGCTGATAGCACACGCTAATGACACACAGGTAAGCCACATTATCTGCAGTCGACTGATCGAGCTTCATCCTATAATCGATTGACTGTTCCGTACCTGTATGTCCCTGGCCCTCTCCTGAGCCTGGTAGGCCACCCTCTCCTCGATGCTGGCCAGCTCCTGCTTCAGATTAGTCATCTCATTTTGGTGAAGCTCTGTCAGGTCGTTCAGCTGGTCTTCCAAACGCTCGTACCTGGAGGTGGATATCAGTTCAAATGTAGGCGCATTCAGTGATGGAATGTAACCAATTGTGTTTACTGAAGTACTCTAATGATGTACAATTATTGAACTTGAGTATTTCCATTCTCTGGTTCTATACTTAGACTACACAGTTTCAATATTTGTACATTTTACTCCACTACATCTTTTAGTAGATTTAGTTACTAGTCTCGTTTTAGATTACACGCTGAAAACTGACTATCATGCAATCAGCCTGGCGAATAATTGATCAGCCAATAGTATACAGTGTAATCAGACATACAGTATATGTGTCACATATTTTTACTTTTGTTACTTAAAGTTCATTTAAAAATTTTTGCGAGAAATTACTTTTGATACTTAATTACATTTAATATCAGATATGTTAAGAATTTTAGATACTTGAATATATAGCAAAATAGACGCAGCACTTCTGCAGTTGTGATGAATTTCATCCAGAATCCAGTAAATGCTTATTCAAAGTCGTTTCCATTTTTAGATCAATAGTAATTATGTCAATTCTCAACATGAGAACAAAGTCATTAACATTGAAAATTAAGCCTGGCACTGTATTATTAGGTTACAGATTTTAACTAGTATATACACCACTGTGAAACATTTTAACTTTCATTCATTTTGTTGAGCAGTCAAAAGGTTTTAACAGAAAGAATTTCTCTTTTTATCGCTCCTTAAATCTGACCAGTACATAAAAACACACCTGTATCTCTCCTCCTGCAGTGTTTGGCTGATGATGTCATACTCTCTCTTGAACTGAGTCTTCAGCTCCTCTAGATCCTCCTCCAGCTGATTCTGAGCATCTTTGATCTCGCTCACCTCCTCCAGGCTCAGGGCCAGTCTGCTCTGGCCTTCACCCTCGGCCTGCTGGCCCTGACCCTGACTCTGCACCGCTGACCCCCCTGCCCCCGCCGGGTTCCCGTTACTGTCTGCTGAGATGGAAGCACTCCCCGAGGAGCACTCGTCATCGCTGGGATACTTGGGCTTGCCCACCAAAGAAGTGCTGCTACTCAGCCCCTTTCCTGCACTGTCAGTGGGCAGCGGTGAGGAAGCATCCAGAGTGGTCTTGAGGTGGGCGATGTTGTCAGCGCTGCCAAATTTGTTCCTGATGAGATTGGCGAACTCTCGGGGCTTGCTGAAGAAGAACGGAGGGGAGAGGGAGACACCCGGTCCGATGGTCTTGATCTTGTCCATGGTTGGGTGTCGGCCGCTGCCGGTCATATCCCTCAGCAGCTGTCTGGGAGACTCCCTGGGTATGGTGCTGTGTTTGGCAGCGAATGGATGAGGTGTTGGGCTGTGGTGGGTCTCATTGTCTTTCATCTTTCGATGGTACTGCTCCAGCTTCTTTTGCATCTGGGCGATGTTCTGAGCCGACTTCTGGTTCTTCTTCTCAAACACCTGCTTGATGCGCCCCACTTGCTGCTTGTCTGCACTGTTCACCAGCTTCAGGTACTCGGCGACGTTCTCATCCCGCGCAGTCTGCTCGATCTTCAGCTGCTCCGTGACTTTTAGTATCTTCTGCTGGAGGTTGTCCAAGCAAGAACGACTACGCTGGACCTCAAATCCCGAAGCAGGACGGGGACTTCCATCGATCAGATCCAGATCCAAGTTGTTCTCTGAAGAACCCCGACGCATCGACACAGGAATGCCAAGAGGACTGCCCTCGGTACTCCTGTCCTACAAGAAACAATGACCAGATACTGTATTAGATACGGAGCATTTGAATGATTCTTATATGCATTGTGATTACGTCTTGATAGATTACATCTCAATGCAGAAAAGATAATAATCAGATATTTTCAAAAACAATTCTAAACCTTATGATCTCCCGACTTTGCAAGACAGGGCTGTACTTTGCTGCTCCTTACAGCTGCACCAGTAACATCCCTTACATTTATAACCAATGGGATTTTGAAGCGTAACAGACATAAACAGGCACTTCTTGTTTATGTTCAAAGCTAGGCTACTTCTTTGGTTAGAGTGGCTGAGTGACAGCAAAGATGATGGAAGTTAAATTATCTGTTCATTTCAATTATGCACCATTACAAAGATGCTCTGTATTAAACCTAGCGAATAGTCACACAGAGAAAAACAAATCATGTAATTAAAATGTATGAACATTTTATAATCACACGGTAGAGCTCTGAATCTGTCACTACTCCCGTGTCCTCCTGCCCTCCATGTTTTAGATGTTTCCTTGCTGCAGCACACCTGATTCAAATGAACGGGTCGTCATCAGACTGCAGCAGAGCTCGATGATGAGCTGATCATTTGACCCAGGTGTGTTGGAGCAGGGAAACATCTAAAACATGCAGGGCAGGGAGCCCCCCCAAAAAAGTAAAAAGTAAAATAAGCACTACAATATTTTCAAGTTTTGGCTTTCATTCCTCTTGATTTCGCCTCTCTTTGTCAAATGTAAAGGGTTCAGACTCCAGTAGTCACTGTCCTTGTGCACTTCTGGGAGCTAATAACTCCACCTGATTGGATGTCCAATGATGAGGCGTGGAGTCAACTTTGACACAAAGATTAAAATTAACAAAAAGGTGCATGCGTATGAACGATGGATTATCCAAACTGACAAGCCGACTTTCCTACAGCAAAAAATAAAGTCTACAAATTCTAAAAACTTCCTCCATTGATGCTTAATGTCACTGTAATAAAAATACAAATACAAATCTTAAAAGGGCAAAACACACATCCATCCACTTATTATCCTATAAAAAGACACTGGAAAGCACTGTTACAGTAACATGCTCAATCTTAATAGGTGTATTATGCATTTTCAATAGCATAACACAATTTAGTTTTGCAAAAAGTATTAATTACAAATACTGTTTATGGTGTATTATTACATGGCTCTTACAGTTATCATAGACTTTTTCATCTCCAGAGACAGGTTTACTCATTTTCATCAATAAGCAGAACAACGGGCGATGTATGTTTGGGGAAAGTTGAACTGATAAGTAGCTCAGTAGCACAACGGACAGCAACAACAAACATGTTATTTTCATTCTCATACGGATGATTTGGATAATTGGGTTAAGCTGGAGGGTTGTTTTGTAAACCCGATCTTGTGGCGTTGCTATGGTCCACAGACTCCACAAGCCGCATGTTGCTGCCTCATCATCTCTGGCTGCTGAGTAAAATGTTGGGAATTATTTTTTATGTGTCTGAATGTCCTCCTCACAGACAGCACTTGAACACAATAAATAAGCATTTGCTCTAGCCGCTGTGAGACCATCTGGGTGTGAATGTAATGCTCTTATTTGGCACGTCTGTTGCGATTTACGGAGCCAGAATTTAATCCTGTTTGTTCATAGTATAGCACACGAATGACAAAATTCAGATAACAGCCGTTTGTGTGTGTGTGAAAGAAGTGGAGCGTGCACATCTAATGTAGGTCAGTGATAATAATGTCAAACAAGGCCACAAGGCTCAGGAAATCCCTTTTCCAGACATTGTCCCCTATTTTTACAGTACATTACCGTTACCCTGACAGAGGGTCAACATTAAAGGCAGTGAGCTATTGACACATCAGGCAGAAGGTGTCGGGAATAGAGTTTTTGAGTTGTCTGCTTCAGATTTGAGGAAGTGAAACCGAATAAATATGCCTCAAGTAAGCAAGTTAAAAGACCCTCCACAAAGAGGAAATGGAGGAGAGCAGCCAAGAGATAATTCAATTAGGTTTCAGAGCAGCATTTTTTAGAGCAGAAGTGTCACTTCAAGTGTGGTGTCGCTGCAATGTAGCGGTGGCCTAACAAGCCACTGGATCTTGCGAGTTGATCGCAGGGCAACACCAGCGTGATGATGATAGGGTGTAAGCTGATGAGGCCTAATACAAAGTGTTGTACAACAAGCACTACATGCTGTACAAAGCTGCACTAATCCTTAACAAATGTAACACTGCTAGTTTCAAGCAAATAAACAGATCACAGCAGGCAGACTTAAGGCTCAGCCCTGCTTAGCATTTCCACATCACGACGCCGCGGTTACATATTGCGAGCTAAGTACCGACTGACGCATCTAGAGTTCACCGCGTACTGACACTCCTCGACGCATGACTGTCAGGTGGGACTCAAGAGAGCGTTTACAAGTAATAGGGTGATTAAGTGTGACTAGTCATTTATTTCTGCAGACATGCTCCGTGACACAGCAGTTACTAATGACTGAAACAAAGACACTTTCAGCAGGACTATCCCTCTTTTAAACCTGCTGGATTTACAACCCCGAAGAAAGTTACAGTTTTGAGAGATGAATAAGACAAATCCTTTCTGACATATACTTGTTTACAAATGGTGCCGAGACAATAAATGTAAGATTGTACTTAATAAACTTGTTTTTTGTAAATAAATGCTTACTCTGAATATGACTGAAGCTGCCATTCTGTTTTGATTTATCAAAGCATTGAAACTTTTTTGGAAACGGGGTCAACCGGTTACGCATGAAGGCTACATTCCAATTTCCTTACTGTTGTCACAGTGACCTCACACCTAACCTACTAGTTAAACTTGTTTGTGGAGGCGACACGGTGAACAGGGACTGTGTGTCATCTTTGACTCCACTACAACACACACCAGAATGTGCAACACAGAAACTGCCTTGAACTTGTTTTTAGCCATGCTAATTATTTTGTAGCAACTTGTAATATTCATGTTTCCCAGAGGATGAATCCTAATAATTTTAGTACTACACTGACATGGCTTTTATCCAGGTTTGTCTTATGACCAAATACTGTTGAACAACTCACAGTAGCCTCAGCTGCACTTCATTTTCAGTGGTAATTAGCAGGTGTTTGCTAACACGCTAAACTAAGATGGTAAACAACATGCTCCATTTTAACTGGTATGTTGGAATTTCTGAGTACCCCATCGGAAATTCCCCACAAATTAGCTTTTAGAATACTAGTTGCTTCAGAGTAGTTAAGTGTTTACTGTAAAATCAGGCAGCAGCCAAGAGCGCAGAATGGACGTCCCACGCCCTAACCACCAGGTCGTAGACACCGATTCTCCATTGATTGGCAGATTTGAATGACAGTGGTCGAACCAGGACAGAAAAACAATGCCTCCGAGAAGTTATAAGCTAGATAGCCGAAGGGAAGGGCTGAGTCGGCAAGGACCGATCACAGTGCTAACTGCAGCTAGCTAAATTAAGCAGCAATCCAGCAGTAACTTAAATATCAAAGCTCCCTGTCTGCAAGGAAACCCATAAATCATCTCAGTGTTCCAGCTGCCGCGCCCCAGGGCTGGTCATCGAGGAACTGCTGGTGATCGGTTAGTTAGCAGTTGCTTTGGTAACAAGTGATGCTATCTGTCCAGAGTTTCTAAAAAGGCAGAAAACCTGGGAGGAGAAATTATTTTTCTCTATAAAACATGACCCAGTTTCACCCATATCAGTGAATCAGTTGTGTTTTTTGTACAGAATTCAGTGCGGTCCACTCCCTAGCAACACAATCCACTCCCCTCTTTTTTATTACCCGTGGCAGCATCAAAAAATAAAGAATGTTTTTATTTGTGAAATAATTAATATCCGCCCCAGAGTGCAGGATGAGTCTTGAGTTTTTAAGGAAGATACAAACGCTAAAATACCACTAAAAATACATTCAAAACGTCTTTTTTGCCTCTGATGGGCCTGATACTGGTGTAAAGGTGAGATATGGAGAAAGGCATAAGTGAGCAATTTGACTCTTGGGAGGAATGCCCCCTGAAGTCTGATTTTTTATTTTTTCTATGAAAGCCAGAAGAACCTCATCAACCCCGACCTTGGAATCCATGATGGCCTGCTCCATGCATCAACAATAAGTGAAGGCCGTAGTATACACCATTTAATAGCACTTAGTCCCACATATACTGCCGTCTAACCTCTTTCTGTGGACATGTTGCTAGGATATTTGTATGAACAATACATCCTCATGCATTGTTATTATCTGGTGCTGCTAATAGCTAACAATGGCCATCTCGGTTTCTGAATTTTACTGGAATGCAGTCAACTCGGGTGTGACATCATTCCCAGCTCTGACTTCCAGCTTCTGGGTTAGTGCAGTTTCAGCACTCCCAGCATGGTTTAAAACCAGTAGTCTTGTTTGTAAATACATTTTTTAAACAGTGCTTATAATTACAGTGGACATACATAATATATACTCATGTATGTACAGTGTGTAACCGGAGAATGCCACGCTTCTTTCTCCAAGCATGCCGGGGGTATTTCAGCCTCTGTCCTCATCCCCAATCGCTCCCCCCTCTCTGGCATCTGTCCTTTCTTCAACACAGGACTCTTTGTTTGCAGAGAAAAAAGCACACTTTGTCACATCCTACCTCTGCTCTGTCCAGGACTCCGATGAGCGAGCTACTGCATATGGATTCACTGGCCTGACGTATAGCCTGAGGAGCCCCGCGTCCAATCGCAACCCCGCTCCCTCCCGAGGGCATTCAATATATATATCTGAACAATCAGGTTTACACATACGGTATGCTGCCCTTTTGTCAAACCTGTTTGTCATACAAAAGAAAAAAAGCGGCCTGATATCCTCCTTCCTCAAGAGGAAGTGTAGAGCAGGCTTGTGTGTAGGTTGCTCATATTACCCAGTCTTTTTAGTTATCAAACGGCAAACACAAAGAGCTGCCTGTTCGACCAGACAGCTTGGACCGTGTGCTATTTCTGCAGTACTGGAACTAAGCTAGCTCCTCGGGCTCTCTCCCACCACCAGCCTTAACTCTTAAATGTTATGCAATGTGTTCTTCTGTCGCATTAGGGGCCGTACTCAAAGCACAGAAGGGCAAGTGTATTGCCTCAAGCTGCTGTGATATCACAGGTACAGGACTGGAGTGTAAAATAGATCAACTTGTGGCCCTGGCAACCACTGATGGATCACCGCTGAGGCCTGCGGGAAAAGCTTACCTTGACAGGAGTGGGAGATGTATTGCGAGCACTGATACGACTTCCACGTTCACACTCGTGCACCTGGAGTAGTGAGTGTCAAGCCAAAATTGTATTACACAGCTGGAATGAGGGGAGTAAGCTCTTTGTTATAAAAACAAGATGGCTTTTGGGCAGGAGGGGGGCCTGATTCATGAGAGCAGCTCAGATAACACAAATAACACGAGCCAGATGTTTTGCACAAACTGGGACCCAAAAAATGAGTACGGCATCTGCCTATTTTCCATCAAGGCGCTAAAATGAAAAGTGCACGATCTCCATTTATCAAGCTTATTTCTGACGCCTCAAGATTTTCTGCCCATTCTGACTAACTAAGTTGGAGCGATCCGAGGGTCTCTCTGGATGAGTGGCTCTGCAAAATGAATTAGCCTCATGCTGATGAAAACGTCCTCCCAAATCTGCTGAGGAGCTGCCCTACTTTTCACTCCGTTTCTCCCAGACACTTAAGCTGGCGTTCTCCAGGGGTTGTTGAGGTGGGAGGGTTAAACAGTGCGAGGGACTGAAGGTCTTTGGGGATGGCCGGAGACGACGACGGGGTGGGGGGGCGAAAGCCCAGTAACTACGGGGGGAAAAGCTTCTCCAACGCGGCAGATGGCAGCGGAGAAGGCTGACGGTTTGCTGGACCGTCCTCAACTGAGAGGTCACTGATTCTGCCCAGTTTGATGAGCAGTGATGGAAGTGCATTACTTTACTTGAGTGTTTCAATTTTTACACGACTTTGTTCATCCACTCCACCAGATTTGGAGGAAAATGTTGTGCTTTTTACTCAGTCATTTTAGTCACTTGTTACTTTGCATATTTTAAAATCCATTTATTTTACCCGCAATCGAATTAAATAAAACACAGATTGTGATCATCAGAAAAATGTGAAATATCAGTTCTGATAACTGGCGAATCTGACAACACCACTGTCAAGGAAACACCATGTATCCAGTTTTTACATACATGTAAATGTGTGTTTAATTTACATTTACTTGTACTAGTGATACTTAAGTGCATTTATGCCGCAAACAATTATTTTAATACTCAAGTGCATATCATATCAGATACTTTAACACTTTCACTTTCAAGTATTATTCTTCTAGGTGGAAAGTGTGACTTTTGGGTACTTTTTACAAACACTGTAGACGATATGGTGTTTCCATCTCTAACCTGTACGAGTGTACTTCAGCAGTAGGATGAACTCGTACTTGCGCTCACTGACTGTGATTCTCCGTGGCATTTATAAGCTGACCCATGCGAGACTCATCTGTCCGCTCATACGTTTAAAAATTTGCATCTCACCATAAATGTGAAGCTAACGAGCCAGGCGGACGCCCACCGCCGCTTGACTCATTCAGTGATATTAGTGTGTCAGTAGAGCAGAAGAGGAGAGGCACACAGAAAGTGGAAGACAGAGCAGAAACGAAAACACACAAGAGGACAGGAATAGAACAAAAGGAGGGTGCTCCCCAAACACAGCACGGCGGCGCACATCATCCCGATCATCATCATCTCCGCCAACAGCATCTACAGGAGGCCAGTGTGCCCCCAGGGTGCCTCCCTCACACCTCAGCGCCGTACTGTATGAGCCCCTTGTCCCCCACGCTGTCCTACATATCACACAGCGTCTGTCCAAAACTATGACCCATTTAATAAGCTCTGACCTCCCGAGACTGCATAACATAAAGATCCAACTGCATTAGCCTCAATCTTAACCCAACGAGGGAGGAGCTGCGTCCTGTTCTGCCCGAGAAATCTGTTATCCGAGCATTTTGGGTGCAAAGTCGGGGGAGCTGATGGAAACTGCAGATGCTGCTTATCTCGCACTGCAGCGTTCTCTCTCTTGGATCAATGATCTAGTTAGTGATTCAATTTTTCATGCAAAACCAGACCTTACACTCATCTGCCCACTGCAGCACCAGAAGCAACGAGCAGAGCAGCGATTCAGCTCTTGAACTGGAGTGAGGGGGGAAGTACACAAATAATTTAGCGCTGGGTGTGTATGCGGTAGGTGTGAACTGTGTACAGAGCAGTTTTAGTGAGATAAATATTGGTTCAGACTAGCAGAATGCACAGAAACTGAGCCTGTTGGGTTTTTTTTCTTTTTTGGCTTAAACTCTCCATGCCACCCTTTACCCGGGACGCTATTAAAGCCACAGACATTTTCTGATGCAAACAGGAAGGCGTTGTCCCCCGCCAGGAGGAAGTAATGCTTGTAAGTCGTCACAATCGCAGCAGTAATCTAGTGAAACCATCAGACACGATGTGAGGTCAGGTCACAGAAGCATGCATCTACCAGGTGTTTTGCAGCGACTGGCAAAAAAAGAGATCAAAATGATAAAGTGTGCAGTGCTGAGGGGGGCTCTTGTTTATCGCGCTCTCTCTCTGTCATTGCCTCTGTGCACCCCAAATAAACACACACACACACACACACACACACACACACACACACACACACACACAAGGCAACAGAGCTGGCACACTCACTGAGATGGAACAAAACCGTCCCTTCAGCAGAGAACAGAACCACAGAGGGGATGAAGCCTGCGGTGCTTATTGGTATTCCCTCCAGCTGATCCTCATGGATACAGACACTCTCCCACTCAGAGCTCACACATGGAAACGGGAAGAAAGCCCGGAGAGGGGGGAGAGCGAGAGCGACAGGGAGCACATCTTTGACTGTGGTCAGAACGCTGACCCAACATCTCCTCCTCCTCCTCTCATCTGCATCCCACAGCTGCCTATGTGGCCTCACTTTGATTGCGAAAAACCTTTCTTGAGAGGCCAAACAGTACGCAGAGTCATCAGAATAAAAGAGGAATAGAAGTAGCAACAGTTTGAAGTCCTGAATGACTAATCCGTGGGAGGTCAGCGGAATGAATTGCTTAAGACGTATTTGCTATTATCTCATAGGCAAGCTGGTCCAGGACTAAATCAATAGCCCATTAACACTCCCAGCGTCTGCTCTGCCCGCATGGACGGGGGGGAGTACTGAATGGGATTCAATTGAGATTTTTTTAAAAATGCAGCTATATTCAAATGTACTGATTCAAAGTGTGAGAGTGAATAGAGCCAATGACGCTGTACGGTTGGTGAGGAGTCAAGCAGCTCATAACGCATGAAAGACATAATTTAGGCTACCTACAAAGAAATAATATGTATCATGTATGCTGTCAAGTAACAGACCACAGCAAGAGACCACTGTTTAAGATGCCATTCCCACATTTGTACCCATGAAACCACTGGATATGTTAAACACTTATGTAAAACTGGGGCATGTTAGTGGCAACGAAACTAAATATTTTTTGTTGAGAACGTGGGGGAAATTCCAGCTTTGTGTCTGTGGCGACTGAACAAGTTCGGCAAGATGGCTGCCAAACAAGATACCATTTCAACATTTGCCAGCAACAGACCACTGGATATTTTTCACAAGACAAGTCGAGACAGTTTCCAGCCTTGTTTGTGGCGACAGAACGAGGTAGGTGTCCAGCTGCCTGATGAGAGACCGCTGTTGAAGAAGTGTCAATGTGTCAACAATTTTAAGCGTGAAACCACTGGATATGCAGCTTTGTTTGTGGTCACTGAACCAGGTGGACGAGATGGCTGATATGACAGATATTTTCAACATATCCAGTGTCCAGCGCTGCCACATTCAGACAATTAATCAAGTGATCAATCGAAAGTAAATCAGTTGCCAACTGTTTTCCTTGTCGATTGACTGATGCAGTCATTTTTCAGGCTAAATAATGTTAAACTTTTGCTGGATCTTCTTCAGCTTCTGAAATGTCAGGATTGGCTGCTTGTCTTTGTCATTTGTGATGGTAAATGGAGAGTCTTGTTGGTTGAACAAAAGAAACGAAGAACATAATCGTTATTAGCAGCAGCCCTGCTTTTTGACCCATCGCATTCATGTGACAGAGCAACTGCAGGGCAGACGTCACTAAGACATGGCGTGCACGTGTCGGCCGAGCCACCATCCTTTCAGTCAGGGTTAAAAAGACAGTTTGTGTAAACGAGCTACTCGAACTGCGGTGTTGCATCATCTTTGGCCTCTAACCCACTATATCTGCTGCACAATGGCTTTTTGAGGAACCAAAGTGGAATGTCATCTGTAGCCAACAAATGAGGAAAAACATAACTGGACAGTCCAGTAGTAATAAACCAGGCAAATCATCAGAAATGTTCCATTACACTGTGATGGCCACGACCGCCTTATTGCTTACTTTGAGAGGCTGGCTCAAACGGTCTGTGTATGAATCTTTCAAGCTCTTCTACTGGGCTGACATGGTTATTGATTTCATTAGTTTGTAAGAGTTAGCATTGCATTTTTAATCTGAAATATATACAGTTGGTCACAGCGTTAAACAGGCTACACCTGTAAGAGCTCCCTTTAGGATGCAGGATCCTGTTGGTGAGCGGATCAAAACCTTGCGCGCCACCTTTAAAGACTACAGCCTGAAGGCTCATGCATATGCACACGAACTAGAAAGAGAAACAACCTGCTGCACAATACCTGACTGACTTTCTGGTTGCACAAGACTCGACAGAGCACTCAACTCTTTGTCACTTTGCGACCGAAAGCATCCGACTTTAAACACATACTCAGGTTTATCTGTCACAGCCTTCAGGGGATTTTTCGGAAGATCATATATTAGCATTAGCAAATGGTTGGACGATTTCCCCTAAAACCTGTTCTTGTAAGGTTGAGAGGTTTTAGAGTTGTTGTTTTTTTCACAACTGAGTCAGTGTTATACATATTGAAAAGCTCTTTCAGGCAAATCTCTGACTTGACTGACTTGATGAGTTCAGTGCAAGATTTTGGTGTAAAGACAGTGAACGGGATAAAGTCTTACAGCAATCAGGACAGTGTTGCCTTAAAACACTTAACATGTTACAGAATCCACTCTGGTAAATGGCTCCACAGGAAAAGAAAAATCCTTTCAAAACATATCTGATAAAACGTGCCAGGTCAAACAAAATGGGATCAAGAGTTTAATTTGTACAATTGTACTGTCAAACACTGAGTCATTCAGTGGGCACCTGTGAAATAGAATGCAAAACAAGAGCTCTGTCATAAATACCTCAAGACTTTTAGTATTGGTTTAGATTATTGCTTTGGTTGTTTATGTGCTACTCATTAGGAGTGTAACATTTTGCCCAAGTTATCAGTCAATTAAAACTACCTGCAGTTTAAAATGATATTGCCACAAGCAGCAGTGCAAAGAAATTACCATGTAGATGACAATCAGAGTCTCTAGTTTCAGCTCAGAACTACTCTGTCTGCTACCACTTTACAGGTACAGGGACTTTTATGCAAATCTGCACATACATGAGTACAGTAATGGAAAGTACAGCTTGGAGGAACTTTCTGCTTCCAATATTCAAACACAACACTTTTATTCAAGTATTTTGATTGATCAAAACTAACACCTGGGAAGCATTTTACACTCTTATGTAGACCTAACAATGAATGCAATGATCAATTAATCCATCGTCAGATGAGTTGATATGGGAAACTAACCTCAGTTTCAGCCCTAATTTCTATGCATCAGAGAGATATTACTGATTATTCAAATATTATTAACTATGCAATACACATTTTTCAGTGACAGATAGTTCCAGACATCAGAAACATCTTCATAAAGACTGCTGTCTTTCTATTGTACTGAACCTGAACGTCTCATACTGTTAAAGGCTGTTGATTCATCAGTAAACAATTCTGATAATCTGTTGATCATTTGACTCATTTTTTTATGTCAGACTCCCCCAAAATTCACTGGGTACTACTTCGTCCACAAGTATGTTCTGGGTTTTTGACTGTTGATTGAAAAAACACAGTTTTTAAAAGAAGACATCTCAACAACGACACCAATTTAACACTCTTATGACAATTAGTAGGCCAAACAATGAATCAAATAATCAATTAATCGATCAACAGATGAGTGTCAATACAAAATGACCTCAGTCTCAGCCCTAATTCCTATTCAAGGCATTAGAGAAATATGATTGAAATATTATTATTGACAGTTAGTTTTCAGTGACAGACACTTAAAGACATCAAAAAGCATCGTTACAAAGACTTGCTGTCCGTCAATCATATTGAACCTGAACGTCTCACAGTGTTAACGCCTGTGAATCGTATGATCAATTAAACGATCAGACCAACTGATATGGAAAAACAACCCTAATTTTCCATCTAAGGCGTCACTGAGATATCATTGACTGTTGAAATTTAGTTGAAATATTATTACTGACAATGCAGGAGGGCTCAGTCTTCAGTGACAGACACTTAAAGACATCATAACATCTTCACAAGGACTCTGCTGTCCGTGTGTGTGTGTATGTGTCTATCTTATTGAACCTGAACGCCTCACAGTGTTAAAGGCTCTTTGTTGGGGAAACGTGCGGCTCGAAGACGACACAGCTGTCGGTTTCACATGACGTGTGGATGAAGAGACAACAATGTCCGGCTGGTACAGTCCGGGACCTGCCGTCTGTGTGACACAACACGCTGCAGAAACACTCGGAGGGTTACTCACCATCCGGCTGCCGAGGTATTTCTCTACTTCAGATAAACTTCGCACGGACACGTTGGCGCTGGGCATAATAATCCCTGTCGGTGGGCTGATAGGAGCCTGCGGGTCTTCAGTTCAGGACCGGGACGAGTTTACAACTCAAATCTAATCTCGTATCCATGTTTAACCCCGTTTCTCTCCCCCCTCTCTCTCCCTCTCACACACACACACTGCCACACTGGGTGCTCTCTTCAACACACACACAAACTGTGGGTGAACACAAACTCCGCCTATTTGTGTGTGTGTGTGTGTGTGTGTGTGTGTGTGTGTGTGTGTGTGTGTGTGTAATGGGAGGGGTTAACTCTTTCAACAGTGGAAGATAACACACTCGGTATTAGCTTTCTTAAATATGTATATATTCCCACTGTGTGCTCATACAAGTTTAAAACGCTTTTTAAATGCGGGCAGGGGATTTAGAGTGTTTTATGACGGATGACTTTCAAAATAAAAGGGTGTCTAAGAGAGCTTGAATGTTTGGGGACTGAGAACAGGCATTAAATTCAGTTTGATACCACATCATTATTTTATCAAAGCAAAAATACCAAAGTCGGTTGTGGTATTGTATGATATGCAGTGTTTTTTTTAACACATCATATTGGTGCACAAAGAACTCAGATCCTTTGGTGGAAGGGGAAAAAAAGTAATTTAAAAAGCTCCTGTTTGTAAGAAAAGTGGATTTTTGAGTTTCATTTCCTCAAATACTGACCCACTGTGAACGTAGGTCAGGTTGGCCTTTTATGGAGAAATGCAAGCATAAGTTTTGAAGAAACAGAATCAAGGTAAAAGTACAATTTGGATTCTAATTACTGGCGCATCAATGTAGCAGGTCAAGAAGTTTATACAATGTTGGGTAGTTTAGTCTAGAATAACACATGATATAGTAATTGTTCATTTTTATTCTCTAGACAACCCCCAAGTTAACCACAAAACACATTTAAATTAACCAATTCATGGGATTCTTTTCCATATAGACAAATAAATGACCAAGGCACCAAATGGAGATTAACAAAAGACACTAGGTCAAGTCAACAGTGCAAACTCCTTATCTGAGAGGCGTACAGACCAGAAGCCTCTGTCTACTGAGGCTGGCAGAGGAGCTTATGGGTGCTCCCTCTCCACAGCCAGGTGCTCCTCACTGAGACAGAGCTGGAGATGACCGGAGGGGAGAAGGGACAAACACCACAAACACAACCATCCGAAACAATTATATATGATGTTCTGCAGGAAAATCTAGCAGCTAGTTCCTCACTTTCAATTAAATGTCGGCCGACAAGCTCAACCAACACTCGACTTTTAGGGCTGATGCCGATAATAATATAGTAAGTAGGGAAGTAAACAAATGTTTTGCTATGGACACATCGGCCGATATACAAACAGAAAACCATGCAAACGCTGAAGTTGTGTCAAGAACTTACATTCTCAAAAGTTCAAACATTTTGCAGCATAAAACGTCATAAATAGTTTTATAAAATTGAATGAAATCAGAAATGTTTTAAGTAAAGTGTAATAATAAAGAATTCAGCAAATATAGTTGCTCTTGTACTTTCAGCCTACACCCTTTCCATCTGTTGGCAGTGCCGTTATTATTGGGTGGTGCTGTGTTTTACACCAGACCACACAGCAGCTTCTCTCTCCAGGCTGACCCTCCATTCATCCCCAGCAGTCCACTATAAACACATCTTTAATTGTATGACTTATCCAACCTGACTGCGTTGTTATCTGACCTGGTGACGAGCATTAAGAACAACTATAACAGTTCATTGTAGTGCATTTAAAGCTGTATATATCAGTGTGAAATAAAGATCCCTGCTATTTATTCATAAACCCGGTTCGTTCCACTCAAGCAGTCAAAGCCAAAGCCGCAAGAGGCCTGGGGAACCGTCCAACTGGCCCTTTAACTCACATTCATTCGGCTTGGAATGAGCTAATCCACCTAGCTGTGAACACAAAGGCCTGTGTTGCATCACAGCTCGCTTAACCTTTACAGTTGCAGACAATACCTGTTTGTTTTTGCGGCCTGTATATAGAGCCGTCATGAGAATCCCCCTTTTGTCCGTGCGGATCATACGGCGAGAGCGCCATACATTGACATGCGTTGACCTCTGAGGTTCAGAGAGGGCAGGTCAAGTGATGCAGAGACGTGATAGCCCTGTGGAGAATCACATAGAGAAGACTGCTGGGCTCGCTGGACAATGGGCTTCTAAAAACAGCAGCAGACAATATCATTCATCCAGTCATCAAGTTTTAATGCTCCTATCAGTGCCCTTTAATTAGCCGCACACATTCACCGGGTAACTACAGCAAAAGAAAAAGCTTGCAGTCACTGTCCTCGGCTCACCCATATCTGCAGAGCCCTAATGAAAAATTGATGGGCTAATAACGCACGCTGAAAGTCTAGTCCCCTCGCACGGCAACCTGCGACACCTTCCTCCTTCACGTCACTTGACACGAAACGCTACAGTAAGTCACAGGGGTAGGATACAGATTTTGCATTATTAATTCGGAAGGAAGATGTAAACAATCTGCTGTGTTTATAGAAGCAGGTCTACGAAGTTAGGTCACTGAGCTTTTCGGTATATGTTTCTTTAAATTCAGAGACTTATCGAACATATACAAAGAGCTATTGTAGGTCGTACTCTGCAAAGTTGAACGAATTGTCTTCCCTGTTGCAGGTATCGATACAGGGCTGATCCTGGGAGGAATATTACTGTGGATATTTATATGCTCGAGAATATTATTTACCTACAACAGCGACTACAAGTATTTTAATACGTTTTACGTTGAGTCAATGTGAATAAATTAACTGAGTCTGATTGAATTGAATGAATGCAGACTTACACATGAACCTCATACTTTGTTCTTTTTTTTAAAATGTAAGTTAGGGGAAACATCGCCACAAACAACAGTTGTTCCTTATTCAGGTATTATTGATTTTGTCCCCATCGCTTTTAAGAGCATTAGTTTAAAATGTGCTATGTAAGGCCTGCCATAATAATCTTCTCTGACCTCATGCGATCCCCTCATTACATTACACAAGTAAGGGGTTAGACTGCTTTATGCCAGCACCTACATGAATTATTGGCGCTTTAAAAGTCCTTGAGTTACATATTTAAAGAGAACAAACCAGCTAATATTGAAACATAACTTGTGACATGTTTTCTGTACCTACTGTAGGTTGTCTGTAACATCGTCTGATCCATTTATGTATCCACCACTTCTTCACACAGGTGACTTATGTGATTTATGCCGTGTTGGATTTACCTGTAGAATACTGATTTAGATGGTTATTATTGCTCTTTGCCCTTTTCATTTAGGCTGAATTTGACTGAACCACACTCCTATCTGTAATTACATTTTAGATATCCATAATAGCATTTTTCATATAGTCAAAATTGCATTCTCACCAGTCAGAATAGTGGAACTAGTGGAAGTTGTATTTCAAGGTAAAAAGTCTAAATCTAAATCTAAATCTATCTAAAAATCCTTTAAAAAGTCACCATTTTAATATTTGATAGCTAGACTGGATAAACATCACAGATATTATTCATTCAATTCTTCCCAGTCAAAAAGGACATTTCAGATATCCACAGACATTCTTCTAATCATAATTGTCATTTGAGATGTGTACATCTTCATGTGTCTTTAAATTCTAGATATCCACAGGTATATTTTTGATATCCAGAATGTAACATTAGTTGTATGTAGTCCCCACAGTTGGCTGATAAAGACGTGCAAGCCAGTCAAATTGTATTAGCACACTTGATGAGGACAAGGACAGCATGTTTACAGTCAAATGCTTGTGTGAGAAGGGTCAGTGCCGCTGGTTCAACTCTCTCTTCAGGGAGACTTTGGCCGACAAAGGTCAAAGGTTGATCAGCTTGCTGTACCATGCAACTAGCGGCGTTTTAAGTACTCCACAGATGCTTACGTAAATGCATTAGCACCCAAGTAATGTAGGATCATTTTCATTTTCATGATTGCTTTCATGTTTAAAGTCTTTTTTGCAGCAATGACAAACACCACCTTTTCTAATTTAGAGGTGCAGTTACCAGACCAGATACACAAATGTGCACTGCCACAGAACACTTCCCCTCTCTTCATCCACACAGAAAGCCCATTATAATGCAGACTGCTGACTCCCCAATTTATCCTAGCATGGGTCCAACCCCACGTTTAAGGGGTATTTGGTTGTTCACAGCTGCTCTAAAATACTGACACAAAAACAAAATGGTGTCAAAAAGCAAGCTCAGCCTGAAAAGCTACACTTCCTCCTTGCAAACAGACCACAGCATTAGATACAGTGAAGAATACTGTCAATCAAAATTAAGCTTAACTGTGTGAATAATTGGAGAATAGTGAATGAAATGAGTTTTTATTTTCAAATGACTTCATCATCATTTTCTGTCCATGATTTGCCAAGTGCTGCCCATCTCTGCCCACTTCTTGGTGCATTCTATACACAAATCTATTTACACAATCACTTCAGATCAACATGATGATGATGTCAAATATTTGACAAGTGCCCGATCCTTTGGACTGGCAAACAAATAAGAAATAAAAGGTCATAACCTTTAGCGATAACAACATTTCACAAATCAATTCACATTGACAAGTATTTTTTCCTCATAATTATTAGAAAATAAAAAAAAGCATGACCATGTAGGAAAGCACTGAAAAAACAAACCGTCCATATTCCTTCAAATTACAAAGAAGATCTGCAGAAAAAGGAAAGGCCTGGAGGCAATGAAGCATAAAATACTATGTACAATAAAAAGCGCAATCTACTATGCAGGTTTCAAGAGTTCCTAAAGTGTCTGTCATCCGTCCTCTTTGTGAGTCATGCTCTACTGACTGGTTACTGAGGAGTCAGAATAAGGAGCAAGGTACGAATGAGACTTCCCAAAGGATACTGTGTCATAAATACAGTACGTTATGACCACTTAGTGATCGTTCTGCGGGGCACTCTGATTAGTTGGCTGTCAAGTTTAACAGTCCAACAGCGCAATTAAAAATGGCACAGTGTGTCAGACCCCGGAGGCAGCCTGGCTGTTATAATCAGTGGACTCCATTTTGAGGATGTAAGGGATGATGCTGTCGATCTGCACGTTGCCAATGAGCCCTGCGAAAAACAGCTCCTCTGTGACAGCTGCACTTATCAGCCTGAGGGCGGGAAGACGCAGCAACAGCTTGGATAACCTGAGATCAATGAGGTGGAAAGGAGACATAAAATTTGAACATGTGTTCTGTAGCAAGTACATCTGTGGTAACATCATAAATCTGTCTCGCCAAATATAGAGCGATTCTGTTCTACTGCCAACTGACCGATAGGAGTCTTCTGGGTAGGTCCTGGTTACATAGTCCTGCAGCTCCATGTAGGCCTTCTCCTGAAACCGTTCAATCTGTGGGGTGTTATCTATGCCTGGGTGATCTAGTGCAAAATACATACACACAGTCAGAAATGGGTCTGTGCACGTTTAACTTTCTGTAGAACTTCTGTAATTTTTTGTCAAAGGATTGTATGTTGGGGTGTCGACATGTATCAGATAATACTTTTTAAGACCCTTTTAAGACCATTTTAACCAAATTTAAGATTGATATTTTGGACAAATTCTCTTTTTCTTACTCGGGTAAGTATGAAGTTTTGTAGTATAGGGTAGTGTCCTTACAGAGGTAGATTTTGTGTAGAACTACAGTTAGGGTAATCTACATTGTGCCAACATCTCAGTGGAAGTATAGTGTTAGCTTCAATGGTAGATTTAACGATTTGTAGGGTTAGGGTTTACATCACATCAGATGCGTAGACTTTTACGCAAAAGAGCTAGACTCGTTTTACAAAATAAATCAAAATGTATCCATACATGAAATCAAATTTCAGACATTTTAAGAATTGAAAGACATGCAGACTCCTTTTAAACTTGCCAACTATTTACGTACCAGGACTGAAGAGAACGATGGCTTTGAGGTAGGCATATTCGTAAGAGTCTGGGGACAGCTTGATCATGCTGTTGCAGAACTCCTGCATCCTCCAAATGTGTTCCATAACTAGTTTTACTCTGTCTGGAGACAGCTTGTCTGTAGGAGACAAAAAAGGACAAGTTTAGAGGACTAAAAGATGTAAGGGGCCAAACATTAGTGTACTAATCGGCAAATTCAAGAGACACTGAGCTTTTATGTAACTATTTACAGAACAAACTTTTTAAAAACTTGACTTAACAGTGCCGATACTGAAACATTTTACTCAGATGATACTCGACTCCTAAAAAGTACATCATTTGTACCAAATATTCTTTTCAGCTGAGAACAACACCCATCTCTATGCATGATGACTTATTTTCCTTCTAGCACCACACTGAAAAATACTGTTTTTCCTTGTATTGCATTTAAACCTTGCAGGCAACCAACAGCAGAGCTCTCCTACCTTCCTGTAAGCTGGTCTGCAGATGGTTGATAATGGCACTTAAGATGGTACCAACATTCATAACAGTGGAACACTGTGCCAGACCGAGGGCAAACAGCTCATTCCAGCAGGCTTTCATCAAGTTAATGTCATTGTCTTGGCCACTGTGAAATAAAATAAGATCAATTTACATTTACAACAGCGAACTCCACGGTCAAATAAGGGAAACATCATTCAGCTGAGATTTTATAACCGCTACATAATGACAGAGTCCAATAAATGTATTGGTGAAACAATGAAAATCCTTGTGACGACTGCTTACCCAAGGGTTTGAAAGGCAGGAATCGAGCGTGCCCAGTGCATAGAGAGAAAAAGCAGTCGGGAAGCTGACTCACAGATGTAGTTGACATTGAGGTACTCTGGCACAGGCAAAGGCATCATAAGCTAGGAAAAAGATGAGGAGAGGAAACATGACTGCATTGTTTATAAGATACATTTATGACTCAGTAACACATAAGCAGGGATTTTGGTCTCAGTGGGACTTCATCCTCAGGTTCAAGGTCAGCGTCACTTTTACCTTGAAAGGGAAATGGCTGTCAGAGAGTAGAGGTCCTTCCAACTCCACCACAGGGCCTGATTGGTCCCCTGACATCAGCTGCATTGTGGCCTCCAAGGACTCTCCTGCTGAGCCATCAGGAGGGTGGAGGACTTTGGCCAGGGTGTCAAAAGCTCTAATCAAACACAAAAAGGTCACATTAAAATATCCACGTTTTCATCTGGACACTGAAACTGGAAGAGAACATTACAGGAAGAGACAATATAACTCAAAGCACTGGACTAGACCCTCAACATACGCTACATTTTTGATTGAATAGGGATGAATCTAATCAAGTCTGTAATAGTGGAGTCAGAGACCACATGGCCCTACAGGAAATTCTATTAAAGCTTTGTGACAACCAGAAATAAACAGCCCCTGGGTTTCTTTCTAGTCCTCCTGTGGTGCTCAAGCCTACGTATCAACTTCTTCAGAGACAACTACTGGTCAGTGTCAAACCCTCTTGATTCTTTACGACATCTCCCTCACCGAGTGATATCACTTGCAGTTTGCTCGTCTCCTTGGATGTCTGTCATGGAGCTGTCCCCGTTGCTAAGCGTTTCAACTCCCATCATATCATTGCCGCTGTCACTTTCCTCCCTGCTCTTGTTGAGATGGGCGAGGGATGTCACCACATTTGCCAGCGTGCCGAGGTCACCTTGAGATGGGTCATCCTGCTGGGTGGGTAAACAGTCATTATTAAGCCTGTTGATAAACAGAGAAACTTAAATTTGTTTTCACTGTCCTGTCTCTGGACATCATCCACGTGAAGCGGTTAAAACTTCATATTTTCTCAGGTGATTTTATATTTAGATTTGGATGGCTATGTAAGAATAACAAGTTAGATTCTAACTAGATGCAGTGTTGAATGTAATTTGACTGCATCAGAGTTACCCTGTCCGGAGATGCTGGGATCAAGATGGTGTTTTCCATCTTGGAGAAGGGTTGTTGGATGTTCAGCAACATGCTCGACTCGAGCAAACTTGTAGACCTGCAATTAGAGATTTGACATTTCCCATTGTGTCATGTTATATTAAACCGTAAGGTACAATCAACTCCTTATTCAAACTCTTATCAGTTTTAGTAATGCATGTACAATCGATTTCGATTCAATCCAATCTAACAGAAGAAATTCCAACACTCTTGCACTTCTTCTTGTCAAATAAAGACAATGTGTCAGAGAGGTGCTAATTCAACATGGCAGTGTTGTACTGAACAACATTTTATTGACTTGTGTTTTTGGTTTCTCATCTCTACCATGCATTTAAAACTGGGAGGACAAAAAACAACAAATCAGAGCGATGATTAGTAGATTACCGTAATTGAT
This sequence comes from Acanthopagrus latus, assembly GCF_904848185.1. Lineage (NCBI taxonomy): Eukaryota > Metazoa > Chordata > Actinopteri > Spariformes > Sparidae > Acanthopagrus > Acanthopagrus latus. The sequence goes on from NC_051046.1 coordinate 13,770,707, forward strand.
TTGGCAATTGAGAAAAAAATATATTATATATATATTGATAATCAATTAATTGTAAAAGTAATTTTGGAAGCAAATTGTCAAACATTTGCTGGGACACTGAGAAGTGGCTGTACCTGGCAGTTTCCTTATCGGATACAAAAGTGGGAGTGGCAGCCAGAGGGCTACACAGGTTCTTGCGGATGTAGATTTTCTCAGTGGAGGCCGCACAGTTGAGGGACTTCTCTCGGGTGTTCACTTCAACAGGCTTCCTCTCACACTGCACAGCTGAAGACAAAACAAAAGGCACCAGATCATATTAATGTGAGTCCTCAATAACATGTCCACAAATGTTTGTAGAATATAAACATTATATAAACATCTTACAATCCTGTTTCATGCCCAGAGCAATGCAGCGCTGTAGTCGACAGTACTGGCAGCGATTTCTGTGGAGTTTGTTGATGGCACACTCGCCAGACCCCCTGCATGTGTATACAAGGTTTTTTCTAATGCTGCGTTTGAAGAAGCCCTTACAGCCCTCACAGCTGACAGCTCCATAATGGCGCCCTGAGAGAGGAGAGATTTCTCAGTTGGTGAAAGCTTGCTTATGTGTGTTAATGCAAAATAATAGTGTTAAAGCAAATTAAACTTAATTCCCACCTGAGGCCTTATCCCCACAGACAACACAGTATTCCACAATTGGCTTCACAATAGACTGGTCTGATCCTTCAGTCACAAACTGGCAAACAACACAAGACAATGGAGTAATTTAATACAGCGAGCACTGCATAAGTTCAGATTGACAAAGCATGTTCATGCTTCAGTCATAAGACCTTTCAGTAACTTGTTATAACATAATAACTGGCTGGGAGAAGTCACTAATATCCTGTGGCGTTACCTGAAGCTGCTGCCCAGCCAGTTCCGGGGAGGCAAACAACAGCTGGTTAACCCCAGAGCCATCTGGGGTAGCGAGGATGACCTTGCTGGGTGAGCCTTCCTGCTTGGCCAGGATCACTTTCCCTCCAGGGGAATAGTCAGAATTAGCTAGGATAAACTGCTGCTTTCCAGGGGAGGATGGCTCAAGTGCTGTGACGATCTGGATCTTCTGGCCAGTCTGCTGATCAGTTACAATCTATCAGGAATAGAGAAATAAAAACATGAGCGAGTGCTGACTGTACATGCAGAAAGAGTGCTGGAGAAGTTAATGATATGACAAAGAAATACTTTCAGCTATTATTTGATCTAGGACATAACAATTCTATGCAGATTGTGCATATGTGTTTATTCACACAGAATAAAACAAAGTAACAAAAGTCTCTACAATACTGATAGTAATAATAATAAGTCTCAAGTGGTGGACAGGCTGTCACATCACCTGGATTCTGTGTCCCAATGCCATGCTGCTGTCTGCTGACACAAGCTGAATCCTTTGGGTCTGTCCATCCATTCTGATATCGCACACACCTTCTTCCACTGCTCGTCACATCAGCGCGCCATGAGGCATGCACACCTGTAAATAAAACACACGTTTAACTTCATGTTTTATTAAAACAAACTTTAGGTCAGGTGAAGGAGCCCCTTAAGCCCCTTAAGGCTGACTTTAAAGCTTTTTTAATGACAACCAAACCAAATGTATGATACTTCTCAGTTTTTTCAGACTTCCCTACCATATTATGTCTGAGGTATTCAGCCCCAAGCCCATTGTTTCCTGCTGAATCTTAAAAAACAGGTCACCAATTCATTTTTTAAAAAGGTAAATTTATTTCCTCTAAACAACTGGGCACTTTAGCTTATGGCATGTTTCGAGGGAATAAATAATGATTTTGTTGTGGACTATTTAAAGCAAATGTGTCCACATTAGGGGCACTGGTAGGCATTTACAGCCAGACTGATGCAGCAAAACTACAGTGCTCATATCAAAAGCTATACTGACAATTGTTAGTTATTAGTAGGCTTAATTAAATGTTGTTGGTGTTTGCGTGGGGATTTGCTGCTCACAAGAAAAATACAAAAGAACAGACTGTTTCTTTAATAGACGTTGAATGCTTGTGTTGAATTGCGATCCCATAATACATTTTATTAAACTTTTACCGCACGTGTAGATCGTATAATAATACTGAAATTAGTTAAAGTGACCCGCAGCTCGGACACAAATGTATTCCAACATGGTGTAACAGTTAGTGTATCATAACCCTGCGGTTATTAATAAATCTTTACACTCAGCTAACGTTACAACTACTCTTATCCACCCCGTTTAGTAGAAGACATTTCTAGTCAGAACTTGATCAGTGTTTCCAAATAGTGTACACAGCTAATAAAGTAAAGGCTGGCTTGAAATTATCTATAATGAACCAACAGATCCACTACGAACATCTGCTTTATCACACTGCATGTCACTAACGCTAACTAATATTAGTTCGTGGCCTGTGCTAACGAATCTAGCGCTAGCCGGCGCTAGCTCGTAACTGTACTATTGGTGGCCTTGTTATAAAATACATCTTAAAACCACTTTAACGTAACAACGAAGGGGCGTTACAGCTGCAGTCGTAACACAAACAAGCTCTTGACAGCCAGTTATTTAAAATCGATACGGAAGATAAAGGTATTTCTTTTCCTGTGGGTGAAAGGTCAACATTGAAGGGTTAAAGCATGCTAGGGTTCAGGGCCCATGATGCTGAATCGCAGAGACAACGGCGGGACTTCAGTTTTGACAACTAGGCAATTTTCGCTTTAATTCTGGCACTGGACTTGCACATCAGTCGGCATTTGCACACGACAGCAGACGATTCAACACTTCGGCTAGCCGTTGTCACATTTAGATTTAAATCAAAAACGTTGCTGCTTAGTTTAGAGAGACTAGCTAACAACGCTAGCACAGCAGCTAACAACAGCTAACAGCAACACGGTTAGCTGGCACAGCTAAGCTTGTTGGCTAGCTAACATGTCCGTTAACACTAACTGTTACCGAATTGGTACCGGTAGCTACATAGTAGTTGTGTAACGTTAGTTCGTAAACTAGCTATGCAGTCGCATACACGCCACCAACACTACTACATACTTGCAGTTTGTCCGCGCTGGGCTCCCGGTGACAGTGCTAATGAGCTAGTTTAGCTGTTTGCTAGTTAGTTGCTAGCTGGTAGCTAATGGCTGCCTCCCTGCTGTAGACCGACTGAACACTCCCTCCCTTCCTGTGTTAGTGGCCCCTCGTCTCGCTTTCACGAGCCTCGCATGCGTCCACATCGGTAAATATTACTTACCGTACACGGAGCTGTTAGGTCAGATGTTATTGTCTTCAATAAATTAATATTTTAACTGCAGTTGTTGGGAGGGTCAGAGTTCGTGACCTTTTTCTCATCAATAAACGACTGGTACGCATGCGCAGCTTGGTAGCAGCGCTCCACAGCGTCTGCCAGTGTCAGTCTGTCAAAACCCAGTTTTCCTCCTGGCTTAACTTGGCTTCAGTGTTTTGTCACGGGGGAAATGCACATCTCTGCAATCAGTATGTTACCATGGTAGTTAACTTGGCTGTAACCTAAACCTTCTCATAATAGTTTATTTTTAGAGAGCATAGCTTGGATGTAATGTTATGATTTCAGATGGAGGAGAAGATGGAGTGCAGGCACCACTATTGTACAATTAAAGCTTTTTCTGCAACATCCTCATATTTCTGTTGGGGGGGGGGGGCTCTAAAGGAAGAATCTGATCTACTTAAAAATCTCTTGGATCAGAATAAATGTGAGTAATTTACTTCCCCATTTGTATTCAATACACACAATATAACCCCCCCCCACCCGCCATGGAGGTGACCAGGACATAAAGGACTGTAAACCAAACATTTATTTCAGTGACAGAATTTAAACATGTGATTCATTGAAATTTGAGTACACTATACACACTGTATTTACAGAGGCCGTGTGTGTGTGTAGCTGGGTATAATCTATGTACAGACATCTGATTCATTAAGTGCAATACGCATTTAAATACAAATAGTGAACATTCCCCTGATATAGCGTTAAGACTGTAGTCTTAATCGCATGGAAAAACAGAACAATATAAGGTGAGACTTTCTTACACAAGCATGAAGAGTGCTCGTCGTGTCTTCTACTCCCAGATTTACAAGTGTGAAATAACAACAACATCTACATGAATTCTTTTGACCTCTAAAACTGATGTGGTGGATCAAAATGTTACGACAGTATTCATTACAAAATCTACTGACCACGATAAAAAAAATCTGTCATGAAGAAAAAAAATCAACGTCTAACCATCTAAAATTGCTATAGATTATTGTGGCATGATTCTGCCACAACAGGAGGGCTCGTAAAATAAAAAGGTAAAAAGCAATGATGGTATATCTGAGAAGAGCAATAAAATATTTGGATTTTGTGACAGTGCAATATGGTGTCTCCTGATGCTTCGTGCAGAATTCAGAGAGCGCTGAGGTAAAACATTTTCAGACAAGGGCGACATAAATAAGTTGGAACTGCTAAAGCACCGTGGCTTCTTTGAATGAGTCGATCCACCTGTTTCGAAAAGACAAAGAGTTTGTAATTAGTATGATTATTGACGTCACGACATGCAGTTAAGTGGCTCTGGTTTTTGTACTGTACCTCTGCGCTGTTTGGACATCATCAGCTTTAAAAATGTAGTACGGTGTGTTTTTGTGGTAGAGCTTAAACTGTAACTTCTGTGAAGAATCCACCTTCAACATGAATCCTAACAGAGGCTGGCTCTCTAAGGCTGCGACATCCTGAATGAAACAATGAAGGACTCCTATTAAATGAGCATGAAATCAACCTCCTTTGGTCCAATTATGACATGATGCTGAGCTCGTATTGATCCAAGTGCTAGACCTTACCTCACTCGCTGCATATGTGTACAGGACCTTGTCTTTGATGACGAACCACAGCCTCTTCCCCTGCTTCTTATTGCCCTTTGACCTCTGCAGATACCCACTCATGGAGGAGTCTGTGTTTGCAGACACCTGAAACAAGTAACAAACCCGTCTGATGAGATATTACGTCGCTATCACCGAATCACAGCGTGCCTCGATCAGTTCAAAACATCGTTCAACCTCTTTGAGGGCTGCTGGTATCTTCTTCTGCTTCCTGGAGAAAGCAAAGGTCGCTCTGTTGCCAGGGGATACAGCTGCTGAGAGGGCTTGTTCACCTGATGAACAGAAATGCGGAACATGCAGTTCTTGATGCAGAGAAAACACAGAGAATACAAGGTGTGCTTTTTGTCTTATCTATGCCTTGGGCGACATACAAATATGAGAAAGTGCATTTGGAGCAGATCGCAATCCTGAGGGGAAGCCAGACTCACTTTTCTGCTGCTGAAGAACAAGGACACACTGATCACACACTCTTGCGAGCTGATTCTTTAGGTATTCAAGTTGGTGTTTGTTGGAGGAGCAAGACTGGCACACCACCTGATGCGACGATGAAGCAGAAAACATGTTAATTGCCCTGCACATGCCCAGATGTCCTCCTTTTAATCACACAACAGTTTTTGTTTTTATTCTGCTGTTTTCACAGTTTTTGACGCCGAAGAGCATTTCAGAATCTACATCTTCAAAATGTGATCCCTTCTTTGTCACCTCACCTTCCCACATGCACGGCAGTGGTGTCGCCTCCATGTTAGCGTGAACTCACAGGTGCATATCATACACATGGTGGCCCGTGGGTCAGGGATCCATATGGGGGCTTTGGATCCCAAAGGAGCACCATCATCACAATAATTCAGTTCTACCTGAGTACAAAAAAAAAAAACATATGTTATCTTCTAACTAAGAAATAGACTTGCTCACACACTGCAAATGTGGGAGGCTCAATTTCCTAAGATGTTATTTACCTCTTCTAGAGACTTGCCAGGTATAAAACTGATCTTCTTCTTGGTGTAGTCACTGATCGCTGTGGAAATGGCTTCAAGCCAGTTATCCCGCTCTGCTGCTGAACTACAGAGAGAAAGAAAGTGTGACTACACACCCACACAGTATTAACAGACCTATGCACTACATGGAAAAACACACCATGAAAAGGCATCCTTTGTTTCTAAGCATTACCTCGCTGAGAGAATGAAGGAGCGCTCCACGCTCTCGATGTTCAGCTCGTTCTGATAGGCCTCTTGGCTCGGTTTGCTAACCTGTAATTATGTTTCATCGTGGGCAGTATTAATCTTTGTGTATTTATGTTAAAAGAACCAAGAGTACAAGAAAATAGGGAGTGAAATTCTCACCTTCATCCCAGCCAGAGACAACATGTTGTTGAACTTGTACTGGCCTGACTGAACAGGGGTGGTGTACAGCAATGTGTCATTAAACTAAAGGAGAAATAACAAAGAAACATCATTTAATTTCTGTTGTTTGTAATGCAATACAGAGGAGCTCAGAGTAAAATGATTCCAAGATATCTTATGGTTTCATTAGCCTCCTTAATGCTTCAATAACTCGCCTCTGAGTTTTGATCTGAAGACAGTCAGAGTCTTTGATCGAGAACTTTTTTTTAGGATCATTAACAGCAGCAAGAGCTGGTGTGTTAAATCTGTGACTACATACTGCCTGACTGAGAACGGAAGCCGGAAGCTTTTTTAGACTTGCATTTGATTGCAATCAAATTGGCACAGAACACATTTTGGACTAAGTGACTGTGAGAGAGTACTACCAGTATTATCATGATTATATTATGTAAGACTGTGGATGCAATAAACAAAAGGAAGAGACAGCTTGTACTGTACCAGGAAGAACATTCTGGGCTGCATGACCTTTCTGGACAGCTTCTTCAGTATGCCCTCTTTCAGGAAGATCTGGAGGACAAAAACATCACGAGAACATGTCTGTTATTTCATGGTGTTTTAGTTAACAAGTATGATTTGACATCATTTTCTGACTCCTGAACTTTAAAAAAAACAGCATATTTCCAGTATTGCTAAACTGGTTTCCTGTTCATTATAATAACTGTGACAAAATTGGATTTAACTCTAATGACAAGAAGCTTTATATTTTAATGACGACTGTAATAAGGGCTTTTCAGACTTCATATTCTAATGATTGCCATGGGTTAAGAGTTGACCTGGGAAAACTTGGACCCTTTTCACACGCAGAGTGTTAACCCAGAGTAAACACTGCTAATAGCCCTGGGTTAAATGTCTGTTGGAACATCTGACTAACGTTTACATACTATAAGCGCATAGAAGTACCACTGTTTCCCACGGGGAATTTCAGCCCCATGTTCAATGGACTCTCAGGGCAGAAAGCCCGAGGCTAAAGTTGGAGTTAGCCAGTGTTTCTTAGCTTTGGGCTATGGCTGTCCTAAGAATGCTTTTAAACCTGTGTGAACAGCTCTACAGTGTGTCATCAGTCAACACACAACTGTCACTCATTCTAAACTTGTTGTAAGGATTCATATATTTTGGACTTGAGAACGTTGAGTCTGCGGGCAAACTCCATCTGCTGAGAAGATCACATGACACAATCAAGAGCTCCAGAAGTGCAGCTAAATGGATCTAAAAGTGAAATGGTTTTCTCAGCTTTATTATGACGCTTCAACTAAAAAAAATTTATCAATATTTATCGAATGATTAATGCAGTTAAACCATCTTATTTATAAAACCAAATCTTGAAGGGGTGCATTTATAAATAGTTTGCATTCAAAAGAACTCCAAGCGGGATCTTTGCAGCCTTACCCGCCCAGGTTGGACTATCTCATGCTGGCCGTTCAGACTGCACTGCACCTGGATCAGCTTCTGGAAGTTATCCTGAGAGCACATCAGTGGACGTAAGCAACGTACCTAGAGAATTTTATCAACATGTCAATCGAAGATAGAGCAGATGCCCTATTTCTTAGAGGCTCTTACCCCTTGTTTCATGATGTCGTTGGCATGATTGGCCACCTCTTTCACTATCACAAGGGCAGCTGAGTGGACAAAAATGTGAAAATCAGATATGAGATGGAAGCCATTTTCATTTCATTTCAGTATGTAAAATGAAGACCTTGTTTTACCTTGTGTGTCCTTGTAATCTTCTGAGTCTTCTGACAGGTTTTTGAGATAGTCTGGAACACAGTTACAACCATTTGAGATCCCGGATCAAAAGTCAAGCAAGTGAACTAGTCAGTACATTGGGTTGCAAGCGCTCAGTCTGGTGAAGCAAATTCCTGGAGCGTAATCTGAAATTAAAATCCTGGACAAAAAGGTCTGCAGGTGCTTACATAATACAATTATACAAGAGTGACGCGGGCAACATTCTTCACATTGCGGTTCTGGGGGGATCGACCCTGATCCATCAGACTCATGAAACACTAATCTCACTCATGTTAAAGCTCATGTTATGTCACTAAATCTGATTTGGGCTGCACTTCAGAAATCTTATTATATGGGGATTGAGGAGGCGAGACAGAAATTCCAGAGTATTTTAGTTTCTCTGGACACCAGAGGGCAGCATGATGCCTATAATGAGACGTGACAAGTCAGAGAACTGTGCAAAGTTTAGGACCCCACTGACTTATCAACACTGTGTCAAAACATTAACGTTAATATGAATGTGATGTAATTCTGTATACCTGTGAGTAACAGCTGATATTGAGGAATCCTCTGGACAGGCTTCAGGAGGTAATGCCTCAGGGCCAAGTTGGCGCAGCGAGGACTGGCCTTGGACAAACAAAAAAACAAAAAACAAAGAGACACATCCTTTAAATGACACAGTTTACGGGAACAAATTCAGAAACACATTCTCCACACATGAATAAACAATCCAACCACGCTGGCCCAAAAGACACGCCCCCACAGACAGAGAAAACAGGTCAAGCAGCCGTCATTACCTCAAACTCCCGTACGACTGCGCCAAACGCTGGGTTCTTTTTGCTCTGCTCTTCCAGTGTGGCCACATTCTTGTCATACTCGCGGATGTAAGTGGAGTACATCTTCAGATAGGGCCCTTTTTTCAGGAAGATGTCCGCTAGTTGGGCGTGCTCTTCCCTGTAAACAGATTAAAGTAGAATGAGATGAACTAGACACTGCAACACAGAATGTAACTGAGCTGTACGGCACGCTATGGTAGGTTATATATTTCAGGAGGATTGATAAAACAATATAATTTTGGCCTGTTTCAGAGAAGAAAAGAGAATATTTCCACTCCCTGTGTTGTTGTGCATTAGACAGTAGTAAGTCTCACAGGAACAGATGTAACAAATGCAACAAAGTGTGACTGAAGAATGCTACCCATCAAGAAAACATTGTTACAGACTGGTGGCAGCGGTGACATTGGGTTGCTTTTCCAGTCACTGTGGGCTGCGGCTAACAAGTGGGCAGCGGCTTCTCTTATAAGAGAGTAAGACCTCAACACAGCAAGACAGTAAAACACCCAGATTCTCTCTGTCAGGGTCCACATAACAGTAACAACCAAAGTTTTCAGAGACTGTGGTTTTGAAGTACACACTACCAATCTGATTCCAATTCGTGGCCACCTCCACCCTTCCAAAAAGACCTTCCACATGATTTCGGAACCTGGCCGCAAGTTCACTAAGGCACAAGAGTATTAGCGTAGTTGGCCTCTGACGTCGAGTGATCAGGCTCAGGTCACAACTTCTGACCCAGTTAACGGGAGAAGTGCTGGACAGGGTTCAGGTCAGAGATTCTGTGCCAGCCAGACAAGTTCTTCCACTCCAATCTCGAAAAACTATAACTTCACAGACCTCTCTTTGTCACGTTGGAACCTTCCACTCATGTTTACCACAGGGTTGGAAGCACATACAGTATTAGGATGTCCCTCACATGAAATGAAAGGGCTTTTTTACACTACATATTCTGAGCCCAGAGCTCTCCTTAGCTCTTGTTGATCCTGGGATAACTTTGCCCCTTCTCACACACCCATTTTTAACCTAGGGTTAATCTAAGCCAAGGGCTATGAGATTCATACTGCTCCCCTTCTAGCAATAGAATATGCGACTATGTTTACATTCTGGAGTGATGCTTGACCACTCTAAATGTCCATTGTTAGCTTTGGCCACATTTCACTATGGCACCTTTTAGCCCTATATTTAGTACATTTTCATGGGGCCAGCAAACCTGAGGCTAAAATCATAGTCATCCCACTTTGTAATATTCTAGGACTGTGCTAGTGTGAAAGCTTTCTTAGCATTGGGTTTATAGCCTCCTCTCGTCTGGGGCTAAGAATGTTTTTAGCCAGTTCTCAGCCAAATCCATTGAAAATAGCCCCAAACCAAAAGCGTGCACAAATGTTGTGGCAGGGGCTCTAACGTACATTTTCCCATACAGTAAGGGTGCACACTTTGAGTCAGTCACATTGATCAATACACACAAATGTTAAAATACACGATTGTGTTGTACCATTTGGCCACTCTCTGCTTCAGCTCTCGGAGGAGGTCTTGATTGAGTTCGTAGAGCTGTGGGAGGGAGTAGAGGATCTGGTTTAGGAGCCGCTCCTCAATCACGGGCTTCCCACTCTGACGAGACGCTTGGGACACGGCATCACGGAAGTCCTGTAGGTCAGATAGTCAGAGAAAAAGTCAGGAACTACAGGCGCAGAGGGCAAAACTTCACATGTCAAGTGTGATCGTAAACTGTTGCTGAACTGGTTCTCCTGAAAAAAGGAAATGTCTGATAGTAGGATGGTGACAATGGACCAAAAAAAAGAAACTACAAATCTGAAGTTGCCTGCTCTACAAATCATTTAACCTGGTCTCATTAAACAACACTACAAATAAATCTAACAGATAAAGAAAGAGAAATACTGCTGACCCATGACCTACACACACCTGACTCCCATTAAGCATTTTAAATTTCCAGGATAAAGTTTTTTAGCAGGACTAAAAAAAGAAGCAGAGAAAAGAGCTGGAGGGTGATGTTCCTGCTTCTCTTTCTGATGATGTGGAGTTTTTTTGGTGGTTTATGGGGACACATGGCAAATAAAAAGCTGGCTGCACACTGACTGAGCGCCCGATACGGAGCTCCTGTGGTTAACATGTGTGATCTCTTCATACTACAACCGCGGACAGAGATGGAAGTGCGTCACGTGTAAGAAAAAACACAACACAAGAGGTTTAACATGAAGCTGTAGACCTCCGTTTGATTGATTTTCACGCTTTCACTTAAAGATTATATCTTCCTTTATGAGTTAAGAATATTCTTCACACTCAGAGCTAAAAATCAAAGGTGTTTTATCTTTGTGTTGCTGGAAAGTTGTTTTTTTCTTTTGGAGACAATAATACATTTTCACCTGACAGGGACAGCAAAAAGAGCACAGCAGAAGCATTTCTAAAAACATGGCTGAACCGATAATTCAGATAAAAACGCATAACAAACAGCCCGATACGTTATCATCGATCACTTCGTGGAAAATCTGGCCGAGCGCCTGGCAGAGATGGAAAAGGAACAAATACTAAGTCACCTCCACTCTCTTTTGAACTTGGTGCGACTGTTTCTCATTACCGGACTCCATTCCTCTTCAATCTACAGAGACCCGAACACATCCTGTCCGTGCGGAGGAGTCACTGCAGAGAGGAGTCATTATTCATGACTCAGTGCTACTACAATCTTGTTTTCCCCAACCTTTATCTGCCTGAACATCTGCTCATATGACCAAACTCAGCATTTTTTGTGAAAATAAAGACGCAGTAAAATAAGACAACTGCAAGACAAATGTCTCTTATGGGATACAAGAAAGTGACCTGAAGTTTAAGTGTGATGTGAGGGACTTGACCTTTGACCAGCTTTGATTGGTCTAATAATGTCTGGGACTACATCCACTAAGGTCTATAAAGGCAGAGGTATACTTGAAAAGGAACTTGGTTGTACGACGCGTCATTCGCCCGCATCTGATTGTTGTTATGAACGGTCAAGGTTAAAGATGGAGTGAGAGTCCGCTGTCATAGAGAGAGGGGAGATGCAACACTGCTTAAATGACACCGTTAGTTAAACAAAGAGGTAAGTTCAATCTGAATTCTCCAGTCAAGTCCTATACTACTCACAGCTTTTTCATCATTCACTGGTCATTTTTGTCTAGGGGAGCTAAGATGTTCGTTTCATATCACTTTTTATGCGCTTAATTTGCATCACATTTTACATCAAGTACAGTGAATTAAAAAGTAAATAGCTTTTAAAGTAACTTTTAAGAGAAGACGATTAGAAGTTGGTCGGAGTTCCACTGGTCTGACAACAGATTTAATACTTCTGTGACCCTCGGGTGTGTCTTCTGACGTCGTTTCTCAAACATATTTCGAGGGAGCTACAGAAAAGAAACCAGATCATCACATCATTGTGGCGGGACTTTCGAGTCCGTCACAGATTTAACTTCAGAGACGGCCACGAGGAGACAACATTTAACACCAGACGTGTAGAGTTACGGTCGGATCACGCTGCTAATGAAAATCTAGAGTGGAAAACCGCGAGGAATGCGAGCCGTGCGGCCGAGTCTGTGGGGAGTCTGGTCCACACGCAGTCTTATCCTGCAACGGGGTGTGCCCCAGCAGCTAGCGTAATGAAGCACATATGGAGAATGTGGGCTCAGACAGTAGACTAGATACGACCTACACAGAATAACACCAGCTAATCACAGCAAACATGGAGCTTGTTGGTGTGTGTGTGTGGGGGGGGGGTAACTTACAACATGAAGCAACTTCAGGACATCGACAAACCTAAAACAAAACATTAGAAAAGTTAGAGGGGTTATCACTACACATGTGTTCTCTTGATAACTAGAGATAATTATGGTTTTATTTGCCAAGGTTTTGTGGTGTCCACTTAATACAATGGGATTTAATGGAATTTCATCTGTGTTGTTCACTGTCAGATGTCTTTTGTGGGGCTTTTTTTTTTTAAAGAACTGGACTGACAAAACAATTTAAGACGCTTACACACTCTCAGAGCTCATAATCTCTGTGGCGATGTGTTGAATCTTGCTCTTCTTCTGTCCGCTCTGTGATTCAGACAAAGAGGTGCAAAAACACAGACTCAGAAAATACAGTGGATTATTATAAATCACTACGTAGTTCACATTTACCCAAACAAGGTTCAGAGCAAAACTACAAAACATGACGGTATTTTCAGAGTCCTGTATGAGGCTGATATACATAAGATCAATAAAAAAGAAGAAAGGTTCTTCCCCAAGTGACCCCAAATTCCTGGGACTCAAATCATAAATCTAACAGCTTCTGCCTCTCACCGGACTCTCTGCTGGCAGCTCAGGCTCTCCTTTACTGGAGACAGAGCTGCTGTCCTCCTCCTCATCTGAGGTGCTGGCCACAATGTCGTCATCTGAAGGGCCATCATCCAGCGGTGCCACCTCCTCATCGACAGAGCTTCTGTCAAAAGGGCAGGAGGTTAGAGTCAGAGGAGAATAGAGGGAGCTGCCACAAAGGGAGTTTAACTCACACCCTAACACTTGCAGGCATTTATCAAAAAACCTGTAAATGCAGCACACAATGACACATCTTTAGTCACTCACATGCTGCGTGATTAGCGTAATATGAGAATGTTATTTGCAGAAAAGGGGAAAAGAGGTTGGGTTTAAAATAAAAACACTGGTGTCAGCACCTAATATGAGGAGGAGTGCCATCATGAAAAGAAAAACTACAGTATTCAACATTTCCTGCTCTGATCTACTGGGAGTCATAAAAAAAAAACACACACACAAACAGAAAAAAGGGAGCATTTGACAAAAAAAACATTTGGTGATAATCGTCGAAACTGTAAAACGCTTGAACGCTCCGGTCACGGAGAAGCAATTTGGCTAAACACGGCAGAGTCCAACACAAACAGAAGAATAGCCAAACCAGACACAACCCAATAACCATCGGACACTTTGCTACTCTAACCTCGCAGCTCTGGCTGGGAGAAATCTACAACTACATATCTAAAATGCCACAATTCCCTGAGGGAGCGCTATAAGTGAGACAGCGGCCCCTCCCTGAACAAAAATGCAGAATAAAAAATGGCCCGAGGCTCAGCTAGGAGTGTGCGGGTCCGACACACTGTGGCGGGTTTACATCTTACTGGAATTGGTCTCTGTTTGTGAGCTGCCCAACGTGTTTTTAACATGTGACCGCAGCACAGTTCGATCTAAACAGGGGGGACACGCTAAGCTGCGCGAGTGTACAGTTACACAAACTCTAATCCTATTTTTCCGACTGACTTCTGCTCACTGGTCATTCACAACATACATTCTTTCCATAAGTGATTAACTACAAACAATATAAACATACTACAAGTTTAACTGAGTCCATTAAGCACCGAGCTGGAGCTGTACGTAGAGCTGGTTGTATCACCTTTTATTTGAGTGCAAAAATCTATACCACCAATATCTCAAAACCTGAGCAAATATATCATCCAAACAGCTGTGTGGTTGAGGTTGTTTACAGGTCTTGGGGGAGTGCTGCTGCATATATATATATATAAAAAAAAAAAAGTAGTGTAAAGCAAGCGCCTACATTACCCACAATGCAACCTAGTCACTGAGTGACATCACTGGAGGTAAATTACATGCAGCTTCCTCTGGAGCCACAGAAGCTTTTTCACATATGTAGTAGCACTCCACCAAGACCTGTAAGCACACTGTAATGTGTCAGATTGGTGGATTTACCCTTTAAGAATTGAACGTTAAAGCACTTTTCTGGCCTCAAATAAAAAAAACATAACAAAAAACTGCTTAGCTGCGATGCACTGTGACGGTGACAAACAACCTGACTCACAGAAAGCCCTCCACTTCCTGACAAAGACATTCTGAACTGTCCTGTCCTGACTGTCAAAGGGCATCTTGTGTGAGTGCTGCCTCTGATGAGCGCTCATGGTACGAAGGACATACAAGTATGTTGCTTGTCTGCCCACAATCCATCAACAGCTGAAAGGCTGTGCACACACACGCGCCACCATACCAGTCAAACTCCCCTAACAGGAACCTGGAAACAAAAGACTAAATGTGACCTGCTTCTCTGTGATCTTCCTCTTTTCCAAATGACAGAGTCCCTCTCTGTGCTCGGCTGCACCTTTTAGAGACAAATGGGTTTTTTTTTAAGTAGCCTCAGGTGGTTTCCTGCATTCCCTTTCAGGAAACAAGGCCAAATCACCTGAAGAACAGTACACCCACTGGCAAGACTAGGATGCGAGGGAAACGAGACACAGAGACACGAATGAAAGGTGTCATTATCTACCTCTCACAGTCTGCTGGTGTCTCGCTCTGCTGTTGTTGTCCACTGTTTTTCTCAAAGGACATATACGGCTCCTGCTCCTCATAAATGCCCTCATCGCTGTACAGGGAGCTCTGCCAGGCTGTCTGCGGCGAGAAGGCGGCCGGAGGGGATGTCAGGTCCGTCCCCGCCTGCACGTTCATGTAGTCCGGTATCTCCTCGTAGTGAGGGACGTTCTCATAGTAAGAAATCTCCTCTCCGTCCACGCTTTGCTCTACTCCGATCAGCGGGCACGAGAGTTTACGTCCAGCTCTGAGATGCTCCGACTTCTGACAAACGTCTTGGTCCCTGTCCGTGCTGTGCTCATGACCATCCGGGCCGCGGTCCGGGCTCTGGCCGCCTCCTTTCGCCATCAGCTTGGGGAGCATCTTCACCGAGAGCTTCAGGTCCAGCAGTTTCCGGAAAGAGTTCCTCTTCTGTCCGTCAGAGCGGATGAGGTCAGCAGCAGTGAACGACTTGGCTCTCTGTTTGCTGGACTGAGAAGGCTTGAGGGCTCCCACGGTTAAGACGTTTCTGCTCTCCTTCTCTGCTGGAGGTGCAGGCAGCTCCCGCATCAACCTGTCCTTTGAAACACAATCTGCCGTGGGCCTTCTCTCATTGTCCAGTTTTTTCCCCTCGTCTTTCCCCTCAAATGATTCCTTCTTCTGCATCCATGCCATCGGACTGCTGTGCCTCTGGGGCTTCTTTGGAGCCACCTTGACCACCACACCCTCTGCTGCCACGGTGACGTCAGGAGGCTGGCTGATAGGAGGTGGACTGTGCGAGAAGTCCGTGTAGACGTCCTCCTGATCTCGATCACGTGTCCCTTCCTTCTCCACCTCCACCTCTTCATCCTCCTTGTCAGCTGACACCTCCATCTCGTTGCTGCTGCTGTCCCAGCCCAGGTCTTCCTCCTCCACATCCTCTGCAAGCGCTCGAGGAGCAGAGGTCGGTGCTTTCTCAGGTGCAGACAGAAGAGGCTTCTTCCTGGGCGGAGGGGCAGGCATGGGGCAGGCTTTCCTCGCAGACAGAGTAATCGGTTGCTTTTCAGCACCTGATGGCACCCTCACCTCTTTGGCGTTCACATCCCTCCCTTCCTGGCTTGTAACCTCTTCCCCCTCCCCCTCCTCCACCTTTTCCTGGCGGGTCAGTACAGCCATCCTGGGTTTCCGTGGTACAGGGACAGGGACGGGCTTCCTAGGGGCAGCTGCGCTAGGTTGGGGCACACAAGACTTGTGCTCGGAGCCAAGAGCATCTTCCTCTGGTCCTCGCCAAGGTGCACTGTGAGGTATTACATTGCCGTTTGCCTCATCGCTCCACGTTCTGTGGGGAAGTGACGGCCTAAAGGTCGCCATGTTGACGTCTGTGTTGAGATTTTTGTCCAAAGCAAACGTCTCTCGAAGAGGTTTATTGTTTGTGATCGTTTTATCTCCACTGTTATCCAAAGTGTCTCGAGATGGAGGGAGAAGCTTTTTATTTTCTTCATTTTTACCCCTGTGCAACAAGTCCCTCTCCGTTTTGTCAAGTTTTAATGATGTGTTCCTGATGCACACACAGTTCTCATGGCTACACAGGCAGATAGGAATGATATAATCCCAATCTGGCTTTTTGTTCTCTTGCTGTATTCCATTGTGGGAGTTGAGAAGACCTTTGGTCCGCGGGCTCTCTGTTACAGATGTCTGGTGCAGGCTCTTTGAGGCCAGTGGTTTGGACTCCACAGCAGTCGAGAGTTTAGAGAGGCAGGGTTTCGGGGCCAGTACTGGTTTATCCCTCCTTGGGGTGCCAGGAGATGCGAGCGAGAGAACTCCTCCTCTTCTGGGGGTCGAGGGAGACAGCCCCGGCCTCTGGGGTTGGGTCAGCTTTGGTTTGGGGGCCAGAGGTGGCTTGTGCATGCCTGAAGGAGA
The DNA here is from genome assembly GCF_904848185.1 of Acanthopagrus latus. Classification (NCBI taxonomy): domain Eukaryota; kingdom Metazoa; phylum Chordata; class Actinopteri; order Spariformes; family Sparidae; genus Acanthopagrus; species Acanthopagrus latus. The sequence continues at coordinate 13,787,763 of NC_051046.1, forward strand.
GAATCAAAAGATATGAACTTTAGATTTTTGTGTGGAGTTATCTCCCCTGAATCAGGAAGTGGCACTTTTTTCATGAAGGTGACAAAACAGCACTATGATGAAGTCTTGTTCTCCAGATGTACGAAAAACATGTTTGTCTGGTAGAGACCCCAACAAATGTCACACGCGCATGATTATATTACCCATGTTTGCTTGTTTGTTGGTTGGTTTGTCGGTAGGATTACACAAAAAACTACTGAAAGCATTTCAACTCAACTTGGACGGAGGATGGGTCTCAGCCCAGAATAGCTTTAACTTCTGGAGTGGATCCGAATCAAGATTCATACATTTTTTATTGCTGTCTTTAACATTTTTGACATTTATGTTCATTTCTCAGGGAGTAATCTTCGGATCTTGGTGAAAAAATCAGGTGTTTTTTGGCGGCTGGTATCTATGAGAACAAAAGGTGACTGTTGGTCCTTGGCTGATGTTAGCATTCTACTTTTATGGGGGATTTTTATGTGAAAATTTAAATTGTGATGAAAATATGACCATTTCTACTAATCGTGATACATAATCTGTGACGGTAATCTCAATATGTTCTTTTTTAACCATATCCTGCAGCCTTAGCTTTAAATCTGAAACACATCAAAGAGATTATGTCTCTAATCTAACACAGCATAGAAACATATTCTGAACATCCAGCTGTAAGAATCTGATGGACTATCAATCTGACAGATGTTGCCCTCACGAGTGTCCCCTCTTTAACTCTGTAATATTGATCCCAACCCAGTGACGGCTTAGTGTAAGACTGCTGTAAAGTGCTGAACTCCTCGGGCAGGGGGTTCAAATATCACATGCCATTTGTTTGCCCACTCAACACAACAGCACTGTAATCCGGCTAATGGCCCATGTCAGCAGGCAGCAGAGGAGGAGGAGGAGGAGGAGGAGGAGGGGGAGCAGATGGGTGATGAAGAAGAGCGGGAGAGAGATGGGGGTGGGAGCAGGGACTGGGAAAGAGTCACGCAAAACTGGTACATATGGCTTGAGCTGGCGTCCGAAAAAGGATCTTTCTGCGGTGGACAAAAACAGTAACATGCTGACCTGCTGCGGACAGGAAGGGAGGCTGTTTATTTCCCCTCAGCAAAATCACATATTTTCTTATTGAGCTAGACCCAGTTTGACAGTCTGCAGGGAGAGACTCTGGGCACAGTCGAACATTGACAGACAGGGGAATGAGAGTGAGATGTGAGTAAATGAAATGAATAAGGAGATGTTACTTTAATTCTAAAGATGACCTGATTGCCAGTCATCTAGCTGTACACACACACACACGCACACACACACACAAACACAGGTCTGTTTCAACTTTTCTCTTATATCTTGAATGTGTCAATAAACTTATTTTAAGATATCAATTTAAAGGCATATCATCCAAAGAGTGGAAGCTGCGGACTAGCTTCACCTCACACTATCAACAACACATCTGTTGCATTGCTTCTGCCCGTCTAACCATGTTGTATCTGTTTTGCCCACGGAAATAAATAAAACGTGCTTCTCCCCTTGTCTAATGTCCTGATCTGTGCTGGATTTGCTCAGAAGTGACCGCACAGTCACTGACAAACTCACTAAATCACCGAGTAAGTAAGTAAGTAAGCAAGTTTCCAGTTACTTACCTGAGTTCATCATGGCTCCACTCTTCCACTTCGCGTCTCTTTTATCAGCGCTTATCAATCACTGCGGCGGACACGCAGGACCATCTTCTGTGTGTCCGGGTCAGCGCGGGGAGTCGATCCAAAGTGAGTGTTCTGTCACACACTGGACATTGTCCTCTCGCTTTTGGTCCGAGTGTGTGAGAGAGATCCTGCGGGACACCGTTCAGCTGCAGCGGGCTGCCTGCCAGCGGTGAAATGAACCGCTCTGCTCCTCTTTTTGAGTCCCTGAAGTGTCCACTAGAGGCCCTCAGGAGCCACGAGCTGCCAGGATCAGCCGGAACAAAAGCAGGTAACTCTAAACTATGATTAAGGTTAACAATAACTCAGTGTGAAGTGTCTCAGAGCTCCTTGCTGAATGAACTACAACCGTCTGCATTCCTGTCATACACTTTCTGATTGCTCACCAGTATGCAGGAATTTTCCAGTGCCAGACAATCACAAACACACACACACACACACACACACACTGATATTTCCACACATCATCATCATCATCATTGCTAATATTAACACCGCTGCTGTGACTCAGAAGCTACAGAAGAATGAGTGGGAGCCAGCTGACACTGTGAGAGCTAAAAACTGATGTTTACTTGAGGAAGTAAAACTGAGAATAACATCATTTATCAGAGGCGCTTTCATCATGATGTGACTTTGTCAGCAGGATGATAACTCAATCATACTTACAAGAATCAGTGCCGGAAGCCATGAGGGAAAAAAAAAAACACACAACAAGTTATGATGGAAACTAAACTGGGTGAACTAAAATGTTCCCATTGTAAATTATTGATTATGAGATAAAACGTCAACATGGAGATAGGCGTAATTATGAAAAAAGAAAGCCATAAAATGATGAGACAAAAGTCATGATTCTGTGATAAAAAGTCAAAATTGAGATAAAACACAAAAAACCCCGTTCTAATTATGAGATTAGATGCCAAAAAGATGACATTGATTGTAAATATTTGCTATAAGTAAGAATTCTGAGATAAAGGTTCTAAAGAATTGGAGTGGAGTCATGAACATGAGGTTAAAAAGTTATATATGACAAAATTCAGATCAAAATCATTTAATAAAGTCACAAATACAAGAAAAAACTTTGAAATCCTGCGATAAAAGTCATTATTAGCAGATAAAAGTAAAAAACTGACCTGATGTAAATGTGAAGAGAAAATGGCCAAAAACTAGATTATTTTACTAGACAAATGTTGAAAATATTACAGTGAAGTCACGATTATTACATATAAAGTCATTTATTTAAAGAAAAAATTCAGAATTATGAGATAAAAAGCAAGACATTTTGCATTTCAGTTACAACCTAATCAGTGGTGCCAATCTGCATTTGATCCCGTCACTGGAGCATATTCAGTGTGTGACGACGGGAACAACAGCAAGAGCTGGAGTCTTCTTTGGTTTGATATGAGAGTCTCTCTGTCGTCGGCGTGACATGCCAGGAACTTGATTGTGTTTTCTGTTCAGGAAAGAAGACGTTACACAGGTCGTTCACTCTAAATCAGAGCTGGCAAAGATTTAGGAGAAGATATCCAGTCATAGTTCAGAAATTTATAAAACATGAATTCAGTCACGTACAGTACCTCTCACTGGCCTTTCCCTTTTCAACTGAAGTGGTCAGTGTGATGTCATCGCCTCCTTTAAGTGTTGCATCCTGGGGGTTGGCTGCAGGAGTACTCACTGTATCACTGCAAGGAAAGGGCGGGAATGAACAGAGTCGATTCTTGTTGTCTCAACCTGTCCTTTAAAAAGTAATTTCACTGGGCTTATCTTTAAATTCCACGATGCTCGCTGACAGTTCTCTTCTATGTTCATGCTGTTTGAGTGATCAGTAATGAGGGTGACTGACAGATGATTTAGCTTCTTACAGTAAATCAGATGAACGCTGGCGAACGTGGCGCAGTCGTACCTGAGCTTGTAGTCCGACGGGAGGCTCAGACCTAATCTGTAGTCTCCCCTGCTCCTGGAGATTTGCTTTTGAAGGTCCCTGACTGAGCGACTGTGATCACTGAATACGTAGCCGACAAACAGCAGCTTCCCTCTGATGTACATCTACCACATTAACAAAGGAGAGTTTACATCACACCAGCAAAGTCACATGCTGCAGTTTTCATTGTGATATTTAAAAAATAATCAGTCAGCGTGTATTGAGGTCACACAGTATGGTTTGCACAAGCACGTTGATTTTGTCTGTGCACCATATACGTCATAAAAGTCATGAGGTTAGGTTAGATTTCACAATAGAGGAACTTGCAGTGTGTGTGTGTGTGTGTGTCTGAGTTTCTGAGTGAGACCTCCTGGCCTGTAGTGCAAACACTGGTTCATGTCATCATGATTCAGGTAATTTCAGTTTGATTTATAGGCCGATGAAGGGATGTTTCATCTTACAACAGAAATCAGTGACTTTGAGCTAAAAATTACGGCTCCTCTTTTCTAATTAAGAGGCGTCCATCCCTCACTGCCTGTCAGCCTACAGTACTTTTATAACAAATGTCCGGGTGTCTTGGAAAGGACAGCACCTAGCTACTGTCATCATCAGCCCCATCCCCCCATGCTATCATCTCTTCTGCTTCAGGCGAGCAGTGCTGCTGCCACCCGGTGGGAGCCATGAAATCATGCACTGAGAAGGGAGAGCGGGAGCTGCAGCCTTTTGGCCAAGCCTGCAGTGGGCTTTACTGACCAGGACCATCCCAGGAGCAGCGTTATGTCTCTGCTGCAGCAGGATGTTCTCCGCTCCACAGCTGGGCTGCTTCCCTGTTGACATCTCGTACCTCACCAGGCGAAATGAATCCATCTGGCACTAGATTAAAAAAAAAAAAAAGCTGTTAAGAAAGAACTGCGTAATAGCCTTCTGTATGTCTTTTGCTGACCCTTTGTTTTATGCTGTCTGTTGTCCTTGTAGTATGTTAATCACTTTGGAAGATTAGAGTCCTTGCAGATTATGTAAACCGGAACAGTACCGCAACAAACAAATGATGCACATGCTGTGAATCAGAGACTGTGGCGATGCTTGACTGGTGACCAAAATAAGAGAAAGATGTGTTGTTTTATTGTGCTCACACCTGAGTGCACGGCGTGGTTCTCTGCTTGTTCCTCCTCCTGTAAAGCCGCTCCAGCACCTCCTGGCCGGGCGCCACATGTGTATTAAAGTGTTGGCTTGCCGGAGTCACACACACCACCAGGATCTGTTGACTGTGTGGAGGCTGGCCCATAATGAAGGCATCGTACTCCAGGTCTGTCACCGCTGGCATCAGCGTAGCGCTGCAGCAGCACCGCCTGCACCCCCCCTCCCCCTGCAGGGCAGCTCTCAGCAGAGCTGGGCACACTGTGACGGGGGCGGATGAGGTGAACGACGGCCGGGCTGGAGGGTTGGTGACGGCGGAGGGCTGCAAATCTGGACTGTGTGGAATGACCAGTGACCTGGCAGAGTGGGAATGATAGTGAAGCTCTCACTGTAAATACATTCCTGGTTTTATAAAACAGTAAATGTCTTCTCTAAATGAGTTTCTGACGGTCATGGAGGACGTACTCAAGTTTAATACTGCCGTGAATCTGAAGGGGTCCTATCTGTGTGACACGGGGCTCCGCCTTTGTTCCCTTTTTGGGTGTCCTGGAAAAAGTCAAAACAGTGGAAATGCCCTTTATTAGTCCTCACATAATGCAACACACAGTTCAGTAAGTAGTGTAGTCTAGCAGGACTCAAGCACTTAAAGGGATATTCCAGCATAAGTTTAATCCATGGTCAAACACAACGTGACACTGAGTAAGACCCCCCCCCCCCAGAGAGATCAAGATTTCTGACCAGCACATAGTTCAAGGTATCAAACATCTAGATAGATAGATAGATAGATAGATAGATAGATAGATAGATAGATAGATAGATAGATAGATAGATAGATAGATAGATAGATAGATAGATAGTGCTCAATTATGATTCAGTTGTTTACTGATTGTACAAGTACCCGAAATATGACTTAAATACATGAATTTGAATGGCTGTAATTAGTTACTTCCACCCCTGGAGATATCTAACTCATTAGCAGCTAAATGCTCCACTATGTTCACCAGCTTGTCTCCCACTTGGTGCTGAGCAGGTTTTGTGCGGTGGGTTTTACACCTCCCTCACTGAAACTCGCTTCCCGTTGCAGCTTCGAGAGTGAATCAAAACAATAAAGTTGAAGGACAAACAGCTAAACAATGAGCCCACGTTCACTATAAAGCTCCGTAAAGCCGAGGAGAGCCCCAGATTTTGGGGGATTATTCTCCGGAGGTTCGTCCCTGTCACATTGTTCCACTGATTGTCATTTGATAAGTTATTCTAAAAAAAGAAAATGCTTGAAAACTCCCTCCAGGCCTTTATCTATATATTTTGACATAGTTTGAAATACGATTTGCTTGTACCAAACACAATCAATCTTCTATCTACATGCCTTGTTTCTACATAAAGAGAAGAACGTAAAGAATTACAGTTGCTGCTTATTTACCTTCTGCAAAGTAAATTGACTACATTTGTTGGGAGCAGTCTTCATAATGGTGAAATCAACCAGTGGCGGATTCATGATGTTTGAGGGGCAGGGGCATCCTAGAGGACACCATATCAGGTTTTGTCCATTGGAAGGGCCTACTTTGACACGTATGATTGTTGGAGTGGCCCACTGGAGTTCGGTTCGTTCTGGCTCTATGTGTCAGTATAAGTGCGCACCTTGGCAGCTTGATGCAGGTCTCTGCTGACCGATGTCCGTGCAACTCCTGCGACTCATCCCCGTCCTCCTCGGGCTGGACTGGCTTAGCATCAACCCACTCAGGTGGGTTCAGAGAGGGCAGAGCAGCTGACTGTACCTCCCTTCTCAGCCTGGTCCTCAGCGGGGCATCTGGCATCCGCTCCATGTCAGGACACTTGATCCCTGAAGGAGAGGAGGAGGTCGCTCAGAAATGCACACGGACAACGAGTGACACAAGTGACCGTGAACAAGATCCTCATGGAACTATTCAATAATGTTGAGTTTGCAAGATGAGGTGATACTGTAACTTTTTGCTTCATTGAACAACTCGCAACAACCTCGCTGGGTCAGATTGGCTCAGTGTTTCTTTTGCTCTATATACTTTAATAACTCACAATGTGCGTCACACCCATTGGCTGCAGAAAAAACTTAGAAAGGTTGTGTTCACGCAGGTAGGTTACCGATGGCCACGCGATAATAATCCATCCAGTCATCCAGGATGTTTCGTACTCTCTGCTGAAGCCTCTTCAGCTCCCTGCCAACATGCCCTCCTCTTCTCCGCTGTGTTGACAGCTCCTCCAGCCCCTCCACCTCTCTGACCATCTGGAGGACCTCCCGGGAGCGCACCGACACCTGCCACACACCATTACCCGCATGGTAGATTACATGATATAACACAACACAATGCATTTAGCAAGCTGTTTTACATAAAGTGACTCATTGAAGGCATCTTAGGGACTTTCAGAGGCTCAAAATGAAATTAAAGGTATTTTCTTTTTATATTCTTGTTGTTGTGTCTCTTACAGGTGTTAGCCTCAGGTTCCTCTTGTTTTTTAGGACCACAGCAGGGGATTTTGTCTTCCCCGCCAGCTGGGGGTCTTGAGCAGCCTCAGAGTTTAACTTTCCTGGAGTCTGCAAACAAGGCTGTCAATGCAGAGTATATATACATATTGCAGTTCACCATAAATCCAAAACCCTCTTTAATTATCCACTTGCTCATCTTGATCTCACCATTTCCTTTGGTTTAGCCAATGCAGGGAGAGGAAGATGAACACTTTCTTTGTTACAGCTGAAGCGGAGCATGGCAGAAGTGCCACTGAGCAGCCTCACAGAGATTAAATCTGACAACTGCAGGAGACAAAAACACATTTACAGGGTTTTATGTTTAAAATTGATTCGATCTCATAAAAAAGGAAAAGTATCCTGAGCACTAAACTGTAGCAAATTCATCCATGGCGATCTAATCTGCATGCTACATAGACCTGTTATGAAACCTCTCTCTGTCCTGTCGGGGTGGCTCATGCGTCATGCCTCACATGACCTGATTTGCTTCCCCTAAATGTGACACTTCCCGTATGCAGATCTCATAGTTATCTGGCATGACAAGGCTCACTCCAGAGTCCTGCTCCCTCTGACCAGCCTTGTCACTGGATATATCTCAAGTCTGGAGATTACCTCTGGCCTGTTCTTCTCTGCAACATGCTGCAGAGCTGATGCGTAATAGTTTAGACATCGAGTGGGGGGAAAAAAGGAAAAGATGCGGAATAAAGGGGTTTACTCTGCAGAGAGAAACTCTTCTGTTGCAGGATGACTCAGTTTGTTTATAGTACAAACAAAGTGGGCATCATTTTTTAAAAAGTTGTCTAAAAGTTGCAGCAGAGTCTCAAACGTCTCCGTTCTAGCTGGCGGTTGCACCTGTATCACGATCTTCTCCCTCGGTGTGCGTCCTGTCTGCCAGCTCCAGTCCTTAGTTATGTTCCCGTGATGGTCACATATGAATCCACCATCCTGGTCCCACACTGCAGTGATGGAACAGCTGGAGGAACAAAAAGTACAAAATGTTACTGTGGATTTTACTGGAATATAAGTATAAACAAGCAGAAAATGGAAAAATTCAAGAAAAGTAAAAGTATCTCACAACTGTATTTGCCCAGCTAGCAATTTATTGTTCTAAAAAAGTTCTAAGAATGTTACCTAGAAAGTTCTTGTAATGCTTTCAGCGAGAAGTTTTCTTTAAGTTCCCAGAATGTTGGAGGATAACATTCTCTAAAAACATTACAAAAATGTTTTGTTGTAACCTCCTTAAAATGTTCAATGAGAATATTGCTTGAATGTTTTGCCCTAATGTTCTTGAAAACGTTCTCAGTGGGAGATTTTCTTTAAATCCCCAGAATGTTTGAGGATAGCGTTCTCTAAAAACATTCTAAAAATATTTTGTGATAATCTCCTTAAAACCTCCTTTGACACACAGCTCAACCCAGCTAGGGGGAGCCAGGATTCAAACCAGCGACCTCCCAGCTTGCAGGAAATGTTCCCACAACATTGGCAAACATTCCCATAGTTTCCAATAATGTTCCTATAACGTTAAATGTTAAGAAAGGAAGAATGGTTTAGGTGCAACATTCTGAGGATGTTTCAGTGATGTTGTTGAAGTAAGAGATTGTAGAATGTTCTTCTATAAAACATTCCCATAATGTTACGAAATAGCAAAGGAAGAACATTCTTAAGGCAACATTTAGAAAATGTTTTTGGCATATTTTTAAGGCGTCCAATTGCAGAACATTTTTTGTAAAACTTTTCCACAATGTTATACGATAACAAAGGAAGAACATTGGCAAAGCAACATGTGGAAAATGTTTTCGGAATATTATTAAGGCCTACAATCCCAAAACATTTTTCTAAAATGTTCCTGTAATGTGATATGTTAACAAAAGAAGAAAGTTTTAGCTGTAACATTCTCTGGATGTTTTGTGGATGTGGGTGAGGTAACATATAGAATGTTCTTCTATAAAACATTCTGAGAATGTTACGTGAAAACAAAGGAAGAACATTCCAAAAGCAACATTTAGAAAATGTTTTGAGGATGGTATTAGGACCTCAGATTATATCACGTTTTTTATGAAACATTTAAACAATGTTATATGATAACAAAGGAAAAACATTCTGTAAACAACACTTGGAAAATGTTTTGGGGGTGTTATTAAAGCCTCAGTTCACAAAACATTTTTTCTACAACTTTCCTGTAATGTGATAAGTTAACAAAGGTAGAACATTTTGTCTGCAACATTCTGAAAATGTTTTGGTGATGTTGTTGAGTTAACATATATAGAATGTTCTTCTTTAAAACATTCTCACAATATTATATGATAACAAAGGAAAAACATTCTGTAAGCAACACTTGGAAAATGTTTTTGAGATGTTTTTAAGGCCTTAGATAACAGATGACAGAACGTTTTTATAAAATGTCATAAACCCATGCCAGCTCCAGGGAAGCAAGCTAAGTTAGTTAGAAAAGCCAATGCAAACCAAGACAGGACCAAACACACCACAATGACGTCGCTAATCCATCCAGACTCCCAGCCGTCCCAGTGCTGATAAATTGGCTAGGTTGCCGTTTGCAAATTACATTATCAGCTACAAAGCAACTAAGGCCAGATCTATGCTGTCTAGCCACTGGCTGCTCGCTCCCGTGCAACAGGTCGCTGTCTGCAGTTGCCCTAATGGCCATCAGTGTCATTCTAAATCCTACACATAGGCCTAGTAGGCCTATCTTTAAATTGGTGAGACCATCCAAGTGTAACAAAACATCTTTTGAATGATATAGGGATAGGGGATAAATTGACATGACTGTCCTCTTCCTAGATGTCCACTTGTCCTAGTCTCTATTTTACCAGGAAAAATTGTGAATATCAAAAGAAAGGTGACCAGGTGGCATTATTACCAGTGCCTACAGTCTCACACCTGGTGTGTACTGTATCTTAGATGTAATTAGCTGGGTTTTGGTACCTAATCATAATTCTGACTTGTGACAATCACAAGCAATCACAATCAATGAGTCAAGGATATTCAGGTGAAATCAAACAAATCATTTTATAGCCCAATATCACCGATCACAAAATTACCTCAAGGGGCTTTACAACATGTATTCTACAGCACAGGCTACATGGGGCGGATTTCCTACAGGGTGAGCAATGGCGCAATTGTAATGTTTTTAGAGAACATTATCCTTGAACATTCTGGTAAACTTAAAGAAAACTTCCCACTGAGAAGGTTTTCAAGAATATTATGGCATAACGTTCAAGCAATGTTGTCACTGAACATTTTATATATACTTTTTTTAATAAATATTTTATTAAAAACATGATACAATCCGAGGCCCTAATAACATCTTGAAAATATTTTCTAAATGTTGCTCTCAGAATGTTCTTCCTTTGTTTTCATGTAACATTCTCGGAATGTTTTATAGAAGAACATTCTATAATATGTTACCTCACCGACATCACCAAAGCATCCCGAGAATGTTATAGCTAAAACTTCCCTCCTTTGTTAACATATCACATTACAGGAACATTTTAGAAAAATGTTTTTGGATTGTAGGCCTTAATATAATATTCTGAAAGCATTTTCCACATGTTGCTTTGACAATGTTCTTCCTTTGCTATTTTGTAATACTATGCTCTGTTTTATAGAAGAACATTCTATAATCTGTTACTTCAACAACATCTCCAAAATATCTTCAGAATGTTGCACCTAAAACATTCTTCCTTTCTTAACATTTAACGTTATAGGAACATTATTTGAAGTGATAAACATCCTTAAAATATTCTTTGAACATTAGATGTTTTTTAAAAACATAATAAGAACTTGTAGGGAATGTTAGTCAATGTTGTGGGAACATTTCTTGCTAGCTGGGTGTGAACTGGACTTGAGTAAATATACTTAGGTACATTCCATCACTGTTTTTTTCTCAGGCTGAGCACTTTTCTCATGATAAATCAAATGAGTGATCCTCTCATCCATTCAGATATTCTCACGCGTCAGTATTGAACCCACCTCAGAGGGTGTGTAACGGCTCCATGCCCAAACGCTGTGATAGTTGCCATGATAACAGGAAACTCGCTGTCACTGAACACGTTGGTGTAGAAACCTCCACCGGGCAGACCTGAGCAGCTTTGGCATACTGCCATACAACCAGATGGGTAGCTGAGAGGACAGGGTCAAAGGTCAAATGGTCAGCGGCAGTGACAAATTTCCCATGTGCAGTACTGCTTCTTGGACAACAACAAGAATTAAAATAGTAATGAATATGCATGATGAGAGAAGGATACTATATGAACGAGGAGCCGTCATTGATCCTGTAGTGTAGTTTCTGCCGTGCTGGATCCTGCTGCTTCACCTCTGGTATCTGGGGTAAACCGTTGACTAAAGTGGCAGGTTGGGCCTTTTTTCTCCTGGATGTCCTGTCCTTCACTGTTTCCTTTGCGTCACCATAATGGCGGCGAATGAGGGGCTTCATGTGCTGATCAGCTGTTTGCAGTTTTCTATGTGAAGATTGAGTAATTTGTTTTAATGCTTGTAAAACAGCTCTCTCAAGCTGTCTAAATGGATTCAGCATTTTTGTGTAACACTGAAAAATGAAATGTAGCCAACACATTTGTTTATAATTGATGACCAAATAGATAATAAGTCAAGGATATGTTAAGTCATGTATTCATGTATACTAACGTTTGATTTAAATTAGTCACTCAAAATAAGACAGCCTTACATTCTACAACCATGCTAGTAGCTAGACTAAATGCTATTATCAGCATGCTAACATGCAAACAATGACGATGCTGACAGATCTTGTTCAGCTGTTTGCAGTTTTCTCCAGGTCCTGTCTGCGGAACAAATGTAAAATTCAATAAAGATATGTTGGTAGCTTCTGATTAACATCAATTAGCCACTTAAAATAAGAGTGCTAATGTCAGGATGCTAACTAGCCTACTGACGTTTAGCAGGAAGCCATAATGTCCATGATGTTAACTATCATAGTTTAGCATGTTAGCATGCTAGTTTAGCATGTTAGCATGCTAAACTATGTATTGGAATACATAATATTTTAATTTGAAAAGAGAAAACACGAAATGTCGATCAATCATGAAAGTTATCCCCCTGAGTGCTGCGAAGGAATGATTAAAGGGTTCAACAAAGTTAGTCTGGAAATGATGAATGTTTTTACAATATTTCATACCAACTCATTTAACAAATGCAGAGATATATCACCAGTTTAGTGAAAACTTTCACCAGCTGGTGGCACTTACTGAAACATTAGGGGATAACCAAAGTCAGTATATGATTTTATCTTCTGCATGCTCTAGATTTAAGTGCTGGACTGGCCAATCAACTGGAAAATCAGATTATCAGTTACAAGATTTTTGGAATGCTACCCATCATTTGCCACACATTTGTTAGGAGGAGCAACTACACACGCATTATTTCTTGCCGCCTGGAGCCGATCCACCACCCACTGACACAACCTGATCCACTGAGGGTCATCACAGGAGGGCTGCGTCGGCTGGACAATCCAACCTGGAAACAAATCACATCCAGCTGAGGCAGCCGGGCCACTGCAGTGAGACAACGAACGACACACTGTCCATCATTCGCATGATGCCTCAGCTCCGTGTGTCTCACCTGGATGTTTACTGCTGTCGGATGAGACAGAGAAACTGAAGGTTGTGGAGTTGTGAGCTGTTGGGGAGAGAGCATTTCAGTCAGTAATACATTCATTCACCTTTTAGATGAATCTGTACAGACAACACTAAGCACACAGTGAATATGTCACTACAAGTGACTTCAGGGAACTTAATAATGTAACTCAATAGCTGTGTAACTGATTAACAGACAGCGGTACATCTGTGCCATGCTACCAGCTACTTGTCCTATCTGGTAACCAATCCGCACACTTCCACAAGCTGCAGCTGAAGCTGTCCTCCGGTTCACTCTTTAAAGGTCATGAGAAATTACTTAATGGGTTTTCACTCTGACAGTATGACTCTCGTCTACTAATCTCAACACCATGTCGCTCCGCTTAAGACGGTATTACACTATTAGTTTGAGTTCAGCAGCCGCCGCTGTGCATAATTTGTGTTTAATTGCTCTTGTGTATTTTAATTTTATTCTTTGTTTACTTAGAATTATAAAACATTGTCAGTGTCTTTACTTATCTGTGTTCAGTTCTGACCTTGTAGCACCTAATTCCCCCTCTGTGGGACAAATAAAGTATTTTCTTATCTCATCATTGTTATGTCTCTTATCATATTAACTCCAGCACATGCATAAAAATGATGGGATATGAAACTGCTCCGTCTATCCTGCCCTATTCTCAGTGCAACATCACATGAGCATTTTATAATAATGCATATTTTATAGAGGGTTTGTGCTGCTGCCTAGAGCATGATTGATGGTTAATAAATCATTTATTAATACTTTATTAGCCCACCTTTTTGTTGCCATGTTTTTTTTGCCTTTTGGCTGATGTATCCTCTTGTACCATAACTTGCCTTGTATTTATCAATATTTACAATTTGATGGATTATTGCTGTAGAAGATTTCAAATTAATGACTGCGTCATATGATCTTTATTATTGATTTACTCGCTTTCAAAAACCCAATTATACAATCATAAAGCATTAAGTCTTTGGTTGTTAATAAATCAGCATATTGATTCTGGCCCCAAGTCTTTTTTACAAAGGTAAACCAGCTGTTAATGGTATTACAATGGTATTACAAGAGAAAGTGAGCGGTTTTTCTTTAATTTTGTCTTTCTTTATTTTTTTTACTAATTTACTCACTGTCTAGACTTTGAGTAAAGTCTTGATAGTGAATCTGTCAAATTGTATAATGGCTTCTTCATATCACCTACTTATCATGTCACGCTTTAGATATCTGAGTAATTCACTTTTCATCTACTGTTTCACTTTATTGGCACCAATGTGCTTCCATAGAATGTGACCCAGACATTCATTTACCTCTCTTGTTATTTTGTTTGTGCTTTTTCATGCGTGGATTTGAGCTCACATGTGGTTTTTTCACAGTGGGACCAACATGTTCCACCACAACAACTGAGTTTCTCTCTCCTGCCTCCTTCTTGTTCTTGTCACAGTCTTCATCCAACTTCAGGGAACCTCTGGGGCCTCCTGGTTTGTCGTTGGTCTGTTGCACCGCCCCTGCAGTCAGCTCCTGCCAGGAGCAATTCAGAATATTTACAATCCCGCGAGGAATACACGCCTTCTGGGCCCACTTATGTTGGGAAAGCAGGCGAGCCAGGTCGTTTAATAACTGAGGGGCTGCTCGCTTGTAGGCATCCACCGGATCTTGGTCCTTTATGTTCGGCGCATCAGATGCGGTATCAGGTTTAACTTCCCCACATGTTTCACCTGAGAGCCTCGGAGTGAGCTCAACACCTTCTTTGTTGTCATTCTCTTGACTACAATGAGAACAACGAGAATTTACTGGACACATAAGGAGAAAAAACATGTAAGAATTATAGTATTAAAGGGGCATTATGTAGTTCAAACTCAGAATTTGAATATTTACAATATTTATGAGGTAATAATACAAACTCAGAACTATTTATTTCCATAACTGCATAAACAAGTTGTTCTCTGAGGAATATAAGGTCCCATGGAGCTAATCAGTCATGGACACAAAAAGAGTTTGTTTAGTCAGTTTGTATAGGCATTATAATTTCTGTCCTAAGACTACATAGTGCACCTTTAAAGGAGCCCTGTGTAGTTTTGGACAGGAAATTCAAACTCAGAATTTAAATATCTACAATAATAATCAGATAAAAACTGAAACGAACTGAAATTGTGTCCTTTAAGGTCAGTTTGTTTGTTCATTTAAAAAAAAAAAAAAACACAGTCGGTGAAGAACTTTCTCTTCGGATTACAACTTCTACTACAGAGTGCACCTTTAAGGGAATTCATTTAAATTACCTTTGTGCTGTGTCTTCGTTTGCCACATTGAAATATAGCCTGCTTCTTGTCCCTTTCATTCTGTTTCGTTTTGTTGGCTGCAAAGAGGTGGATCATGGTTAATGTCTGACTTTCAGGCTGCAGTCTGCAAGAATAATGAATCATTGGCCCACCTGGTCAAAGAAATACACAGGGCCAGTCTTGAGCTCTGCCAGCGCACCAGAGCAAGAAATCATCATGTCCTTAAAACAAAATAAGAATAAAAACAAAACAAAACAAAAAAATCCACTTGAGCTCCCTCTAAAAACTCTCAGATTAGTTCACGTCCATGCGACAAAATACCTAGAGAAGCAAACTGTGGTGCTTTGAAATCCACCTCTCGCTCCTGTCTGCGTGTTGCCGCCGGACTGGTTGCCTGGATGCACGCTTCTCGCTTTGTGCACCATTAACGATCGACTCGGGGCATCAAAATTGAAACGCTATCTGTGCCAACACGCACCACGACACGTTACTCACGATAACAGGTAAGGTGTCCGTGCGTTTTGGCGAAACGCGCTGGAGAGGAGGGAAGTGGCAGCACGGGGGGGGAGCTGCGGTCACAGGTGCGCGCACCGACAGGTAACCTGAGACTCTGCAGCCACTGGATTGCTCGGAGAAAGTGATGATTCTAGCGTGCTGTGCGGCTTTCACGGGCCATGTATCAGGACATGATGGTCACATAATCGAGCACCAGCCTCCTCAAAGAGAGAACACAGAGTTCTGGTACAGTTTGTCCCCAATAAAGGAATTAAATAAATAAATAAAAAACTGAGGATAAAGGAAAGTTTTCGCTCCTCTGGACAGACAGAGGAGGATCATCTTCCGCCACTCGGGTCAAGTTGTTGCACAGAGATTGTCTAATGGCTCATTATTGGCTCAGCTTCCTCCAGCACACTTTTCTGCTCTGACCACTGGAGGCTCCCAGCAGCTTATGCGTCACTTCATCTCTCGGTCGCTGATCATGGCGGAGCTACAGCTACAGCACGAAGTGGAGCCGCAACTTCTCAACGGGGGCGACTTGAACGAGGAGAAAGAAGACGCGGACGCCCCGGAGTCGGTGAAGAAAAAGAGAAGAAAGAAGAAGAGGAGCAGGACCAGCGCACCAGGTGAGAGGCATCACTTTGCGGGGTTAGAGGATCGTGGAGGGGGAGAGAAAAAAAAAAAGAAGAAGAAGAATAGCGCTGAAATTGTCTCCTCCAGTGCCACACGATGTGGAGCGGATATGCGGGACAGGGGACTTGTTCAACCTGTCAGAGGATGTCCCCGTCCAGCTGTCCCAACTCTGCACATCTGGAAACGGGACAGTCTCCGTGAACCGGAATGTAGCATCCTAACTGACAGAAAGCTGTCATTTTTTTTAGGGGAGGGGGGGAATGTAACACGGAATTTTACTCCAGATCAAATATGTTCCCTCCTATAAATCCCCTGTAATCTGCATGAAATGATGTAATAGAAGTATCCACAGTTTTTTTTTTAAATAGTGCATTAAGATGGGAAACACTCTTGTGAGGAGAAAAGAAGAAAAAAAAACCACGATGATGATGATGATGGTGATAATTGCAGCCTTAGAGCTTCATGATGTGGGGAAATAAAATGTGTAGAAACAAAACCAAAAAAAAAGCTCGAGTTGTTGAACCTTCCTGAAGTCAAGTGTGGTCCACACAGCTCTGCCTCTGAAGGGCTAAATGTCATAATGCTGCATGCTACATATGCCCTTGAGGATATTGACTCCCAAGGCATGGAAAGAATTTATGCACACACCCTGCCAAGTTGAGCCCTCAGTGGATGCACTTTTCTTGAGACGACTCTGAACCACAAATAATTTACTCTCTCTCTCTCTCTCCCTCTCTCCGTGTGTGTGTGTGTGTGTGTGTGCGTGCACGTGCGTGTTCACCTGCACATGCATGCACGAGGGTGTGTGACTTTGCAGCAGGGACAAACGAGGCTGAGGGGGATGGAGAAGCCGGAGGTGTTGGTGATGTGACTAAACAGTTGGAGCAGCAAGCGCTGGAGGACAAAGAGAGGGAGGAGGATGGAGAAGAAGGTAACTCCCTCATCCTCACCATCACCACATCCGCTCCATCCCTTCGTCATCTGCAGTAGTGAGTGAGGGGGGGGCAGTGTTGAACTTTAATCCCCCCCCCCACACACACACACACCGCCACCACCCTTGAAAGAAGTGCTCAGTTAAATTCTCGTATCTGCAGTGTGATATTTCTCACTTTTTTTTTTACACACGGCTGTATTGAACCTAATGATGCTTTCAACAGATGGGGACGAGGGAGAGAACTCGGCTGGGAGAAAGAAGAAGAAGAAGAAAAAGAAGAAAGGATGTGAGTCCAGTTTTTCAGACGGCAGGTCGCCTGATTTAAACGCACATGTTTTTACTCTTTAAGTTTGAATGATCCCAGTCAGAAGGGGAACACAACAGGTGCACACACACACACACACACACACACACGTGCACGCAAGCAGTTTGACTCGGTTAATTAGAGTCACGAGAGGAACACAACGCAGCACCGAAGGACAAAATGCAGCCAGACCTTACACGGGCGAGCAGACGGGACACAATTAATGGAACACGCTCTCGACAGCGTGGAGCGCAGTGATCATTCAGAGGCTTTGCATTTACTCAAGGGTGGATCTGTAAGGTGCAGCTGAAAGTTGGATTGTGAATGTCATGAACATGCAGAGGATAACTTGTGTTGGGTTTTTTTCCCTCTCTCCCCTCCCCGATGCTTCCTCCTCCTCCTCCTATCTGGGCCACAGTGAAGGGACAGACTGACCCTCCCTCAGTCCCGATTTGTGAGCTCTATCCCAGCGGAGACTTTCCAAAGGGAGAGGAGTGCGAATATCCGCCATCGAAAGACGGGTGTGTTGACCTCCACGTCGTCCCCCCTCACACACACTCAGCAGTAGTCTTCCAACCATGTGACATGCCTAGTTTTTTTTTAATTACGCCTATTAATATGATCATTTAGGTCTCCGGTCAGATGTAGTGTTTTAGAGCGTGCTTTCCATTTCCCGTTTCCCATCGAAGCATCAACAGCACTTTCACCTGTGTCCCTCTCCTCATTACAACCGTGTGTGTGTGTGTGTGTGTGTGTGTGTGTGTGTGTGTGTGTGTGTGTGTGTGTGTGTGTGTGTGTAACGAGAAAATAATGAGTCCTTCCTCTCTCTCGCTCTCTTTCTCCGCGCTGCGCCCTGTCCGCCTCCCGCCAGGCGCAGCGCAGCGTGGCGGACCACCAGCGAGGAGAAGCGGGCGCTGGACAGGGCCAACGAGGAGATGTGGAGCGACTTCAGGCAGGCGGCCGAGGCGCACCGGCAGGTCCGCGCGTACGTCAGGAGCTGGATCAAGCCGGGGATGACTATGATTGACATCTGGTGAGGGAATCCACAGAGAGATGTGTTTTGTTTAGTTTAGTTTTTTTGTCTCGTTTGCTCGTACATGCTAGAGATCATTGGAACCAGAAATTGATCTGGTTTCAGCAGTCTGCATGCAGCTGTTGTAAGAGTGATCAATGGAAGCGGGAGAGCATTATCTGCCCTGACAACACTCTCACTGTCCCTGCCATCCACTCTTGTCTCTGGCAGCGAGAGGCTCGAGGACTGCTCCAGGAAGCTCATCAGAGAGGACGGGCTGAAGGCAGGCCTGGCCTTCCCCACCGGCTGCTCCATCAACCACTGCGCTGCCCACTACACCCCCAACGCGGGAGACCCCACCGTGCTGCGCTACGACGACATCTGCAAAATTGACTTTGGAACGCACATCAACGGTAAAGAGCTCTCTAATAACTTTTTAAGTGCTTCTGGAGGAAGGCTGTGCCATTTCACACTTGGCATTTACTACGACACGGTAAAATGATGATTGCATTATAATTCTTACAGCCAGAAATAAACTGTTCTCACAAGTTAATTAACTTCAGCCCCCCCTTTTTTGTGTTTAAGATTAACACACGCTGAAGATTCCTGCGAAATGGATCGACTCTTAGAAACTGTTGTGAATGACAAAACGTTTTTGGTTTTTGGTCTTTTGGTCTTTCAGGTCGAATAATCGACTGTGCCTTTACCGTCACTTTCAATCCAAAGTTTGACAGGCTGCTGGAGGCTGTGAGAGACGCAACCAACACCGGCATCAAGGTAACAGAGCTCTCCTCCAGCGTGCATGGTGCCTCTGTGCATGTTCAGAGCTCCATGGAAAAAATGCCACTTCAGACACAAGTGACTCAATAAAGTGAAAAATGTCAAAAACAAGGTCTATTTATCTCACTGAAATACTGCTTTCTCTGGGATTATGTCGTATATTAAGTGTAATGAGATATTTTGACTAGAAATTACACAAAAATACACTTGGTAATGGTCATATTGTGCATTCTATATATCACTAATATTTGATTTAGTTTGAAATGTATTACAATCTATCGTCTATTATAATATAATCACTGAGACTTTAGTTCTTTCTGGCTTTAATGGTGGATTTCTTGTAAACACTACATGTGGTTTTGGATCTTTATAAAGTAATGATGAATTAATACTAATTTATTGTACAACTTTGCATACGGGGAACACACATAATAACTAACCTGTGCATAATAGGGAAAATATTATTACAATGAGATGATGAAAAGTCGATAAATAAAAAAAAGTTTATATAAATATTAGTAGGTGCTAAGCGTATTGAGACTTAACTATTCAGGAGATTAAAAAAGTTTCTGTAAAATATGACACACAAAAAATTGCACCTTAGGTTTTGGATCATATTCAAGAACAAGGCATTAAAGCATCCAGATGACAGATTAATGTAAATTCAAGGTCCCATACTGTATAAAGTGAGACTTCCATGTCTTCTTCAATTATATAAAACACCCATGGAGTGATGCACTGTGCCTTTAAACAAGCTGCCAGGTTGTGATGTCACAACAGCACAGCTGTGACTGTGAAAAAAAGCAGCAGCGCTGATGCAGAAACACAGTGATTGGTGCCTGTTCAGGCCTGTAGGAGCTGACCAATCAGAGCAGACTTAAAGAACCTTAAAGAGACAGGTACAAGTGAGAGTTTAGACAGAGGATGCATAGAAGCTGCAGGAGGAAAAATAATCTGCTTTTTAAAACATTAAGGCATGGGAACATTTTTCAGTAGACAAAGCCAAAATAAAAGTATGTATCATTGTTTATTCAAATAAATAGTAACTACTTATCATGAGTTGTTATAAAATCCCTTGATTTAGAGTTATTCTGTAGCTGATATTCATTTGTTAGCTGTTTGCTCCCGATTTGTTCCCCTTTGCACTTTGATAACAATTTGTGTACTTTTAAAGGTTACAAATGCGACAGATTACAGAAGGGGTGGCAGATATTTCTTACAATCCAGACTGTGTTGTGTTTGAGGAATGTAATGCTGTGTGCTGATGTGAGTGTAAACACACTCTGTCCCAGTTTGCAGGGATTGATGTGCGCCTGTGCGACGTCGGCGAGACCATTCAGGAGGTCATGGAGTCTTACGAAGTGGAGATCGATGGGAAAACATATCAAGGTAATGTGAGGCCGTTTTTCATCTTTTCCTCACGGCGCAGCACCGCTTCCTGTTTATTAAACCCTCTGCGTGGCATTCTCTCTGCAGTGAAGCCAATCAGGAACCTCAACGGCCACTCCATCGGACAGTACAGAATACACTCAGGGAAGACGGTCCCTATCGTGAAAGGCGGAGAGGCCACAAGGATGGAGGTTGGTGTGGCTTACAAATCGGCTCAAATATCAGTTCATCTGAGCCAGAATGTGGATGTGACTGGATTCTGGCGCACAGAACAACACTGCGGCCTCTTTTTTTACTGGAGTGTCTGAAACAAAACCTTTATTAGCTGCTTGACCTTGCGTATAAATAAACCCTTTTTAATTCTTAAGTGTAATTGGAAGAACATGTGGCTGGTTAGGGTTACGGTGCGATGTGGAAAAGTGCTCCAATTCACCGCTCTAACAGCTTCTTAGTCACCCTCGTCAGCACTTTAATTACACCTTTAATGAAATTACACAGTCGCATCCAGCAGCAACACGTGTTCAAACTCCAGCCCCTCATTTCGACGAAAAGAGCTGTGAATTGTGGGCATCCAGGGTTCATTAACAGGCCACTGCTTCGCACTAGGAGATACATAGCCTTTGTTACGCAGAGATCCAGGCCTGCCTCACACCCGCACAGCTGCAGCACATGGCTGTATTTGGACAGAAGTGAGCATTTTAATTGGCAAGTTGCTGCGTCAAGCGTTTTTACCTGATGGGGGGTTGTTGCTGACGTGGCAGCTTTGCGTGTTGTATTTTTAGCTGAAGTGTGTTGGTGTAACAGGGCCATTACCCTCTTTTGTGATCAGAGAGTGCACGGATGGAGTGGCAGCTGGGTGTGCCACGGGGCCGCTAGCACTTTGACTGATTATCGGTGCAGCGAGAGAGGGTGTCGCAGTGTTATCAGCTAATACCACAGGGACTCCGACAACAGCCACATACTGATAGAGACCCAAAACGCCAATGAGACCCGGCCAATCAACTCGCACAAGGCGCCGCTCCAGAAAGGACACTACTGTCTTTTTAATAGACTACACATGAATATGTCAGCTGTTGGCATCTTGGGGTTTTTTGTTCAGTTTACTCTCATTCCCCCCGGAGTGTTTTTGTCCTTTAAGTAACATCAGCCCTGCATGAAAGGTGTACGGGTACAGACACTCATAGTATTTCTACGTTTTAAATCAACTCCTAGAGAGGCACGATGTTGGATATTTTGCAGATATCAGATCAGTTTGGCTGATTCGTGTCACTTAGTTTTTCCTCATATTTGCAGAGAACATCAAGTCTCCTCTGCAGTGGAATCAACATTCTGTACTAACTTTTACCGGGATGGCCCACAGGCAGAAGCAGACGTACAGCACTTTACAAGATGTAGAGGTTCGCTGAGCAAAATAAGAAAACTACTCAGTTGGTTTGCGTTGGGCGTGCATAGTTAAAGCATCATCTTTTAAGAATCTCACTTATAGGTTCACAATAAAAGGAGAATAAAAAATAGAAAATGGCATAAACAGTGATGCTGTCTGATAAGAATGCAGACCTCTTCCACCCCTCAGGCTCTGTTCAGTTGTTCATTGTTACTCTCCCCTATATTTTCTAAAAATTGCATTGAGTCTTTGTCAATTTGTTCACTTTAACATAGCTTTAAATTAACTTTACTCTTGAATTCTATGAAAAATGCTTTCTTTTATGTGCTTTTTGTTCTTGATGTCCTTGATTAACGTCAAAACAAACTAAAATTCCCCAGGCCGGTGCAGATGATTAATGCTGCCGCTCATTAAGCGTCTTTGTCTTTGTTGTTGCTGTTGCCTTTTAGGAAGGTGAAGCTTACGCCATCGAGACATTTGGCAGCACAGGAAGAGGTGCGGTCCACGACGACATGGAGTGCTCTCATTACATGAAAAACTTCAATGTTGGACACGTCCCAATAAGGTTGGCTCTGCTGCTTTCGTCCCCCCCCCCCCCCCGTACTCAAAATACTGATTAAGGAAATGATTCATTGGTTGATTTGCTCATTATAAGTGACTGTGAACAGAGCATCATATCTGCATGTCAGTTTACATCTTCACTCTGTGCATGCAGACTTCCAAGGGCTAAACATCTGCTGAATGTGATCAATGAGAACTTTGGGACCTTGGCGTTCTGCCGCCGCTGGCTGGACCGCCTGGGCGAGAGCAAGTACCTGATGGCGCTGAAGAATCTGTGTGACCTTGGCATCATAGACCCGTACCCACCCCTCTGCGACATCAAGGGCAGCTACACCGCCCAGTATGAGCACACCATCCTACTCAGGCCCACCTACAAGGAGGTAGTGAGCCGGGGAGACGACTACTGAGCATGTGCTGAAACTCAAGGCGAGCCAGGAGGAGCGCGACAGCTCCGAGACGACAAACCTCTGCAGACTGATAGCAATTATGCAATACTTCTCTCACCGAAACTTCCACTGCTTGAGAACCTTTAGGAAATTATTCTAGCAAGAGCAAAAGACTTGTGTCATGGCGGTAGCTTACTAGTACTTTTTTTTTTCCCCTCCAAAGGATCGAGGCAATAGACAAAGGGCATATCTTTAAGATGTAGTGTGATCATTTAAGTCATATTTTGATGTGCTGCTTTTAGGAAATAATATGCAAAAGAAATATATGCAAAAGAATCATGCAAAAAAAGGTTTTGGCGAACACCTCGCCTTACAACGCTTTGCTTCATTGCCTTGTTAAGATCATGTGAGGAAAACTGCAATGAAATATTTATATTTCTATATTTCTTTGCTCTATTTTAATTTAAGGCAATTTTATAAGAAATAAATTGTTATAAATCTTGAATTGATCACTGTGTACATATTTGTAAAGGCTTAAGGGGGAAAAAAATAAAATCCAGTTCTTATTTATTCAACCTCACACCGATGGAAAGTTGGACGACAAAACATTTCAGTGTCACAGCAAAACAGCGTTGAAAGGGGACGTTGGGCGGTTTAGCTCTTGCACCCACTGCAGAAGGGGTGCACGCTTTAGCTTAGCGGCTACAGTGAAGATTTTAGCTGAAAAGGGTGCAAATGACATCTTTTCAAATTTCCTCTCTCTCTCTGCAGACTTGGATTACACCAGATGAGCTCCAAGGAGCCCATTTATGTTAAGGCTGTGTGAGGCTGTATACCAAGGCTTAGTGTCTACTGCAGAGGGCCGGGTCTGTTTACAGCCTGCAGCCCCCTTACTGCATGTTTTATAATCTTGCAGAAAATGTG
The DNA here is from genome assembly GCF_904848185.1 of Acanthopagrus latus. NCBI lineage: Eukaryota > Metazoa > Chordata > Actinopteri > Spariformes > Sparidae > Acanthopagrus > Acanthopagrus latus. Next base: position 13,811,754 of record NC_051046.1, read on the forward strand.
TATAGTTCACCTAAAAATGTACTAAAAAAATTATCTTCATTATCTTCCCCCATTCCAATGTCTTGTAGTCCATAAAACATTGCTAGAGCTTCACAGCAAAACAGCATTGCATCATTCTCCTGAATGTGGACTGAAGTGGATGGGGACTTATTTCACTATATATATTTTATTGTTATTTGTTACAGAATGTAAAAAAACAAAACAAAAAAAAGGGTACACGCTAGCACCATTGCTAAGCTGCTACAGTGAAGAATTTGGCTTCATAAAGGGTGTTGTCTTTTTAAATCATTTTTGAGTCACAAGGCCACTGGAAACTTGGATCGCACACTGTGAGATGTATGGAGCCATTTCATGTTTGCTTTCAGATGTTTGTTTTTTTTTACATTTTAAAACAAGTCCCCATCCACTTAAGTTTTTTTTTTTTAGCAGAATGCTGCAACACTGTATTGCTGTGAGGCTCCAGAAATGGTTTATGGACGATGAAACTTCACTCTACTTTCACCTCGACACTGAGGTGAGATAATGACATCATTTTCATTTTTAGGTGAACTTATCCTTGAAGAGTTCATCATCTCAATTACTTTATCAAAAACTTATGGCGTAAAAAAGTGCATTTCTCTCTTTTAACCAAAGGAGGGTGACAGTAAAACATGGGTCCAACATAAGTCAGCCCCCTCTACTAGTGAGGATGTTACAGGAAGACACATCAGGCTATTCATAGCCTCGCGCTTCAGCGCAATGCCACCATGTAGTATAACAGACTTTTTCCCAGAAGGATTAAGAATGAGCACACTGACATGTAATGTAATTTATGCAGTTTAGATGAAAAAAGAACATATAGGACACACAGAAATAGCTTTACAAAACATCGCACTGATGGCAGAGCACAGTCATGCACCCTCAATCATCACTTTGTCCTTTAAAAGAAAAATCCAGCCCATTTTCTCTTATTCTGGTACAGTCTTTGGGACAAGGACACGCGCCATGATGTCATGGTTGAGGAATGCATCATGTCTCCGTGCACAGTTTGTCCTTCTCCTTGGAGACAGCAGACCACGACTATTCTTAACCGGGGCCTGGCTCAAACATTGCCTCTGGATGTGATACACTGTGATGTCAATGAAGGCCCGGGCTTTTAATACGTATTTATTTTCGGGCAGAAGGAGTCACAGGCCAAAGAGAGAAGCACATGTTAGGAGAGTGTGTCCTCTCTTTCTCACACACTTTGGCTCCCACTGGGTCGGGTTCACGAGAGGCCCGTCTCGAGTGAATCATCCTCGCACGGAAGCAGGTTGTTTGAGGACGGCAGAAAATCCTCATGGAAGAACTCTGACAATGATCCACTCTTGTAACAGAGGCGGCTGTAGGAGCCAACTCAAGCCGATTGCCTGTACTCCAGAGCAGAGACGGCGGAGGGTGGAGCGGAGTGTGTTTCGCTCTTGTCAGACAGCGGGCGGCTGAGTGTGCCGGAGCAGAGCAGAGCTGCTCAGATTAGGCCGCCTGATTCCTTTTAATGTTTTTTTTTTTTTTTCATCCTCTCCTCTCATCCAGGAGTTACTTGTTCTGACCTGCAGAGTCCTAGACTCCACCGCCAAGGACATCAAGCATATGCACACATCCCATCCACGCTCTCTCTCTCTCTCTCACACACACACACACACACACACACACACACACACACTTTGATGTTGACTCATTCGTGATTTATCGCCAATATCTGTGAGGCGACAAGGATAATTCAGTCTGCGCCTTTGCAAGATTTCAAAGTAAACAGCTCTCAGTGAAATTGATACAGTAGGACGTGACTGTGTTTTGGCTCATCAACACTGACAGCATCTCTGGCCAGAAAAATAAAGCAGAACAGAGGATTTAAACATGTATTCCTTGTTTTATATCCTGGAAAGGATCGCGAGTTGCACCACAGGAATGAAATCTGCTTTTCTTTGTCCAGATGAAAGTCTTCATGGCTTCTCTTTGATTCTGAAGTGACTGTAGTTTCTGGTGAGGTATCTGATTACAGTACAGTGTGTGCTGATTTCCACCACAGCATTGTGGCGTTGCAGCTGTTTCTCGGAGATGAGGCCTTTGGAAACAGAAGAAATCCCTGAAGAGAAACGGGGTTCCGCTTTCAATTAGGCGTCCAAGTAAAGTGCCTCATTCAAATAGACCCTCTGTTCATTCTTGCCTACTCCACACAATGTCTCCTCGATGACCCTCCACCTCTTCATCCCTCTGTCCTCTCTGCAGTTCTTGGTGATGTCCTACCACCAGTGGCCACAGTCTTTCCTGAGGATGTGGAGGAATTTGCGTCCCAGGCTCGGCTTCCATGGTTTAACCAGGCTCTTGGTGTTGATCATCAGTCGGCCGGTCTTCCAGTCCTCATGACCAGCTACCACATATTCAAATCCTGGAGAAGAGAGAGGATGGTCACACAGTATGTGAAAGAGGAATTCCAGTATTTCTTAACATGGGCTTTATATCTATAACTTTGGGTGTGTAAATGATTCACACCTATCAGTCTGGTAGATCGCCTCAGCTGGCAGTCGGGGCAACGGCTGCAGCGTAATCCTTTGGGGGAACTCCAACTGTCAAAGTGACGTCAAATTTAAGTGCTTGTTTTTGCCACTGACAGGCAACAACCTCAGACTGTTGTTTCCTCTAGTGTCCTACACCGTTGGAAGAAAATATTCCTACGGAGAGCAACCCCTAACCCTAACCCTAACCCTTAAATGATAAGATCCTCTTTGTAACCAGAAACACAAGTCGCGTTCAAGGAGAAGTCTCACCCTAAATCTTGCGAGACTGAGACTTAGAAGTGTTTTCAGCCATGACACTGGAAAAGTCTTTTACGGGCAGTTCCTCTAGGTTAGGGGTGCCTAAACTTTTTTCTTTGAAGGGTCAAGAATAAAACTTAATGGTGGCCCAGAGGCTAAAAGCAAACCCCTATTGAATTATGTTATGATGCAAAAATGAGTTCCTTTAATTGACTGACCTCCTGTGAAAACTCTGCCAGTCAGTCATATTCAAAGGACATTTTAACCTAATTATTATTTTATAATCTCTTTTAAATTAATCGTCATGAATTGTTTCTTTTCGATAGAAACATCTCGGGGCCATTTGGCGACATTGGGCAGCCCTGCTCACACAGCCCAGCCCGACTCACATTTCAACCATCATTTTCCTAAACAACTTACATCTCGTGAAGCTTGAAAACAGAACTTTTGTTTCTGGCTACAGAAAGGTTAAATAAAGGAATAGATTCCGTAATGTTGTCAAGGACTTCAGTCTGTTACTGACAAAAACAAGCACTTTTAGCATTTGCAACTTTCACAGTTGTAGTTGCCCAAAGGGATTGTAGCGTGGCCATTGTTGCCATGTCACAGCTGCCAGCTAGGGTGGTCTACTTTTGCTAAATGTTATATAAGCACACCAAAACAGGTAAATATAGGGCCCAGGTTTAGTGTGTAAGTAGTAATAAGGCCCTTGTAAGACTTTGTAAGATAACGTTTAATGATGCTCAAGAATATTAACAGAAGCCTTTTGAAGAGGCTCAACCTCGGTATACAGGGTTCAAGTTTTACCAGATAATTAAGTTACAACTGTACCTATTTTTGTTATTTAGGGACTTACATATTAACAATAATGCTACAAGACCCTTGATATAAAGTGTTGTAGAGAAAGCACAAACTGAATGAATGAATGTCTCTACAACAGGTAGAACAGGAGAAAAATCCCTTTGGAAAGCACCTTAAGTAAACAGACAAATGATTATATAACTATAATCAAACGGTTTTGTGCTGCTAGTCTTTCGCCCCGGCTTGGATGAATGTTGCCAGAAATGATTATTGCACGAGTGTTGATGTGAAAGTCTCATAACTGAGAGGAGGTTCTGATCTTTAAGCTGTAAATGTCTATTCTACGTGAGTGATGTTCGGACACTGGCATCCACCCAAAGCCTCCCCAAGCAGCGACAAAGATCCTCTATTCAGCACAAAGCTGGCAGGCGGTCCACTTGAGAGTCGACTAATTAATAAACTTCTGCGTTGTGAGCAATAAAGTGACTCAGTGGAAGTGGCTGCAGCTGACCTGGGTTGAGGATGGGACAGGTACAGCCTTGGATGGTCCAGGACTCTGGATAAAGAGTGACGCTTCCCCTCTGGAGCTTCATCCGAGGGTTCTGGTGCAAAACCTTCTTGACCTTGACCTCCACCTCTGCATGGGAGCCTCTATCGTCAGCTGACATAACCCTCACCACCAGAACTGCCAAGGAAACACAAGGAGTTATTGAAATATCAGCTTACTGACGTAAGATACAGCACATCAGTACTGACTCTCCACTTCTTAAACGTTTAATATTGTGCGCTATGGACCCTTTTCAACACATTTCTAAGGTTTAAGGGGAACGCGTCAGAAATAAGTTTATTAAGTACAAGGAGAACTTCCAAGTCTCCAAATACAGAACAGAGCCTCCACGGTGGCTGATGTCATTGTGAGTTTTTTCTTGTTCTGGGTTTAGGAAACTGACGATGTTTGACAAAATGCCTTCAGTCATCAGCCTAATGAAAAGATGCTATCAAGCTGCAACACTGGAATTATAGGATCAACTGCTGATTCATGCAACGGGCTTAAAGTCAGCATTTTGGCCACTGCTGCATCAAATTTGATCAGTCTTTCTCTCACAACTGTAGGAGAGCGCAATAGTACATTCTGGTATTCCTTCTTTAAAGGTTGTTAAAGTGTTTTTGACCACTAATGGTGCTGTGGAGCTGTGTTTTTGTGAGTGGGTGTTTGGTACGTTTCATTCACAGTTTAAAGATTGATAGCATAATAGATCCACAAAAATTAAGTGACATTTTAGTCCATAGAATAGTTAGACAATAGAGACAAACATCTTGATCGCTTCCTGGTGTCTGGCTGCAGTATAGGTCATAAACTCTACTCTCTCCATGTTAACAGATGAGACAAACAAATAAGTACACGTCACGTAATTTTTCTAGAATGATGTTTTGATCATTTCAGGCAGTTTTTCTCACACTGATTTATGTCCAAGGTTTCTTTCTTATTGATAAGTTTGGTTTAAATGAGTTATTTGACACTAAAAAAGGGGATGAAATGTCTTGATTGACAGGAGAGTCCCTGAACTCTGGTACCAAATGATGTTACGTTACCAGCACAAGATGGTAGCGCTTGTAACTGGGACATTCTGGCTTTGGTTCTGTTACAGTGGGAGGAAGTGAAAAGGGGCAATCTGTCTTTACATATGTGAAGGGTTTTGGTGCCAAAATGTAACATACTGCCGATGGTCTCGCACTATTTTACTGATCTTGAAAGTAATGCGACAAATTGCCAGCAACGGCACGGAAGACAAAGAGGGCAGGTTTCTGTCCAAAAGTCAATCAAATTTCTTACGTGGAAGAAAGAGCACAGGATCAAATCCTTTCTTACCGTAGTCATACTCTGCGGCACAGAAGAGTTTCGGGTTGCCCAGGGTCACTTCTACACACTCACATTTCTCTGGAGAAAAAAACCCCCAAACACGATTAATAAGATTCATATAAATCACTTCATTATGATGAGCAGATTTCAAGATAGAAAAACAGCTGCGTTTTAATCTCCGTGAGTTGATGAGTGTGCTGTGAATTAAGTGTGATGTGACCTGTGACTCACCAGAGTGGTGCAGTGCAGAGAAAAGCTCCTCTACCCTAAAGAGTGCCGCCTCACTATTATTGCTGCTGTGTCCCATGTGGCCAGTGGCTGTATAGAAGACCTCCACATCTGAGCTGTGCCGCAGAGGTAAAACCAGTCAGAGGCAGGGCTCCACTCAGTGTTAATCATCCAGAATGCACTCTACACCATACATCACTTCATCCAAGTACGAGCACATATGGACATGGTAATAAGTCTTGGCTCTCACCCAGAAAGGCAGTCACCAGTGTAGGGGTCACAGTCCCCTGTACAGTCACATGGGCGACAGCCGTATTCATGAAGCCCCCAGTATCCCAGCATGCAGCCGTCGCAGCGGGGGCCTCCGACGCCGGGCTTACAAGTGCACTCCCCGCTGCTGGGGTTGCAGAGAGGGCGACCACCTGAGAGGACGGAGCCGACAGGGTGGCAGGAACAGGCTGCAGAGGAGAGGGCGACAGAATAAGAAGAGAGCATGTTAACATCTCTGTAAGACAAAAGACATGCCTCCGTCTCTGGAGGCACTCGGTGTACATTATGAGTGAATTCAAAGGGTAAATACACTCGTAGAAGCACCTGTATAGACTGCACACAGTGACCCCCCCGTGAGATTACAAAAGTTAAATGCGTTTTATCATCCTCCTGTAACAAGCGACAAGCTGGGAGTATGTACTCAACATGCTTTATGCAGCAAACACAGACAGTAAATCACCACGCTCTGCGCTGTGAGACCCGCTGCCTTATGGTCGCCCTTGATGACAGACTGATATTTGTTACAGACCCGCTTCATCTGCTTCCAAAAATGGCATGTTTGCGCTTATAAAAAAAAAATGCTGCTGCATGCCTGGCGGGGGGGAAAGGGCAAGAATGGGAAAAATGTGCTTGCATGGTCCATGGGAAATTCCTCCATTGTTTGCAATTACAGTCACATTCCAAAACAGTGCGCCCCCCCCCCCCCCATTCCTGCTAAGGAGCGGAGGAGAGTCATCTTACTATCTCATCACTGGCAGTGACTCAGAAAGGTGCCGGGGGAAAATACCCATATCAGAGAGATCGATCTGCTCTAATCTGAAGGGTCAGAGGAAAAATCAAATCTCCATTACTGTCCTCAAAATATCAAAGGCTGCCTCTCTTAATTGGAATTCTCTGCTGGCATTCATCCAGGCAGAGTGACGGTTTAAGGGAAAATTAAGCCGCACTCTTACGTTTGCAGGAGTCAGGGGCAGTTTTTGGTCGGCCGGGGTCCCTGAAGAATCCCTTCTTACAGTTCTGGCAGTGGCGGCCCTCTGTGTCGTGGCTGCAGTCGTCACACACGCCGCCACTCCGCCGTCCCGTTGCGAGCCACAACCCGCGACTGAAGTGACAGCTCTTGGCATGGCCGTTACACTTGCACTCTGGGTGAAGGTGGACAATTAAAACAGTCTGAGAGGGTTTTTCTGTGCAGGCAGTGACAGCTCCTACAGTATTCCACATATAAAAAAAGAGGAGCTGCTTCTTTATTCATCATGCACAGGCGACTAAAAGGTTACATGTGATTTATGAGACTAAATCCATTTCCGAGATAAGTCTACATGCTGTGTGTCCTACTCCCGCATTTGACTCTCTTGCCCCATCACTCACTCTGGCACTCATGCGGCGTCCCTGTGATGCCATTGGCCGCCTGCCAAGGTTGGTCGTTGTAGAGAGGAGCGCAGCGCTCACAGTGGTCGCCGGCTGTGTTGTGTCGGCACACACACTTCCCATGGACCTGCAAAAGCAGAATTATTTTGAATTTGATTGGAATGTATATTTGTTTTTGGTGTATTTCATTTAGTGCTTTGAAACAGTCTCAGTTTAATGCTGATGCCATCAGCAACAAGATTAACTGTTTCTATTTAGTTTAACGCCTGCCGCCAGGTCCTCGGAGAGACTGGGGGAGCCTTTGTTTACACATTCCCAGGCAAAGTTACAGTGAATAGTAAATTCGAAAGTTAAAAAGAAGCAGGAGGGGCTTTTTCTTTAGATAACTATATTTTTGACACTGTATGTTATGGTTTAGATGGTGAAAAGACTACCAATTTGTACATGGGCGCCCTCCAATATCAACAACGTATCAAAGTTTCTTGTAGGAACTTTGAGTTGATCTGATCTGAAAATACTGAGGTTGAGTGTGGTAAATGTGTGGTGTCGTCGTCAGTTATGGAGCAAAATGAATAAATCAGCAAAGTAACTAGTAACCAAAGCTGATGTCGAGTGACAAGGGCAATATTTGTCTACCAAATGTTTCTTTCCATCGCTCTATTTTGTGTTGATGTATTTTTGAGAGTTTCTATTGTGTTTTTGAGGGGTCAGCTGTTTTGACGACCACGCCTGTCATCACAGAGGCTGTCATCAGTCTACTCCATCGGTGTGTATAAAGGGTGTGGTGACCATTTCAAAACGACTTAGCCTGATGACGATGCGACTGGGATCAAAACATTATCCACTTAGATAAATGTGTGGCTTGCAGTCAGTGTGTGGGCGTTTCATTGAAGCTGATATCCAGCAGCCTTGCGTCCACATGGGACGTGTGTCATACTTGTGAAGTATTGCCACATACCAGCGTCTACATGTATGATCACAGTGGTTACACATCGCGCAGCTTATTCCTGCCTGTGGAACATGTCTACACCCCCGTAGACCATGTTGGAATCAAACAAGCGCATCTATTCTCCATTGACAGTGAAGAGAATAACATGACAGAGACTGTGGGTTGTTAAAGCATCAAGCTGAATACCATAATTAAGGTTTTCCTCATCCTTAAATCCCTGTAATGGTAGGTAAAGCTGTGGTCTAATATCCAGTCTTCACTGCAGCCTTCAGATTGAGCAGCACATACCAGCTGGATAACAAGGGAGTGGTGGGAACATAACCAAAAACCATCGACTCCCAATCTCGCCACAGAAAACAAATACAAACACAGACTAAATGAGGCCATTGACAGATTTCAGCGTGACACAACATCTCTATTGTGCTTTTCCTTGGTGAAATACCATTCCCCTGCAAGCTGTGTCTCAAAATCGCTCACCATGTTATTGGTCCTCTGTTGACTAGGTTTGTAGCCACTGGCTGGCACACAGTGGTCAGCGTGTCCATTGCAAAGGCAGCTGCCTTTCACAATAAAATCATAGATGGCGTAATGGTCCGTGGGGAGGACGGCGGCACCAGGATGTTTGGCCTGGCAGGGACACGGCTGGCGCCGCAGCAGACGGACTCTCAGGTTGGTGATCATGAGCTGGTCCTGGGCGGCCGGTCCGTAGGGATCCACTGAGTGCCAGGGCGACAGTGCTCGATAGATCACCTGGAGAGAGAAGAAGAGGAGACAGGCGATTAAAATCTCTTAAAATCTGTGATTCTACTTTTAAAAAAAAATCTCTCTATTAAGTGAAAACACCGATGTAAGAGACACTGATAGACCATGACAAGAACATAAATCATGTCAGGTTCTACTTTTTCTTGGTCTGCCAAGTAAAAAGCAGGCATCTGGTTCAGCTTTCATGCTCCTAAAGTAGCTGCTCTTCAAGGAAAATCAGGCAAGTTCCAATGTAAACATGGACAAGTGGTTCTTGTTGAAGTTCATTAAGTTTTGTTGAATGTTGACCTTCGGATACATCCTCTCTGTCAGACACACAATAAGGATTGTGTTTTAATGGAAATAAAAGACATACATGTTGAAAAAAACGTCTCAATCATAATCCCATCAGTTCCCCATCTACCTCAGTGGTTTGTAAGAATGCTGCTGTGAGGCGCCACTAATGTTTTGTGAGCAGATAATGACTGAATTTTCGTTTTTGGGTGAACTGTTTCTTTAACACTGTATCACAATGAATATATTTTGTACTGCGGCCATCAAGTGGTTAATGATACAGATGTTAGATAACATGATTTACTTCATAATCAGCTCTCGCTTGGTGACCATACAGTATGTATACTTCAGCTCATGACTTCAGGCAGAGAGTTTACACTAAATAAATAACGTTCACAGTCGTACTGTATCTCTGAAACTCTTTACATTTTCGCACAACATCTCCGGGATGTCTTTGCATGTCGAGCAACAGAGACACTAATTATGAAGGGTGAGGGGCTTACACAAGAGAGCTGACATACTGTAGCTAGACACATACTTGCTGCAAACACACTGCAATTATGAGATCAGTCAAAGCCATATATTCATTCAGACGTTCAACCAGAACCTCCCAGCGTGGTCTGAGGCTCTTGAGAGCACAAACAAACCTTTACTGGCCAGTGAGAGTCTCTCCCTCACACCACCAGTCTGCTCATGAATTAACCATAGCCGCTTCTCTGGCTCAGACCTCCCTGTGATGATACAGCAGGTCCAGGAAAAAAAAAATGCTTTGAGGGAACATCAGGGGTAAAAGTGAACATTGATATTCTAGACGTGCATGTCAAAGCAGTTTGCGGGCTCAGAAGGCTGGCCCGACAAAAAAAGTTGTCCCACAGCCCATCAGAGGAGGTCAGTTTACAGAGCTTGGTCAACTGTTTGCTCGGTGGTTTGTGTGATATCAGCTTGTAGCGCATCCTGGTGCCAATGACCGGACAGCAAGGGCTGAGCAGACGGGGAGCTGTGAAGGTCTGGCAGCACATTTTGATGTGGTCACCACTCAGATTTCAAAGCTCTCTCTGAGCAACAACACCTCACTGATTACTGATTATTACATATGTGTAATTTAATACAGTTTTAAGATTAAGGCTCAGTTGTAGTCGCATATTGTTCCCCACAATGTTGCTGTGGAGTCATAATGTGACGATATGATCATATCGTGTTATTCCTCTCCAAACCCGGTTGTTTGAATTAAGGATTCAACTCATTTTAAGATTATAACGCAGAAAATGTTGCTTAGGGCGATTTTTAATCATTAAATTAACTGTTGAGTTCACTGTTTCAGTGCACTGATGTCACATGACAATACAGTTTGTTGTTAAACTATAAAATACCCTGCCTTTGTTACATATCTTTATCACAAGTGTCTTAAAGGAATAGATCATGGCAATCACCACAAAATGTGTGTGTATCAGCTGATGTATCCCTCAATTTTACAACACTGGTCTGTGCTGTAAAATAAATATCCAGTGTTTGGGATTTGGACATCTAGTGGTGAGATTGTAGATTGCAACCAACTGAGCATCCCTCTGCCCTATAGGGATGCTGCCAGATATGCAAAAAAACATAAAATATACTCTCTACAGCCTGTGTCCTGCTTGTCCTTTCTGAGCTACTATAGAAACATGAATGCTGACTTAGTGGAAGCAGTAATTATACACAAACCTGATCTATTTCTGCCAATGTATTCTCGTAAATCTCCATAAATCCTACATACCGGATACCGGATACACACTTCAGATCTCCCTTGAGGGGAAATTTGTGATTTTTAGCTATATTGCCTGCGTTTTCCATATGAAGATACATACATGTAATGGAAATATGTAACGCTAATATCAATTTAGGTCATATTGCAAAGATATAAAGGATAAAATAAGGTTCAGACACATACAACCCATGTTTGTCAACTTTTTGATGCTCAGTAACTCTGGCTCATGCCCAGGTAGACCTTACAGGAAAAGATGTTTCGTAATAACAGATTCCACCAGATCACAAGTATTAAGTAACATTTTCGTGACCAGCCACTGTACTCACCTCTCCTCTGGCACAAGGAAAAGCTCCAGAGTACTTGGAGGTGCATGTTGCTCTGCTCTCCCCCGCCGGCGACCCCTCAGTCAGGCCAAACACCTCCTCACAGTCCCTGGCGAAATACCTGAGGGCCTTCCAGGTGTGCCCGTGGTCCTGGGAGCGCTCCAGCACCATGGCGGCGGGGCGGGGGGAGCGGAACACCAGGATGAGGTGTGTGAGGAGGAACTCCGTCTCCAGGTCGAGCTGGAGCGTCTCGTCCCCCACCCCCTCCGCGGACTGCCACCAGGTGTCAGGGTAGCGGAAAGAGGAGTCGCTCATCGCAGAGGGAGGGTGCGCCTGGCTGGGGACGGCCGCGTTGCACTTGCTGCACTTCGCAGCCGAGCAGGTCTCCCTGATGCGGGGGGCGGCAGTCTGTCTGTAGAAGCAGAAGAGCTCCGAGGAGTTGGAGCCGCAGACCGAGCCGGCGCTCAGCACTCTGCCCTGGGCCAAGTTGCCCATTCGGGGGTTGCAGGCTCGGCCGGAGCAGCGGGCAGCTGGACCTTTGGGTTTCGGCGACTCTGGTAAGACAAAGACATCTTAGTGCAGTTTACGCGAGTGTGTCAGGCTGCTACAGAGGTTGCGAGTTCGGTTGCCGCTTCGACCCAAAACAGCACGCGTAAACGTCGTTCAACTCATTCACATGCTCGCAGAGTTCGTGCGTAAAAGTGTCCAGAACACTCACCGGCTGAGAGAGGAGAGGATGCGCACACCGGGAGAATGACAAGCAACGTCCACAGTGTCATCCTGAAGGCGATGTTGCACTTCTGCATGAAGTCAGCTAAAGCAGGAGCCTTCAACAGCTTGAAAAGTCAGTCTTAATAATCCAACATGTTCATTTCCGATTTAAAAAATACTTACACGAATTTTAAGAGGCGCTACAGGCTGGAAGCTTACTGTCTGTCAGTGTGTTTAAGGCGTATTAACTGTGAGCTCCGCAGTGGTTATCCTTAAATTATTCCATCCCACGCACTTCAGGGTTCAACTTGTTGTGGAGGGTTCATTGACATCTGGGAATATGAAGAGGTTGGCACCGCCCTCTTCTTGTTATTCCCAGACCACTCCCACCCTGATTCCTTAAATCAGACCTTCCAGAAGGAGCAAGAATATCAAAAACCTCTTTGGAGGACTTTTTTTGGCATCTGAAGCTGATGGATTTTCAGAAAATGCCACTTGAAATAGAAACTTGACTTCACTTTTTCCATCATCCCCCAGTCACATCATCAACTTGCATTTGTACTTGCCACAATGCACATTTGACTCAACAGCTGCCTCAACATTTTCATCTGCATTCTTCAGTTAACACCCATAATGAAAGAAGTGAGGTGTCATCAGATTAAGAGCAAAAAAAAAAAAAGACAATAAACAAGACATTTGGATCGCCTCCACAAACCACCCAGGCACTCCAGCGCTGACCGACAAGTGTCTCATTGTGCTGCATTCCTGCCACATATCACCACTTGTTTGTAACTGCCACTCATTAACCACGCTTTACCTGCCCCTGTCTGACAGACAACAGCCAACGGGACCTGAGGGGTCACGCAACCCTTGACCCCAATAATCATCCAGTCCCACTGCACATCTTTTTTTTCCCCCCTTTACTTTGACAGATACCTCATAACCTCAGCTAGACAAAAAAGACTCACTGCAGGGGGAAAAAATGCTGGTATATGACACCACATGTAGCTCTGCCAGCGGCCAAGAAGGTGTATCATAATCATGTGAAACCATTTTAAAGTGTGGACAGAGAACGACAGTGAAGATGAAAAGGGAATACATGTTCATCTACCTGTGAATACATGAGGCCAGGAGTCATCTGTTCTCACTGTGAAGACGACCTGTCATATGAATCACTCTCTCGTATGTGTGCGTGTATATGTTAAAGGAAAAGAGGCATTCTCAGCCTCTTCCCTAAGGCATCCAGGACGGATCAGGACATTCCAGGAATACTGCGACTCTCGTCACAGCGACGGCCTCTTCTCTTTAAAGGGGATGGGGTTCATGTCTGTGTGTTTTTAGATCTGCACGGGTTATTTCGGTTGCCTCCAGATGATCCGCCAGGGCAAAGGGGCGATGCACCGTGAGCTGTTCTCTTTGTAAATCACTCGCATGTTTTTGCGATTCTCAAATCCCAGGAGTCACCGTGACAAATGCTGCAGGAAGGATGTCTAATCTCTGCCAGTCTGTGGTGTATTCCCCTGGCAGGATGAAAGCAAGGCACACCACAAACAAATTCCTTTACGCTCTTTAACTCCAGCTGTTTGTTGTTTTTGTCTGTTACACAATGTCGATCCTACTGAGCCACATCATTAAAAGAGTGCGGCATTTGGGGAAACACACTTTTTTTTTTTTGTTTGCTTTCTTGCCGAGAGTTAGATCAGAGGACTGATAGCGCTCTCATGTGTGAATGGTAAACGTGAGGGCTATAGCCAGCAGCTGGTTAGCTTAGCTTTGCACCATGGAGACAATCTGGAAACAGAGGAAAATAGCTAGCCTGGCTCTAATAGAGTGTAACAAAATATGCCTACCAGCACGTCTAACTCTCACTATTTAACACACTATATCTAGTTTGTTTAATCTGGACAAAAAGCAAATGTGCCAGATTATTTCCTGCCTGGGTGCAATCACCTCCAGGAGTCAGAAGCTAAAACTTCTGGAGGTCTGGCTGAGAAATAGACCTGCGCATTACCCCTGCAAAACACTCATTTTTGTTTTTTCACACTTTTTTTGTATCAATTGAAAAGGCAAGGCATAGCGCGCTGGTTAGTGAACTTAAGAAATGCTGTTATGCTTAATTTTTACACCCTTGAGGTTGATGCTTGGTCAAACAAATTCTCCCTAAGTACCCAAAACTGTAGTTCCTCAGATGGCACTCGAGGTCCAAAAGCAATTCTATGCCCTTGCAGCATTCCCCTATTCCCCCCATTCATAACATCTCTAAGGGGGTACATTTTTATATAATTCACTCATTTAAAGTATATATCAAGGTTGAACATTATATATAATTATGGTCAACGACAGTCTGTGGTTTCGACAGAGCTGGGCTTGCTGTTTCTAGCCTAAGGTTAGGCGAAGCTAACCGCCAGCTGGCTGTTGCTTCATGCCACACTGTTGACATGAGAGCGGCATTGATCATCTTATCCAACTCTCACACTATTCCTTTAAGAGAAATCACTGTTCACTCATTCCATAAAAAAAAAAAAAAAAACTGGCTCACATCTCTATAACCAGTTATTGTTGAATGATTGTTGTGATATAACCACAGGCGAAGACTCTCTGTCTGAGAATACTGCGGATAAATGCAGTTATGGTTGTAATGCCAGTCATTACAGTAATGTCAGAGGGGTTGAACAACTCTACTCATGTGAAAATGACCTCTCTGACTGCCATGATCTGGTACTGGGACCTCCACCAGTGGTGCTGCTGCGGTCTCGTCATCTAATGGCCCAATAAGACGACAGACGCAGGGCCGTTGCGCCACCGCTGGCCCCGCTTTATTTCCAGACTGTAAAAGGATATGGTTCCCTCCCCCTCCTCATGCTGCCATGTCACCTAGTACCTTCAGCTCACTGAACCGTCTCAGCCCTTGCAAGTAATCTGTCTACTCTCCTGTAAAAGCCAGACAAAAAGCCAGACATGCTCCAGGCGTGGAGGGAAGGTGCCTTGCCCTCAGGCCATGCATTAAACAGAGGGCTCCGAACACCCTCTGTCACTGGTTTTCTTGCTCTTTGCCTTCATTTTTATGACGTTTATCACCGCTATCTGTCTGCTGGTCCCTAGACATAACATTGCCCTCACCCATGTTTCATCAGATGATTGAATCTGTAATGACAAAAAAAAAAAAGAGAGAGAGAGCGTCTGTGTTATGTAAATATTAGGTCTCAAATGGAACTCTTCCCATGATGTAACCCATTTGGCATCACTACTGCTATTTATTCATATTATACTATGATGGTAGAAATGATCTAGCCCTCCCCTTACCCCTCCACACACATTCCCCTCACCTCCCTCAGCTATCTTCATCCGCACACTTCTGGAGTTTTGTACTCCATATTTGACATCACCTTTTGACACGTTGCACAGGAAGGACTCAACAGATGACTGAGCACGAGCCCGGTTTTAAGAGTGAACACTGAAACAGGGAAAATGTGGGAGTTTCACCTTCATAAAAGCGAGGCAGCCGGATGTGTCCCATTTTTAGGTTTTAGTGCCGTGGGAGGGGAACGGAAAGACCGCAGAGGGCCGAAGTGTACCTGTGTCATGTCACCTGCCACATGTTATGAATAAATACACAGGAAAAGAGAATGCAGTATTGTTTACAGTGGGAGAGGAAGCTGGGACACTTTTCAACCTCGTATAAAACCGCATATGTTTGAGTTCTTTTGCCTGTTGGACAGGTGATAGCTGAAAAAGCTGACCAGCAGCCAACCAGGCCCAAAGATTCAAGACTAATTTAATTGTCATTACACAACACAAGATTTTATAACCACGGGAGAAAATCTCATTGGGAGGAGACAATTACATACCAATTCATGAGGGGGACCAAACAGCTCGCAAACACCAGGTAATGTCACTGTGGGTAGCTATCACTTGGTGCGGAAAAATGAAGATTGGTGACGGATATGCTGTAAACGTGTTTAGTTGCATTGAGTTGAGGAGGCAGAGGATGCCATTTTATTCATAAATGTTTGATTTTTATACAGATTTTAGCTGTAATTAATGCATTTATTCAGTCTGTACTTCAGAACCACTGAAAAAAGGGTTCTCCCTCAGTCTTTTCTCTGAGGATTTAAGTGAACAAATGAATGAATGAATGAATGAATGAATGAATAAATGAATTAATTAATTAATTAATGGATTTTCCAGGATGTCGGGTCATGTCTCTTATACAAAAAACAAAAGTTACACAGACTAATGAATAAATAATCAGGCCACAAAAATAAACTTTTAATGGTGGAGTTTGGAGGATGAGTTCAGCAGTCTCACAGTCTGATGCAGCTCTGTAGTCCAGAGCGAATACTTCTGTATCTTTTGCCAGATGGCAGCAGGGTGGCCAGACTGTAGCTGAGGTGGGTGTTGTCTTTAAGTCTTCTTTTGGCTCTGGGCAGACGTCTCACTCCAGCGATATTGCTGATGCTCTAGAGACAGGTACAGATAATGCTTCTGTCCTGGGCTGTGCCTGAACCTCCAGTCAGGATGCTTTCCACTGCTCCTCTCTAGAAGTTGACAAGAAGTTGGCACGGGAGTTTTGCCCTCTCAAATTTCCTTACGAAGTGGAGTCGTGATATGAAGTGTGATGACCGTGACAGGTTCTGTGTGATGTCGATTCCTGGAAACTGCTCACCTGCTCGAATAATATAGCAGTCTAACATTACAGATCATTTTACATGACGTGATGAAGGAAGGGACCTCTGTGAAGTGATGGCCTTCAGTGTATCCTTGTTGGAAACAATAAACTGATTGTGAGACTGTGAAGGTTTTTCTTTTACAGTAGTGGTAGAAAAAGTCTTTAATTCTGAATCCAGCTGATTTTAAACATAAAACAGTATTCTTTTCTTTTTTGCTTGTTATAAATGATTCTACTGATGTTTTACATTAGTAACAATTATATGTAGTTCTGCGTTTAATTATTGGTTTTTTTACGTCTAAATGTTGTGAAGATGCAGTCAAATCAACTTTTGTAGGCAATGAAGTCAGTTTGGTTTGTACTGTTTTATTTAAGAGAAAGCTCTTCCTATAGCCTGAAATGGTTAACGTCCTAAAAAATACATAATAGGTTCAAAAACTGGTTGTAGTGATCCACAGTAACTGCTCAATTTACGGCCAGTGGCAGACATGAGTGTAGAGTAAATTAATCTATTGTATATTAACATTCAGAACAATGCACTATAAAGATTACTACTTGGTGTATACTTTATAGTACTGGCATACGGTATGGGAATAGGAGAGCTGTGGCTGGCATAATGTCAAGTGTTTGATCATCATTGTGTAAGGCTCATTAGGAAATGCCCATACGAGGCGGCCAAAAGAAGCTGTTTTTCCACTGGAAACAGTGAAGGCACACCTCTTTCAAAAAAGCCAAGGTCACATGGGATGGCCTGCGAGGACGTGACAGACACGCTGACCTTGGAAAGCAGATTGAAGACTCCTGGTAGTTGTTTCATCATGCGGAGGCCTTTTGGCTGTTCAAAGTTTCGCTGACAGAAAATGTAATAACTGAGAAAAATTGCACCCACTGTACCGTGTAATTGTAGCATTTAACACACTTTAATGAAGAAAATTGTGTAAAAAAGCCGTGAAACATTTGAAAGTCGGTTCTAGACTGAGGATAATCATAACGTTTGCAATGTGCAGCTGTCTATTAGAGGTCATGATTGATGGTGACGTGTCTCGGAGATCCACCCTTCAAACTTTGCACAGTGTTACAAGAGGAATTTATCTGCTGCCTCACCGGTGGGACCCGGCTGTAGGCTCCATGTCTATCCCAGCATTACACATCTTAAGCATTACAATACTGCCTGACACGTGAAGACAGGATGAGTACGTCTTCATTTTGGATGAGTCGAGATGACAGCCAGGCCTATTTATCAATACAGGCCTTTCATAAACTTTATGGAAAGCAATTTCTTTTTTAAAAGATAGACAAGACAACATGTACGAAGATATTGTGTAGGCTGAAAGATGCAAAAACACAAGCGTAAATATGTATGAGGTATCAAAAGTATGAGGAATTTTGGAATTTTACATTTATTCATTTGACTGTTTTATATAAAGATGAAGAGTTTAATATGTAACAATGCATCATATTTTATAAAATTGTGCTTCGTCTTGTATGTGGCAAGTAACAAGAAACTTTAAACTCTGTAGAAAGAAGTCGGCATTTCCCTCTGAAATATACTGGAGTAACAGCAGAAAGTAGCTTAAAGTAGGAATACTCAGCCAAAGTACAATACCTGTACCTTCCATGTGTGTATAAGTAGATCATTGCAGGTGTGTGTAAATTTGTGCAGCTTGTGGATGTGCTGTCAGAAGACAATGGTGTTTTTCCAGCACTGGTGTTTTTCTGTTACTGATAAAAATAACTTCACAGATTGTACTTTCTCTCTCTCTTGACTGTACAATGGGTTTCTGCAGGTGGCGTATCCATTGCCTGGTGCTGGCATGTCACAAGGTGTCAAATCATAATTTGTTTCAGTTTTTTTCTGAGCTCAGGGCATCGTGATCAAACTGGCAGTGATCACATTACTGGAGGATGAACCGTCAGTGTGCAACAACAGCTGGAAAATCCTCATTACATGCAGTCAGCTGGCAAACCACTCATTTTTTGATACTGCGACACACAACATGTATTTATGTTTCAGTGCATCATTAACATCTTCATTGACTGGGTCAGTTTTCATTACAGTAGTACTAATTCTAGATATGCCATAGTTATATAGGCGAAAAGAAGAAGAAGAAAAAAAGGAGGATAAGATGATGAAGAAGAAAAAGAAAAAGAACAACTAAAACAACAATAAGAACAGAAACAAGAAGAACAAGCATAAGAAGAAGAGGAAGAAGAGGAGGATATATCTTAACAGTGTGTCTTATCTTAAGAGACATATATAATAAGGAAATACTGCCACCTAGTGGTTAAAATTGGACCTAGTTTCAGAGGCGTGATGAAAGACAGCTAGTAATTTAGTAAACATGAATTACCTATATAATTGTGAATTGTTTGTGTTTTAGAAATTGTTAAGAAATACATACTCAAGGTGCTCACTCTTAAACACACAGGATATGTTGTTTTCCCTCATGTTTGCATGCTCATATAATATAAAAATGGGATTTTTATGTCTCAATTCTTGAATCCGAAATAAACTCATTATTCAGGAATATACAAAACCAAAATAATTCATTTATCTGTTTCTATAAATGACATCACTGTATATCCTGAGATTCTCACTAAAGTGTTTCTTTAGCCTGCATTTCTCAGTTTTATAGTAAAAGCTGTGATTAAACATGAAAAATAGGCAAATATGCATCAATTATAAAAAGTATGTAAATTGTACAAGCTAAATCTTCACAGATCTAGGCCTAACCATCCATGATATCTTGACCACAGCTGCTGCCTGCTCGCAGCGGTGTGTGTTTTCTGCTCTACAAAGATAAACCCTCTGCAAACATTACAACAGCACCATTTCCTGTTGTTTAGGGCACTGTTAGAGATGGCGGTGATGATAAGAGGAACTAAAGTGCCCGTTGTTCAGTGGTTTAACTATGACTCAAATGTCTTCAAGGTGTTTAACGTACGCCTTTTAGCTACATCTTCCCTCTGCAAAAACAAAAAAGTTAAATTACTCCTTTTAAAGCTGTCTTGGACTGATTGATTACAGTTATTTTTGTTGATTACTTTTACAGTAACACTAAATTTAGTGAAACTAGTGATGCAAGCTGATAGTCAGTATGTAGTGTAACTTTGTTGTGGCCTCAGACATGAAGGTTTTAGTTAAGCTGCCACTTCTCTTACTGAAACATGTCAAAGGAAAAAAACAAACAAACAAAAAACAAGTAGCAGTCAAACTATCGCTGTGATGCGGTTTGCCGATTCGAGCCCGGGGTAGGTGCAGAAATAAAATGACTGGGAAAAGAGACAGAGCAAACCATCTCTGATTACAGAGGATGTTTTCTTCTTAAAGAACTTCGTATTTCTTGTGGAATTGGGCTTTTTAGTGACATTACACCATGTAATCATCCAAAGATCCATCACAGCGGGGGAGCAGAGGTATGCCAACTTCACGTCGATAAGTTTTCCCATATTCTACAGTTTCTGTTAACGTCACTTATTTAAAAAAAAAAAAAAAAATAGAATGGGCTGCGGAAGATGTGTTGTTCAGCGAAATATCTTAAAACCTCTGAACCTTTTCTGTATTTTGCTTTGTGTTTGTCACAAAGGGTGTGCGCAGTTTGTTGCCTACCTATGAGAGGAACTACAGGTAACTTACCTAGCTAGCATAACAGCTATCTAACCGACTCGAACCTAGCTTTAATCTTAACTAACATTAGCGGCCTTAACTTTGGATGCTGCCTTTGTTCATGATGTTGTAACCCTAACCCTAACCCTCGAAAAAACAGCGTATTTACTCTGAGATGGCGTTGGTAATAACTGTGCGCCCACTGAAAGTGTTAGTTGGTGGTTAGCATTAGCTAGCGACCAGTCCGCACGCTAATTCGCATGAACGTTAGCTAGCTCGTGGACGCACTGTCGTTAAGTAGCTCTAGACAAAACTTAACGACAAAATAAAAGATGTTGATATGTGAGTAATGGTGGCGACTTAGACATCGTCCCTTCGATAGCTCAGTTGGTAGAGCGGAGGACTGTAGAGGCGTCAATGCTGAAATCCTTAGGTCGCTGGTTCGAATCCGGCTCGAAGGAGACACGTTTTTTTTCTTCTTCTCTCTCTCTCTCTCTCTCGCTCTCTCTCCTTGAACCGTAAAATCCCGTTAAAGAGAGCCAACTGACGATGAATTTCATAAATTAGTGTAACGATTTTACTTCCTGCACTACTCGCATTTACTTTTATAGGCTTAACTGTTACTTAACTTACACCGGAATGGACTTGTGGCGATGTCTGACCATGTACCCTATACAAAGATATTTAATTGGGGGTCATCCCTTGGCAAAAGAATAATAGAGTGAGGAAAGTCCTCCCAAAAACATATACAACCCTGTTACCCTGATTATATGGATAATGGGATGGTTCGAAACAATTGCAGGCGTGTTGATGTGGCATCTAACAACGCTAGATGTATGTACATTAGTGCTCATGAGTGTTTGCACATAAACTCTTATGACATAAGTCGTAGGAAATACTGCTGGCGTTGTTTTTGTTCCGGTGTTACCTGTAACAGACATCCCTTTGTGTTTAATCAGAACTATTGTCGATCCAGCCTGTGTTTGTGGTTTGATCAAATGAAAAAAAAAGACAGCACACAGTTATCAGAATCAGAATCACAATTCCTTTATTTGTCCCACAAATGTAAAAATCTCCTTGTCACAGCAGCCAAAGGATGGTAATATTACAGTGAAAATTAATATTGGCAAAGAAAATAAACATTATGGTAAAAAGGTAAGGAATCGAATAGACTCTTATAGAATTATAAATTTTGTTTTGTAAGATTGAGCTGTTTTGTGTGCACAGCAGACTTCGGCCCCCCGTCACTATCTGCCATGAGTTGTTTGTATAACCTTTGAATTTGTTGACCAAAGCTGCCTTTCCTGGTCTGTGACATGCCAAATTTATTTTCCACTGGTTCTTCCCTCACAGCACCTCAAGGTGGCAGGGTGGCCTCTCAGCCCGGACAGGTAGGGGCTGTTTAACTGGACTAAAAGCTTTTTATGTCCCTTGTTGTGTTCAGCACACGCAGAGAGCAGCAGCAGGGTGTGAGGGTA